>NC_053138.1:4800849-5530520 GCF_016808335.1 Panicum virgatum | reverse complement strand
ATACATAATCCTATCATGGTATCAATTTTACAAAGCCATGGGCACTGAACTTTTGCCCTCCAAACCATCCAAGCCTGTTCAGCTGTTCTGATGTCAACAGGGACGGGACTCCCCAATCTAACACGAACTGACTCCCCTTCACACTTACTTATAGATCAATCATCACTTTCCTAGCATTGGTTTCAGCCCTAGCCTTTCAACGAGATGTATCCATTTTTGATCATCCACTCCAGATCCCAGTGGTTGTTGGCGTTCTTGACAGTCCAGTAGGACCATCCAAACGTGGCCTGCCCGTACACACTCATCTGCGCCGCCGCATACTTCTGGTACTCTTCCTTGGTCGCGTTCGGCACCTTCCACTCTGCAACCCATTCTCCTTAATTTACCAAACAAAGCGAATGAATTTCACAGAGAACAAGAAGCCAGCTCCCCCAACAATCTTTTCGTACTTTTTTTTTTAAAAAAAAGTGGTACTAGGTAGAAGGATCCGGAGGTGCTCCTCGCTTACCTACGAAGGTGAGCGGCCCGTTCTGGGTGGTGATGGCGGCGAGCTCGCCGGAGAAGTTGGTCCTGACGAAGTCGATGTTCTGCTGCACGGTGAAGTTGCTGAACATGCTGTTGAACATGGTGTAGTAGTGCACGTCGATGACCGCCCCCCGGAGCCCGCCGGCGAACTGGAGGAGCTCCGTCGCGTTCCCCGACGACAGCCGGTTCGACATCACCACGTACGCCGCCGGCGAGTGCCTCCTCACGGCGTCGTAGCCGTCGCGGTAGTACCTGGTCAGGCTGTCCAGCGTCGCCCGGGGCGCCAGCGGCTCGTTCATCAGCTCCACCGCGAACAGGCTCGGGCTCGTCGCGTACCTGCGTGCAGAATTGCAGAGGAAACAAAAACGAAAGATTCAGTTTCGCTGCGATTTTGCTCTGTTTTTCTCTGAAATTCAGATGGAATGCACAAGTGAATTGTGACCTGGATGCGAGGAATTCGATGACTTGCACGGTCTGTGCGATGTTGGCGTCGGTTGTTCCCCACTCCTGCGTACCGTCTCTGGAGGAGCTGTGCTCCCAGGGGTTCTGGGACCCGGGAGCTGCGTGCAGGTCGATGATGACGCCCAGCTTGTACTTCCTGTCCAAGCAGAGAGGAAGAACCCATCATGCATGATCTGAACACTTTCTTTTTCAAATACGAATAAACTGAACAATTGAAGGCCATTTAAAGGCTTACTCTGCCCATTTGAAGGCGTTGTCCAGGGCTTGCAGGGAGCCTCCAACATACGGAGCCGGAGGGTCGGGGTCGCTAGCGATCCACCACCCTACTGGAATCCTCACTGCTGTCAGGCCGCTCGACGCGATGAACTTGAAATCGTCCTCAACTATGTAGGTGTTCCAGTGGTCCTGCCAACACATGCATGTAGGTTCAGAATCTGAACCACATCTGCCCTTTAAGATCAACCAAAATTTTCATAGGATCCAAGATTGAAATTTGAAGCAACTAGCCACAGCTAAAAACTTACTCAAATTTGACTCTAAAAAAATGCTCTTAACATGTCAGCTGTATAAATTAATCTACTGCTTTATGTGTGGTCTAGAACGCCTAATAATGCAACCAAAATGCTGCTATTTCAGGCACAGAAAAAAAAGTTGAGCTACATGGCAAACACATGTGATTGCTCGCACGCCAAACAGAGTCACATGCTGGGTGTTTTGCTTGCTTCCAAACCCCAAAGCCAAACTGACCAGTCAATGCAGCGCTTGCCGAAATCCTTTTGTCCCCATCTCCCGATTGAGACAGACACCACCAGATGGAACGAGACAAGAGATCGAGACAAACGTAGGTGTGGTAAAGGGATTTAAAATTTAGTCTAGATAATTTTTTTCCGACCGTGTCTAAGCACATTTTTCATTAAGAAAAAATCAGTCTAGATAATTTAAGAGTCGGATTTAGAAAAAGCCACGCTGAATTATGAAGAGACTATTAGGATCACAATCCATTATCACCCTAGCAGCCTCACCCATCCCAACGAGGCAACGACCTTTCACCAAAGCGTAGTGGATTCATCCGGGAATACAGGATCGCTCTACTCTGTCCGAGTCTGAGTCGATCAGTGTTTCGTGTACTCGTAGGAACACCAGCCAGTCAGCAGACGACGAGTGGGCCCCACCTGTCAGCGGCAGCTCGCCCTCGGCCTGCCTACTGACGGGTGGGGCCTCGGGAAAGGGCAGTGGACGTATATGAAGTGCATAGCGTAGCTTACCCTGAGCACGGGTGTGGCCTTGTCGGTGCCGTAGCCATTGCAGAGCTGGTACTCCCCCTGCAGCTGCTGGCCGACCTTGGTCATGAGGAAGACCGAGGCGTCCCAGTCCGACCACCGCGTGGGCTCGCCGTAGTCCGCTATCACCTCGCCGGTAGCGATCGCCTGCTCAGACAGTAGTAAAACATCTTCTTCTCTGATGCCGTGCTGCGGGTTCTCTCATGCATACGCATGTCAGGACGGAAACGGAATTACAATTACCTGGACGAAGTATCCGTTTGCCGCCTTGATCCGGACCCTGTCCTTGTCGAAGGGGCAGCGCACGATCTGGAACGTCTCCGGCAGCGTCGGCGCGGTGGCGGTGGCGACGATGATGCCGTCGCTGGCGCCGATGCCCACGAACTCGCCGCCGGGCGTCCGGAAGTTGAACGTCGTCTCGTTGATCCGCCACAGCTGCATTGCATTGTATCCATTCATTTTCAGAAACAAGCGAGGAAGAATTATGCATAGCGCCGCCGGGCCGCACCTTGAACGTCTCCCAGTCGGAGGCCTGCGTCCGGTTGGCCAACACGGCGCCGCCGCCGCCCTGGTCGGCGGTGATGTACGTCTTCCGCAGCGCCGACTTGAACTGCACCTGCGTCCCGTCCTGCACTCGATCACACCCCCCAAAAGCAAACCATGAAGCAGAGCTGATCGATCGATTGCCTGAACAAAGACTGACTGGCGAAATGCAGAGCAAGGTACGTAATAAGTACCAACCAAGAGGTCCTTGTTGGGGATGCCGCTGAAGAGGGGCGGCAGGATCCATCCCTCGGTGACGAGCCACCCGCCCAGGCACACCGCCCGGACGGGGAGAGCCGGGTACGCCGGCGCCGGCGCCGGGACCTGCGACGGCGGTGGCGGTGGCGGTGGCTTCACCGCGGGCCGCGGCGTCCTCTTGGCAACGGAGAGGGAGCAGAGGCATGGGGCGCACAGGAGCACGGCGAAGCAGAGGCGCCTCACGAGCAGCGGCAGCCCAACGCCCCCGCGGCAACCCATTGGCTCGCGGCTGGCACTGGCAGTGGCAGGCCTCTTGTCCTAGCCGCTAGCCTGCCGGGCAGGGCAATGCGCGGGGAGGGATGGCTCGGTGCTGCACCTCCAGCTGCCCGGCCTCGCGCGCTTTTATCATATGAGCTTGAAGATTAGTGCGCGCGTCGGTGATTGCGGATGAGGCGGCGTCCCTGTCTCCCTCCGTCGACACGCTGCAATGCTTGCGCTGCCGGTGGACTGATCAGTCTGAACTCCAGTCAAGTGACTGCACACCGGATGGATCCGAGCCGCAGCCGGTCGGTCGGTTCTGAATTTCCTTCCTCGATTGAAAAGCTTAACCTTTTTTAAGAGCCGGCCGGGACCTCCGATTCTCCGAATGTTGCTGAAGCACACGGCGACAGTGCATCCGGAGCATGACCGACCTTTACAGAGTAGCCAGCGTACTACTATATCCGAGCGGCGTTGCTCCAAGGAGCACGCGACGACGCGGCTCCGAAGTCACGCGCGCATGCCCGCGGCGGGAGGGGGGGGGGGGGGGGGGGGGGACGGCGCGACGAGATCCTGCCTGGCGGCCATGGCAAGGAGCGCTTGGCCGGCGAGGAGCCATGGCGCCATGCGCTTGGATGCTTCCAGGGCGGGCCGGCAACTTTACCCGTGAGGCGAGTGAAAAGGAGGCGGCGCCAGCACCGCGCTGGCCGAACCGGCCGGGGAGCTCGCGTCGCGTGCCGGAGTGGACATGGCGGCGCCCGCGGTGGCGTGGTCCAGGGCTCCAGGTCCGGCCGCGCGCCCGTGTCTGGCCAAGGACAAGGGGTGCGGCAATCATCTCTCACCAGAGCAGCAGCCGGCTGATAGTGTACAGAGGCCCCAAAAGACTACAAATGTTCGCACTTGTGACTGTCAGTTAAATTACTATATAAATCTAATAACTATTTTTTTATTTTGGAATAATTATTCCAGAAAAAAATTATTCTAAAATAAAAGAAATTGTTCTAGCAACAAAACATAGTAAGTTGATTTGTCACGCCAATTTTAGACTCAAAATGTAAAATCCTGAAGGGGTGGAAGTGGGTGTCACGGCCCACTCGGGGTGGGCACGCGTGACCCCGAGCAGCACGCCCCAAAACACTGAAGCTTTGTCCGGAGTGGGATCGCCCAATGGGCAATAGCTCTGGGTGTGCCTGTGATTACCGGTGGACCCAGTATGAACAAAATGGAACTCTGATGACTTAAATTATTAAAAAAACAGAACCCTGATGATTTAATCTGCAGTCTGCAGGTTCTAAGTAACATGAAGGGAATATTCCCTAGCTTGGACACCCTTTTCTTTCCTGCTAAGCTCGCCAGAGCAGATCAATCTTGGACTCTATCGCCCGTGTAACTCCGGTCACAAGACTTGTCCTCAAGCGAAACTGTTTTCCCAAACGCGGCCCTGCTTAGTTCCCAAAAAAATTCCTAAGTACATGTCACACCAAATTTTTAGACACATGCATGGAGCATTAAATGCAGTTGAAATAAATAATTTATTACACAGTCTAACTGATTAGCACGAGATGAATCTTTTAAGTCTAATTAGACTCTGTTCGCTTCAATCAGTCAACAGTGTTTTTCTCTCACACCAAACCAGCACCAGCCACAAGTTACCAGCCAGCCAGCAGTGCTTTTCTCTCACAACAAATCAGCACCAGCCACAGCCAGCCGAACTAAGTGTTAGTCCATAATTGAATATTATTTGTCAAATAACAACGAAATGTGCTACAGTACCAAAATCCAAATTTTTTCGCGAACTAAACACAGCCTTAGAATCAAGGTTTAAGATTTCGTAGTTGAGATCGAAGACTTTCCTTGGTTACTTACAGTGCAGAACCGTAGCGTACAAGGCATGACACCAGCAGCAGCAGCTGCTTATAATCCCCGGATCTGCATGCCTCGGAAATGTTCACTACTGCAGGTGTGCCGCAGTTTTCCGGCCGATCCATCGCCACCAAGCGCACGCGGATAGAAACAAACCAAGGCTGTGTGTTAGATCCCTGAAAAAATAGGAGAAAAAGTCACATCGAACACTGTAGCACAATGTAACACTTTTTATTTGTTTGTGGTAAATATTGTCCTACCATGACCTAACTAGGCTTAAAAGATTCGTCTCGCAACGTACATCAAAACTATGCAATTAGTTTTTTTATTTACCTACATTTAGTACTTAATGCATGAGTTATTTGCTATATTTAATGTTTCGATGTGATTTTGATATGATGGAAAATTTGGATGTGGGGGTGGGGTGGGGTGGGGATTTAAACACACCCCAAGGCATCTGATGAGAATCCTCTGAATTCTGAACATCTTCAGGAGCCACATTAACCAGCTCGTACTCGACAGAGGACAAATTTGGTGTCTTGACGTCTTTTGCTTCACCGCCAAGGTAGCAACGTAGCAGTGGCAGCAGTGTCCTCGAGGCGCCCCTACTTGTCCACCGCGAGTAAATCTCAGTGATCCCCTTTGGGCATATCAGTTCCTTCACGTTCCGTGAAATCGCTCTGTTCACGGCTTGGATTTGTATAGGTCCGCTGCACATGGAGGAACATGTCGTGCTTATGCATATAGAGGGTGGGGAACTAGACAAGAGTAAAAGGAGAGGGGAAGACAAACTCGAGCATAGAGTGTCGAAGGAGTTGTTTGGTTCAAGAGGCTAAATTTTAATCTATGTCACATAAAAAAAATCTTAGCATTTAAAAGTATTAAATCTTACAATTACTAATTGAGGCTTTTTTGAAGCCTCTAGGTGAAGTCACTTAGGATCCTAGGTGGACAGTCTAAAAAAATAGAGAAATTCTACAAATTCTCACAAAAATCAGAAACATCAGGCCATCAATTCGGCAACTCTAATCATAATAGCCATTGGATCTGTTATCTTTTATAATAAATTGCCCACCTTTGCCATTATAAAAATAGACTAAAGTAACTCCCTAAACATATATCTAAATTACCCACCTCTGCCATTATAAAAAATAATCTAAAGTAACCCCCTAATCTTCATATAAATTACCCACTTATGCTATTATAAAATAATATCAAATAACCTCTAAATTTCATATATATTATCCAATGATAAGATAATAAAAGTTAAAATCAACCCCAAATCTAAAATAAAAGTCTATTATTATAATAAAATCTTAAAACACATCAATATAAAATTCTAAATTACTATTCCTATCATTATTAATATATTATTTATGTTATTATTTATATAAACATATATATTAACCATAAGGTGTTTGTCACATATATCATGTACAAGAGAAGAGATAAAAATATCAATTTTCATGTTGTTCACATAGCTCAAACAAAGTGTTCAATTAAATACATATCAAATATATATGGAGGTGTGATGCAAAGTGAAAAAAATTGTTAGTGACTAAATCTATCACATTTATTACAATTATATAATGATAAATATGTATCTTTGCAGTACTGGATTAGAATATTTAATTAGTTAAGGAGAGCGTGAGATAGATAATTATTAGATATCTCTAACTAGCTCGTGCGGGAGCACGGTTGATAGACTAGTGAAGTCTAATTACAAAACTAATTGCAGAGCCCTGAGGCTAAATTGCGAGACAAATCTAATGATGTATATCAATTTATAATTAGCGAATGATTATTGTAGCAAATTATAGATTAATTAGACTCATTAGATTCGTCTCACGAATTAGCATTTATCTGCCAAAAAATTATAAATAGATTTTATTTGATACTCCTGAATAGTAATATTTCTTTTGACAGGGGCTGAAAGAACTGCTGGAAACTGGAATCGAATATTCATGCCGGGTGCAGATGTAAGCTAGTACAACTGTAACTGTAAGAGCAACTGTTCTAACTGCTCTGCTATTCTGCAGAAGCATCAACCTTATTCAGTTCCAAAATGTAAAAAGTAGTGCCTCTTTTGTCCTTCAAGAAATCAGGGACCTCAAAAGTGAAAAAAATAAAACAGCCTTGTTTGCACTTGTTAGAGCAAAATATGTACATAGCATAGAAACCCCTGATGTTCATTCTTCTCTGATGCAGAGCAATCATGCCTCCTTAACTGTAAGGAACAGGAATCCTATCTGGACCAGACTTCATGTCATCCCGGAGCATTTCAGACAGGGCAAGACTGACCTTCCCAACTCGCCCTGCATCATCAAACAAAACAATTCATCTCTATCACACCTTTGATCTACCAATGTTAGACTCTAATTTCATCCTAGCAGCAGCAGACACTGTAATTTCATTCTAGCAGACACTGTAATTCTGAACCGCAAAAATTACCATCCCCAACTGGCTGGCCGTCCCACTCGACGACCGGCAGAACCGGCAGCCCGCTGCCGACGAACATCATCTCGGCGCACCGCCTGGCCTCGTCGGCGGAGATCCTCGCCTCTCCGGCACCCCTGAGAAGGCCGGCCTCGACCAGCCTCGGCGCCAGCGCGAGCATCCGCTTGGCCGTGCACCCGCCGAGCACCCTGTCGAACGCCGGCAGCACCAGGTCCCCGGCCGCCGTGACGAACGCGACGTTCATCGTGGGCCCCTCCGCGACGCACCCTTCCTCGTCGACCCACACCGGCGCGTACGCGCCCCGCGCCTCCGCCTCCGCCAGCGCCAGCGCGTTCGGGAGGTAGTTGACGCTCTTGATCCCCGCGAAGAACGGGTGCTTCATCGGCACGGCGGTCGTGATCGCCTTGACGCCATCGTTCCGCTGAGAGCGGCGGCCGGCGCCGGAGGCGGAGGCGGCGGCTATGACGACGGCGTAGAACGCGGGTCCCGTGCAGCCCGTCGGGGACAGCAGGAAGTCGCCGGGGCCGGCGCTCAGCCAGTACTTGATCGACCCGTCCTTGCATCCGGAGGCAGCGGTCATCTGGATCAGAATTTCTCGCATCGTCTCTCGCGAGAACGGTGGATCGATCTTTGCTTTGGATGCAGATGCTAGCAGCCGATCCAGGTGTGAATCCAGTTCGTACAAGCATCTGCTCAGAGAACAAACGTGACAAATATTCAGAGTTTCAGAATCATGGTGCACCCTATACTGTTACACACTGTTACTGTATCTTCAGAGCCTGAAGGAGGAAAGGAGCTGTCAGGGTGAGGATACTGAACCCATCAGATATGGTGGCGGTGTCGAAGACGCCATGGCCGCGGTGGACCATGTGGTCGTCGATGGGGATCACCATCATGGATGGATCAAGGACGATGCCACCAACGACACTGGAGTACATTGCCGGGTACCGTCGCTGGGTGGATTCCCATTTCTCCTGAAGCTTTTCGAGTACCTGAGTATGTTCAGAGTGACAAGTTCAGAATGTTACATGCTGTTTTCAGGCCTTCAGCCTAGGCAGTTCATGTTTCTGTATCTGTATGTTATGAATTTTTTTTCCTGAAACAACTGTATCTTATGAATTATTGGCACCACCAAAAGGTCCGAAATAATTTCAGCATAACTTGTCATTTTTGTAGGAATCTTGGTGACCATCTCCGAAACACAAGTAAAACTAATCCACCAACACCGGAACAAGAAGATCAGGAGTTCAGGACAGCCAAGGCTCACCTCGATGCCCGACGCGTACACCGGCACCTGGCGATCCTCCCCTGAAACCAAGAAAAACACAAGCAGAGACGTCTAATCCAGGATCCGGTTGAAGTTGAACCATGATACGGAGATGCTGCAAACCTTGCATCCCGTCGCCTGTCCGTCGAAGGAGCTCGAGAGGAACAACCACCGGCTGCTTGAGGAACAGAGCACGAGTCCAGCTTTGGTTTTGTGAGCTCTGATCAAGTGATCAGAGTCAGAACCCAGGGGTTGCCGAGACGGATACGGCGGCGGAGTTCATCCGGGGGAGAGCTGAAAGAGAAACGAGATGCGGACTCCCGCCGCTGAACGCCGGTTGGAACTGCGGCGCTAGTTTTTTCTTAAAAAAAAAAGATAATTCGGAAGAAATGCGGTGACCGACGGGCGGCAGCGCGCCGTGAGCATAAAAAAAGGGTCGCTCGGGTCGGGTGTTCTGGATTTGGACCAGCCCTCCGTTTATTTTGCTTCCGGCTGCCACATCAAAGGATTTTTTTATATTTTACTTACAGTCAGAAATTCGTCCCAATCAAAATCCGAACTCGCGACCTACGGGGTGCCAACCGGCTGCTGTCGCCGCTTAGACTAGCAATCTTAGGCTCTCTCCCACTCTCCATTCTTTGTTTTCTGACACGGTGTCTCAGGCAAAACGCTTCTAGAACCAATATAGGTAGTCATTTAGACGACGGTTTCGAATAATTTAGAGGTACGGTGCCTGATTTTACAGGAGGGTGGTCAGTAGATAAACCAAAATGGATTTATCATTTTAAATTTTGTAAAACAAAAGTTATGAACACAAGCTTATGCTGGTTAGTGGTTATTTAACTTAGTGGGCTGCATGAGTAATGGTCCGCTTCTTATTGGGCTCATGACGTACAAGTAGGCCTAGTCAGTCGGGCTGCATCTCTAGCCCATAAGAGCGCTGATGGCCCATGGCAAAATTTGCCTGCACCTTTTTGGGTTAGATATTGGATTTGGACATTTGGTTACATGGTGTTACCAAAACTCGAAAATTACTCCAGGCAGATCATGTGTAAATTGCACACTTTTGTGATGGGAACTCTAATAAGATAGGGGCTGCTAGGGTTACATGTGTGACTGACAGTCAATAGTCAATGTATACACAAGGGAGAATGGCCGGCACGTGGCCCAATAAGAAACCACAAGCGAAAAAGTTGCATTTTCCAAACCGTATATATAAATCAAAATCCGATTGCACCACTATATTTCTTAGAGCAAAATCTTCAAAATAAGACCATACTTGAATATATTTAGATGATTTTTATGCTGGAATAATTTTAATTATTGTGAAGATGGAACAATAATAAAATTGTTCCACATTTATAAACTTGTGAAGCTGGAATAACTGTTTTGGGCAGAAGTTGGAACATTTGTTATTTAAAATAATATTGTTTCACATTAAATTCTTTCGAATATAGTCAAATGTAGTCTTGTTTTGATGACCTTGCAGTTACAAACACGATGATGCAACCGTATTTTAATTTGGATAGTTGATTGAAGAACTATAACTTTTTTAAATGAATCTTTCTTTGCACGCAATCCCATACACCAAGGAATCATGCGCCGGAGAGGAGGAAGAGAAGACTTCTGGCCTTTTGTGATGCTTACCTCGATTATTTACAGAGAAGGCTATTGACATATGAGTAAGTTGTCATTAGTCATTACCTGTTGATTATGAAAAAAAAGATCAATTTATTCCTTTTACATTAAGAGATTTGTTTAGGTGAAAGTAGATATAAGTTGGCTCACCAACAAAGTGCCTCAAAGCTTGCAATCGGCGTTGACCAGCTCAGTGTCGTGGGCTCGTGGCACCAAAAAATCCTTGACTCAACTGAACACGTACTGTGAGTAAGCAGATTCTGATTACCTAACCCTTGACTCAACACTAACACTACGTACGGCATGTCGGCATCAACAATGCATCAAACAGTAAAAGAAATAAAAAACTAATTTTTCCAAAGTCCCAACAGTGACAGCATCACAACAACAGTAGTGGATCATTCAGTCCCCAGAAACATCTTGGAACATTTTCTCTTCAAATTTCCAATGCAACTCATCATGAGAAAGAAGAGAAGGGTTTTGTCCCAGCTGAATGCCTGAATATACTATGAGAAATAATGGTAACGACCGATCACATACGAAATGAATATGACCAGAGCATGTCTCAGACAGTGCCTAAACAAAATTACTAAGAAACGGACGACGCATCATATAAGTTCTTCATAACTGGTGGGCGGGTCGATCGATCTGGAGACGACGGAACGAACAAGCAGGGTGACGGGATGGCTTCTAATGGCAGGAGCACAGGGGCTCCGCGACGGCGTGGAGGGAGTACATGATGATGAGGAAGTAGACGACGAGCGAGACGAAGCCGGCGATCAGCGCCCCCATCACGTGGCTGCAGTAGGCCCGCACCTGCCCGCAGATGGGCAGCCACCCGGCGTGCGTGTTGCCGTTCCTCCCGATGCCCGCTATCGCGCCGGTGGCCGCCACCGCGCCGACGAGAAGCATCCCCACGATCTGCACGCGTTTCATTCGTTCGTTCATGGACAGTCACCGGAACATCGAATGGGGATGACAATGCAGCTGCTGCATAAGTCTGTGCTGCTTACCACGTCGCTCAGGAGCACCAGTCTGGAGGCGGTGCTCCCCGGCCGCACGAAGAGGACGAGCAGGCTGTAGGCGAAAGTCACTGCGAATGCCACCACGAAGAATCTGCGTGTGATCGAACACATTGTCATGATTTATGAGCAAAAATATCGATCGATCGATCGATCTCTCTGTAGCTAAATCACTTCAACAGCAGTAGAATTCACTGGCAAATAAAAGATGTTCGTTCCATTAGCATGTTCAGAGTATGGAGAAGAGTGAGAATTACTTACATGAACGATGGAGTGTAGGAGTACTTGGCCTCCACCTCTATGCCGAAGAAGCTGGTGGTCTCATGGCTGGTCACCATGATTATCGCCGCCGCCGCCGCGGCCCCCGCCGCGGCGAGCCGGAGCACGACGGAGATGAGCCGGTGCAGCTTCGCCATTTCTGATGCTCCTCCTCTGAACTCTGATGTATGCGAGAGTGATTGTCTGCCTGCTATAACTATTAGTGTTTTCCAAAGCGACAATTACTGCTAATAAGGGGAGCTCCAAGAAGATTTTGTGTGGCGAGGTTAAATAGCGTAGCTGCACCGGTTGCTTCCAGTAGTTTTGGTGGTTCAGCTGCGTGGAAGGCAGGAGAAGCAGGAAACCTATGATCTGGAGCAGGTCTTGCCAGTGAGCGACCTTGCCTTAACTTGTGCGTTGTGCTGCCCATGCTGCATTTGCCCTCCTTGTGTCGCAGATGTCAACGTCTTGGTGCCAAGACAGTTGGGCAACGTGAGAAGAATAATTTTAGGACCTCCTGAAGTTTTGTTGTCAGTAGTTATATGATGCAAACCAATTCTACGATCCTGTGGTTTCATTCGTGGAGGGCTTGTTTCTTCCCATCTGAATGCTGTTGTGTCTAGGCTGTTGGAACAAAAGGGACTAACGAGCTACTGGTTTTCTTTTGGGCAAAACGAAAGTAGCCACGAAAAAGTTTCTTCGCATCGGGGTACTGAAGGAGACGTCTGCTAGTATCTCTTGTGTAGCAGCACTCCAAAGCGAAACTTCTCATGTTTGCCTCTCCCTTCGATTCCAAAGTGAAAAGAACACCATGTCGATGTTCTAAACGACCTACTTTTGGAATTAGAGGGAGTGCTACTCTTTGTGATCACCAGCTTTTTCTGAAGCTCACCCGCACTACCATGGCTTCTGCCTTCTGATCACTGGTGTCCAAATAAGCCATTGAATTTTAGCCACCTGTGTGCCTGATTTTTGCTAGCGCCATTCCACGAAATCCTATTTGTTCGTCAATAGGTATCAGATTTATTTTAAAAAAAATATAATTTACTCTGGGCTTGGGCTAGGCCTGTTACCTTTTTAAAAAAGAAATATGCACTTGTTTGTGAACCAAAATAGAAAATACTAATACTTCATAGTTCCTTGAGGAACTGAAACAAAATTGTATAATGTTGATGAAGAAAAACTGAACAATGAACTAGTTGGAATTCAGAACAAACTTGAAAATGAGCACCGAAATAAGTCTCCAAATTTGCAGCAAAACTATTTCAAAGTTTTATAAGCATTCCAGCAATAATATTTTCAGGATTTTGTTTGGCTGGTATCACCCGTATACCATACAAGCAGCCATGAAAGTCTAAACATCAATTATATTTATGCTACACCAACCTTATCTTTGTACATACTAACTCAAAGAAAATGTTTTGTATCCTTGATTTCCCTACACAAAAATGAGAAATACCTGTAAAAGAAAATAAAATAGTGGTGTAGCCAAGAACTGAAGCAGCTAGCCTAAATGTAAACTATATTAGGCCACTGCATTATACTATGCTAATTCATAAACTTTCAAAAATCATCCAGTGCTCCCACAAGAACTCCCAAGGATTGGAGCAATGTCACTGACCAACAGCCTCAAAACGTTGCTACCAGATAGCCGGGAGATCTCTATGCACTCTTCTAAGTCAGCATCACATGTCAACTTCACCCATTCGTGATCATCATCAAGATACTTGATATTAAAAACACCAACATCTATTTGTATCCGTTTGGCCACTTCATCTTTCAAATCAATAATGCTTGCAGAACACGGGAATCGAAATCTTAAAAGGTCTTCCTTGTAGCGTGCCTTCACTGTTACTATCCCTGAATTATGTACAGACATGAGACTGCCTGGAGGGACTACAGCAGGTTCATTAACTGCAGCTGTGATGTGGTTCTTGCAATTTTTGGAGCTTCCTGAACCGTTAACAAATAGCCCTGGAAGAAGCAGGTCCTGTGTTTGAAATGGCTCTTTTGTGAACCTTTCTGGTTTGCGCATGTTTTGTTGTGGTTCCATGAGTAGTGATACAAATGTCCTGTTTGCAGGGCTGCCAAGGCAGGAGTCTTCTGATGTCCCTGAATTAGTGCTAGGCTCTCCAGACGAACTTCTCAAGTTCAAAGCTTTCTCCCGTTCGATCTGTTTGCTGATATTAGCCAGAAAGCTTCGCTGAGGAATGAGCATGCCTAGGCGATCATCATTTTCTAACAACTTAATCTGCGAGGATGAACCTCTGTTTTCTTGAACAGAAGGAATGGAAAGGTCAGTAACCTCAGTTTGCCTTCCATTCTTTATATTGGTAGGATTGGATGGAGTGAAAGGAACGGGGAGAGGACCCGTGATAGATGTGAGAGTAAATGCACTCTCCGACCCTTCAACAGATTCAATCACCTTCTTTAATTTAGAAATAGAACGGTTAACCTTGCTGATTTGCCGAGATGGCCAGCGAGAAATCCCGTGTTGCCTGCAGATGCGCTTCATCGTTGTAGGACATACTGTCAAAAAGAAATAAACAATTAACGATATTCAGACTTACAAGCTAACAAAATATGCCAAAATTCACAATCTCAATGCATGAGCTACAGAATGTATAAACAATATGTAAATTTGTAATTTCTCAAAAAATTGCAGAAATTCAAATTATACATACCTCCTAGACTTTTTGCTGCATTCTTCAAGCTTCCAGTAAAATAATGTTGAATAACTTCCAAACTGAATGTTTTTTCTGCTTTTCCTCGTCTCCTTCCATGATGTTTGCTATTGTTGTTAGGCAACAAAGAATCCGAGGTACAACCACCGTTTGGTCCAACAAATAATTTGCCATTGCATTTGGTGCTATTTTCAGGTGAGAGACACATTTCATATTCTGGTGAAGCTATTCTTTTCTGGCTGTCAGACTCATGGACTCCATGCATATTGCTCTCATGTGAGGCATGAATGCCAACTTGAAAGTTCAGATGTTGTGCATGTTCATCCTTTGTTTCATTGTTATCAATTACAGTAATAGCGTCGACTTGAAGTTCTTCATGTGAGACTTCATCAGTAGCTACATGTAAACTACGAAGATGCTGTCTCAGCAGAGCTAAGATGGACTCCAAAAGAACCATTTTCTCGGCATCTTCTCTGCAATCAGGTGGCAGGAAAAACTCTAGTACATAATCATCATTTCCAGTGTAAGCACTTTGCATGCATACTGAAAAACAACCAGCTAATCCAAACATACGAGCGTAGTGCACAAGAGGATACTCCAATTTAGAGAATCTAGTCACATCTTTGGAAAAGCATGGCCTACGTAGGATGCATGCCTTTCCAGAAACTCCTTGTCCTTTCTGCAGGTGGTGCTCTACACAAGCATCTCGGAATCCCCACATATGAGCATCGATGACATGAAATGCAACATCACTAGTTAACATGCATAATTCTTGGGCACAACTTCCATGAATATTGAAGCTACTCTTCTTCACACCACCACAAGGTACCAGTAAATTTTGGTATTTGCAAGGCACCCAAGTCTGAGCTAAGGGCAGTTTGAGCTCTTCACAAATTACTGTTAAGACTTCCAACATCTCTACAAGTGCAGCTTGATGGCCTTCATTAAATATCTGAGTCTGAGTAGAAGAAAAGAAACAAAACTTTAGCACTCAAAATAAAACAAGGAAATGTACTAGTCAAATTGGAGTTGTCGAACTATTTTTACCTGGACATATGGATGTTCAACAACTTCAGTGCTTTTAAGATCCACAGCCTGCAGATAATGGAAAATTAATTACCCAGATGCAGCTGAGAAAATGAGTTTGGAAAATAATTATGCCATAATTCAGCAATATCACTTATATCTGAACGCTTACAAGTTGACAATTTGTTGTCATAGAAGGAAAAATGAGCTAACCTCAAGAGCTTTGCTGACTTTACCAACCTCGCTTGCATAGTTTACTTTCTTTGATGTCATTATAAGTTCAACAACAGCGATACATGACTTCGTGGAAGGATCAAACACAGGCAAGGCAACAGTACCATGAACATTGTAGCTTATTGCATGGTTAAGCCGTGCGTACTCAGTACTGCTGTAATACTGCACACTGGGTGTCCATTCAGGCACCTTCTGCTTGTATACGCGCCCAGGTAGTCCCAATTCTTTGACATTGTCTCCATCCACAGAGAACATATACATCATGGACACAGCCCTATACTGAAGAAGTCCGATACTCTGTTGGTCAAGCACAAAGGGCTGCCCTGAAGTGCTTAGCATGTAGCGATCCCCTTTCCTGATGGGCACCCAAACCTGAACCAACAAGTGCTGATTGGTAGACTCCTTGAAGTACCTGAGAGCTAGTGTGAGCCTTTCCTTCAAGAAATAAGAGCTATCAGAATAATCATCAACCATGGAAAGATGAACCTGGCATTTACCATTGATAGGTTCACCTTTCTTGGTCATTTCAGATTTCCCTACATAACAGAGGATAATTGAATTTTGTCAATACTAAATAGTAACAATTGCAACAAGAGACCATAAAAAAACAATTGCAACAAGAGTAATAGCTGCTGCCAGCTACATAAATGTCAGATTTTTAATAGTAATAGAGATTCACTTGCTGACGATAGTCTGTCTTATAGTGGACACGGCATGCCACAGATGCAAATGACTTCAAATATTCATTCTACCAATTAGTACTATGTCAAGGCGTCAAGCAAACACAACCATGCAATGGAAATATCATCATATTTTTTATTTATCAACACACAGCAGGTTGATCAAATTGGCTTCATGTTCAATATACTGAAAAATCCACTACATGGCCCTACCCGGAAAGATAATCAAGTTCATGCGCACAAGCGATTCTGGGTTAATAACTGCCCCAGATAGGCTGATTCTAGCGCAGACAATCAAAGGGGATCCCGTCAGAACCCACCATGCAAATCTACCACCAGCTAATGGTCCAGATGGCATTGTAAAATAAGAGCTGGACCTGGACACCTCGTAGTGGAGTCCAGTTAGCAACCAACCATTTTGACCACAATTGCGTAGAAAACTCCGAACGCCAACCAGAGCACACCGCACCACGCCAAGTCAACGCCAAAAAAGCTGCCTTCTTGGCACCAACCGGCCAATGCAAAATGGTAATCAAAGCCGCGGCAACATACTGCCAATATGCCGTCGCTGTCGCAAGATTCTTGCGCTAATCGCCGGCATGTCGTACGAGCAATCGAATCAAGACATCAGATTTGCGGTCGCGATCACAACAGGATCCTCGACCGGATCGCCCCGTACGGCACGGCGCCGTGAACGAAGGGACGGCGGCGAAATCAATGGTGGAGGAAACCTCACCGGCGCGCGCGCCCGGGGCGTCGTCCTGCGGGGCGGCCGTGTCCAGCGGCACGACGGAGGGGTGGTGCGGGTCGCCGCACGGCCACGGCGGCGGCAGCGGCAGCGGCGGAGACGCGGCCGAGAAGTGGAGCGACGTGGCCATGGCGTCGAGCAGCCAGGCGTCGCCGCCGTCCGGGGAGTCGAAGTCGAACTCCATCAGCCGGGTCAGGCGCCGCGGCGGCTGTGGCAATGGAGAGGCGAGCTTGAGGTTTGCGGGCTAGAAGGTTTGGCGCCACACGACGAGGGAGACGAGGAGGCTAGTAGACTCGTAGCCAGTAGGTGCATATGGGGGAGGCGGAGCTTGTGTTGGGGCGAGCTCAGAGCCTTGTCCTCTTGCAATATACTCCGTATAGTTAGACCCTGTTAACAGTTAGTCAGTTACCACCTCCTAGACCCTATAAATAAAAAAAATATCACATCAAATATTTCGACAGATATATAGAATATTAAATGAATTTTATTTACAAATTTTTTTATATGGATGAGAATTTTTTTATATGGATGAGCTATAAATCGCGAGACGAATTTAATGAGCCTACTTAATACATGATTTGCAACAGTGATACTACAGTAACCATCCGCTAATTATTAATTAATTATAGATTAATTAGCATCATTAGATTCGTCTCGCGATTTACAACCCATATGTGCAAAAAGTTTTATAAATAGACTTCATTTAGTACTTCAAATTAGTAAGATTACATCGCAAAAAAATTTTGGCGTTCAAACTAAACACGGCCTTAGTGCTTCTACCACTCATGACTCAGCACACAACCCATTTTTTTACATCGGTAATAACCTGAAACTGTTCTACACCCGCACTGAATTATGGGTAAAAAATCTTAAATAGATAAATTTTCTAGAAATCGAGATCCAACCGATATCCAGTTCGGCATCCCTGATCGTCACTTGCAATTTATACAGAGCGGGTGGACTCGCCATCTCGCTCGGCACGGGCCTCTCCCGCGCTCCGCTCCTGCCCTCACGTCGTCGTACGCCCGTGCCACTATCATCCCCGCGCTCTCTCCGTCCTGCCGCCCGAGCCCGTGTACGCCGACAACCCGCCCGACCACCTCCGACCCCGGCTCTTGCCTCAAATCGAACATAGATCATTTCCCCTGCTCCCCCACCAATTCCCCACCACTGGCAAGTGGCAAGCCCTCCCCTCGCCGCAATTCCACCTCCACCGCCATAGCCATGCTTGGGACTACATTGCAAACCCCAAGTTCTTTCTAGAATGTTTAGTGCAAAATTCAGACGCCAAAATTTCACCTCCGCCACCGCAGCCATACTTAGGGACTACATTGCAAACCCCAAATTCTTTCTAGGGTGTTTAGTGCAAAATTCAAAGATCTCGTTTGAATTTTACATTCTTAAGATTTACCCACTCTATTGGTTTTCCCACCATTTAGGAGGCTCTCTATTTTTTTTGCAGGGTTAAAAATCTCCAAATTTAGCTAAGAGAATAGCTATTCTATTGGAGTTACTCTAAGCTCTCATATTACCGTGACATGTTACCTTCTTGTTCTAGAACTTCCACACAATGCAGATACTTTCCATGCCACTCTATGTCCTGCTATTCCTTGAATAGCTTGGTGGGTAAAAGTAATGGTTCTACAAGAGCAACTTCAACGGCTTAGATATAATCCTAGCTAAATTTAGAGTTTTGCGGAGATTGTAAAAAATAGAAAACTTCCTAACCATTAGGGAAAACCAACAGTCTCTCCAAATCTTAACTATCCATATTCAAATCACCTCCATGTCAGATCGTTTTATCGTTTTCCTGAAGCCGGCGTCAACTATCACAACACCATCATCCCCGTCTCTGTGATGGGATTGCACCCTCCCTTCGCGTGGCGGCCACAACAACGCCATCCCTATCCCAGTGGCGACGACCGTGGCATCGCCCCCCATCCCTGGCGGCGACGATCGCGCCCTCTCCGTTCGCGCCGGCCACAACATCGCCGTCCCCATCCCTGGCGTCGACGATCGCACCCTCTCCGTCCGCAGAGGCCACAACATCACCCTCCCCATCCCCAGCGGTGATGACCACTCCCTCCTCACACACGGCGACCATGGACACGTCGTCCCGTCCCCATCCTCGGCGGCGACGATTACACCATCCTCAGCCACGGCGAGAGCACGAGGGTGGGAGGGTGTGTGGGAGGAGGAAAATGGTGCAGAAAAAGGACCGGACCGCGCGGGGGAGGAGGGAGATGGTGAGTTGGACGTGTTCGGCAAAGATGCCTAGAGAAATGGCTGTTGGATTGAATTTTCACCAGTGTTTCTCTGTTTTTACCGATCCGAGTGGGCTTAACTAGACTCTTGGAGTTAGCTTGGTCTAAAATTCTCGAAAAAGTAGCCCTATAATAACGTGGCTGCAGTGCATATACATACACCATCATCGTCCAGAAAAAGTGAATACATATATCTGCAAGCATTGGAGTGCCAATTTGGTGCAGACATTGGAGTACCTAAGAAGACGTCGAGATCAAGTTGAAGCAAGAATGGTTTCAGAAAAAAAAAAGTTGAAGCAAGCTTGGTCTTAGGTGGTAATCATCATCCATAAGCTTGATGCAAATCCGGGAGATTTTGACATCAATGGCCCAAATCCAAGTGACTAAAACTAGCAAAAGGCATAAGGCGCCCTAGGTACCTTGAATACCAACAAATTTAATAGTATCTCTCTTAGCACCAAACTACGATATAAATTACTTTAGAGTTGAAAGTTGCCTGTTTAAAATATGGGAAAAGTCCATTTTTTGCATTCCAACTATGGTCTGAGTTTGATTTTAGCCATGCAACTTCAAAATCGGGTATCCTTGACCATCTAATTATCAAAACCGTTCACATTTGGCCATCCGGTGATTTTGCTGGATGGTTTCGCTGACGTTGATGACACGTGGCAGTAGGCCCACATGTCAGTTTATTTTTTTAATATCTCTCTTGTTTCTCTATTTCTCCCCCCTCTCCTGGCCCCTCTGCTTGGCGGCCATGGAGGTCGCCATGCATGGCCTCTGCCCCGCCGAGCTCCACTTGCTGCGCTGGAGAAGGAGCCACGCCCGATCCGCCGTGAGGGAGGAGCAGGGAGGGGAATCGGCACCAGAACCGCCGCCGCGAGGGAGGAGCAGGGGAGGGGGACCGGCGCCGGATCCGCGACGCTCTGCCCTCCCCGCCAAGAAGCCAGCGGAGCTCGAGGCTAGGAAGGAGGCCGGCCTCGCCGTGCGCCTCCACGACCCACCTTGTGTCGCACCGACGAGAGAGGAGGACGGCCTCGCCGTGCGCCACCGCAGCCTGCCTCGCCACGGGAGCTCGGCGTGCTTGGAGCAGAGGAGGCACCACTATGGCCACCGAGGGAAGGAGCAGGGAGGAGGGAGAGGAATCCAGCACGCCGAGGGAGGAGGGGCGCCGCTCCGCGCATGGGCCGCCGTCCCACGGGCCCGCCGTCATGCCACACGCCATCCACTGCTCAACCCAAGGCGAAGGGAGGGCGGGGAGCCAGGCCATCGTGGACGGGGAGGGGGCGGCACTACGCGGCAAGGCAGGAGGCAGAAGGAGGGGGGGGAGCTCGAGCAGGCCATGGATCCGCCGTGGCCGCGGGGCACCCGCCATGGCCGCCGCCGCCAAAGACGGGTCGCCGGGGTAGGTGGTGTGGCGGCGGCGGGGGCGGCGGCTCGGGGAACCTCCCTGGCCTCCCCGCCGTCTGGTACCTCTCCGAAGAGAGGAGAGAAGAAATAGGGAGGAGAAAAGAAAGAGGAAGAGGAGAGAGGATGACTGACAAGTGGGCCCACTCCCACGTGGCGTCCACGTCAGTGAAACCGGCCACCAAAACAGCTCGATGGTAAAAAATAAATGGTTTTCATAGTTGAGTGGTAAAAAATATCTGGTTTTGAAGTTCAATGGGCAAAACCAAATCGAGGTAAGAGTTGGATGGCTAAAATATACTTTTTCTTTAAAATATTGATCGTGAAACTTTTGTAGCTTTTGAGTCCGGGATCAAGTAGCTCGAAGAGGAGTAAAAAAAGGATTTGTTAAAAGGATTGATAGCCTGAATCGTACTAGCTTTTTTCAATATTTTAATTTAATTTCACGCAATTTACCTATTTTTATTTTATTGGAAAAATTGGGGCAGACACGGACACACGGTCTCCCGGTGCTGGCTTTCGTTTCGGCTTCCCACAGTTCCGTCTCGCGCCCGTAGATCCAGATTCCTGCTTCCCCCACCGGCCACCGCCACCTCTCGCTTCGCCGGCTGTAACCCCCGCGACAGGGAAGGAGGGAGGCGAGCGCCATGGTAAAGATCCATCCCGAGCTCCGTGTCTCTTCCCAGGGATCTCCCGCAACCCAACTCACGTTCCCTTGTCTGATTTTGCAAGTCGGCGCTGTTCAACTTCAACTCCTTCCTGACCGTGGTGCTGCTGGTGATCTGCACCTGCACCTACATCAAGATGCAGTTCCCGGCCATCCTCAACGACCGCACCGGGTAATTTTCTTTCCTCCATCGCTAGCTTATCGAATCGCAAAGAATTTTGCGGGAATCTTTTCTTGTGCGCTCTGTTAGGCCCAATTGTCGTTTTTTCTTCTTCTTTTGGTTGTAAAGGCAAATAATTTGACATCTAAAATCAGTGTGAAGCCGTGTGGCAGCTGTGGATTGGTTCCAGTTATTCTAGTTTCAAACTGCATACGCCGCCAGATGCCCAACCATGAGGATTCAGAGTTGCTTGAAACCTATCATAAGGATGAACCTTACCATGAGAGGACTGCGAAATTAATTTATTTTGATCTAGATTGGTACTAGCAGAGTTATTCAGGTCTGAGGTTCGTAGTACTCCTAAGGTATTTGGATATTTGTAGTTGCAGACTGCACTGGTTCTAAAAGTTATCATACTATTTTGCACTAAGTCAGAATGAGTTGAATGTAGTAGATCTGTGCAAGTGTTTCATTTTGTCTCTTTCCCCCCATCTTGATAACACCGATTTCTGCACAAGGATTGAGCCAACATTAGTTTATTCACACTTGTGAATAAGGCCGGCCTCATTTTTGTCAGAGTTGGTGAACTTCACATTCATAATTTTTATCTATAACTTGATAACGAACAAAATATTGCCTGTTATTAACTTATTATCTTCTTTTCCCATTGTACTTTTAGAATTTAATTCTCATTTTTTCCCTTAGCTTTGAAAGATCTGAATCCCAACAAATTCAGAGCAAACATGAGACAGTGAAGGGAACATGTCTACATTGTTAATTGTAATTATCTTATTTTTTTCTGACTTAACCCCATAATCTCTAATGACAGATTCCGTGGTTTCTTTTGGAAAGCTGCCAGGATAGGTATGCATCTCGTCCTGCTTCTGGTTAACACAGACAAAATAAGCTTCTTTTCATTGTTCTGATGGCAATCTTCAATTTCTTGCCACATAAGTACATAACCCTAGTAGTGCATATTCAGTGCTTTGCTGCTAGATTTGGCGCCAAGTAGCAGTTCGTATCTTTAATTGCGCATGTTAGGTGTTTTCTTGCGTTTCATTTATCTTGATAGTTCTTCCAAATTGATTCTATGCTTTTTGTGAACACTTCTGAGGGAATGGTGCCACCACCTTAAGAAATATTAATAAATGCTGGATGGTTTCTTGGGACTGCTTACATAGCAGACAGCAAGTTGGGTGAGGAAGGCACGCTTGGCTAACCTGTCGGCTTTAGTGAACCACATAGAATTCTCCATTGTAGAGGTGCCCCAGATTTTCAAATTTGCATCTACAGCGCAAGCCTGATCGACTAAATGAAGAAGACATTGTAGGCAGACTGGCTACAGTAAATTCCTGAAACTTGAAATTTTCCAAACATGCCATCAGGTACACCTTGCTGTCGGACGGCCCCATCAGTCCCAAACGTGGACATATTCAATCAAAGTCCTGACCGATGAAGTGATCTTGATGTCCTCACTGAATGACTGTCAGTCAGCACTTGTCTCACAGTCCGCGGCTAAATAGATCGGCAAGGAACCAATGCATCTAGTTGTGGTGTCGATTCATATAGTTTGTCTGAAAACTGTTTCCAGCCAGCATCACTGTAGCCATAGCAAATAATGCCTTGGCATTCGGATGCACTTGTACTTGTAGCCCAGCCCAAGGTCTAGATGGTTCTGTTTCTTTTTAGCCGTAACCATTGTAATTGGAGACTCCAACCAAGGGTTGGCAGATCATGGATGCCCAACCCTCCACACTCAATCAGCCGAGAAACCCTTGGCCAATAATCAAGACATTTACCACCATCGGCTTGGTCCTGTTCCTTCCAAAGGAAACCCATTATTAGTTTATCAAATAGCCTTAAGACCCACTAATTTCATTGGTGAAGTTGGCACTCATTTCTTTGATAATTTGTCCATAGATTGAATTTTGATATGCTAGTGCCAAGTTGCTGGTGCTGGCATTGAAAGTATTTTAGCTGAGCAATTTTTGTTATTATTTTAGACTAAACACATACGTTTGGATCAATTTATTTTATCCTATAGACTCCAGGCATATGTTTTAATAATCTTAGCTTAAGTTAAGAATATCTAATGCTATCTGTTAACTTGACTGAAGCCAAATTAGATAAATGTAAAAGTATTTGGATTTATCCTGCGAATATGTATTTTAAAGTTTGTAACCATAGTTTTCTTGCACTTGTATTTTTCCAAAAAAAAAGTAAATACAAAAAATAACGAGCAAACATATGTATTTTAGACTGTCCACATCAATACAGAAAGTAAAGGACAGTAGATAGTACCCTTTTTTTTGTAGCACAAAATGTTGGTTGCTGGTTGCACCACAACACATGGTTGAAGTTTATCCATTTTGTGGAACGATTTGAGGGTACATATTATTTAGAGCTTATGTTAGTGAATACGAAACTGGGTAGCACAATGGTTTTTATTAATTCATCCATTTGTTTGTTAATAATTTGAATTGATTATTTCTGTGTTTATGTTTATCAGGTGAGCGATTGAGCCCTTGGGTATCATTCGGGTGCTTGGCTATGGGAATATCCACATTATTCTTCTAAAGCCAAAGTGTTAAATCTCCATAATTTTAGTCTAGGATGCAGAACACTGTTTTACCTGTAGAAAGAACTGTAATTTTTTTATTTTAGCCCATGTCTTTGTTGAAGCATTTTGCTTCAATTTTTACTTGGATGTAGACAAGCACTGATATTTGTAAGAGCTGGCAATATTATGTCGGCAGTGGGGATGCAGAATGAGGGAACCGAACGAAGGTGAAATATATTGTACCATCTAGTGCTTGATTTATTATTGTGGTGAACAGTTCGATTGGTTCTGGTAATCAAATATTGTACCCAAAAAACTTAAAAGTCAGCTGTATCCAGTTTAAATGTTCCATCTCTGACGTGTTTGTCTGCATTAGTATCTGGGCATATTGGCATAAATTCAGTACGCTGAACTGTAATCTGCATCAGATCTTTGTGCGAGGTGTTTGGAACTGAGGAAGCAAACACACGAAAGAACCAGCCCTAGCAGTCATAGACCAGATTTCTGTTTCTTTTATTCTTGTAGCAAATTCCACCGACTGCTCTCATTCACTACTCGACCATCCTCATCCCTTTTTTGAACTTGCATGCTTTTGATCTGGAAAAAATGGAAGGCTCCATTTTGCATCCACCACAGTTATACGCATAGGTCCTCCTCACAAGTGAAAAAAATGGTGTATGCCTTCCTGTCCAATTTTCCATGTTCTAGCTGACGACTAAGGGGTGTAGTTCTTGTTCAAACACCGAAGGGACCAGCAATCACCTTCCCAACTTTCAATTTGTACAACCAACAAGCACTCGTGCAATCACGCTATTCTACATCTGGAGCCCCCAAGATAACATATTCCAATGTTAACATATGCCTGCAACAAATTAAACAAAATGCTGCTGAGATTGAGTGCAGCACAAGATCTTTTGCCATCCAGGTCACGTTTCTCCTCATGAGGTTGCTACCAGTAAAACAGCACAGGCCGATTGGAATGGAACGGAACCAGATGTTGCCTGCACTCCAAGTATCTTCTACACCTTCAGCAACCTTCTCTTCTGAAAAATCATCATGTCCATGGATGCGCAACTACTCCTGGACTCTGGCATCATGTCATCAGGCACACAGCACACAGAGAGTGGCAGCATAATCACGTTCCATAAGCTGCGGGGTGGGAGGATAAATTAAAGAGAACAAAACGGAAGGGACAGCCGAGTGCTTTCAGTGTGCTACCTACAAATTATAATCTTGAGCTAAAGAACCGAGTGTAGCTATTAAATTGATACTCCCTCCTTTCCAAATTGTAGGTCGTTTTGGCGAATCAAGATACATAACTTTTATTATACATCTAGATAAACATTATGTCCAGATACATAGCAAAAATTACGTATCTAATTTGCCAAAACGACCAACAATTTGGAACTGAGCGAGTAGGAGCCAGCGGATTAAAGAGTGGAGAATCATTCCTGACAGAACAAAAGTGGTGGTACACCCAGACTGAACATTTGAACTCCGTAAAATAGGCGATAAGCCTCTACAACAAATTGAGCAATCATCATACTGCCATCAACAGATTGCCAGATATATGTATTGTCTATTCAGCTGTGAATCAACCTATAGTGGAGATATGCTGCTAAGTATGATGAATAAACATTCTAACGAATTGTTTGCGACAAATGGCTTCTACATGCTTGCTTATAATGAGTTGCTGTATTTTCTATAGTATCGGCTGTGCTGGCTCTTCAGTTTACAGGCACCTTCCTATTGGGCTCGAAGACATACTTGATCAAAGAGTCTTTGATCGACAGCAGCTCAGGGAACTCTTTCTTTAGCTTGCTCGCGTCCATCTCGTTGTTGCTCCGGGGTGCGATGATGACCTTGGCCTGCTCCTCGAGAGTGAAGTTTGTCCACTTGAAGCTGGGGTCGATGTACTGCTTGTACATCTCCAGGATCTCGTTGTGGCTGACGACGCCAGGGTTGGTGAAATTATAGATGCCCCGCAGATTCCTTTTCGCCATCTCCACTGAGATAGGCAGGAGTTCGTCCAATATTGTCATGCTGTTAGGGATGTTCACCACCTTGTTGTAACGGCTGATCTTTGTCACAAAGTTTCGGGGGTTGCTGAGGTCTGAAGATATTGGCATCCGGACTCGTAGGGTGCAGACGTTCTCATACTCCTTCAATAGCTCCTCAACCTGCATTTTCCAGAGAGCATAACCACATGTTTCTTTCACTTTTTGAAACATAAAAATGCCAACTGACGAGTTAAGACAAGAACAATGTTAAAAACCAACCACCAAGCATTTACCAACTTACCATTGCCTTAGTCTTCGAGTAGAACGAACCAGTAAAATTTGGTGCATCCTCCTCTTTGAAGCCGATACCTGACCCTTCTGGATGATGTGCATCATATTCAAATATGCACCCAGTGGCATAATTCATCATCAATAAGCCATGCTCCCTACACACATCAGCTAGAGTCAAAGTGCCCACAACATTGGTGCGGATAGTGTCCGGCTTGTGCGATTCACACCAGTCAACATTGGGCCTGCCAGTAACACCAGCAGCATTGAAGACATGTGTTGGCTTAATAGTTTGAATATCCAGGATGAGAGAAGAACGATCTTGCAAGCGACCTTTTCCATATTCATATGGAATTCCTTGCTTCTCACATATTTTTCCAAGAAGTCCACCGATCCATCCTGTCCTACCATATATCAAGAACTTGAAGGCATGCGTTTCTGAAGCACTATCTGATGTTGAATCCACCTTTGTCTTAATGTTATTAAACTGACTGAGTATTACTTTAATCTCCTCAGAGCCCTCATACCCAGGCATCATTAACGTCCTTGGATGAGGCAGCAGTGCACCAGAAACATCACCCCAATAATCGGAATTTGCAACATACCATTCCATTGTCCTCTTCAAGCCTTCCTCCCATGGGGTGCGCTCAGCCCATCCAAGGCTCTTGAGCTTCTCATCATCCAAGAAATACCTCTGATCGTTGAAAGGTCTGTTCTCGACAAACATAATGACTTTGTCAGCTTCCAAATTGAAAAGCTTGCAAACATCTTTTGCTACATCAATGACCGTCCTCTCTCTCTTTGTTCCAATATTATAAACATGTCCAACTTCTCCATGATGAAGAATTACCTCAAATGCTTCCGCGACATCCTCACAATAGAGGTAGCTACGGACATTGGTTCCATCACCATGGATAGGGAGGGGCTCCCCTCTCATGGCCAAGAGAATGAACTTTGGGATAAGCTTCTCAGGAAACTGATTAGGGCCATAGACATTATTTCCCCGAGTAGTGATAACCGGCAGGCCATAGGATCTCCCATATGCCATTACAAGCATCTCTGCTCCAGCTTTGGTGGCTGCATATGGATTTGTGGGGAGCAGCTGTGATGCCTCCTTGTTTCCAACAAGTGCATCCTCATCAGTCTCCCCATAGACCTCATCAGTGCTGACATGGATGAATCTCTTGATCTGGCCAGTGATCTTGCAGGCCTCAAGAAGAACATGGGTACCATAAATGTTGTTCTTGGTAAATTCAAAGGAATTCCCAAATGAATTGTCAACGTGTGTCTGGGCTGCGAAGTGCATTATGGTATCAATGTTCTCCGTGACAAGAAGGAAGTTGACAAGATCAGCACTTGCAATATCTCCCTTGACAAACTTGAAGTTTGGGGACGAGCTCACAGGAAGCAGGTTCTTCAGATTAGAGCAGTAGTCAAGCTTGTCAAGGACGACGATCTTGTAATCGGGGTACTTCTTGGTAATGCGAATCGCAACATGGGAGGCGATAAAGCCAGCAGCTCCTGTAATAAGGATGTTCTTAGGTTTGTAATTCGTCGCCATATCCCCTGTATGATTATTTCTGAAATCCTGCTGTAAAAGCAAGGTAACCAAGCAGGGTCAGAACTGGTAACATGATGAAAAATCAAACGAAGCTGCAGATATGAATTGCATTCAAACAGGGGAAATATAGTTAATTTTCACAGTTCGCAATGAAGACTTAATTGTCATAGCATTCAAATAAGGGAAATATAACGCGGATTGCATTGAAATATAATATTTGTCACGGCAAATTTCATGTTCAGAAATTTGACAAAGCAAATTAACACTAGATCACTAAAAAACTCTAAATACAAGATGCTGAATTAGGGTTAAAAAGAAGAAGAAAGAAACATTGTAATCAGCAGTACGGAAGTTCAATTTTCCAAAGCAACAAGAAAATAATTTGGTGTGCCTGTGTGTGCAATTGGTTGCCAGTCCATAAATAATTTATGACTCCATACACGCAAGGAAAAATATATCATGTTAAGCAATTACAGCACAAAAACTGAAATTGGGTTGAAACATGCCATCCTGTGTGTACAAATAAAACCGAAAGCTCAGATCAGCGCAGCAGCAGCATATAACTAAGCACTTCCTTGCAGCTGACAGAGAAGGAATGCGGCATTAAGTTGAATGTGCCACTAAGATATCTGCTACCGCCTACCAATTTATATATTAATCATCTGAACGAGAAACAGGAGAGGAGGGCGCATTCCTGTATGAAAATTGGGATAAGATTTGCACAAATGAAACCCCAAAACACAATACAGACAAAACAAGGAGATCAGCAAAGGTGCACTTAGATCTCACTTGCAGAGGGCATTGCCCTTCTGCGAGCAGAGGATCAGAATTTGATCTGTTGAGGCATGGAATATTTATTTTCCTTGCATATCAGGGAGTCAAAAGGCCAATTTTACTCAGAGCAAGTTCAATCCAGCTACTAAATCTCTTGTCGCGCTAATTAGACCCTAAGTCGGACTTCGGGTTCGCCGCAAAACGGAGTATCTATTATCTAACATGGAAATTGAAACAAGATAAGGAAAGAAAAAAAAACGAAGGCTGTGATCCGGAAGAGGCGATGTCACTATTCAATTCCCTGCCGGCCTCGGCTTTGGAGCCGATCTGGGCCGGAGAAACAAGCAAACAAGCACCCCGCACGCAATGCAGAACGGCAGGAGGCTGGGCGGCGAGGTCCCCGCAACATCGAGGAGGGGAATGCCACGCGCCTCACCTCAGGCGACGCGGCGGGCCGGCGTCGGTCGGAGAGGGGAGAGAGAGAGATAGGGAGGTGGCGGTCCGTACCTACCGTATGCGACGCGCGGCGCGCCGGCGCGGGAGCGGATGGCGTCGGTTGATGAGAGAGCGAGAGGGAGGGCGCGAGAGCCGGGGAGGAGAGGAGGAGGCTAATAAATGCAGGCGGTGGTGGTGGGGCGCGCAGGAGGGGGAGGAGGAGGAGGGGTCGGTGGTCGGTCTGCGCTGCGGCGGAGAAGACGCACATGCGTGTGCGTGGTTGGTCTCCTATATTTGTAGCCTTCGCAGGCGGTTAAAAAACAAAAAAAACAGGCAATAGGATCACCCTCACGAGTGTTTTTTTTCTTTTTTGAAATCACTGTCACGAGTGTTTTTTTTATAAAAGATACCTGTATTATACCAAGCAGCATATGTGTACAAGACCCAGACGATACAGGCACCTACTAGAAACATACGGAGGGAACAGCTGTCCACGCACATTTGCACAAAAGACCCTAAAGAAAAAGAATAATACAACGAAGTCCTGTAGATCTTTTGCACTTGCAGTGGCCGCCGGTCGTCGCCGACGCCGTCGCCTTCCTCCGCCGTGACCATGGCCAGCACCAGAGCAAGACGACATGGACACCAAGACCAGAAGGAACCCTATCGCTGCAAAGCTTTGACACGAGCCGCAGTAGAGAAGAACGAAGAAAGCGCATCGGCCGGGGACACACCCCGAGCTCCTTTGGCCATGGATCCGCCCTCCCCGCCGGCGAACGGCAAGAAAAGAGAAGCGGTTCACCCACCATGCAAACCTCAACCCCACAGCCAACCCTCTGCATCCTGCCGGCGACCTCCAAGCCATACCTGGATGAGGAGTCGCGGCCATATCTCCTACCTCGGAATCTCCGAGAACCGGAAGCAACCTCGCGGCAGCAAGGCACCCAGCTCCGTCAGACCCCGCCCTCACCAGCCCCTCGCCGACGCCGGAGAAAGCGTCACCGAGACGATGAAGGAGCCGGAGGGACTTATTCCGCCGCGCCGCCGCCGCCACCGCCTCGCCGACGGCGCCCGGAAACCTAAACCTAGATGACCTAGGACCTACTCTACACCACCGGACAAGGAGACGCGGATCTCCCACACATCCGAGGCTCGAAGAGCCGCCGGAGATGGAGGGGATCGGCGTTCCCGCCGGCGGGAGCACGAGTCGCCGCCCTCTCGCCTCTCTCAACTGTGCGCGACTGTTTTGTGTGTGTGTGAGAGAGATGAAAGTACTGTCACGAGTGTTGAAACAATATCAAACGGGTAAAACCAAAACACCTTCACCTAACAAAATGTTTAAAAGGCTTACACTTACTCCTTCCATCCTAAATTATTAGCTGCTTTAATTTGTTTAGATACTTTATTTTACTATGTACCTAAACATAATATATATCTAGATACATAACGAAAATTATATATTTAGACAAACTAAAACGCCAAATAATTTAGAACGGAGAGAGTACTCGATGAGAGGCATCTCCCGGAACCACTCAAAGCAATGGCATACTGAAGCTGCTGATTTTTATTTTTATTTTTATTTTTTGCTTCATCAAGTTGCATTGATCGCCTATACAACAAAAAAAAATCGCGTGATGAACAAGCAAATGCGAGGTGTCATCAACAGCCAGCCGGATGGATCGAGATACTGGAAAGGACAACTATTCGGTGGCGCGCACAGCATCTTGCTTCTGGTGGATCACACAAACAATTAGAATTCGTGTCCGCGCTTAGCTCAGGGGTGAGTGCAGAAGCCGCAAGCTTTGCTTTCAGTTCTGGGGAAGGGCATCCAAGAAGAAGGCAAGCAAGAACCATGTGAGCATGAATTCGTTGGAGCACAAAACTAAAACTGATGTGAGCATGAATTCCTCTAAAGCTATTATTAGCTCCAAGACTTCTCAGGAACAATAATTAAGGACAAGGTGAATGGAAAGGGCGGTTAATAATATAACTTTGTTTGTTTTTCCTTTTCACAGAGGGTTGGATAGTGCCCACGATCTCAACAGTGTCGATTTAACCATTTCCTAACTATAAGTTTACAATATACATTAAATTATGGCAACGACATTAGCGAATCCTAGAGGTGTCAAATGGGTGATCCCACCTCCAACTCTCTTTAATTCAAAATTTTATACTATCTTTTCATAATGAGATTTTATTTTAAAAAAGTAGTACAATATTTTAAAATAAAGAGGATTGGAGATGACCCCAAAGATCACCCATTTGCATCCCTTTCGAATCCTATCAAATCCACGCCACTCATGCTGTTGGTTCGCTTTCAGGGTGTTCTGATAGCTATTTTCCAAATTTCCCAAAAACAAAAATGGGTGTTCTGGTAGGACAACTGCGGAACTGCCTGCCTGCTCCGGCGATGTGGTGGCCCACCTGCTTCGCTCCACCACATCCAATCACACCATTCCTGCAGAGGATTTTGTTGACATCAACTAGCAGAATTAGCAATGGAACAGTCGGCAACAATGCAAAATGTTGTTTTTTTTACGCCCCTCATCTAGGTACAGCTATAGCATCTGTTCATACACATACGCACGCACCACTCTACACACGCACACCACACTCACACCACATGTGTACAAGCAGACCTACAACTATACACAGATACGAAGACCGCGTCTTTCTAGAGATCACCAGAAACCTCCAAGACTCTATAGGCGAGGGGCGCATCGCAGTCCCTTTGTGGCTCCACGCGTGAGAGGCAAGCGCCTAGAAACCATCCAGACGGAAACTGTTCAAATTTAGGGGCAAGCCCCGGTGAGACACCCGAGTGTCGATGCTGGGCATCGAACTCGGGCGGGTGGCCTGCACAACCGCAGCGCTCACCACTGGGCTATGAGCCCGTTCTCATGCAAAATGTTGTTGATTCTTAATTGGGCACCAAGTCAATGCAACCCCATGCTGCTTACCTGAAAGGAAAAAGTCCTTTCCGCCTCCTTCAACTTTAGACCGAATTCATTTTTCCTCCATAGATCACAAAACCGGTTATTTAGACTCCTCGAACTTCCGAAACCGTTCGTGCGACCTCCTTTGAGCGGTTTCAGGGTGACGTGGCAGCGGTTTTCTCCTTTTCTTTTATATTTATTTTGACTGAATCTTTAAAAAATCATATTAAATTATAAAAAAAATCATAAAATAAAAAATCCAATTTTGTTGGACTCCACATGAGTAGATCTATGCAGTGAACATATTATATAATATACTTTAGTATAATTTTTTTGCTGTAATTTTATATATATATTTTTTTGTAATTAATTTATAGATACAGTTTTCGTTGTCTAATTATGGTAAAAATTTTATGGTGGGCTAATCTTTATATGGTGGAGCTGTAGTAAAATTTTTATAATTATAGGATCATAACTACGGCTCCATTTATAACATTTTATGGTGGAGATAAATCTATATCTCAGTCATACATAATCCCATAATTATAACATTTTTACTATGGCTCCACCATATAATGATTAGCCCACTATAAAATTTTTACCATAACTAGACAACGGAAACTGCATCTATAAATTAATTACAGAAAAGTATATATATAAAATTACAGCAAAAAAATTATACTAAAGTATAGCATATAATATGTTCACTGTGTAGATCTACTCATGTGGAGTCTAACAAAATTGGATTTTCTATTTTATGATTTTTTTGATTTAATATGATTTTTTAAAGATTCAGTCAAAATAAATATAAAAGAAAAAGAGAAAACCGCTGCCACGTCACCCTGAAACCGCTCAAAGGAGGTCGCACGAACGGTTTCGGAAGTTCGAGGAGTCTAAATAACCAGTTTTGTGGTCTAGGGAGGAAAAGCGGATTCGGTCCAAAATTGAGGGAGGCAGAAAGGACTTTTTCTTTCTACCTGAAATGGTTGTAGCCAAGGCCCAGTCGCCCGCAATTGCAAGGAGGAGGAGGAGCAGCAGCGCGGACCTGGGCCGGGCCGAGGCGGAGCCGGTGGTGGGCCTAGCGGAGCAACGCACGGGGCATGCTGGCAAGTGGTAGTGGCAGCGACACCGCACCTTTTTGGCCCTGTTTGGCTGGGCATTTATGTTTGGCTGGAGCTGCTGCTGTTGCAACCAAGGATTAGCCCCAGCCGAACCACTGAACCAGCCAGCCAAGCCGCCATCAAGCCACGGATCACTCCAGTCGAACTCTCTCGTCCTGTCTACTGTTTGAAGGAGGAGAAAGCGAGCGCTTCGGTCGTCGCCGGCGGGCCGGCGGTCTTCCTCGCCTCCGATGGCTCTCTGGGCTTCGCGAGGTGGTGGAGACCGTTGTGTTTCCCCCGGTCGGAGGTGGTCGTCCTAGTAGTTTCTAGGGTTAGGTTTCCGGCGGCGGCGTCGAGGTGGCGGCGGCGTCAAGGAATAAGGTCATTCCAGGCTCTTCCCCATCTCGACGTTGCTTCACTCCGGCGTCGTCGACGAGCTCGTGAAGGTGGGTCTCCGTGCCTGGAGCCCTTGTACAGGAGTCAGTCGGCGGCGGCGTGTCGTCCTCGGTGGCGGCGGCTGGTGCTTGCCTCGTGTTTCCAGGGTGTGGAGATGGCTGTGGGTGCTGTGGATGTCAGGAGGAAGGACCAAGCTCGAGCTTCCAACGACGGTGATTGGCGTCGACGGCGAGCTTGGATCCTGGATCGAGGGGGCTCGGGGCGTGGCCCCGGCCGACGGGCTTATCGGCGATGGCCTCTTCTACTGCGGCTCGTGCCAAAGCATTCATGCGTCGGGGCCCCCTCTGGTCTGCTGGTGCGCAGCGGTGGCCGGAGCCGGCGGCGATCCCTGGTGACGGGGATCTCTGGAGTCTTCGGTCTGCAAAGAGTCTAGGGTTCTGGTTGTAATTTTCCATTTGTTAGGGCCCTTTGTGCTATTTGGGTGGGACAGCTTTCCTCCATATCCTTGTATAGTGTATCTGTAGTCTACTGGTCTTTGTACGTCTTCCTTAACTTTTAATACAGGTATGCTTTGATAAAAAAAAGCCGCCATCAAGCCTGCCAACCCCGTACTTGCTTTGTTCCAAAAATAAAAAAAAACCGTACTTGCTTTGCTCATCTCTCCCATGGAATCTATTTGGCCTGAAAAAAAAAGAAGAGATAAGGAAAAGGAAGAAAACAAGTTAAATGTTGGGGAAACACCGGTATTGAAGGAATTCATGGTATTGAAGGAATTCATAATCTCGATGTCAAATTTTGAAAGGTATACGAATTAAGTGTCAGATTCAATGAGTCGTATGTATTAAATATCAAATATTGAAATATGTAATATTTTAGGAGTATTATGCAACCATTCAGATCGCCGATACAATTCAGGGGTAACTGTAGGTACCAATTGCAATCCAAATTAGAGGGGTGAATAAAAATGGTTTTTTTGGATCCATGCCATTACAATTTTCCAATTTCTGAGATACGCCATTACAATTCACCTATTTTGAAACTTGCTATTACAATTCTTCGTTTCTTTGAATCGTGCCATTTTATACGTCTTTGATGCCCTTAGACCCACTGCAGACCCTCGTATTTTCGTATGGCCTAAAATACCCCTGCTGCTTCTCTGCCTACACTCGCTGACGTGTGGGGCCCACACGTCAGCCTCTTCTTCAACCTTCGGTGCTTCTTCTTCCTTCTACCTCAACATCGCAGATCTGGCAGAGCTTGGGGCGGCACTAGGCGAGGTGCCCCTGCCGGCGTCGGCGCGGGGAGCGGTGAGCTCGGGCGTGTTATCGCCAGAATTTGATCAGGATTGGTAGGCCAAATGTCAGAAGAAGCCCATGCTAAAAGAGTCCACTTAGCCAGGCTTATATCATAAGTTTGGCCAAATACAATGATAATTGGGCACTCAAGGGTCAAGCTGAGATGGAGTCACGGGCCTAATCCATGTTGAAGCACAGTCTATTCGCGAGGCTGGTTTGGACTGCAGGAAGAGGCCGCACAAAAATGGACGCCCATGCCACATATGGACTCCGTTTTGGATGTTCTAGATATGCATGGAAAGCTAAGGAGATAAGATTTACAATACAACTGGAATCACGTCCAGATTCGCTCAGAGTTGACGGGAACTTCTGAAACAATAGGACGACCAGTATCTGCCACAATTATACGGCATGTTTCGGCTGATATTTGGAAGCTTCATGAAGATCTGGACCGGTGGAGGGAAGAATCCAGATCATGTTATTTAATCTTCGAGTCTTTATTGAGTTGTAATCTATCTCTAGTCTTCGTTTAGGAAAGAGTTTAGAGGTTGCCTTGCACGGCAAGAAGTCTCCGGACTATAAATATGTACCCTATGACATTTGAGGGGAGAACGTCCTCACGTTTGCAAACAACAACTCTCGGCGCATCGCCACCCCTAATTCTAGGGTTTCATCCAAGTAAGCGACATGCTGCCCTGATCGCTTCTTGCAATTAGGGCAGCATTGTTCTTACCTTTACCTTGGCATTACTCGTATTGAAGCGTTTTTGATGGCGAGTAGTGCTAGTTATCTTGATATTCATAGCATGGTTTTTAGTAGATCTATCATGTTCTTATTGTTTACCATCTACGAATATCATGTTTTCTCTATGTGTTCATGCATGATCTTAAGCTAGTTCTCATCGTAGAGGATTAGTTGCATACAGTTAACACCTTGCTTCTTTTCTGTCTAGTAGATCCAATGTGTTACAGTTCATTCTTATTTTGTAAGGATTAGTTCAATATCTGCTAGGTTAGGCCCTACAAACGGATTGGATGTTGTAGTGATGTATTAGATGCTTTATCTTAGCCTTGATATGGATTGTTCCGTGAATCGTCTCTTACTAGTTCTTAGTCCTCTGTTTTGGGTTATGGTTTAGTTATTTGTTATGCTCGCTAGGCCTAATTACGTGTAGGATGTTCCGATCTAGCAGTGAGACTTTTACCGTCGTGGATCAGATTAGCTAGATTTAATTGAAGCAAATTTTCCATAATTATTTGCTTTATTCATCAATATCCGGATAGATGCAGATCCAATCTGACACCGGGACACGATCGGCTCTTTAAAGCCGATGCAAGAGTCGTCCCGGGGAGTCGACCACGGCTCGGACTTACGTTTCCACGTGCTTGTGTATGCAGGCAAATCGTTGCAAGCACGTTCGCACCCTCCTGATCGGGTATAGGTCAGGTGGCACGCCCGACATTCTCCGGAATCTCCGGGCGCGTGACGGAATTGCGGGCCGTTGACGAGGGAGCAGTGCCTGCCAGCGCCCCGGCGACCTCCCGGCTCTTCGTGTTGCCTATCGCTGCTCGCCGGTGGGTTTCGACGGACAACAGGACGGCGCCGTGAGCTCGGGGCAGCGCCGGTGGGGTGGAGCTCGGGCGGCGGAGGGAGATCGGCCGGGGGTCGCGGCGGGGCGAGCTCGCCCGGGGGCGCGGCGGCGGTGCGCCCGCGCGAGGCCAGGCGAGGCGCATGTCGGCGAGGACCCGCGCAAGGCCAGGCGAGGCGTGGTGTCGGCGAGCTCGCCCGGGGGGCGCGGGGCCATCACCCGCGCCGCCGCGGCGGGGGACTCGGAGCACCGGGACGGCGCGGGGGCCGACGTCGGCGAGGTCGGAGAACTCGGACGCGAACGGCGTGTACTTGTAGTTGACCTTGTACTTGCCCCCCTCCGTGGCCCAGGGGGAGCCGTCCTAGGTGGTGGGTGATAGCATGCTCGCGCAAGGCCAGGCAGGGAGGGGCTCTCCCGGCGGGGGGAGGAGCTTGGCCGGGGTGGGGGAGCTCGCCCGGCGGGGGAGCAGGCCGGCGGCGTGCGGGTGGGGTGGGGTGGGGGGTGCAGAGGTGAGCAGCGCATGGAGAGGAGAGGGTTGAAGGAGGAAGGAGGTTGAAGGAGAAGCTGATGTGTGGGGCCCACACGTTAGTGAGTGTAGGTAGAGAAGTAGCAGGGGTATTTTGGGATATACAAAAATACAAGGGTCTGCAGGTGGGTCCAAGGGCATCAAAGACATATAAAATGGCACGATTCAAAGAAACGAAGAATTGTAATGGCAAGTTTCAAAATAGGTGAATTGTAATGGCGTATTTCAGAAGTTGGAAAATTGTAATGGCGTATTTCAGAAGTTGGAAAATTGTAATGGCATGGATAAAAAAACCCATAAAAATACGGAAAGCACTATGTAAATATTTGGCCACGATGCAAATTGCGAACTAACCCAGGGAGGTTTTCGAAAATTTCGGATCGCGGCCCTGCCGTGCCCTCCGCGGCGACTTGACTCGCCGAAGGACCCCGGTCCGGCCGGGAGGTGTTGGGGGCTGTCTCGGGGAATCTATTTATCGCGCGCGTGAATAAGATCGCTCGGGTCGCAGAAGAAGGCCGTAGTTCATCTTCCTCGAGCAGGCTGCGGCGGCGGCCGGAGGTTGGGCCTTCGGGGTCTGGGTTGTCGGGGTCCGGTGGTCACCACCGACCTTAGAAGAGGGGGTGGGGTGGTAGGGAAGCCAGACGGCGGAGGCGGGTTGCGGTCGGCGGCGGGGACACCGCCGGCCGGGGGCGGCGGGGACGCCGCCGGCCGGAGGCGGTGGGGAGACAAGTGGTGGGCCAGGCACCGGGCGGGGGAGCGCGGATTTGAGCTGATTAGTGTCGGCGGCGGCGGAGGTGCAGCGCCGGAGCCGGGGGAGGCGGGGGAAGGCGGGGGCGCAGCGGCAAGAGGCTTCTGGGATGGCATCGCCGCTAGTCCCGCGCGTTAGGAATAGACGTCCCCGGGCTGTCTGGCTTGGATGCCGCCCGTTCCCGCCAGCCCCTTCACGGCCGCTTCCCTCCACGAGCTCGTCCTCCGCCTCCACCAATGCGGCGGCGGCGGCCTCCTCCTCCGCCGCGCGCACGCGGCCGCCCTCGTCTCCGGCGCCCTGGCCGCCTCCCTCCCGCTCGCCGGCGCGCTGCTCCTCTCCTACGCCGAGCTCCGCGACGTCCCCTCGGCGCGCCTCGTCCTCCGCCACCACCCGCTCCGCCTCCGCTCCGCCTTCCTCTGGAACTCCCTCTCCCGCGCGCTCGCCTCCGCCGCCCTCCCCGCCGAGGCCCTCCGGGTGTACAACCGCATGGTGCGCTCCGGCGTGCCTCCCGACGACCGCACCTTCCCCTTCTCCCTCCACGCCGCCGCCGCCGCCGTCGCCGCGGGGGAGCGTCCGGACAAGGGCCTCGAGCTCCACGCCGCCGCTCTCCGGCGCGGCCTCCTCATCGCGGACGTCTTCGCGGGCAACACGCTCGTCACGTTCTACGCGGCGCGCGCCCGCGCGGCCGACGCGCGCAGGGTGTTCGACGAAATGCCCGCGCGGGACGTCGTCTCGTGGAACTCGCTCGTCTCGGCATTGCTGACGAACGGGATGTTGGAGGACGCACAGCGGGTGGTGGTGGGGATGATGAGGAGCCGGGTCCCGGTAAATGTGGCCACTTTGGTGTCAGTCAGCCTGCCTGCGGCAAAGAGCAAGAGGAGGGATTCGGGTTATGTATCCATGGTTTGGCGTTGAAATCTGGACTTGACTCTGTGGTGAACCTAGGGAATGCATTGATAGATATGTATGGGAAATTTGGAGATTTGGAGTCAGCAATGCGACTGTTTAATGGCATGCCGGAGAGGACTGAGGTTTCTTGGAATTCTGCAATTGGTTGCTTTGTTCATACAGGGATTTATGAAGATGTGCTGGAGATGTTTAGGGCAATGTTGGAACATGGGGTCACACCGGGATCTGTTACATTATCAAGTTTGCTGCCTGCTTTGGTTGATCTTGGTTGTTATCATTTGGGAAAGGAGGTCCGTGGTTACAGTATACGGAGAGCAATGGAATCAGATATTTTCATTGCCAACTCACTGATGGATATGTATGCCAAATTTGGTTCTTTGGAGAAAGCATCAGCTATATTTGGAAAAATTGATGCGCCCAATTTGGTTTCATGGAATGCAATGATTGCAAGTCTTGCCCAAAATGGAGCCGAGTCTGAGGCTTTCAGGCTTTTCATTGAGATGCAGAAGAATGGGGAATGCCCAAATGCATTCACCATAGTGAATCTGCTTCCAGCCTGTTCAAGGGTGGCCTCTCTAAAGATGGGGAAGCAGATACATGCATGGTCAATCCACAGAAGCTTGATGTCTGATTTGTTTGTATCAAATGCTCTGGTTGATGCATATGCCAAGTGTGGGCAACTGAGCTTGGCGCGAAATATTTTTGACAGGTCAGAGAAGGATGATGTGTCGTACAACACCTTGATTGTGGGTTACTCACAGAGTTCATGTTGTTTTGAATCTCTTCATCTATTTGAGCAGATGAGGTCTGCCGGAGTTGAGTATGATGCTGTTTCCTTCATGGGCTGCCTGTCTGCATGCGCTAATTTATCTGCATTTAAGCAAGGCAAAGAGATTCATGGTGTTTTAGTGAGGAGATTGTTAAGTAAGCACCCCTTTCTGGCTAATTCTCTACTGGACTTATACACTAAAGGAGGAATGCTGGATACTGCCTCGAAGATCTTCAATAGGATTACACAAAAGGATGTTGCTTCATGGAACACTATGATCTTGGGATATGGGATGCACGGTCAACATGATGTTGCACTTGAATTGTTTGATTTGATGAAGGATGATGGTGTCGACTATGATCATGTATCGTACATTGCAGTGTTGTCAGCATGTAGCCATGGTGGGCTCGTTGAGAGAGGAAAGAAGTACTTCAATCAAATGCTTGCTCAAAATATTAAGCCACAGCAAATGCACTATGCTTGCATGGTAGATCTTCTTGGGCGTGCTGGTCAACTGTCTGAATCTGCTGAAATAATCAGAAACATGCCTTTTCGTGCTAATTCTGATGTTTGGGGAGCATTGCTTGGGTCTTGCCGTATACATGGAAACACTGAATTAGCACGATGGGCAGCAGAGCATTTGTTTGAGTTGAAACCAGAGCACTCTGGCTACTATACTCTGATGATGAACATGTATGCTGAGGCAGGGATGTGGAGTGAAGCACATGAGATTAGGACTTTAATGAAATCGAGGAAGGTACAGAAAAATCCAGCCTATAGTTGGGTACATAATGGCAATAAGATACAAACTTTTCTTGTTGGAGATGCATTGTAGTGCTGGGACAATTTTGTGTTTATTGATTGTAGAATAGATGGTGGCAGGAAATTTTTCACTACGAATTAATTGTATACAGAAAACACTATTTGCAATATTGCTGTGACTGTTATGATAGAATCTAGCATCATTGTTGGTAAGAGTTTGCAATGACTAGCTGAAGACTGAAGTTAAGTTCATTTAGCTACCAATGACTGACTCTGTAACTAAGGAGAAGTGCTCCTTGATATGTTGGAATGCATGGCTACTCTTGATGGTTCCAATTAAGTCACATATATTTTGTTCATGAGTTCTCACCAAGAAATAGAAGTGACGGTAAACTTTTACATTTATGTTGGTATGCTCTGTAAAAAATGTAAATTTAGCTTAGAGATGATGGTGCAGACTGCAGACTATGATCATACAGAGTAGTATCTGAGGTTGTATTTGTTTTCAGAGGAATTGCAGTAGTCCCTGCATATTTGATTGAGGAATTGCATTAGTCCCCAGTCCTCACGTATTTGATTTGTATCTTAGAGTTACTTGCTGGAGTTTCTACTGATTTTGTTTCGTTGTCCTGATCACAAATCAAGAGGACTCCGGTCAAAAAAAGAAAAGAAAGTAAGCAAGAGGAAGTGCAATGTTTGCCTTTTAACCTGGAAAAGAGAGTGCAAGTTTATCCCTACACATATCGGCGATGCACCACTCGTAACTGAGGTTGTGCTGGGATACCAATGAACATAGAGAAAGATGTGGTACCGGCAAAAGAAGTGGTACTGGCATTTGAATTGCCAGGAAAGTGGAACAGCTAGAAGCTCAGATGGACGAAAGGGTCCAACAGGCAGTACACGCGTGTGAAAATTCTTCAGTGCACGTGTTGCACCACACCAATCAAATATTTTTTCGTTCTGTAGCTCACGAGTATATGTAAACATAAACTTCTTATACATAGAGAGGCACACATACACATGACACGGTCCACACCATGCAGTCAAACATTACACAAAACAGCAACAGCAGACAGCCTGCAGTACTTGGATGTGGGATATGTTCACAATCCCTCGCTGAAGATCCAAGTATTATTCTGAATGGAAAAGGAGAAAGGGTGGTAGACAGTTTCCACGATATGGTAACATAGGTCATAGGTAGTCATGTTTGCAGGAGTTTCCCATTTTGCTCAATTGGGAGCCTGACCCGTTGCATTCACAACAGTAACTGTACCTTGGGCCTGCAAAATTAAGTTTACAAAAATTAGGATACCTGGAAGTTAAGGAGGCACCCATCTGGCTCAGCAGTAGAGAAAAAAAATGAAATTGTGATGGTTCATGTAGCCCTACTGTCCTTCTAGACATGCTAGACATTTTGTTGCTGTCACACAATTCACTTATTAATCATCATGTTTTGCAAGTCTCTTTATGTTATTATGTTCACCTGGTCAATAATTAGCACACTCAACTAGCAAATGAAGTCACTAACAAATCCACTCGTTGCTGCTGCAAGACTAAAGTGAGCGTAAATATAGCCAGAACAATAAGCACTCACAGCTGGAGGAGTTTCTGGAGTATAGAATGCCTGAATATTGAGCTCTCTAATACTCTCAACGTTGGGGGTGTTCAGGACTATGTTGTACTTGATAGTACCACGGGCCATCTTAAATTCCCCAGTGCCACCAATAATTGCAAATTCACCTGTCGATGCTGTAATTCCCAGAGCCTGAAGCGAGGATCCCTTAAACCTGTTTCATTTAAATATATAAATATATATCATGTTGCCGCCTGAAAGTGGCATTTATATGTTCTTTCATTTAAGTGAAAAATAACATAGACTAATAAGTTTTTTTTGGAACATGCTGCATGCGCTGTGACAAATAGGTAAATGCAACCTTTGAAATATGCATGTGAGTGTGAAAATCAGTACCTGCCATCCTCAAATATTATGAGAAGAGAAGTGTACCACCCAGCATTGGCTTGATCAGCCTGGACATGCATGCCTTTTGCACGTGCCACAATCTTTGCATTGGGGTTAGGTCCATCGATTACAGTCCAATCGTTAACTGCGATGGTACCAAACCCAGCAGGTTGGGAGGAGGGAACTATCGCTACTTGGTTTTGGTTGGGTTGTCCTTGCACGACTTGGTGCAAATACAACTTCATGTTAACCTCATTTTGGCAGAGGACATACTGGCAAGGAGCGATTGTGAAGTAGGGAGTAGTCATGGCTAGGGTTATTGGCTCTTAGGAGGGCAAAAAGTTGCCAATGAAAGAATTTTTGTAGCTTCTCGCTTGAGAACTGTGTGGGAGATAGGCAGTCGGGGGCTGTATTTATAGAATGTTTGAGCTAGTTGTAGTTCTACTTAATACGTTGGCCGAGGAGATATTTTTTTTAGAAATATAATATAAACGCAGACGCTCACATATACACGCACACTTATCCTATGAACATATGTACGCAACCTTACTCCTATGAGCACCTACGAGCTGGCAAATCTCGATATTGATAAAAATTACCACATCGTCGAGAGACAGGTCGTCTACCACTAAAAAAATAACATTGGTTAAATTTTAGAATAAATTCAGAAAAATGTGAGTAGCAGTGCCAAGTCGAAGACTCGAACCAAGATGGACATACTGGTTCCGCCACAATGAACCTTACGAGCTAAGTTCCACTCTGTTTGCATTGGTCAAGCAAAGATTGTCCACTGTACTAGAATAGTATTATTAGCTACATTGTTATGACTGGCTCGGTGCTCCATGTCATTTAGAATATTATCTGCATAGAACTGTACATATGCTGATATGGAATATGTGTTGCCAATCATTTCCCACACGTGCTTGATTAATTAGGAAATTTGTTGGAGGGTATTTAGGGGCATCAGAAAAAAAACGCGGCCGGGGGGGGGGGGGTATGACGGCCCCACCGTTTTTCATTAAGAGGAAGCCTTGCGGCAACCGGCCGCGGAAATTGCCAGCGAGGGGGATTTTATTGTGCGGCACGCCGGGTTCGAGCCCGGGTGGACAGCGTCCTCGGCGGGAGCGCTCACCAACTGAGCTATCGCTCAGTCCGCGTATTTAGGGGCATCAGGAGGAACAGACTTAGTTTTTTTGTTATTAGTCATGCATGAAAATTGCTGGAGCTTATATTAGAGGTTCAAGTCCTTCCTCCTGTGAACTAGAATCCACTCCTAGTTGTCGATAAACATGCATGGTGTAGGAAGTGTAGTCCCGGTGGATGTGGAATCATTTCGCTTAAATATATTCTGCTTTGAAGGTCGTATAGATAGGGGTGGTAATGAGCCATGGTCCTAGTGGCCTCTTCATAGTCCAACAAGGCTCTTAAATTTTTTTAGCTCAAAATTATATAAGATTAGAGCCCAGCCTTTTTAGAGCCGGACCCTTAGATTTTTCTAGTTCAATATCTTGAACCCTCTACCACCCCTACGTACAGAAAACTACTACTAGTGCTTCTCTTGCTTAAAAAAATTGAAATAAAAGGGGACTGGTGCACTTAATATAAACATATAACCAAGACCTTGAGACCACCATCCTTATGTATATATAATGCTTCCGTTGAACTGACTGTGAGAGAAAATTATGCCGATCCAATGTCCTTCGTTGAACAGAGTGGTTATTTTCTTCACTCTTATTGATTATGACTAACCTGTATCTATACTATAAGAATTCATAACAATTAAAATATTCCTCACCAAAACTAGCCCCTATACCCACCTCACATACCCCCACTTTGAGGCCCGCATGTAAGGTCCAAAAGTTTGCCAGGAACCAGGCAGACTGAAAAGCGCCCTCCCGTTGTTCGCGATCCCGCGCCCCTCCTCCGTTGTTTCTTTTTGCACCGCGCGGTTGTCTACCCATCCCTGCGTACCCGCAAGCCGATTGGTCCTTCAGCCTGATTTTCTGCCATACCGCCGCGCTGCATTCCGTGATTGCAGCATCGAGTCCCCTCCGCCGCCGCCCTCCTCGCTCCCCCTCCCTCACAGCGCCCCTACAGGCCGCATCGCCTCCCCTCCTCTCCCACCGCCCTCCTCCCCGTGTGCAGGCCACAGCGCCGCCGCTCGATTCCCTCCATCGCCTTCCTCCCCGTCCGCAGGCCACAGCACCGCCCCCATCCCCATCCATGGCGGTCGGAGGCTTGGAGAGCAGGGGCGTACGACGGGCAGAGGCAGCTCCGGAGGGGGGCACGCCGCGCTGTGCCGAGCCGAGTCCGTCTCGGCGGTCATTGACCTCCCGCGGGGCCGCCGGCCCGAGGAGATCCGGATGGAGGCGGACTCCATCGCCGAGGAGGCCCGTGCTTCGCCGTGCGCCTCGGCGACGTCGCGGTGCCCAAGATGCTCGTGGCAGCCCAGCCGTGGCAGCAGCAACAGCAGGCGGCAGCAATTGGCCACTAGGGCTGATGTGGAGGCCAAGGAGAGGGCGGCCAGGGAGGCGAAGAGGGGAAGGCGGAGAAAGCCGAGTGGAAGGCAGCGGCCGGCGCAGAGAAGGCGGCCAGGGTGGCGGCGTACAAGCCAGAGAGCTCAGCGGAGAAGGACAACATGGAAGTGCTTAAGAAGGAGGGCAACATGAGACGTGAGAGCTCTGTTCTGGTGCCGTCCTCTTTTCAAATTGCTATTGCTGCCGAGTCTTAGGGCGTTTGATGCTAAATCTGAATGTGGTTACAGTAATCGCAATCTCGCATGTTCTGAATCGGAGGATCAGAGTTAGGAGTAGACACGATTTCTTATTAGAATAGTTATTGGTAATAACTATTCTGGTTAGCATTGATGCTCTGATGAGCATAAGCTACTCATGGGATCTGTTACTTGCAACGGGGATGTTATCTATAGTGAGCAGACGTACCTTGTTTCAATGATGAGTTGACCAATGGATTATTGTCTGAGTAACAATAAAAAAATCATGAGATCATTTGGGTACTCTCTGTAATACTATTAGCCTAATTATTCCATGTTCCTCTGTTTCATCACCACTTGTCCTAAGATTCTTATAACTCGTAGGGGCACTGATGTATTAAACTCATACTGTGTTATGTTAACCTGCACCTTGACTTCATGCCTTCGTGTTGCATATGTTTTCTGATGTTTACTATATCTTTTGCAGCTACACAGAGAGAATAAGCTTACCAAGTCATCAGTTATGGTCACTGCTAGTGCAAATCAGGTAAAACATTTGTTTCATCTACATTTCTATATGTTTTGCATGCCACTTATTTTGCTTTGTAAAGTTGTGAGGTTATGTTCCCCAATATGTTTCTGTTCATTAGTTTTATGGACACATTCTTCCTTTCCTGTCCAACCATGTCTTTTCTTACACCTATATTTTCAGGCTTTTGTGAACTTGTCCTTACTCCTTGTGATGCTGGTGATTCTGTTGTCATGCTTGCACCATATTATTTCAACGCCTGCATGACATTCCAAATGGCCGTTTTTTACTGACATATTAGCTGGGATTGTGACCCCAAGACACTTCATTCAGATGTTTTTTACGCTCGCTGTGGGGCTGCACGCGCCCCTGCCCGGCCGCACTGTTAATCTTGTTTTTAATCTTGTTACTGGCAGTTCGAAGGCCCGCCGGAAATGACGACACCTCGTCGGCTCCTCTGCGCACGCGCCGAGGGAGCGGTAGCTATGTGGTAACCATCCTCCCCCACGATTTCCCTTCTCTTTTGAGCGATGGTGCCACCTTCTCCTTTGTAAGCCTTTTGCCTTCGATCCATCTCATGGTTTCCCCCGCCAATTCTGCAATCCCCCCGAATCAAAGGATTTTGCGTTTGGTGTGTGCGCAGATCCTGAGCGCTTACTTCGTGGTGCTGCCGCTCCGTGACGAGGGCGCCATCTCCCTAGGCCTGGACCACCCTCCCGGGCCTCTTTGCCGGCTCCCTACAGGTCACCGTCCTCGCTTCCTCGCCTTTTCCCTCCCGTCCATCCCCTAGCCTGGAGCACTAAATCCATTCTGATGTGGGCTTTTCCTTAATTTAGATGTCGCCAGAAGCTGATCTCTTATATTGTTCATTGTAGTTGAAAATGTCTTGTTTCCAAGTTCAAGTGCAAGTGCATTACGTATCCAATTTAGTATTTCACTCATTGTATTGCTTCTTGGTTTCTTGTCCCCTGATGTCAGGCTAAAGACTGTTTGGTTTTATTGGGGCTGGTGCTACGCTTGGGCAATTTTTTGGTCCATTGTTTGCTGCAAGCATGTCATGACTGGGACCTTGTACGTACCATTTATCTACGAAGATTCTCTTAATAAAAAAGGGCAGCCCGGTGCATGTAGCTCCCGCTTGCGCAGGGTCCGGGGAAGGGTCCGACCACTTGAGTCTTTTTGTAAAAATAATAAATTCATGTATAGTATTTAATGAAATACAATATCTTCTGAGCAGTTATGCTCCTATTTTCATCCTTCTTGATGGAATTTGCTGCTGTATCATCTAAAGGAATTTGCATTGATGATATTCAGGGTTCAACTGAACTGTCTCCAACTGGGTACATGTTTTTTCAGGAAATTTTCAATTCTTTATAAACATTCTAGATTTCTTCTTATTGCTTTGAGATGACAAATCTGCAATTCCGCATCTTCAGTAGAAAATTTTTGTAGCTCATTGCTGCCACAAAGATAATTTATTAATCCACATCTTTGTGATCAACTGTGAATTTTTAGTGTACCATACCATTGGTTGATTATTCAACAAACCTCGCGTTTACAGTGTATTTTCCAGATAAATATTGGTTTACCACACGTGTACTAACTCAATTATTTTTTTCAACACTGTAGAAATTTTGGAGCAAAATGATGCAAGCTGATGTATTCTTGTGCGTTTTTGGCGTCCACTAGGAGATGGAACATTCATCGAACTGGAGCAGGTGTGGATAGGCGCACGGAGGATCTCGACACTGATGTAGGCACACTTAAGTACTTAACAGAGCATGCACAATATCTTTAGTTGGCTTATAAAGAAAACTTTATATTTCTGCCACAATGAAAAGTATAGATCATTAATTTGTCCATGGTCGAGAACAAAATAGATAATATATGTTATGATATGTTTTTTAGTGTAGAAAAACAATTGATGATTATAGTATAGCATCATCCAGTATATTGCATTTCAGGTATCTGATAATTGTGTCCTTAAATTTTTATTATTTTAATCAATTGTCTAACTATTTGCGTGAAGGATTCAAATGAATTGATGTGTGAACTGTGAACAGGCGTCCATTGCTTCTACACTTTCTCTGAAAAAATTGTTTAAAACATGTTATACATGCTCAATGTCGGTGAAAATAATTGTGATATAGGTCAAGGCTTTTGTTATTGAATACACCCTCACAGTATATGTCTTTTTGTATTCTATAAAATTATTATTTATTATTGTAGTTCTATACCATTTAGCTCTGCTTCCTTTTTTAACTGCAGAATATTGGAAAGGAGAAGAAGAAAGATATCAGGAAGGATAATGGTGATCCAGCAAGGCAGCAACCAGCAACCACACTAAATAATTGAAGGTTTGTGTCTCTTACTTGATTATTGATGCTCATTGCAATGAGTCATTGATAAACATTGCCTAATTTGGATTATTTCTGTTCTTTGAGTTTGAATTCACATAGTTTTGCCTTTTTTTAGTTTCTAAATTCAGTAGAAGGGTGAAATTTGGATGCTTGGTACTCGCTACCGTGTTTTGCATGTTTCAGTGATTTGTTTAGTAGTTCGGTCAACTGATGTTTATATTGTACTTGATTATTGATGGTGTTTTTCTTTTTTATTTGTCATAGAGTCATGGTGTAACATCCCGAAAATACGCCCAATTAAATCACCCGCTAAAAATTTGATTTTCCAAAATCTTTTTCGTCGTTGGACTCAAATCGTTCTAAATCTTTTTCTGTCCAAACTCCCGATGTCCCGAAATCTTTCCCGGCAATCCGCCGTTCTGACACCCGTACCAATCACGGTCTCACCTCGCTGTTCTTCCTCTTTCTGTGTGCGTCGCTTCCCGCCGAAGCTGCCGCCGCTCGAGACCGTCGTCGCGCTCCCGACCGACCGCCGCCGCGAATCCCGCCGGCACCTCTCTCTCTCCCCCTTTTCTTTTTCTTTTTCTTTTTTTTCTTTTCCTCTTTCTCCTTCTCCTTCTTCCTTCCTTCTCCCTCCCTCTCTCCTTCTCTGCGCTGAGCCTCCCCTGCACGCCGCGCCTCCCCTGGACGCCACCTTTACCCCACCAGCGCCCCTGCCCACCCTGGCCCCTCCTCTGCACGCACTGTGCCCACTTGCCGCCTCGGCGCGCGCGCTCTCCCGCGGCGAGGGCCCCCGCACAGCGCCGCCGAGCCGAGCTCGGGCACGTGCGGCACCCCGCCTCTGGCCGCCGTCCCGTCCCCTGCGCCCCTACCCTCGGTGCAGCCGCCCTCCACTTGCGCGACCACCCTTGCGCGCCCGTCCTCTCCACCATCCCCTCAGTACCACCGCGCCGCTCCGCGACGGTGAATTGGCCCCCACCGCCATTAGTGCGGCCGAGCTCGCCGGCCGGCCAACCACCACGGCCCCACCCCATCCTTGCTCCGTCCGGCCTATAAATAGGCCTCCGCGCGGCCCTTCACCCCCGCGACCACCTCCGCCGCCGCTAGCCCCCTCCCCCGACACTCCAGCGCCGCCACCGCGGCCATAGCTGCCCGCCCCCGCTGGCCGCCGTCGCGCCGCCCCTACGCGCCACCCCAGCCTTGGGTGAGCACAGGGATAGGATCCCCTCGCCGCCCTCGTGCTTTTGCCCCGCCCCTTGACCGCGCTCGAAGCCCCAGGCCGCCGGCCCCAAGGCCGCCGCCGGCGCCTTGCCCCTCCTCTGTTCTCCAGTCGAGAGGAGGAAGAAAGGGCAAATTGCCCAAAAACCCCCTCCCCTCTTTCCTTTTTCCCAAAAGACCCCCCTCTCTATGTTCACTTCTTTCAAAAACACCCTTCCTGTTTCCCTTTTTAAAGAATGAGCCCCTCCACTATGCAAACATATCTACAAATGAACCCCTTCACCATATAAATAATTCTAGATAGACCCTTATCTTTTTTTAAAGTAGCCCGAATATTTTCTAAAATTCCAATCAAGTCCTTGCCATCTCAAAAATAATTACAAAGAAGCCCTCTCTTATTTCTTTTAATGAATAAGCCCCTCCACTATATAAAATACTTATGAGTAGGTCCCTGCCTAATTTCCAGAATAGCCCGAACCTTTTCCAAAATTCTATTCAAGTCCTATCACTCCCAAAAATAATTACAAATAGGCCCCCGGATCCTTAATTCGCCTCTAAATGCCTCTTCGACCTATCATTTCATGCGCCAAAAATTCTCCATTTGCCCCGAAACTTTACCACGCCATTCCTAACATAATTTTGGCCGTGCCATTATAAAACCACCTAAAAATATTACTCCCATATCCATATATTAATTTCTTCCGATTGGAGCTCGACAATAAAACCTTTATTTCTTTTTATTTATTGTGTGTTTATTTGTGTGCGCCGTAGATCACGGAGTGATCGAGGAAGAACCCGTTGACGAGCAGTACTGCGAGCAGGTGTGCGAGGACTAGTACCGCGACCCAGAATCCGAAGGACAATACCTCGATCAGGACCTCCCGGAAGGCTTTGTGAACGACAAGTCCAATTCCATCATTTGACCTGCATATTTACCCCAGTTTTTCAAACACAACCTATCGGCCTGTTTTACAGAATTGCATATGATTTACTGCTGAAACCCATTGGATAGCCACCCCTTGATTGATATGATTATTCCGTCATGACCTAGATTAATCTCTAAATATGATTTGTTCTATTTAGATATTAATCACTGCTAGATATGCTTAGGACTTGGTTACTCTACTGCACTTCAAAAATGATTACAATGAGTTTTTCAAAAGGAAAATGTGTGAGTGTGTACAAAGGGAGAGATGGGATATTTGAGAAATGAAAGAAACGAATGTTAAGATGGGATGGATGAATGGTATTCCCTGTATGGATTGTCATATGTTGGAGGCTCGTACCAATGTGGTTGAGCAAGAAGGTTGGGAGATATCCATCTTGTCACAATTAAGGACCGAGTTGATGTGTCATCTTGCCTAACTCAACTATCGTGCAAACCACTCGACCGTTGTGTATGGCAACGGCTTAGCATAAACCCCACTAGTTAGTCTGATAGCCATCAGGAGAGCTGAGAGCAACGGGTGATCAAGGAGAAGGGATAAGGTCATGGTGACTTATGCCCCGGTTAAACCTCAGTGATAGGTCAATGGCCCCTAGGTGGAGTCCGTGTTGGCTAGTCAGGTCTAGCTAAGGTGGGTAATGGCTTTGTTGGGATCTGCACCGACACTAAGGTGATCGTGCTGTGGTACCCCACTTGTGGGTAAAGTTGCACACCTCTGCAGAGTTAAAATCTATTCGAATAGCCGTGCCCACGGTACTGGGCGAGTTACGGTTTGGTCACATAATTAGCCTCTGGGATGGATAGTTTCGTGGTATGAGTTGTTTTTGAAAGGTGTCCGACAGTCGTGCTGTGAGCTACTGCGGACGAGGAGTCTGGTAGCATTTAAAACTTGGATCCTTCGTGTAGGAACAACCCCACCCTTTACTCGGTTACTAAAGAATTGCTTTGAGGAAACCCTTTTCAAAAATGAACCCTTGCATGTGTAAAATCTAGCTTTGCTGCAAATAAACCTCAGCCTTATCCTTGATTTTTCATGTGCATATCTGTGTTACACCCCCCTCCGTGGATGGGGTTGGACTTGTTGAGTACTTTTGTACTCACCTTGCCTGTGGTGTTGGCCCTCTGCAAGATGATTCTGCTGGCGCGATACTCTGAGCCCGAGCCGGATCCCATGTGGGTCGTGCTTTGGTGTATCACCATAGCCTTTTTACTTCTTATTATCGTTTGTATCGAGTGTCTGCCTCCTCGGAGGTTTGTACGGTGATGTACCATCTGATGTAATAAATGTGTATCAGCCTCCTGGGACTGATAATTGTATCACATTTAAGTCACCTCTTATGAGGGGACGCTTCACATGGCTTCATGACAGGAAGTGACCTCCTTCATTAGTTAGTTTAATAGTTTAGAGTCCACAGAAAACTAAAACATCTAAGTTATTAAGTCTAATCACCTTTAGAGTCTAGGATCAATGAATTCCAGGTCTTTATTCATGAAGGCTACTCTGCTACCTATGTTCAACAGCAGGCCACACGGTTATTTCTTAGTTGATTATATGTGTTTTTTTATGTATGGTTGTGTTGCTTCTTTACAGGTTCGATGTTTCAGTGCTCCTCTCCAACCTATTGAAATTTCAGGCATAAAGAGAGCTGTTCAGGAGAAAATGCCTGAAGGTGCAAATGACAACACACTTACTTTGGCTGGGTTCCTTTTTCTGCATGCCCTATTTATTGAAAAAGGTTGTCTGGAAACTGCATGGACTGTATTGAGGAAATTTGGTTATGACAATGACATCAAGCTTAGGGATGATCTCATTGCGATGCCAATTAAAAGAGCTCCTGATCAAGTAATGTTCTATATTCTTTATGAAGCTCATAAAAATCTTTCAATGTCAATGTAGCTTAATTTATCCGTGTCGTTATCCTCATGGGCCATTTGATATATTCATCATCTTGCACTTTCCTTGAACCAAAGGATTGGCAACACCGATATATTGTATATGTGTGTTAAGACTGAATTTTGATGTACTTTTGGTGCATCTTAAAGCATTCTATTTTGAGTTGATTTGTTGTAGTGCTATTATTTGTGTATTTAGTTCACATACTTTCATACTTCTGTTACGAGCATCGACTTTTATTATTGCATCAGTTGTGTTTTGGGAACTTCTATTATTGGCTTCATACAGGAATATTTCTTCGTTGATGGTAAAGTGAAAAACTCAGCTTTTTAAGCAGACACTGGAACTGACAAGTGAAGTGTTTGATTTCTTGAGAGGGATATTCAACATGTTTGACATTGATAATGTAAGCTGAATGCACACATTCTCTTTTTTATAATAGTTAATCTTCTCCGAATATGCAGTAGATATGCAGTTAGCATTCATGGACTCACTATACATGACAGCTGTTGCTAACGATAGGTTCAAGAAGGGAAATGGCATGAAGATCCTCGACAAGTTGGTTCTCCTTTGAATGACAACGTCATCTGAATGGTGTCACAGTTGATTATGAGTTGCAGACTCTCCTCAAGGTAAATGAACAATAATTTGTTTGGTACTCAAAGATCATTGATGTCTGTAATCTTAAATCTTGAACTGGTCCTTTGTGAACACGTTGAGATCTAACAGTGGTGACATGCATCTATAAATTGCTCCACCATTATATCAATTTGTACCACTTCCTTTCAGACCTTTGGTTCTACAACTAGATATAGTGTCATTGCAGTGTATAATCACTACATGCTAATGCAAAATCTTTCTGAACCCTTATGTCAATTAACTGATAAAAAGTGTCGTTTCGATTTTTTTCCCTTTTTCATTTAACACCTAAAGCTTGGTGGTAGCTATAGTTCATTTGTTTAAATGATGTTACTTACGAAGCTGCAGGGGTGTTGCTTAATTTCATCATTGGATATTTATTCAACGAATCTTCAATTCATTTTTCTATCTAATAAATTTCGTCATCTGACATTTCTTCAATTCATTCTTCTGTCTAATACTTACAAAGTTCTTATCTCCTTTTTGCTACTTTGTATGTTCGAAACTTGGAATGATATATCTTTTAATTAATGTTGCTGCATTGCTCGGTGCACCAGGGTGTTTTTTGTTAATAAACTACTAACATAATGGGCTTTGTGAAGGACCATCTCCGTAGTAGCATTTTTTTTGCTTGATATTCTACTGACATAATGATCTTCATGAAGGAGCATTAGCATGTTCGATTTTTGCATATTGTCATTTACAAAAGAAAATTGAATTCTGTAATTATCGCATGCAGTTTTAATCTTGAAATAATATTGTAACTCTGATAATGGTATTCTTTGAATACCTTTATGCTGGTACCAAGTTTTCTGATACAGGTTGCAAAGAGACTTGGCATCGAATATGCTGCTGCCATGGTTGAGTTTGATTGTTGATGCATTGATGCTGGTTATTACTGGTTGTTGTAGCCTCTAGGCTGTATTGAATTATATTTTAGAGGAGTACATGTCCATATATACATCTATATGCTCTTAGTATTTATATATCTACATTGGTAAATTGCAGATGAAAAATGCTTAGCTCCTAACAATTTTAATGTGTCAAATTAATGCTTAGTCAAATTAGAATATGTTTCTCTTGTCTCGTGTAAGGCACTCAAGGAAAGTGCCAAGCCTACAACCTTCTATTCCATGAAAATAACATAATTTCTGTTCACTAAGAACTAATTGTTTTTTTTGTAATAGGTCTATCGCTCTTCAGTTTTCCAGTTATTCTTTTTGAGAGCCAGTGTGATCTCCCAAGCATGAAAGCAAATGGTCAGGTATTATCTAATATTATATCTCAGAGCTAGGCAGATAAATCGTTGCCTAACATATTTATTTCTTGATCAGTATGTGCTTAGAATTTCAAATTATTGCAAATGTCTTAGTAGATTTTTTTTTGCTCGGTACGGCTATCTGACTTCTCAATGTTGATTTGGTTTCCGCTTTACTGTAATGGCATCGAGTCCTTTTACCTAAAGAACATGAAAAGTCCTACCATTTCCATTTTCGTGTGGATAACATGGAGGTAGCTATATGAAGCTTTTAAGCGCAATCTACCCAGAGATGTATGTATGATTTGTCATACATACATGCCTTTACCTAAAAAAAGGCATGTATGTATGATTTGTCATACATACATGCCTTTTTTTTGCCACTGCTTGGTCTGGCAGCTGAGGCCCGCGAGTGACATCATGACAATTGCTGTTTTCAGCCATGAGGTGGCACTTTTGTTTTGTGATACCCAAGCAATCTGGACAGATAATGCTGATTTGTACTTCTGTATACAAAATTTGGATGAATCTAAAAAAACTTCAGTTCGCAACTGTAAAGCTGGCTGTGATGTTTATATTCCTGCAGTTTTCTCACCATGAACCTGGTGTTACCCACGTCATAGTAACAGGAGGAGCTGGTTATATTGGATCACATGCCTCTTTAAGGCTCTTCAAGGATAACTATCGAGTTACCATTGTGGTAATCAAGGCTTTCTTTGTACTGACTGTGTGAATTTGTTTGTTCTTTTAATCTTTTCTGCTAATGCGCATTTTGGTTCATCTTACTCTCTAGAGGAAACATGAGAGCAGTAAAGGTTCTGCAAGAGTTATTTCCGCAGCTTGGGAGGCTACAATTCATCTTTGCTGTGATCTGGGAGGCTACAATCCAAAGTTTTGTTTTTTCACTTAACTGGCTCACAGGTCAACAAGATATTTGCTGAAAATGCATTTGATGCTGTGATGCACTTTGCTGCAGTTGCTTATGTGGGTGAAAGCACACTGGAACCCGTTAGGTAAGTCTGTAGTCGTTACCTTGGTGACAGTTTGACACTTATATCTCAGTATCGAAGATCAACTTATTTTATTCATCAATACCCTTTGGACAATGTCTAAAATCATCCTACCAACATTGGGAAATCGACGCCAACCATTTATTATTCTATCAAGACCTTTTGCAGTAGAACTAATGAATAAATTGCCTACAGGTTTGCTGATATTATTTTTCATATTGTTACCCTGTTATATATCTTCTTCAGAAGCTATTTTGATTGATGCTAAGCTATTTCTACATGGATTCTTTTTAAATTTTCTTTTCACATATCTGTATGTAAAAATAATTCAGTGGAATCGAAGGCACGGTAATAATGCTAAGAATGATCATTGGTTTGTTCATTTCAATTGGTAGATGGTTTTATTAGGATGGTAATTTGGGAATTGGGGAGAGATAGCTCTTTAAATTTGGGAATTTGGTTGATGGTTTTATCCTTCTTAGAATTAGACAAGTGTAGCATAACCTAATCATTCAAGTTTTAGTTGTTGCATAACCTAACCATTCAAGATCTTGTAGTTCTTATTTTTGTTCTATTCTTTCAAATGCTTAATTTTTTAATGTATTATTATTCTCTACATGACATATGTGCCATCCCGGTTTTGCACCCAAGCTGTTTGATATAACGAGGGGACAAGTCAGGCATGGCCAGCGACTGGTGGGAAAGCATGCGACAAGTTAGACATTGCCTGTCGACGCAACTTCGACTCCTACTTGGCAAGAGCTATTTGGAGCGTTATTCGGTTCGTTTGCAGTGAATAGAACGCGATGCATTATTGGAAAAGCAGCTGTGTCCGTAGAGATATCATATTTCGAACATATTTTTATAATTATATACTCATACATACCATTATGTACTATCTTATACATACCATTTACCTATTTTTATAATTATATATTTTTTTCATGTTTCAAATATTTTGTCTATTTTTACCACAAAATTGAGACTTCGTTGTTTGTTTTCACTATATATAATTTCTCAAAAATGCTTGTTGCAATTAAAATTTAATGTGATTATTTTTTTTTGTAATTTTATTTTTCAGACACGTGCGATGTCGCACCCTACTAGTAGTTGGTAATGAAATATATCATACTTCAGCTAACTACACTAGAAGAATAGCTGAACTCACAATTCTCACCTTACCAAATACCGCAGACGACCCAGCTTCGCACTATATCAACTGCAAGTTTGTACTCTGTATATAAGCTGTTTGAACAACACGCGATCACCATGCTTAGATGCTCTACTCGTAGCGTGTAGACAACATAATCTAGCTTTAGTATTAAGGGGTAGAGAAGAGAAGTTGTTCGGAATGGCGGGGCCGGGAAGGAGGTCGGAAGAGCGGTTTTAAATTTATCTTTTATTTGGATTGCAAATAGCTTCATATACTACAGTATCTCGATTTATTTATCACGCGGAACATTCGAAGCTAGAACCGGTGTAAGCACTCCTAAACTCCTAAGCGTGCCCTTAGTTAATGGTTTGTGTCATTGTCTCCACTAACGTAGTATGAATATATTCTATAGCACCATACACATGCCCATGCAGATATGCATCAAATCCAGACTATATGCCTGAAAAGACAAACCACGTCAACACTAAGAACCTAATAAATGTACCTTCCTAATAGTCGTCAATTTCTAAACACATTATACGACTTCATCTACTATGGTCAGTCTATCACTTATATTTTTTGCAGTTTCCAATCGTACATGTCACAGTCATGAGACGATCGAGGCCCTGTAGTTAAGCTTGAGATTAGCTTTTCGAATATGGAAGAGACACCCAGCACGAAACAATATGTAATAATATACCTAATGTAAGGCAGATCAACAGCAATGAAACTCCAACATATTTTAAATTGACTGAGTGTTCCCGTGTCATATTTTAAATTATCGACTCACATAATTTCACACCATTGTTTTTATTTTATCTTTGAGTTGGGAAAATTCAAGAGAACAGGCAGATTCATAAAAGAAAATTGCATCATGTTAGGCATCACAAATTTCGTAGACAGTGCCATCTCAAACAGATTGTTTTTAAGTTTTTATATATATGGCTATTTTCATCACATCATTATTCATCACTTTATGATCTAGATGAGGACATCTGAAAAAAAAACGGATAACCTTGTAAGCTATTGTTTGGTTCATTTTACCCCCAAAATATACCCTTTGGTACAAATTACTCCTAATAAAGTTTATCTTTTTTTCATTTCTCCACTCATAGGTGGAGTTTTAAGTTGAAATTTTAAAAAATGATAGTACACATCTTAATACATGTTAAAAATACATCAGATTTTTTTATCATTATTTTAATATGTTAGGATATTTAATTATAAATTAATCATTGCAGTTCAAAATTATACGAAAACTAATGACGGAAAAATTATAACAATTGTTTAAAATATGCATTGTGATGTCTACTACTACCCTGCTAAATTTAAAATTAAAATTCAACTTGTGTATGTAGAAACAGACAGACAAATTGTATTATGTGATAAAATGAACTAAATGGCATAGTTTAGAGGGTAAATGGAACCAAGCTATAGTTTACTGGGTTATTCAGACTTTGGCTATACTTGAAGGGAATAAATTGATTTTTTCAAAAAACTATTAACATAATTCCTTGGTTCAAATATTGAACATTAATTAATTTAGCTATTCATATTTTAATTATTACCATAGCCTTCATCTGGCATTGTTCTAATAAAGTGCAATTGTTTATAGATTGAGCTTAGTTAAATAGATCTTGATAAGATTGTTGGCTTGGCAAGTCAATATTCTTTTATTCTATACATCTAGAATATAGAAAGGTATAATACAGCAAGCACTTAAAAAGTATAATATCTCGTAGTCAAATTGTGCTATGTTTTCTTTCTTTCTCATGTGCATTTCAATGTAACACCTTCACATCCCTACATCTATGCAGTTTGAATGTAGCTCATCTGCTCATGGAAGCTCGGGCCTCCCCAGGTTGGTGGGGCCAGATGTGATCACATATACGGGAATTTGCCTATGGAATATTCGGGGGTGTCTATTTATTGCTTTATGCGATTAGATTTGTTTTCATCGCAGAACTAGGCGGACGGGCACGCATGCGCCGCCGCGTCGCGCGGGGGACGCGTGCGGATTGGAGGCTCTTTAAGTTAAGCCCAAAACGCTAATTAGTCTTCTTTCTTTATTACTTTGTGCCTTATTTCTTTGTTTCTTTCTACATCCATTAACTGCACGCATGCCTGTCACCCAATTATGAGTATCACACTCAAGCAAACCGATGATGTGTTTGCCTTCTTTTTCTTCAACCATTAACTAGTTCCGTCTAGTTAACATATGGCCCATTAACTAGTAGTCCATTAGCTCGTCCAAGATTAAATTCTTCTACTAAAGAAACAACTTCTGAGTCATTTTAGAATGTTCCGAGTTTCTGAGTTATTTCAGGTTTGATTGGAAAACATTTCAGAATGTTTCGTAAAAATGTTTAGCAAAAGTTCCCACCAAATATTTACAAAATACTTAAGAATGTTTCAAGCATTACAGATTTGTTTGAAAACAAATCAAAGTATTCTGAAAATTTTTCATTTGTTCTAAAAAGTTTTTGAAAACACTTTAGAATGTTCTAGGATATTAAAAAATTTTGAAAAATGTTTGAGAACAAATTAAATTGGTCCAAAAAATTGTTGGTCAGAAAGTTCGTAGAAAACGTTAGTAAACATTTCAGAATGTTCTGAATTTTTGAATCATTTCAGAATGTTTCAAGATTTTGAATCATTGCATGTTTGTTTGGAAAACATTTCAGAGTGCTTTGTAAAAATGTTGACCAAAATGTTTCCACCAAATATTTACCAAACACTTTAGAATGTTTGAGAACAATTCACAATATTCTGGATAATTGCCAGAAATGTTCAGAAAAAAGTTTTGAACTTTGAAAAATATTCATGAGGAATTTGTTGGGAAACATTTCAGAATGTTCAATTGGAACTTTTTGAAATGTTCCTGAACATTCAAAAAGTTCTCGAACAAGTTTGTAAACATTTCAAAGTGTCGAGTGAAAAAATATTTGAGAACAATTCACAATGTTCTGGATAATTGCTAGAAATGTTCAGAAAAAAGTTTTGAACTTTTAAAAATGTTCATGAGGAATTTGTTTTGGAACATTTTAGAATGTTCCATTAGAACTTTTCAAAATTTTCCTGAACATTCATATAGACCAAACTTAATATATTTAGATACTTTTTTATTTGGAACAATTTGATGATGAAGCTAGAATAATTTACTATTTAAGCCCAAAAGAATCTAAATTTTTCTCGAACAAATAAAAATGTTCCACGGGAAAATGATTTGAATGCATTATAGAAATTATTCTTTGAACAAAATAAAATGTTCCACGAATAAAATACTTGTTCTGTAATAAATAAAAATATTTTAGAAAAATATCATCAAAGTATTGTTAAGTATACTTTTATTTTGAAGATCTCATTGTAAGAAACATAATGTTGTGATAGAAATTTGATTTGGATAATTATATTTTATAAACTACATTGTTTAGTTGAATCCTGTTTGTACGAGAATCACTGGTGAATCATGACTGTTAGCTTCTAGCTGCCAGCGATGCTAGTGAATGAAATGAAAAGAAGAAACAAAAAGCAACCTTCCAATGAGGTGTGCATGCCAATTTAGGCCTGCGCGGCTCCCTCCACGGTCTTCTACGACAGCTTTTATCCTAGCAGCGCGCGCGATGAATAGAATCCACCTGTTGTCCTCCACGGTCTTCTTCGAACATTTGTTTCAAAAGATTAAAAGAAGTGATGACCTCTTCAAAATGTTCTTCAATCATTTCTGAATGTTTCAAACATTTCAAATTGTTCCAAAACATTCAAAAAAGTTATAATCTCTTCAAAATATTCTTCAATCATTTTATAATGTTTTGAACATTTCAAATTATTCCAATACATTCAAAAAAGTTTTGAGCTTTCAAAATAGTTCTGCGCATATTTAAGAATATTTGAACCATCTAAAGTTGTTCCAGAGTCCAGACTAACTAAAATTAAATATGACTGATACAGGCATAAAATAAAAAGAGGAAGATGATAGGCGTCATGCTTAATATGGGCCATAATAAATGCTTAATGTTTCCGCGACAGCACAGCGGCTTCAGCCAGCAAATTGAATAGAAAATGGTGCACGCGACCCAATACAAAGTCAGCTGCGGCGGAACAGCTTCTGCGACACGTCAGCGCCCACTCACGCGCGCGATAAATAGAAATCGCCGAATATTCTCCATGCCAGATGGTGGGGCCAAATTAAGTACAGCTTTCTATTCGATGTTTTGTTGCTTGAAAATAAGCTTTGATTCTGTAGACTCCATGGGTTCTTATTCCAATATTTTGAGTCATGTTCTCCCTGTATAGAGTGTCAATGGGTGACTCTTAGGGGCACCTCCAACCCTCTTTAGTTCAAAATATTAACTCAATATTTTAAACTAAAGAGGGTTGCCCCTAAGGGTCACCAATTGACACCCCTATCCCTGTAGTATTACGAATAAAGTCAAGAGTTGTGTAGTCCACCTAGATTTGTCCTAAATCAACAGCAATATATCAACATATATTATCTTCAACAACATAATGAATCCATATGCATGAATGCAACTTTGCAGGTGCTGTGACTCCAATCAGAAATTGCCGTGCGTTCCAACACTCCAAATTCACAAGCAGGGAGGTTCACCGCCACATTGCAACCATTCCAAGGCCAGGCCACCCAGGCTTAATATTGTCAAACAGTGGTGCCGGTGTCTATGTAAGAGAATCGGGACCAGAAATATGAACATCGATCTGTGCAGGTTCACACCATCTCATCTGTATGAACATATAATCTGTGCAGTGCAGGTTCACCCTACACATCTCGGATTCACTCGGACCAGCATGTTTTTTCTACAAGCATACAACTGAAAGCATACAACTGAGTAATTCCCTACAAGAAAGCCATATATCATGGTGCTTTTACATGCCACATGTTTTAATAAATGCAAAATGAGCAAAAAAAAAACCCTTCAAATGTCACAAGTTTACATAGCTTGATTATTTACTACAATCATAAAAAATAGAGGAAAAATAACTCACAATGCCGCACATGAGCAAGGCTCTCTGGCTCTAGACGGCTATGGGTGCTTACCACTTTTCCAAAGGTTTCGAACATGAAACTATCAGTGTGATGTTACGATGGTACAAATTCCAGACATACAAAACTTGGCCTGCCTAAAAAATTGTGAACAAGAAAACTCTGGTAGCCTTCTGTTGCTTTGATTACTCACTACAGTACAAAGGTACCAGCCCAGACAAGTTCGGATGCATTTTACACGTTACACAGCTTTCCAATTATGTCTGAACATATCAGGAGCTAGAGCACATACTGCACATGGATACACGATGCCGGACTATCCAAGTGAAGCAGCTCATTTGAACAAAACTGAAGACGAAAAATCCAATAAGCACAGTTGGAGGTGCACTCAAGTCTTCTTCCTCCTCTTCTTACTTCGCCTTCTGTCGCCCTCATCTGAGCTTGATTCCGAATCTGACTCAGAACTGGACCCTGAGATGGAGATTTCTGAACCAGATTCTGATCCACTTGATTCTGATTCAGATGACTCCGGCTTCTGCTGCTGCATTATGAGGCGTGGCATGTTCTTCAAGTACTCCCTCAGGCTCTCCGTGATACCGCCAAGACCAATGGAGGTGAAGAAATTGATGGAGAACCTTGTGTTCTTTGGATGATCCTTGGGGAAGATTGACTCAAAGGAACCTTGCATGTTAGGATCATTCAGTCTCTCATTGAGTAGGCGTATGCCCAGGTGCTCCGATAACTCCTGCATCACAAAAAAAGATACATCAGTATTACAATACAATGGAATGATAAATAGCTACGACATAAGAAACCGGCATCTTTGCAACATGCCTGGAATAAAATTTTTATGAAAATTCGGGAAGAGGATGTTGTGTCTTCCTCTGTCAGCCGGATGTAAGCCAAAACATGCCAAGGGAGTGCATCAGTCCCCAACAAATGTGCAAAGAACTTGGCAACATTCCTCAACTTGTTCGTTTCAAGGCGATGAATCATAGAATATTGTTGGACGAAACATTTTTCAAAGTTCTCTTGGTACACTTTGTTGATCATGCAAAACCGCTGTCCTAGCAGCCCATAATACCTAAGGTATGTTCTCTCTTGACTGCAACACTCGAGAAGCATAATACACAGCTCCATCTGTAACAAATCAAACAATTTTAGTCAGGGCACCATAAGAAACATTGCAGATTAAAACATAGATTGCAGGTTCTCTATTGAGCCATCAAGGTAAGACAAATTGCAGGTTCTCTGTTGAGCCATCAAGGTAAGACAAATTGGACTATATATAATGCTCACACGAAAAGGCTTAACCCAACAATGCAAACACTCTTGAGCATTGTTTGCTTTCGTGCATATAATTTGTTCTAAGCTTAGTTGCAACAAACAATTGATTTCACTAAAATTTTCTGAATGTTCACAGGTAGTTAAAATATTTTTATGTGATAGATGGAGCAACAATATATGGGAACAAAATAACTGAGCCTGAAAGCCAGTCTTCATGTAGCTTATGCGCTGCTGCACAAATATTAGTTTTGTTACAGTACATCCACCAACTAGCATGCATCAACTTGTGCATAATGTCAATTCACTACATTTGTCAGTTAATTGAAATCTTAGGTTTCATCTAAAAACAAGATTTACTTCAAGCAATAATATTTTAAAAATCCACTAAAATAAATTAGTGTAACAAAAAATAAAGAAAACTTGGTACGTTTACAAAAGTTCAAATCAGTGTAAAAAAGACTAGTAGAAAATACAGACTGTACATTTATGAACTGGCATATATTAAAGGAACAAAAGAAAACAGACAAACAAGACAGTCAAGAAACTTTAACAAACAAACTAAAATCATTGTAGTGCTTACCTCTTGACCAGGCTCGAGTTTAATTTTCATTAGCTTGTGACCAGCTTCTTCAAAATCAACACTGGACATAATAGTCAAGTATATTGTTCTTCTAAGATTCACAAGATTCGTCTCTGTTCTATCCCTTATCTCCATCTGTTCCTCATCCTCTTCTTCATCGGATTCTTCCTTGTCCTCATCATCAGAAGCAGCATCTGATCCTTCTTCATCTTCAGAAGATTCTGCTCCCAGGATGCTTCTCTTTAGGCTCTCATAGGCCTTCTCATCTTCAACAAAATTCGGGTTTGCCTTGAAAACATCTGCAATTGAAGAAAGGTCAGCCTTATACTACACAAATGCTGCATGCCCATTCACACTCAGAAGGTTCATATAAAAAATGTAGTATAGTGGAACATCCATTCAGCAAACAAAACCTTACTTAGATTGATCTCAGCGTCTAGGTCATCTTCAAGGGATATCTCATGTGTAAACTGGTCCTCCTGCTCCACAAGATCTAACTCTGGTCGGATGGCAGGGAACCCCTATAAGGAAATAAAATCAGCTATCAGAACATTGAATGAGCATGTAACAGAAAAACACCAGGTTAAAGCAAGTATAATTTTACCTGAAATTTAGCCTTTCTAATTGCAAAAAGTCCTTCAATCAAAAATTGCACTCTCTTGTCTATTTCACCTTCATGAAGTATACCCCGAAATCTTTCAAAAATAGCTGCATGGATTGATGGACAGGTAAATCTTCTTTGGATTAAGAAAGAAACGGGAGGGGGAAACTATAAGTATTCAATATTCATTAAGGTAATAAATCATTATCCACAATGGTCAAATCAAGGTTGAATTAAGTTTTAAGTATTTAGAGAAAAACGTAACTCACATTTAACAGCAAACATGACATACTAAAATCACAAATAGGTCTTGTGGCAGCTGTACACAGTATTTTAAGCATGTCTTCCTCAAGTACTTTTTTAAGCCTACAATGAGGCACTAACCTTAATGTTACATCAACACTGCAACTGAGTGCAAGAACTACCAAAGAGTGGAAGAAAGAGATTCTAAAACATTTGAACTTCACTTTAGTAGCTAACAGCAGCTTGCACCAAATTAATAATCCTCTGAAAGAAATCCTCACATCACATATGAAAACTACATTACACAGTTAATTTATCATTTTAGTAGATAACTAGCACAGAATGATGTTGCCATATTTACTTTCATTCATGTGATGGCATAAATAATTGTACATATATGTCAGAATATCTAGGAACATTATCAAAGCTGGATATCTAGGAATCCACAATCATCTAATTTGAATTTTTTTTTTTGAAACAAAGCAATGCATCTCACAAAGTAAAACCTATATAGTTTCCATGTCCAGGTTTCGCCAAAACTCAGATAATCGCATGGTTGACCAAAAATCCGCATAGCACCCAAACCTTTTAGACGTGATGTAAAATACATTCCTCTTATATACCTTGATGAATTAAACATCATCTTAGATAAGAAATGTATGGGAAAAATGGTATTGCACTACTGGAAACTATCAAGCTTGGAAAGACATATTCAATGAAGCACTGCCTCAAATAGCTTACCATGAAGCCCTTGTGGGGATAGGTCCTGTAGCATTGCCCCACACTCTTTGACAAACCCAACAGCCACCTGTTGTTTGAGGAACATATGCATATATTTCAGAATAACATGAATATGTTTTTAACAAAGTAAGTAAACAAGGTCCAAGTTATGTACCTCAACACTATCATCAGTTGGATTTTCAAGGAGTACTGTAAGAAGCTCCAGTGCCACAAGTTCATGTGCCACCACCTGATTTACCAAGTGTGCTATGAACTTGGTTGCTGCAAGCAATTGGGGCTGCAATGAAGAAGTACTTAAGTAAGAAATGTATGCAGAAACAGACAATCAGGCACATGTAATTCTTTGTATTCAAATATCATTATAATCCGAAACAGAAATTAAAAGTTCAACCTAATATGTACATAAGCAGCAAAAGAATGGGGTACATAAGCCCCAGTCCCTCCCTTACAAACAGCATTTTTAGTTTGTATCCTTGAATTTCTGAATCCAAGCAAAGGTACAGACTATATAAACTTCCAAACTTGTATAGATTTGAAGTCATGAATCCAGCAAAAACGGCAGTCAACTTTATATTCAAGTGTTGTGTAAAGAGTAAAGTTATCCCTTGGCAATACAAAACAGCTAACATATGGGTTTGAGTCATCGTTTCATTCATAGTTCTGCTTCAGCTGCGGACTGCATTAGCCAATTTCATTTTCCAGACTACTAAGTATTGGAATACTGCTCAAAATCATATTTCTCGAAATATGATAGCCCATTTTGGATAAATTCAAACAATAGCATATATTTTGATTAGGAATTTAGGATCAGGTAAACAACAATATATTACTACAAAATATCTGTGTGCAATCATCATGACATGCAACTAGACACTAAGCATTTACAGTTTCTAAATGAGTCACACTTAACCTGAAAAGGATACTATTACCGATACTGGTTGAAGGACAGTGGAGAGCTCACCTTATCATTTCGCTTATATGCCCTCTTGAGCTGGAGCACAACACGAACGAGAAGCAACCGTCCGATCTCAGGGAACTTGGTATTCACGACCGCAACAAGTGCAGCAAAAACATCGGTGAACCCAGGTGAGGCCATCTGTGACTTGATGCACGATTGGCAGAAGAGCCCCCGCCCACGAACAAGGTTCTCAGCAAAGAGCTCTGGCACTATATTCTTGATATTGGTAGCATTGACCTTATTGACCAACCCGTTTATGCTCTTCTTGAGAGCATCCCAAGTGAGCCGCTGGTACTCAGGGCTCGACTTGTCCTCCACCTCCCGCAGCATCTGGGCCATGCGGAATGGCGGGATGTAGATCCCTCCCGTGCGCCCAGGGATCATCTCCGGCAGCAGCGGTGGAGGTGGGGGCAGGGGCGGCGTCGGCTCTCTGTTCTCAGGGCTCCTCCGGCGCTCGCCACGGTCGTCATCCCGGCGCCTTCGGTCATCCCGCCGCCTCGAGCCCTCATCTCGGCGGTGGCGGCGCCGGCGGCGGTCGTCGGGTGAGGACCCCGACTCCGTGCTGGGGCTCCGGCGGCGGTGGCGCCGGCTGTCCCTCTCCCGGTCGCGCTTGCCGCGTCGGTCGTCCCTCTCCTCATCCGAATCCCTAGCACGCCTCCGCCGGCGGCCATCCTCCTTCTCGTCGTCGGAAACCCTAGCGCGCCGGGGAGGGCGGTCGTCGCCCTCCTCATCCCTTCCGGGCTTGGCGTGGCCGTTCTCCTTCTCCTCGGAGGGCTTTCCGTCGCCGCCCCCACCGCGGCGGCGGTCGGGGTCGGGCGGTGAAGCTCTAGATCTGCGGCGGCGATCCGCGTCGGCGCCGGGAGATGGCGAGCGGGGCGGGGACGGGGACGCGCGGCGCTTGCGGCGGCGCGGGGAGTCGTCGTCGCGGCGGCTGTGGCGGCGGCGCGGTGGGGATGCGGCAGGAGAGGCGGAGGGGGCCATCGAGCCGCGAGAGGGGGAGGGGTTTGCGGGTTCTGTGGGGGAGATTTCTGCCGTGTCTATTTATTGCGAGCGCGGTGGGAGCCGTCGCGTTGCGGCGCCGGCGCCCCCAGTTCATCTTCCTCGAGCAGGGGTCGGGGGACGGCCGCCGGCGGGTTGGCCGGAGAGGGGTGGTAGGTGGGCGGAACGGCCGCCGGCGGGGCGGCCAGGTCGCCGGCGGCCGGGGTGGTGGAGGGCGGCGGCAGCCGGGTTGCCGGGGCTCCAATGGCCACCGGACCTAAGAGGAGGGGGCCGGGGGTGGCGGCCGTCCGGCGGCGGAGGCGGTTCGGCCGGCGGAGGGCGCGGCGGCGCGGGAGCGCTGCCGGCCAGGCGGGGCCGGACCTCCGGTGGGCGGTGCCGGCGGCGGGGGTGAAGAGAAGACGACGCGGCGGTGGCTAGGCGGTGCGGTGGCGGGCTCGGTTAGCGTGGCGGCGGTGGAGGGCGGCGGCGGAGGCCGCCGGAGCCAGGGCGGCGCTCGATTCTGCGATTGGACGCCTTCCAATCGCAGAAGGCGATGAATAGACGCCCCCGATATTTCGGAGGAAGCGGGGCTGTCTCCGTAAGAGGAGAGAGTGAAGAGAAGATGGATACCAAAATTCAAATTGAAGTCGGTTCGGTTGGTTCCGTATAATGAAACTCTAGTTGAATATTAAAATTGAATTTGAAATTCCTATTAGTTTTGAACCATCACCGCAGGGACAGATCTAGCATCGAAAGATTAGGGGGGTTGGTAATTCACGCACCAACACACTAGAACAGATAGCCATTTTTTTTCTTGTGGATCTTGTGGTCTAGTGGATCTTGTAGTTGTAGAGGTCCCGGTACAAAGGTGATGACTATAAAATTATTATTGTATTAAAGTTTGAATCTCCTAAATTAAATTTTCCTTACAGATTTTTATTTTTGAAGCTTTTAACCAAATTTTCGACCATAATCCATAATTTTTGCACCAACCAGCAAACATCAATTGCACACAAGCACGGTCTCAGGCTCTCAGCTCATTGCGAAGCACTCAACAAGATCAGTGCACCACAAAGCTGCGGAATTGAACACACAAAAGCATCAATTGACATCTGACGTGGAAATGTACAATCTGAGACTGGTTGCAGATTATATTCAGATTACCCCGGACAGCTTGAACTGCCCCAGAATAGAGACACGAGTCGCGGACCTCACCACTGTAGAAGCCTGCTTCAACGAGTGATTCTCCCTCTCTTCCGCTTTGTGCTATGTTACAGCCGGCCAATCGACTATCACCCATCAAGGCATGATCATCAAATGGTTACCTCCGTACAGACTGGTGAGGAGCATGTAGAAGCAGCTTGATGACGATGTATGCGAGGCCAGATGAAAACATCATGCTGTGGGTCAATACGATAATTCATGGCCGCGCAGTGATATGTACTTCTTAATCCAGATAGCTATATCCTCAGCACAAGCCTGAGCCTGCGGCGTCTTCAGCAGGACGTCTAGCGTGGCAAACTCATGGACTGCATCCTTGTACTCAAGAACAGGGGCATCCACATTTACCTTGCGGAGCTCCTCTGAGTACGCGATGGCACGATCCTTCATCCAGTCAAGCTCTGCAACGACTGTCAGGGTTGGAGGCATAAGCTTCAACGGAGGACCTCTTCCAGGCACAAGAGGGTTTGCAGCTGGGTGATCCAAGCTGAATCCACCCTCAGGTAAGAAGAGTTTCCAGGCCAGTAAACACGATGACTTGTCATAGAAGTAGGAGTTTGCCAGCTTCAGTTCTGATCGAGTGGGTGCACTTCCCATGAAGAATGGGTACATCAGAACTTGCGCAACAACTCTCACAGGGTCCAGGAGTTTCCCAGCCTCAACAGCTTTTCGGGCCACATAGTCAGCAATATTTGCTCCACAACTGACTCCAAGTAGAACACACCTGTTACCACAAAAGGGCACGCATGTAAAGTACTAGCATAGTAGCATCAGCTCCTTATGTAGTTTAAAAAGATGAAATACATAGAGTGGAACCTGATCAACAACAACAACAACAACAACAACAACAACAACAACAACAACAACAAAGCCTTTTGTCCCAAGCGAGTTGGGGTAGGCTAGAGATGAAACCCAAAAGACACAAAGGTCATGGTTCAGGCACGTTGATAGCTAGTCTCCAAGCGCTCCTATCCAAAGCTAGCTCCTCAGAGACATTAATTTTGTTAGGCTGGAGAAAAGTCTCCAAGAGTGGAACCTGATCACAGCAACATTTATTTGTCGGGACATAAAATGGAAACTCGCATCTAACTACAACAATGCTATGCATGTGGATTAGTGGATGAGGGATGGATGCATTAGATAACAGAGATTACATATGGATACATGATGAAGAATTCGATGAATACTAGCAAACATGAGAGATTGCAATATGATGTATATAACCTGTCTCAATGCAACTAAATAGGTTGCTAAATACAGGGACTACTTTGTTGAAGCTTTTATTTTCACGAATGGATTGGCTGACAATGAAATTTTGCCTTCAGCTTGTGTGAGTAACTTTTCTCCCTTCTAACAAAATTATGGTTCATCCAGTCATGTCCACCTTTATTAAATTCATGAGCAGAACAAATATTTGGCACCATGTCCTACGAGGCTACGATGCAGCACATGAGCTGTTTATCACTGAATCTAATATTTATGGCATGAGCAGATGAGCTACAGTTACCAGAAAAACTTTACATTATGAAATTATGTTTCGTAACTAAAAAATAAATTCAAGCATACTAAAAAGATCAGGAATTCAACAATGCAGACACAGAAGGCACATGACACAATCAATAAGGCAGTCACAAGGTTAGAAAGGGGTTGAATAAATCTTATCTCCTCAAAGTTTACCCTTCTCAGTTTGCATGCTTCTCATTATTCCCGTCCTAAAACCCCTTCCTTCTCCCCTCTGTCTCGTCTAGCTCCAGTGTATTATTTTCCTCTAACACATCCAACTCCCATTTCTCCCTTCCCTCATAAGATCATATCAAACCACATGTCATCTGTCGAGGACCCACTTCCTTTCCTACAACCCTAAGGAAACCTGATGGCTTTCCAGATCTCTACAAGAGCAGCAGCCATATCGAAACCGGTCTGATGGCTTTCCCACAAACCTACAGCGTCCATGTTCTTTAGCTAACACTCTTGTTGCCAATGTTGCACGAACACCAACTGTATCAAGATCGAAATCACCTTAGCCAGATCGCATCTGCAACGACCCTGAGATTCTGTAGCATTGATGCGGAAAATATTTTTTGAAAATGCGCATCACAGTGATTGAACTGCCGTATCAGTTATAATGATTTAAAATGCATGAATTTAGACCAATCCACATTAGAATAGGATTTAAATGTAAAATCTGCGGTTCAACAATAGCAACTTTTTACGATCTTGAAATAAATCATTACCAATTTAAGAATATTTTAAATTGGTCAGGATCATTCATAAGTTTGCATTGCTCACACCTACATTCAGATGAACCACACATCTTATTATATTTAATCATAGATGAGTTGTCCATGTTATTGATGTCAATTGTCTACACTCTAGAATCCAATAAGAATGCAGGAATGCAGCACTATGCAATTGAGTTGGCCATGTTCAACTAATTCAGACAAAATGCCAAGGTTGGCTGAGAGTGCCATATCAACTTGATCCTAGTATCAGAACAGAAGCAGACATATATTAAAACAAGCAGATCCATGCACTCATTGCTCCACTAAAAGACAAGGCATTTCCTGAAGTTGATCTCACGCATTGAAGGTTCCCAGATGCAACACCGAAAAAAAGGGCATAAGCAATATTGCGCCCACTCATTCATTGAAGACAGTCAACATCATCACCAACCAGGCTACCAAACGCGACGCATCAATCAATAAGGCATAGAACTAACACATCTTACAATGCTTGGACGAATGCTCGATTCTCAGCGTCCAATTACTGCATTTATATACTCTTGACGAAAATCCTGGAAAACTATAAACAGATGAGGACCCATGAAAGAAGAAACCGCACCTGGACGGATCGGCGTGCGCGGCGAGCCACGGTTCGACCATCGCGGCGCCGAACGAGTCGGCGCCGGTCCCCTTGCCCATCATCGTCCGCCCGCACGCGGCAAGGTTGGCCTGCTTGGCGATCCATCGCAGCACGGCGACCCCGTCGTCGAACGCCGCTGGGTACCTGCTCTCGGACGCGAGGCGGTACCCGACGGCCACCACGATGGCGTCGCAGAGGCGGGCCACGCGGCGGCAGAAGGCGTCATTGGCGGCGCTGTCCGCAGCGCCCGTCACGAATGCGCCCCCGTGGAACTGCACGATCACCGGCAGCCTCCGCCTCGCGGCGGACCGCGCGGCGGCGGCGGTCGGTAGGTACCCGCCGTAGTCGCGCGTCGCGGGCTCGGGAGAGACGCCGACGGCGTGGAAGCTGGCGCTGGCGCGGCGGGAGAGCTGGTCCTGGCCCGGCGCGGGATCGCGCTGCGGGAATGAGTTGCGGCGGAGGGGGCGCGGACCAGGGGCGGCGGCGTGGTGGTTGGGGTTGGGGAGGAAAAAGCGGAGGTGGAGGGAGGAGAGTGGGTCCGGGTGGAGGTCCTTGGTGGCGACGCCGTCGGGGGAGGCGGGCGAGAAGGACGGGTTGGAGGGCGGCGAGGGGCGCTGGTCGGCGGGGCGGGACGAGACGCCGAACGGCGCCGTGCGGGTTGGGGCGGGGGCGGGCGCCGGGGCGGAGAGGGAGGAGAGGCGGCGGCGGAGGAGGAGCTTGAAGAGGAGGCTGTGGAGCTGGACGGCGACGGGGGGCATGGCCGTCGGTGCCTCGCCGGGGAAGGAAGGGAGGGTGGTGGTGGTGGGCCAGATCAGTGATGAGTGTCAGGGGGAGGCCATGCTGCCATGGATGGCTGGCAGGAGGGGAGTTGGCATTTGCTTTGGAGTTTGGATGGTGGCTTGCCTTTCTTTTTCTCCTTTTTTGCCTTTTTCTTTCTGTCCTTTTTTGGGATTTGGTGTGAGTGCTTTGGTGTGTTGATAGGGATGATTAGCTAAGCGGGATAGAGGAGTAGGAGTAGATAACACAGCCTTGCTTCGTGTACTGGTGAGTGTACCAAAGAAGAGGCGTTGTAGTTAGGATTTTTTTTGTCATGAACATGGCATTGTAGTTAAAAGGTGGGTGAAATGGTGTCCTTTGTAAACACTACTTAAAAGGAAAAAAAAAACTGAAACCAAGTGACCAAATAAAAAGTTTGATCTTTCATATGAGACCATAAGAGAATACACAATACGAACAATCAACATACTTAGGATACAAGCAACCATTTGGTCCTTATAAGATACCATTGTGATCCTTTTTCATAAAGGCAGTTCGCGCAGTCAAGTATGGCACGACAAGAAAAACTTTGGGCCGTGGTGTTGGCATCCTCTTCAACTTTATGCTGGATTGCATGAGAAAAATGTTTTGTACAAGAGTCATAAGAGGAGCTCCATATGTGATGTGTATTGTAGTAGCTATTCCAAAACTAAGCAAGTTATCAATTCAACTTGAGTGCAATTAAGGCATATTATTTGTTGCTTAAGTTAAGGCATTGTTTTGGTAAAAATAAGAAATGCTTTTAAATTAAGTTCTCATATCACGATTGGTAAAAAAAAGACACTAATTGACGAATGCTAATAGACTATAAATTTGAATGCATACATTAGAACGAGTTTAAGTACATTCTAAGCTAGTTGGGACACCTAAATTGTAAAGGAGGCTGTTCAATTTAAACAAATAAAATGGAAAATATATTAAAGTTATCTAATAGAAGGAGCCCTTTACATTTGAGAGCTAACAAGGCTAGACTCTAAAAGAGCTTCCATTTACATTAAAAAATGGAAAAATATATTAAAGTTATCTAATAGAAGGAGCCCTTTACATTTGAGAGCTAACAAGTCTAGACTCTAAAATAGCTTCCATTTACATTAAATGACGTAAATTATTTTCATTAAAAAATAATAGCAAATTGTAGGGAAAGTTGGCTCAGTAAAAGTTCATGCATATGTGGTTTTAGAGAGTTTTACATCTTGTACTTCTTAGATTAAAGCTAAGTTCTCGGAGAAGATTCTACGACCCATTTCTCTCAATTTATTCTCCAACCCTGATTGTGAAAGAGATAAGAGTGCGAGAAAAACCTTACACATCACCTGTTCAAGAAAGGGACCTTGCACAGGCACACGACAGTTGCACCTCTGGGTAGCTTTCACCTGTGCGCTTTGCGGTGGTTCTGTGGTCATCAGACAGCACGATGCTACTCTGAGTACACCCTGGATGCGGATTGCTGCCACATGATATCGTCCGTGGGCTCTCAGCTCTGTTGGGCGTTGGTAGGATAGTAGTACTTGTGTATAACTAAATTTGCACATTTTTTTAAAAATTACTAAATTTGCACATAGATTAATTACTTCGATGCTGGCCTGTGTCACCGACGAGCCGGCCCGTGTCGGGGACGGGGAACTGCGCTCTCGTTGGCCCACTGGGAGCACGGAGGCCGCATTGGTTGCCACCAACGAGGAATGGGCCATTGGGCCAGACACTTTGGTTTGTTCTAATTTCGATTGAAAATAGCAAGCAATACTGAATTTGTTCGTGTTTCTGGGCATCTTGGGCCTTGTCCGATTCTCAGAGTCTGTGGAAAGCAAGTGTTTTTGAAAGATCGATGCTGGTAATAGCCACCATCTCAATCATACAATGTAGACTTTGACATGCAGATCCATCCCCTGGTGCGTGTAACAGCTATATAGATGGTCAATTCTAAATTTATGTAACTTTCACATATAGATGGTCACAGAGATAGAAGAAAAGGTTTGATTCTTGAAATTCAAAAACAGCATGGTAGTCAAGCTATATATATGCATCCATGACACCATGGTCAGCAAATACGTACGGGCTGATGATGCAATCAACTAATTGGCCCGTCCAGACATAGCATCGAGGGAAATCACTCCAACCCTTTCTGTTGCTACTGCAGAAAGGTCCAGGCACCGTGCCTTTGTTCCTGACGCCGCTCATTCTCAACTCTCAAGCGCAGAAGAACACTAGAAATACACACGACTTGTGAATGAAACATGGAAATTTTAATGAGTCAACCTGCTCTGCTGCTCAGCTAATGGAGCTGGTAGATACATAATAAATGAGAGTACTCCTTCCTTCCCTCCGCCCTAAGAGCAGTAAGAGGAGGGCTAATGATTTAGCCCGCTAATATCTACAAAAATCTTTGCAGCTCATCTCTCAACTTATTTGTATAGTGGTTTAGTTCTCCACTATTAATATATGGCCCACTTGTCTCTCTCACAAAGTTTTTTGATTCCTGTGCCCGAGCTGGCTGTAAGCTTATAGCTTTCTTCCCTTCTCTCTTCTCTTATCTGTTCTCCACCTCAATATTTAGCTAGCTTACAGCCTTTCATTATACTTGCTTTAAAAGAGTGCAATTGTGGCATTTATTAAGAAACAGAGTAGTCCCACAAGGCGTACTATATTGAATCAAAGTGGGATCGGAGCAGGCATTTGAAGCCCAATTTGCACTAATAAGTAATAAACTAGTAGTTGAAATTAAACATGGGGTAATTTTGGGTTCAAGAAGAGGGTAAAGCAGATAAGCGAGAGAACAGCGATGTGGATTCGTACCAACAGTGGATGTCTGATCGATCGCCACCGGATTCGTCGACGGGCAAAGCGCACGCGGCTTCGTCGACGGGCAAAGCGTTCACCGCTGACTCGAGCATTTATCCTCAGCGCATCGCTAGCTGTACTTGTGTTCTTCGTTGAGCATGCCGGCAGGAATGGAGACTGTGCCAGTATGCCTGGTAGCATGCGGCCGATGACGGATGGAGCGTCGCTCATCAGCAGTACGGTGCCTGCGGCGCGTGCTAGCCGACGAGGACGAGCCACCAGCCACTGGCCAACGCGATCTAGTAGTTAGGACGGCCGGGGAACGGTGAGAGGCGCCGTCTCCGGCGAGTGGCTACAGCGCGTGGCGAGACAGATGCGACGGTGCGAGCGCGGCCAGGACGACGAGGTCCGGCCCCGCCGCCGGGGTGAAGCACTAGTACGAGACACGCGCAGGCAGCGGACGCCCGATCAGGTGCACGTCGCGCCGGCAGGAACGCCGAGCGCAGCGGCGCAGGCGAACGCGAACCGGCGGGACGCGCCGCGCAGGTTCGGGATGGTCGGGGTTTGATTTGGCGTCCGGCCCGGACGCTATCTCATTTACCGTCCGGGTTGAGGTCCTCTGGACGGGTGCGGTTATGTGTCACTTCAGGTGATAGATTTTCCCACATCACATGAAGAGCTGCGTCTTTTTGTATGGGTCAAAATTAATTGTTAAACCCAACAAACTAAATTAATATTAGCATCTAACAATATAACGTTCATGCTATTATAGTGCACCTAAAAAAAGTCATCATGTGAATGCATACATGAGAGGACAACCATCGTGACGTCACCGCATGCATACAAATCTAAAACTAAAAAAAACTATAACTATTAAACCGAGTATCTAAATTAAATTTGAATTGTATCATTATCTTTCTTATCATAAAATCTTCAAAACAAGAGCACACTTGCCTATGTTCACACAATATTTTTTTAAAAAAATATTTTTTAATATTAAATAATTAGTTTCAACTACTGGGAACAAATACTTTAACAACACGAACAAAAAAATATTTTCATGAACAAAAAATTAAACATAGCGAACAAATAATAATGTACAACGAACAAAACATTAAACATCACGAATATTTAATTGTATATACTAAATAGTAGAAAATAAATACCACGAATAAATGAAATAACATGGCCAAATAATTTAATCTATAACGCAAACAAATAAAGTATACGTCTGGAACACTTATATTATGAACAGAGAATAAAAAGTTAATAGATAATTTGAACAATAGGGAGTAGCATAAGAATATAAACAATATAAAAAAGGATAGGTACATAAAGATTAGGTAAAAAAAGTGGAATAAAAAAGTAAAGAATAAAATAAAAATATTCAAGAAGATATAATAGAAAAAATCATATTAGGTAAAAAATTATCAATTATTAGTACAGTTGTTGTGAGTGAGTATGTAAAATAAAATTGATTAAGAAGTAAAATAATTAAATTAAAAAATTTTAGTCAGGAACGAGGGAAAAAGAAAACCAATTAAAAGGTTAAATAAAAAATAGAAAAAAGAATCAAGTGTAAATCACAAAATCTATATTATATGAAAAATAAAATCCAAAAAAGAAATTTATACATCTAAAACTAATTTTACGAAATCAAGAAATAAATTAGGGTACAAATAACCTGCCGCCAAGAAAAGAAAGAAAGAAATAGAAAAAAATATTACAATGAGACAAGAAAAAGAAAGAAAGGGAAGAAAGAAGACCACGTCAATGGGAAAAGAGAAATAACAATAGAAGGGAAAGAAAAAATGGAAAAAGCAAAGCAACTAATATAAGGGACATATAAACGAAAAGGAAAATATAAGAAAACTTAAAAAAACTTGATACTAAATAAGGAAATAATTTATAAAGAAAAATATAAAAAAATAAAAGTAGAGCATGGTAAAGAAAAATAAAAAAGAATAATGTGAATGATTAGCGTTCATGCTCGCCAAAAAAGAAAATTGAAAGACACAATAAAAAAATAGAAGAAGAAAAATAAAGGAGAAAAAGAATAAATAATTACTATAGAGCAAGCCTGCCATGTTGCAGTATGCATGTCAGATGCATGTGTAAGAAATCACATGCATATACCTGCTATCACTAGCATGTCGTGCACGTCGCTATCACATGCAATAAATCCGTCTGGTACATGCTACCGCTGCAGGCTAATTTGTGGCAACTGTTATTGGGCCTAAAATAATCAAACAACGAGCGCACATCTCTTCATGCGATGGATGTAGAATTTGTAGCGCGGCGACATATAGCCTCCCGGCCTCTGGACTGTCAAATCTTGATCGGGCGGTCAAGATTCATCCTGGCGGGCTTTAAGCGACGAAGCATTCCGTAGCCCGAGCCGAGGGCCCGTTTCGTAGGCCCGACTTCTCCCATGGCCTGTCGAGGGAGATTTCGGCCGGCCCAACGATATCGCGTGGGTTACTGGTTCCTCTTAAGCTTGTCACTGTCCGCCACCGCCGGCGGTGAGCTAATGCCGGAGCGTGCGGCGGAGGAGGCGTCCTGCCCGGCGCTGTTCTGAATCTTTGGCATCCTTAAGCCTTCTGGTTGAACCGTATTCCATTCCTACAGAACTGGATCGTTGATCGATTCGAATCACTGCTGGACACACTGCTTCGATCACTTTTTCCCCACCTTCCCTTTTAGGTTGGATGTTCAACAGCGGTAAACTCTAAAATTCTTGCTGCGTGTACATTGCTAGTGGAACTGCTGATGCTGTTTTCGAATTTCGACCAAGAACTTGCAGACAGATATCTCTGTTTGATTCAAGGCGTACTACCGTTGCTCTGATCTGAATGCCCGCTGCTTGCTGCCTGTTTTTTTTTTTATCTGAGCAGATGACAGCGTCACCTAGGCCGCCCTTATGGGCGGCCGTCACTTTGGACTCCGACTGAGCTCTGCTTGGGCGCGGCTCAGTATTGCTTCAGGCGATGCGCCAATCCCAGCTCGGTATTGCTTCAGGTGATGCGCCTGAAGAGCTCGCACTTGCCGTTCGCCTCTGGCCACTCAGTCCGACTCCCTACCAGGGTTTACGTTTTCGTTTTTGAAAAAAAATTCGGTGACCACCGGAAACGGTATACCGGCCGAAATTTCGCAGTTTTCCGGTAATTTCGATCGGAAAGAGTTTTCAAATTCAAAATTCCGAAATTTCGGTATACCGACCGGTTTTTCGGTGCATCTCGCCGGTTTTTCGGTGCTTTTCACCGAAAAATGATGGAAACAGTTGGAAAATGATGGGGGAATTATGTATTTGTGAAAAGAAATTGAAAATTTTGGGGAGTTTGCCCTAATTATATCTATATTTATAGATTATAATACACAACATATAAGAAACTCCAGCACACAATGAGAAATACGAAAACGAAGCACATAATTCATGTCCAAAATGCACACGTACTTAGTCCAAAGTACAAAGTCTATTAAAATTATTACAATTAAGTCCGTAGTCCAATTAATACAACACATTGCTTCCACGGTAATCGAAAGTATTGTCCATCCATAATCCATGTAGCAAATGCATAGTCTCTGCATACGAAGATTTTGTATGAAATGAATGGAATAACTAGAAAAAACGAAATATAGATATAAAAACTTTTCGGTTGCTTAAGTACCTGCGTTCTTCACTCCTCATAGATGGTGAGACTTAAGCAAATTTTGACCTACCAAATCAACTTAGATTTTGACTCCTCATAGCAAATTCATCATTTTGACCTACCAAATTTTCACTCCTCATAGAAAATTCATCATTTTGACCTACCAAATCAACTTAGATTTGAATGATTTCAAGTGCTATAAGCTAATAAAAATCCCTAGTTTTTTATCATAATTTTTGCCGATTTTTTTGACAGTTATTTATAATTTTTTTTGAAATTTTAAAATTCGAAACGAAAAATACCGAAAAACACCGGTATACCACTTTCCGGTACCTACCGAAAACGGAAAATTCACCGGTTTTTCGCCGGTTTACCGCCGAAAAGTTAAACCCTGCTCCCTACCCCATCGATGCGGGCGAGCTAAGGACCCGCCGCCACCGCCTTCGTCTAGTGGCGAAGCTAGAGCAAATTGGAAGGAGATGCAGTCGACTTGTGGGTGCATAGAGTCGAGTCATGGGGGCAAATATGGTGAAAATTTAAACATGAGTATTGTTTTTTCATATTTCGAGGGTGCATTACCACTCCCTAATTAATATGTAGTTTTGCCCCTACCCACGTCCACCACCATCTTCGCATCGACCGCCCAGCCGGCGCCGCGCTCACCTCCTCCGCCGGTCCGGCTTGCCACCGCCGGCCCTCCCTCTATGGCTGGCAGTGAGCTGCCCCCCTAACCCCGAACCCAAGCCTCTCGAGACGAGACTCCGACCCACATGGCGCAGCACGAGGAAGAAGAAGGTGCGTGGTTGGGCCATCTTGGGCTGCGATGGGCCGAATTGACAAAGTGGATCTTCTGGCGATGGATTATTTGAGTTTTGTAGCGCAGACGATGCACCTGCATAGGGATGTAAATAAATCGGATACGAGCAAATATTACGCACCCCATGTTCCTCTGACCATGAGCTTGAACACACCACTGGAAACCAGCGAGGAAGACGCCCAAGCCCATCCACCTCTCATCCATGAACCCACCAGCCAGCTTTCTGCATCTCGTCGTCAACAGCAACCACATACCTTGTGTAGCCGCTGACGAGACTCCTACATCGGAGCGATCCAGAGCCAAGGGAAACAACGCCATGGCGAAGCTCCCGACTCCAGTTGACTCCGCCCCCACGCACCCCTCGTTGGCGCCGGAGTGAGCGCAGGCGAGACGGGGTCGGAGTGGGAGGGACTTATTCCTTGACGCCGCCGCCGCCGCCGCCTCGCCGACGTCGCCCGGAAACGAAAACCTAGATATACTAGGACCTAATCTACACCGCCGGACGGAGAAGCACGCACCCCCCTCACCTCCGGGCCCAAGAAGGGCACCGGAGCCGAAGAAGATGGGCTCTCTCGCCGGGATTTATTATAGACTTGTATCTCAGGAGAAGCAAGAGGAGCCCCCGCACCAAACCACACAAGGCATGGGTGCGGTTTGGCTCGCGCTGATGCTGCGGGCTAGGCAGCTGCTGCCACTGCAGCAAGGCCCAGCAGGCACCGTGCCTGCTTTGTTCCTGACGCCGCTCATTCTCAAGTAGAAGAACACAGTATACATGCATGCACAAATCTAGTGGACAATGCTAGTATGCCACATCGCTGAAAAATGTAAGCAGAACATATGACACATGAGGAATGAACCGGTATGGACTTTGGGAGACTGAGGCAAATGGAGATATGTATATATTCATGGAGCGTATTTATCAGGTACACATGTACTACTTATGAACGAAATTAAACATGGAAATTTTAATGAGTCAACTTGCCCACCTAATGGAGCTGGTAGATATTGAAGAGAGTGTCCCTCCACCCCACTTAAAAGATTGCAATTGTAGCATTCAAGAAACAAAAGTCCCACAGCTCTCTCTCTCTCTCTCTAAAAAAAGAGAGAAAGAAACAAAAGTCCCAAAACAAAGCGTACTATACTGAGTCAAATGGTTAATTATCTTGCATGCAATTGTTCCTGACGCCGCTCATTCTCAACTCTCAAGCAGAAGAACACGTATGCATGCATGCATGCATGCACAAATCTAGTGGACAAGCAGGCTTAATCCTGAAAAATGCCAACAGAACATGATTATTGACTCTTTTTTTTGAGATTATACTGACTGATAGATAGTGTTTCAAACATGAAGCATTCCGTAGCCCGAGCCGAGGCCCAGTTTCGTAGGCCCGACTTCTCCCATGGCCCATCGAGGGAGATTTCGGCCGGTAAGCCTGTCACTGTCCGCCACCGCCGGCGGGGAGCTAACGCCGGAGCGTGCGGCGGAGGAGGCGTCCTGCCAGGCGCTGTTCTGAATCTTTGGCTTCCTTAAGCCTTCTGGTGGAACCGTATTTCATTCCTACATAATTGTAGCCCGTTTAGTTCCCAAAAATTTTCGCTCGCTACAGTAACTTGCAGTGTTTGATCACTAAAATGTGGATAACTGACAAAACCCATTCTATAACCCCCGGGTGAAATCGCGAGACGAATCTAATAAACCTAATTATATAATAATTAGACAATGTTGTGCTACAGTAACAAACCTCTAATGATAGATTAATTAGCTTTAATAGATTCGCCTCGTGATTTTCCGTCCATCCATGTAATTAGTTTTATAATTAATCTATATTTAATACTTCTAATTAGTAGTCAAATGGTCTAAAAAATTTTTACCCCAAAAATTTTTGGGAACTAAACGGCCCCTTGGATCGTCGATCGATTCGAACCACCGCTGGACACACTGCTTCGATCATATTCCCCCCACTGTATGTTCCCTTTTAAGCCGGATGTTCAACAGTGGTAAACTCCAGAATTCTTGCTGCGTGTACATGCATTGCTAGTGGAACTGCTGATCGATGCTGTTGTCCACCAAGAACATGCAGACAGTGATCTCTGTTTGACGCAAGGCGTACTACCGTTGCTCTGATCTGAATGCCCGCTGCTTGCTGCCTGATTTTTGATCTGAGATTCTGAGCAGACGACAGCTTCATCACCTATGCCGTCCTCTCTGTCTGGGCGGGGCGGCCATCGCTTCGGACTCCGACCGAGCAGAGCATAATGTCAGTCATTTGAATGTATCAGGCGCATTTACTTAATGATTTAATTTGACGGTCTTTTCTCAACTCACGGCCTGATCGAAACAACACCGGTAGTCCCACGTGAAAGCGGACGCAGATGGTACAAGCACGACAATTACTTGAAAATATAAAAAGGTACACGCGATAGAAACTTTAAATTTTACAAACCGAGTTCAAATATACAAAAGCTTGCATAATTTACATGAATTAAATAATTTACAACTATAACCAAAGTTCAGAAGGATAAGAAAAATATAACTACATTAACCTGATTGGTTCAGGTTCATTACAACCGGTCAGACCGGTACACCTCACCGGTCAGACCGGTGCTCAACGGCCTACCCCAACCACCAGTCAGATCGGTCCACTGACCGATCAGACCGGTCTGAACAAAACTGAGAGCTGCACACTCTGCCCTCAAGTGTGTGACCCGCCACAGCCCTATCCTAAGGGTCTCTCTCCACGACCTGCCACCCCTCTGCATTGCGGCAGATGAACTTGGCACAGCAGGGGCAGAAGTTAACGTCCTGGGGTCCTGAAATAATTTGGGTAGCAACAAACCCTGAGCATCTAATACTCAGCAAGACTTATCCGACCAGTGGGTATACCTTAGCCCACATACCTAGACATGCAAGGCTTTCTGGCTGGTGGTTGGTTTTGCAGAAAAATGCGACTAAATTAACTCCTTACTTTCATTATTTTAGCTCCAGATTCTATGTAAATCAACCATAATCTAAGCATTTGCATAACCCAACTATAGCATACATGGTAGAGCATTAAATAATAGTGCAATGCACTCATTATCATATATATAATCATCTTGCTATCATAAAACTATGATGTGACACAGTTGATTAAGGTGCTCATATCCAAGAGCGACTGACGGCAAATCGATCCGATTTAACTTTGCAAAGTGAACCTAACCAACACGGCACGCGTATGCCCCGTCGGACCACAATCACCAACCATTCCCCTCCCCGCCTCGAACTACAGGAACCAGCCCAACGACATATGGTCAGCCGAGCTCAACGTGAGACCACCAAAAGTAAACATATGTATCCCCATTTCTCCGCGACTACTCAACTACCCCAGGAGTTGGGTGCGGGTTCCTGTACTTTCGAAGTAAGGCAATACTCGGCTTACCGGTTTCGACTACCTCCTACTCCCGGCATGCGGCTAGTACAATTCAAACATGATCAGCAGGGCCAACAACGGTACGGTCCTTAACTGACTCAGACGGGACTAAGACAACCAGGAATCCTGTCCTGCTGCCATACCTATATATCATCATCAATTCTCGTCCGGTCTCAAATTTCCATGCATTCTATATCAATTTCAACAGCTCATGTATTGGAATATAAATATATCTCATAACTCACGAGTAACCGGAAATTACTCGACTTCTAAATATTCTATATCTCGCGAGTGACATGAAATCACTCGACTTCTACCGAGAACTATTAAGCATAGCATTTCTATCGTCCTATACATACTAGTATAACTCAAGGAAACCTAATAATCATGCAACTAGGATTCCAAACAATTTCTAAACTTAATGCATAAGTAATAGAGACATATATAGGTGTCATAATTTGAAATAATAGGACATGCACCAGGGCTTGCCTTCTGGATGCTGCTCAGTACTAGGGTGAACTGGGCCTTGGGCCGGGTGCTCACAAATCTCCTGCTGCGGCGCTTGCTTTTGCGGCTCATGTGGCTCCACGATCACCTCATAAACCACCCCCTCCGCTGCGGATGCTACACGTATGCATATGATATAAGCCAATGTAAATATGATGTGCAACTTTAAAATAAATAACCATTGAACGAGTATACTACTAATGATTTATATTACTTCAAGCAGTTCTGATAAAAAAACCGGTGGCACCGGATTTCCAAAACCGGTGGCACTGGTTTCGGCACCGGTCAGGTTAAAACCGGTGGCACTGGATTTACCAAACCGGTGGCACCGGTTTCGGCCTGTGGCGCACAACTTGGTGCACAACGCCTAGAACGGAAGAAGGGAGGGCTTGGGAAGGTTGAGGGGGATGCTGTGATGCTTACCCCATGCTTAGTTTGCACGGCAAAGGCCGGAGAATAAAGATCGACGCGTGAGGCGAATCTTCAAGCGGCCACGTTGGTGAGGAAGTGGTTTCGGCCGTGGATCGGCTCAAATGAGCTCGGGGATGGGTGGAGGACGAGGCGATGTAGGTTTGGGTGGGAGGAATCGACGCACGGTGACCGGAGACGGCCGGACGGCGATGGGGGCGGCTCAACCTTGAGCTAGAGCACGGGAGGAGGAGAATGGAGGAGAGAGTCACGGCGCCCAAAAGGGATAAGTGAGGCGGGGATAAGGTGACGTGGCGCATCCTCGGTGCAGCTCGCCGACGGCGACGCGTGGCACGCCGAGATGCGTGCTCTGCCCCTGACCCGCGGAAAAACCGGTGGCACTGGTTTCCAAAATCCAGTCAGACAGAAAAATTGTTAGCTAAGGGTTTTGGTCGTGTAAGTTTAACTAATGGCCGTGATTATCTTAATTCTAGGTGATTAACACCTGAGGTGTTACAACAGAGCAGTTAGGGCCTAGGAGAGTAGCTAGCTGATTAGAGCCCGTTTAGTTACCAAAAATTTTCACCTCCCCTTTGAACACATGTATGAAGCACTAAATGTAATTAAATAACAAAACTAATTACACAGTTTGGATGTACACGACGAGAGCAATCTTTTGAGCCTAATTAGTGCATGATTAGTCATAAGTGCTACAGTAACCCACGTGTGCTAATAATGCGGTCAAAGGCCTCAAAAGATTCGTCTCGCGGTTTCCAAGTGAGTTCTGAAATTAATTTTTTAATTAGTGTTCGAAAAACCCTCCCGACATCTGGTCAAACATTGACGTGACACAAAAAAAAAATTCATGTTTGGGAATTAAACGCAGCCTTAGTATACCCGTCATTGCGCCTGCAGCCCTGCCGCCCTGCGTTTGCAGGTAACGCCGCGTCGTGCTCGTGCAGGTAACGCCGCCGCCGCGGCACGCGGCCGCCGGCCGCCGGTTACGGTTAAGTTGTCGCCGGCAGCCTGTCCGATTCGCTCACTCCAGTCGACGCAGTCAAAACTGATCACACAGCGCTCGTACTAAACGGATGCGTGCACCTGCTACCAATACACGTGCACCAAGCGCGCCTCTTTTTTTTGAAAGCACCCAGAGCACTGGGGAATCATGTAAGAATTCAAGTGGACATCTGCGCCAACCGTGCGCTCAAACGCAGGTGGGCTGCCGAGAAATCTAGGACGCGCCTGGAGGGCTTACACATGCACACACACGCATCCATACACCCGCACACACGAGCCCCGCAACCCCTCTGGGGATTAAATCGCTGGTGCGACACCCAGGATCGTCCCGACGGGGTTCGAAGCTGGGCGGGTGGCCTGGCCACTGCCAGCGCCCACCAACCGAGCTAAAGCTCGTTCGCCCAAGCGTGCCTCCTTTAGGCCTGTTTGGGAGGGCTCCAGCTCTAGCTCTATCTGCCTCCGCCTGGCTGGAGCCCTATTAAACGTTCTGGAGGTGCGTGGAGCAGTTCCATGCTGGAGGCTGTGAGAGCTATAGGAATAGCTTTACCTATGAGAAGGTGGAGGAGCAATCGGAGCCACAACAACTCCACGTGCTCTAGCTCTGGCTCCGTCATCCATGCCTCTTCACGATTGGACGAAATTGACAATCTTAAATTAACTGGCATGCTGTGATTTATTTGCCAATAAAAACAGGGAAGCTAGAACACCTGTAAACTCGGCTAAGTAATAAAGGTACCAAGGTCATTTGATAATATAGTACCAATCTCTGCCAAAAACTACAATTACACTCTTTATATCATTTCGGCACTAAGGTAACAACGTCATCTATTCTAAACTCTGGATGGCTTCTATTGGACACACTAGTACTGATTGCGAACTGAGGTGGTGGTGTTTGGATCTAGCGACTAAACTTTAGTCCCTGTCACATCAAAAAAGAATTTTGCTATATAAAAATATTAAATAAAGTCTTATTACAAAACTAATTGCAGAACTCCGGGGCTAAACTGCGAGACGAATCTAATAAGGTATATTAATTAATAATTAGCGGATGATTACTATAGCATTATTGTTGTAAGTTATGAATTAATTAGACTCATTAGATTCGTTTCGCGAATTAGCACCCATATGTGAAAAAAAAATTTATAATTAAATTTTATTTAATATTCTAAATAGCAAGATTCTCTTTGATATGATAGGAATCGGACTAAAATTTAGTCGCTGGGGAACAAAAAGACCTGAAACAAATGTTGTTCCTTGACACAAGGAGCATAGCTAGATCCTAGATCGCATCACACCATTGCACCACCCACCATGATCGCCTACATGGATACTCCTAGGCGTGCGAAGCTGATCGATGAGGATGCTTGTGCTGCAGACTGCTTAGTGTGCTAATGCTGCGTTGCGGACCACCCGAATGAAGCTACTGCAGCAAGCACCAGGCACCACGCCTTTGTTCCTGACGCCTCTCATTCTCGAGAAAAAGGACGTCGTATAAAGAAAACCTAATGGGTAGGAATTTTGTCATCGATATCTGATTAACTAGCTAGCTAGCCGTTTGAGAATATATAGAAGATCAGCATTAACTTGGCTGATTATATTAAAATGCTGTGCTGTGCCTACACGGATCCTCCTGTCCCATATGGATGTATATATAGTCTGGACACATTTCATAGCAGCAGCAGGACACACGCATGACATGTGAAGGAAACGTGCGAAATATTAATGGGAGGGAAGATGATCAGAAAATTATTTTTTTTAAGGAAAGCAGGAGCACTGCTATGTCATATAAGAAGAAAGCAAAACTCAAAAAGCATAATGTTGTCCTGAATACCACATGATAAAACTAAAATATCATCTAGCTCCGGAGTACCACAGACCTCTTTGCGCAAAGCATAATGTCTTCCAAGATAAGCCAGCAAACACTTGTGTCCTGAATTTTTTTTTTCCCACTCGCCTTATGCGCCAGCAAAACTCAGGCATGAGTCGTCACCAACTCACCATCATAGGACTGCACAATCCTATACGATCTATATTGAGTACTTAGCACACCTCTTATTGTGTCATCGTATGATAGTTTACTTATTATAAAAACGTCATCGCCAAATTTGCACATAGGTTAATAGCCTACTTCCCATGGTTCATCACTTCACTTCCTGTTTACCAGTTAATGAAACAATGTGACCCCTCCTGGCACCGACGAGTGTCACTAATCCACTTTCTTCCCTGTCGCTGTTGGTCCGCCGCCGGCCACCAGCAGGCAGCAGAGCGACAGAGAACATGGACAGTGTTGTCCGAGAGAAGAGGAACGGGCTTGATACGTTTATCTTTTCGATTTCAACAGAAATGATTTTATTTGAGTTTTTTTGGGTGTTTTGGCCTGAACATCCTCGAAAATGGGTGCCTTGATTCTATGATTTGGAGCAAGCAAAGGGTATATATGGAATAATGCGTCTATTATTATGAGCAAAATACATGAACTGAAACGGTCACCACAAATTAAAAATCGAAAGATTCGACTGAGCACACAATTGCAAAAAAAAACATTGTCAAGCAAACGTTTGGATTAAAAAATGTTCAGTTTCTCAAAATAAAATCTGACAGAATTTGGAGTAGGTGTATAGATTCATGACACGGAGCTGGGCTAGCACAATATGACAATATAATCAGCCTCATCAATCTGTTACCGCTGAAAACAGAACAGCTTTGCTCTAAACTTAGCACAACGTGTTGTCACTGCCAAGTTCAATGCCCTGCACCAACGAAACCATCAAGTGAAGCTAGCAAAAACAGACTAACACACAGCGGTTCACAACGAGAAAATTACACAGCCATTCATAACAAACTTTCAAAAGACACTCAGATCCTTAAAATCACTAAGCGTATCATGTGAGGTCTAAATTAAATTGAAAGTAATATAGTTTGTTCAAATACAAAATTTTATACAGAACATACATACGCAAAAAAAATCATAACAAATTTACTTATACAATTATGTCCAAATATAAAGGACCAGTATAAAAATTTTGTAGGAAAATGAAACTCATATGCCAAAATGAGTAAAAAATCAAAAAATAAAAAAGAATACATTTTGGAGGAAACATTGGAAAAAATATTCGGACATAAAGTTTTGAAAGAAACTTTTGGAGAAAATTTAAAATTATAAGAATTGAGCGAAAAAATTAAAAATAAAATTTGGGGCCACATCATCATAAATACTTCCATTTTATAACTTAAAAATGGTTATTTGGACTCACGTGACACAATTAGTAAGTTTGTGGAGCTGAATGCGCGTTTTACTCTGTTTGGCTCCTAGATGGCTAGAAGTTCTAATACAGCACGCACTACTAATGAACTGCATGCAACTGCAGCAAGGACAAAGTACGGTGCCTTTGTTCCTGACGCCACTCATTCCGAAGCAAAAGAACAGGGTATATATGATAATATGCATGTGTTTGCAAATCTCTAACAACAATCGACAAGCGTTTGTTGTTAGAGGCCTGACTAATAATTAATTAACTGTGTTGAGAATCTCTCAACTGAACATATTTTTTGCTGATAGAGATAGATTGAAGATATGCCTTCTATCTCACGGATATATACCAGCAGTATGGAGCTAAGTGACTTGTAACAAAGAGATGTGCGTGTTTGTATATACTATATAGGTAGACCTAATTCATCAGCATAAGGACTAAAGGACATGACATGTGAAGGAAACCTGAAAATGTTAATGAGCAAACTGTAACATTCACTCATCAATTGAAGCTGATAAGTAAAATAGTACGTTATAAATTAAAGTGGTGTTAAAAACCATTATTTTTTTATTACAAAAACACCAGATAGAGCGATCTTATATATTTTGCATGCATGGTTCTATGATTTTTGCAGCAAGCAATGCAAAAATGATATGCAAAGCATCGGACTGAGCCACCATTTGCAGAGTAGACTTGGCATAAAAAATTAACTCATGGAACAGAAGTTTGGCTGGCCGTTAGGTACACAGAAATTAGCAATAATTTCCTTTGGAATGATCCACAATACTCTAAAGTAGCTGTGATGAGTTGTGTTGTGGGTCGATAATACTCCACCACCGACCCAACTTGACTTGTCAGCGTTGCAAAAACATGAAATTTGCTCAAAACTAAGCATGTCGGTACGTTTTCCTAGGACATATGTTTGCCTTCTGTTACTACATCAATGAGCAAGCCAATTACCGTTATGCCCTAGTAGTCTGTTTTTTATCACCACGAGGAGATGATGTGCTGAGTGCATGGCAGGTGCTTGACTCGGGTGCCGCTGCTGCACTGAGGATCAGCCGATCAGGTACCATGTCATCGTATTTCCTAATGCATCTCATTCCAAAAGTTTCAAAATGAATCTACTAGTGGAGGTCACCTACTAATCCTTCTCTGTCATGCGTGTGGGCATTTATGCTTTGGATAGGAAGAGATGAACTAGTGTCAAACTGGAAGCCTTGTTAAGAGATGGAGCTGTACATTTATATATGGAGTGCTTTAATTTATTCTAGAAGACATGTACAAATGAAGAGAACAGAGAAATTGAATTGCATAACATAGAAGTTTGTTACACCATGAATGAATACTGTCCCATCAATAAAATTAAAGAGGTAAAGTTTAGAGGAGGTAGTTGGCGAGAAAATAAACTCTCGACACCTATATGAAATCCACTTGAAACATAAGAATTTCATATATAGTATCATATGCAAAAAAATCACACATCTCTAAGCTTTCCATACATTATTGAAGATATAACAATAATTAGACTAATATAAATAGCTGGATATATTGCCAGTTTTTTTTGTACTCTATGGGCAAAACATAACATTTTGACTGGATAACTACGCAAGGATGGGACTGAGTGGTCTTTAGCCCAAAAAAAGGAAGAAAGATATTTTTTTTTCGAAAGATCGAAGAAAGATATGTTCCCCCAGGAAACTTGTAGAGGACAAGTCGTACACACATACAAAAAGAAAGATGGTTTACTTTCTATCGGTGATATATTATCTAGAGCAGCTGTACGTCGATTGTTGATTGATGACACATGCATAGAGTCAATCACACTCATCAGCGTTGCAAACAAGACACGTCAAAAAACTCAGCGTGCAATAAACTATTTTACACTGAACATCTTCACATCTCTTGCTTCATGACATCAAGTAGCAGCAAAGACAGCCGCGAGTCCTACTAGAAATATACTGCATCGTCTCGTCATTGGTATAGATGAACGCCAATTTCAGTGGCCGCCACCAGTGCATCGTCTCGCCTGTCCTCGCTCACTGAGCAAGGTGCTCCTTAGCTTGTCGTACAAAGTCAATGCAATTGAGTCCTATGATCACCAATGTCCTGGGATGCATGGGCAGGTTGCAGTTGTCCAAGAACCATATTGTACGCTGCTACGGCATCTGCTGATACCCATGTCGTTGTTCCTGATGCCACTCATTCCTGAAGTGTCATATGAATCTAATGGATGCATGTGGTTTCCAATTGAGGCTCTCAATGTATTTACAGGACTAGATTTGTTTGTGGGTATGTATGCTTTCGAATGGAAAATAAGATCGAGACGGACCAACGCAATGTGAAGGTGAAAGGCTAATAGCAGATGGAGGTGCAGCTAGCTAGAGCATATATTTATCTGAAGGAAACAACAAACACACATGAATGAAACAGAGATGGTAGATATAAAATGGGAGGACATCAAGTCATCAACAATATAATGCCATGCATGCATAGTGGAGTGAATCGATCCGCCTTAATAACACCGTATCCTATGCAATAATGGTCCTTTGGCTGACAGTAAATCAATTTCTCGACAAGGTCTCATGTGTTGTCGTTGGAGTTTTACATCAAGTTCACACTTGTTTGGATTAAATCTATCTGAGGAAATTCACAATGGTTGAAACAAATGAAGATCGTCATACATTACTGTTTTTCTTCCAGTACCAAATAAAGCCAAACCTAATTAAATAAGCAGATTAAGGTGCGAAGGAAACAAAATAAAAATCACATGATATGAGATTAATAGAACATTAGTGTATGCTTAATAAATTATAAAATTGACTGCACAAACCGGCCGGCCGAATGAGTTTAAGCTACTTGGAACGCTGAATTTTGTATGAGGCAGCTCAATTTCCACGTAATAATGAGAAAAAGGGAACATATATATATCTCTAAGGCGGAGCATCGCTTCTAAAATTTGTAGTAACAGGAAGCAAAGGATATGCATGAAATGTTTTTCTAATGAGTGAAACTAGTGAATCCTACGGGTTTCCATCTATGAGTGAAACTAGTGAATGCTTTCAGGGAAAGACAGGTTTAAAATGTATATTCAGAATGCGTTCAGTTTTCATGGCAACACCGCCTTGATTCCTCGTATAGCTCCAAACTTGTAACAAGATAGAACAAAGCGCTCCTCTTGACTTTCTTGGTACCTTCATGTGTCATACGAGGCACTGCGCATTGCTCCACGCATGGCATGCTTGCCTTTGATCGTGGCGCAGCTTGTCAGGACTTGGTACTGACAACACTGCCCGCTGATGCAGTTTGGGCTCTGGCTGATGTTGCCACGCGTGAGCGAGACGCTACTGCAGCGAGGACCAGGCCAGGTAACCGTGTCTTTCTTTCCTGACGCCACTCGTTCTCAAGCAAAAGCAAAAGCAAAAAAAGAAAAAGAAAAAGAAAATAAAAGTTTATACAATATGCATGTACCGGGCAAATCCAATGGACAAAGTTTCATCGTTGAGAATGTCAGCAAAGCATGATTTCTGACTGATTGCTAATCTTCCTACTAACTACTGATCCTTCTATATCCCAACAAAGAACCGGTTTGGAATTGGGAGACTGATGGCAAATAATGGATATGTATATATGGACCGTGGGTATTGATACGTACACACGACTTGAAGGAAACATGAAAGTTATTAATAACGAGTGAACCATCATGCTCACCTAATAGAGTATAAATGTCACACCCTAAAATATTTAATTTTAGGATGTGAATATCTTTTAGAATGTCTTCATCCATCTTTAAGGTTTTCTGAGAAATTTCCAGATTTTTTTTGGAAAAATTTATTCTCAATTTCTCTAGCTAAATCTATTTAATGGAAAGTTCTATAATCTTTCTCATGAGATTCAAGTAATTTATTTGTACTCATCGTGTCCCAAAATATCTCCAGGTTTTTTTCTTGGCATTTTTGGGATTTTTAGAATATTTTTTTTTTCATGGGTTAAAAGATTTATCTAGACTTTTCTAGATTTATTTTAAGCCTAAAAATATTTTCTGAGCAACCGAAATCCTTTCTCTTTTCTTTCGGTTTGGTTTTAACTTGTTTTGCTCTATCGAGTTTTCAATTCTTTAATCTTTCACCTTGATCAAATCTTGCTAGAAACGGAGCCTTTCTTATCTCGATTTGGGCGTTTCAGGTGATACTGCATTGTCGTCCCTGTCAGCTCGTTTTCATGATTGACACGAAATCGTTTGGGCCTCGCTCTCTTGAACTCACTAGCCCGCATGCCCCTTCCCTCGGCCTAGCACGACGCTGGTCGGCTTAGCCGCCTCTCTTCCCCGTCTTTCTTTTCCCTCATGTTGTCTTCCTTTTTCAGTCCATCACCGAAGCTGCTTCGGTCCACCGAACTCGTTTCAGCCGCACCTGGCCAACAGGTAGCGTTGCCCAGTTCTGGGAGTAAAACGCAATGCGAGACCCCGCTAGGGCCTTGGGCGCTCATCCCTTTTTCACCAGCACAGACCAGTTGCTGAAGCACCATGCATGCTCCCTGTGTACATAAGCCTATCAGCTGCGGTTATCATCTTCTCTCCCTGACGGAGGATCTATTCTTCTCTTTCAAGACTTAAACAAACGCAGGCCACGGGGGTGCATGAACCTCGTTTGCTCAGCTGCATGCTTTTCAGCTCGACCGGCTCGAGCGCACTGCAAGTCAGCCTGTGCCAGCGCCGCGAACCAGATGATCCCCACAGCCACACTCCTTTTCCGTCCAAGCCATGCATGTGCTTCCAGTGGCGCGGTGGGCGCAGCCGCGCCGCGCTCGTGTGGTGCTCTCGGGTCCGTGTCACGTCGACGCAGTGCCGCTCAGAACCTAAACATTAGCAGCGGGCCGAGCTGTAAGGCCTGTATCGGACCTGATCCAACCGGCCGCGTGGCACCACCACGTCACCTTAGAAGCCCAGGCCGAGTCCAGTCCAGTCCGGGTGCGCCGCCGTCACAGCCTCTTAGCTTTTTGAGCGTGCGTTCCCCTCCAACCTAGGGCCACGCATCGTGCGCCCTCTAGTGCCGCCGCCTTGGCACCCCTTCGCTGCGCCGCACGCCATCGCCATCGCTCTCCGGCCCGAGCGCATGCACCGGGAGCAAGCTAGCTCCGCCGCAAGGACGACAAGAAGCCACGCCCCTGCGTTCCTTGTTCGGAGCCTCCGATCCATATATGTGCCGCCCGTCCCTGCCCATCTGTCTTGCGCAGCAACGCCGATGGCAAGGTGCAGCGCTGCTGCTGGAGCTGACCGTCAAGGCCTCCCCACGCAGAACCTGTTGCTGGCGCCCCTGCTGCTCCCCACGATGCTGCAGAACGTCTCCGTTGACTCCTATGCTGGTGAGCCATCAAATGGGATCCCCGTTGACTCCTCTATGTTTCCCCCAACTCACTCGAGTTCCTCATGCAAGGGAATCAGCGGGAATTTCGGAGCACAGAACTCCCGTCTGCCATGGACGTGTCTTCAAGTTCTTGCGTCAAGGTCCTGGGAGACAAGGTATTTCATCTTCTATTCTTTGTGTCTTGGCGAGTTCCTAGTTAACACCTTCTGAAGTTTAGGTCCATGCAGATCAGTCATAGTCCATCCTTTTTCCAAAGCTTGCGAAAGCTATCTGCCAATCCCCACAATCTGCAGTTAATCGTGTTTTAGCCCTGTACTTGTTTAGCGCATAGTTTGCATGTTCTAGCTCCATTTTTAGTGTTTCTTGCGCTCTTGTAACCGTAACAGTGAGCTCTATCCTTTAGTACACTCTTTTAAAGTCTTTTTTTTGTTTTGGTGTATTGTTCTTAGTTGTACTTGTTTTTTATTTTGTATGATTGCTCCGAGTAGAAGGATCGCTATTCGAAAATTGAAGAATCAAGATTTCCAAGTGAGCCAGAGCTGAAGAGCAGTAAGAGTAGCTTTTCGTTGGAGAAAGACAAGTGACCCTAACTATCCTTCTATCTATGCTTATTTATGAGAATATTATGTGTTAATTGGAACATGGAGAACCACCCAAGAAAACAGTACAACCACAATACTACATGGCTCTGGTCTTGGCTAAGTAATTAGATGAACTATATGTTGTGTTGGGGTGGTTTTGTTTGGTGGTTATGAGTTTGTGTAGTGGAGCGGGTGAAGGAAGCTGCGTCTTCTGAGGTACCGCAAAGGTAGGGACCAACACATACATATAGGGATTCTTTGGAAAAGCCTCGTAGCGTCCCTATACAATCACGCCTCGGAAGTGTGATATTGTGCCTAGCTAGCACATGCGTGGTTGGGTTCAAAGTTCTTCGGAACTTTTACGCGAATTGTGGTGAAAGTGTACAACCTCTGCAGAGTGTAAAACTGATATATCAGCCGTGCTCACAGTCAAGAGCGGCTTGGACCCTCACATGATTAATTAAACTTAAAGATGGATTTAAATCACTTTCTGGTTATTTCGTGTGGCTTTGCTGAGTACCAACCATAAGTCTACTCACCCTTGCTTACTGCTGCTCAGAAGGAGAAGGTGTATAAAGTCTTTTGAAGATGCTACTGAGTTCTAGGCGTACGCAACCCCCAGTCGATTGCCTGTGAAGTTTGAAGCCTTCGTTTTCAGGATAAGTTGTGTAACTCTGATAGTCTTTTAGTTATTTTGTTTCTCTTTTTCGAGATACTGTTACTAATTATTCACTTATAATATTTATATATGTATGATACTGCTCATCGACGAGTGGCAGAGATTAATTGAGATGGGCGCACATGACAATTATTAGCTAAGGTCCACACCTGGATATATTTGGCACACCTATCAAAAAAATTTCAGAGTCACTACTGGATTAAAAACATTTTTGAGTGTTTTTTTTTGTGAAAATGACAGATGGTTCGTCTTCATTAGGATATCTCTCAAACAGACATGGTCATTTTTGCGAGGAATATATAGATGTCTTTTATTTTGCCTAATTAAGGCATTTCTTGAGTTATTTACTAAGTGTCTGATGTTTTTTTTGTTAGAAAATGCTACTTGGGGGATTTCTTTTCCCCTTCTGCTGGGAGATGAAAGGCTAAAATTAGCAGCATTCTCGCATCTACCTCGATTTGCAGTAGCTGTAATTTTCTGGTCTCCACCGATGACCTGCACAAAATCAACCTCGCTCCTTCTCTAGACATTGTTGGGATTCCATAACCTTGCAAACTCATGATAATCTCTCAAGGTATGATTACATACTGCATGCAGTCACTCATAAGGCAAATTGTACGTCCATCCTTTCTTGATGGAGATTATGATTCTCATGTCTTTGAGTATTATATTTACACCGCAAGAAATGGTTTTATTTTTTGAGAACCAATAAACTGCTACAATTCAAACATATATAGAGAGAGTTTCAGCCATAAATTTTGAGAACCAGACTGCCGCAATTCGAAGATATAGGAAGAGTTCAAACATAAAATTGCCATGGTTATCCATAGAGCAATTTTATTTTCCAGCTTTAGTAGAATGGCTAGGTAGACTCTGTGATGTAACCCTTTCTTTTGTTTATCTGTACCCTGTACTCTTAACATACTTTTTTTTCTTTTATTAATACTAATTAATCAGTAGCCAGTAGGGGCTAGTCCCTCCTGTCTCATAATAAAAGATCAACGACCTCTCTCGTAACAAGACTACAAGAACATGGCTTCAATCACAAGTTTGTCGCCTTTGGTTGTGGCGTAAGGACTCCGTGCTGACGTCACGATACTGTCAACTGATGAAGTTTGGCTCAGCGAAAGTGCGAAGCATCACGCCGTTGTTCCTGACGCCGCTCATTCTAAAGCAAAAAGACAGAGTAGCATGCTGATTGACAATGTTCCTGCCTGCTTCCTGTCCCTTGTGTACCACCGACTGATGACAAATGGAGATGTATATATTACAGATTAGAGCCTGCTCACCTAATAAATAGGTGGAAGATAATAGAAGAGTAGTACAATATGAAGAGTAGTACAATATTGATTTTTTTTAGGGATGAGTAGTAAGCTGACATGTGGGCCCCACACGTCAATGAGTGAAGGGAGAGAACCAGCAGGGGAATTTTGGGCTATACGAAAATATGCGGGTCTGCGATGGGTCCAAGAGCATCAAAGATGTATAAAATGTCATGATTCAAAGAAGTGAAAAATTGTAATGGTAAGACTCAAAATAGATGAATAGTAATGGTACTTCTTCAAAGTTAGAAAAAGTTAGAAAATTGTAATGGCACCAATCCAAAAAAAACCCCTATTTTTTATTATGTGCGGGGAGAGATTTTACGGTTTTTATTTGTTCCACTCTTAAGCCATTTGAATAGGTGTAAATTACTAGCTAGCACTAGAGGGCGGTGTTCCTATCCTTTTGCATTCGTAAATACTCATATGTCACCCTGTGGCGCTTTTACCAAAAATTTTTCCAGTTTATTAGATGCATTAATTCGTGCAAGACACAGAGCTTGCATTCATATATCCCACACACATGTAATATTATATAACTGAAGATGATGTGCAGATTTTTGAAGGGTTTGGCAACTAGAACCATGGTGAAATTTGTTTCAAATGAAGACAGAAATTTTATATAGCAGCATAGTGCTAGAGGACAGCTAGCTTAGAAGGATGGGAGCTTGGGGTACACGGCGCAGCCGTCCCTGGGCGTGATGGTGGGGATGTACACGGCCAGGTCGTCGCACCCCTCCATGTCGTGCCGCCCGGAAGTCGACGAGCGACACGAACAGCGCCAGGAACAGCACCAGGTGGTTGAGCTCGTACCGCTGCCCCACGCACTGGTGCGCCCCGGCGCCGAACACTAGCAAGTTGCGCCGGAACGCCACGTCCTCCCGGCGCTCCTCCGAGAAGAAGCGCTCCGGGTCGAACGCCGCCGCGTCCCGGAACCCCTGGAGCGACGACGACTCGTACAGCGACGGGAACACGGTACGCCGTGCGAGCACGTCCGGGTGCGCGCCCAGCGCCGACACGCGACACGGCCCAGCAGAGGGACGACGTGGACACGTCCTGCCTCCTGCGCCGCGAACAGGAAGTCGTACACGTGGCCCCCGATCTCCTCGTCGCCGGTGTGAGCCTGCGGCGGGCCTCCCGCCGCCGCCGCCTCGTCCCGTCCATCACTCCATCTCCCGCACCGTTTCCTGCATCCAGTAGTCCATCAGGCACTCCGGCTCTCGCCGCCGGCGCGCACGCGCTCCTTGCTCTCCCTCGCGCACTCCCCCAGCGTGCGCACCAGCCGCGCCACACCCTGCTTGGCGCGCCGGAACGCGAAGCCCGGCAGGTCCACGGGCATCGCCATGAGCCCGACGTTGAACAGGTTGTAGTCCCGCGCGATCGAACTCCTCCCGCGCCACCGCGGCGAGGTACGGCCCCACGAACACCATCTGCGACGTCTCCAGGTTCATGTCGCGGCAGGGCACCCGCAGCGGGAAGGGACTCCTGATCCCGGCGCCGCCGGCGGGATTATCTTGATGGTCGTTTGGACATTTGATCAGTAGCATTTGTGTGAGGGAAACAGTGCATGAGCTGGGGGGTTGAAAAACAGTGCAGAGTAGGCTTCATTTGGATGTTAACCACACAAACGAGGGCGACAAGTCGATGAAGCTGCCATCCTGTGCAAACAGATTTGTGATTCGTCCTTTTGGCTGCGAAGATAACTACTACCCTCACATCGGATATCGATCGACTGTCGAGTGTTCCAATAGAGAAAACAAGAACCCCATATATCGATCACTTAATTTTATGTTTGACTGTCCTAAAAAAAACTTTATGATTTCCATCGATCCCATGATATGTTTTTGTTGTAAAAATCATCTCAACGCACACGAGCTAATCTATTTTTTTTTCTTTTCCAGCCAATGCGTGGACTCGCTGATCCGGTCTTAATTAAACAGCCACCCCTACTTGAATTTTGGTGCAAAAAAAATATCTGACATAACATATATAGACGTTAAGCCATTTTTATTTTCTTTTTCCGCGCCAAAATGGGCCAGTGAGCCAGATTTCCTGCTTGTAAATCTGACGAGCAACAACACAGACAAAATAACTGTCAGATCACGATCTCTCTTTCATCGTCATGTTTTTTTGCTAGATAAAAATTACCGAAGCAAGATTAACAATACTCCTTATTATGAGGTATAAGCATAAACTTGCCACCTCACAGCAGGGCAAGGTGTCAATTCCATTCATCAGAACAAGCAGGAACCACTACAGAAATATCTCAAAAATAAAAATAAAAAGAATCACTACAAAAAAACATCTTTATTGCCAGGTAAAACTAATGACTTTTTGGAGGCGGTTGTGAGGAAATGTCTGCGATTACCATCTTTCTGAACTATTAGGTGCCAAGAAAATCAGAAAAAAAAAATCACATGTTAATAGGAATCTACACGCGGTCAGTAGTTGGTTCCCTGAACGGTACAACTTATAAGATCCCCCGCTGCTGCATATATAGCTCCTCCATATCTTTGTTCCCAACTCGACAAAAAATCTCAATTGAAATAAAAAAAGATGTGCATGGGGGTGATGAATCCATAGGTCAAAATGGATTGATTTTACTCCTATCGTATACTTCACTGCCACTTGGTCAGATTTGATAATCCATAGAGCACTAAGGAGTTATTTTATTGTTTACATTGGAGGATGGAGGAAGGATGTCAACAATGTCAGGGCGGGTCTTCCAGAAATATTGTAGCCGGCTGGCTTCACCACATTTTTACCTTTTTGTAAACCATAAGCAACGTATCATAAATTCAACAAAAAATAGGGTAATTGCAAATCCACTTGATTCAATGGGACTGCAGTTTCCCTTAACTGAATATAAAGTAGGGGAAAACACAATAGCTAGTTCCCATCAGAAGACAATGTTTTTCTTATAGTTTGCAATATGACAGGGTGAGGCAAGCTTAAACCCAAGCAAAACAGAGACAGATCAAGCAGGCAATGTTGTCTTCATAAAAAGACAGATAAGTGGGGAATCTAGCGGTGAATTAGCAAATCAAGGAGACAACTATATATGCATGAATGTTGATGGAGTTAACCACTTAATAACCTATATATAGGATCAAGCTATAGAACCATATATATTAGCAGTGCACAAAAGACATTTCTGTGAACAGAAGATTTCACTACTGCGACAGTAGTGAAAATAAACATCTACCTATCCAAGCATAATATGTTTGCATTTGGTGTAAATTCGGAACTACCTAGCTACCTATAGCTACCTGCTATTCCCACACAGGCCATGCATGCTGGAAAACATTTTCATTTACCAAAACGGGCATCATTTGGCAAAGGATACCCCCTCAGATATATGTCCTATAACCAGAAAAATGACTAGCAAACTTTGTCCCATTTTCTATACGTACAATGGCACGCGTTCACAGCCATGCAGTACAGTACCTACCTAGCTTGAAGGTACATTAGCAAATAATAGAGCAAACAGTCGGTGAAATATATGCAAACATGGAGGATCATAAAAAGAAACTCTGAAAAAACAAGCATTTCCAGCGACCAAATAATTAATAACCAGCGACCAAATATTAAACAACCTTTTTCTATAAGTTCAAATAAATTATTTCGAAATTATAACATGGGCGGTTTTAACACTATGGTATCACGATCATCTCTGAAACATCATGCTGAATTACAAATAGTTCACAGGCATCAAGTAATATAGGAGAGAACTAAGAGTCGCGCAGAGATCAGACTGCCTAGCTGCACCTGGTATGGCAGCTTGCATTTCTTCACAGAGCCTCAAGCCTCCCATTCACGAAACACTTCACCGAAGTGTTTGCCCAAAGTAAGTAGCAGAGCTGTTTGTAACTCTGGCTACTTTGTGAAAACCCCGGGAACAATGTAACTCTCACTACCTTTAGCACTGGCGCAGATGCAAATAGGAGCCTCATGAAATCAAAGTCGTGGTCGTTTACGTTCAAGCCTTCGATCTCCGCCTCTTCAAGACCAGTCAAGGAGATACCTTCATTGCTGATTTCATGTTTCTTGGACCAAAAACCTCGCTCCTACAGAAGAGTTAAAGTATTGTCATATTAGCTTCTGTTGATTAACACGTATATATATATAGTGTGTAGGACGACCGGCCTATACCTAAGAGCTAAGGTGTGTGAAAAAGAAAAGAGAACTTATACATTGGTTGGAGGTAGGACCAAATGGAGCCTTTGTACAGCATTCAGAGTCTTGAGTAGCTGAATGACAACTGTTCCAAATTCATGACCATCCGTTCGGATTTTCAGCTTCAAAACAGAGAAGTTGTTCACTACTGGAAGGTGTACGATTTCTTCTGCAAAGCTCCGGACCGTACGATTATCCTGATGATGATGACGAGATGATGATAATAATAAAACTATTTAATTAGCATATATTATACAAATAGAAAGAAATGACAGAACTGATGTAGTTGTTAAATCTGGAAAATCATGGAGCGAGGTAGAAGATCAGAGAAGATGGACGCACATCGTTGTCGACGATCGCCATGGACAGGACGCGGCGGCGGACAGGACGGACCTCCCCGTACCTGGTGACCCAGTCCATGGCAGTGGACAAGCTCAGCACGCGCCAGCGCCATGGCCAGCTGAACCCAATCCAACGGGACGCTTTGGAGCAGAAGGCGAACGAGAGAGTGTCCACCATGGGCGCCTTGAAGGAGGTGATGACGCCCCTGATCCCATACGCTTGCAGCCTGAATTTCTCAAGCGCGGGGGCTTCAACGATGATGCTATCCTGCGGCGTGGCGTTCGGATTATCGAAGGGACGAACGGGCGCGTCCCTGAGGATGAGCTCCTGGAGCGACGCCGAGCTGAGGGTGACGACGTCGAACACCCAGTAGCAGCCCATGTCGAGCAACCGCAGCTGCGGGCAGCGGGAGAGGAAGTCATTAGGGCTCACGGTGCAGAGCGGCGATAGGGTCAGCCTCCTGAGCTTGGAGAACTCCCCGGCCGGTGGCAGGACGAAGCTGCGATTCCAGATCTGCAGGTCGACGGAGGCGGCGCGGGCGAAGCACGGCAGCACGAAGGGGTCGTCACCGGCGCCTGCGCCGCCCGGCAACTCGAATACAAGCTCCTCCGGCTGGTGCTCCTCGGTGGCACGGAGCAGCGAGGTGACCTGCGCGGCGGTGACCTCGACGGCCGCCTGCTGACCGGGGACGCGGATCTCGAGGCGGGCGAGCTGGCGGTGGGTGGCCCTGGCGAGCAGGCCGCGGACGGTCCCTTGGTCGAGGCCGCGGAAGACGAGGACGCGGAGCTCGGTCCAGAGGGGGCGGGGGCGGCGCCAGCGGCGGGCGAGGGCGCTCGTGCGCGCGGCTTCGGCGGTGGATCCGAGCCCCGCGAGGACGTCGAGGAGGATCTCGTCGGGGAGGTCGCTGATGCGGTCCTCCCCACGGCCCCCGCCGCCCGGCTGGAGGTGGAGCTCCTCCATGGTGTGGTTTGCGACGGGAAGGGAAGGACAGGCTCCTCCTACTCCTAGAGTACTAGGAGTCGGTGAGGTCACGCGGAAGGAGAGGCCTGCGCTGCGGGCTGCGGCGTGGAAACCGAGTGCCAGAGGCTGCCAGCCAAACCACCTGAGGAGGCACTGTCTGTCACCAACTGAGCCTGAGCGTTTCTTTCTGGAGATGGAGAGAGAGGACCAGGACGCGTCTAGGTCACGCGGAAGTTGACGCCTGCGCAGCCTGTACGTCATCGACTGCTGGAGCACAGCACAGCACACTGCGTGACGTTGACGGTGTTGCCATGCATGGGGCCTCAAGCAAGAACTCTGTGTATGCTATGTGTGGGCATCCTCCATTATATTCCTCTACCCTGCACAAATTTCTTCAGGCTGCGTTTGTACCAGTCATGGTGATTTCTGGTGGATTCCCTCCGTATGCACGTGCTGCGATGTAGTTTCTTGTGAGGCCAAAAACGGGACAAAACTTTGATTCTCCACATCACCATTTTGATTCTTTCATGGTTTTAAATCACCGGCCAAGGTGTTTACCGGTAGGGCTGCCGTTACAGCGTTTAGCAGGCTATAGCCGGCTTTACCGAGATAAATTCCTTTAGCGACTGTCCTGGCAGCTATAGCCGACTATTTAAAACATTGAACTTTTTTAATATAAAAATGAAATAATTTGATCTGAACCGGGAGTGCTTACTCTCGCAATCCAAAGTACATGCATGCGTTTAGGATATTAGCACATGCAGTCACCAAAGGTGAAGCTTTAATCAAATATTTCTTGTGAAGTATGATATTTCAAAGAAAAGTAACTAAAAGTTTTGAAAGTATACAGCACTCATGGTGTATACACTTATAGGGGCTCACCAAGAATAAGCTGAAAGAGAGTAAAAGGCTTCTTGTACTTAATCTAACCTCATGTTTTTGTCCAAATATTCATGATTAAAAGCTCTAGGCTCATATATTCGCATAGAGACACATGGTCAGCCCTTATGTAATAATATAACAGCTATCTCGCATTCTCAATTCTCAATTTATGTAACTTTGCATCATGGTCAAGCTATATGCATCCATGAGCAAATACAGGCTGGTGCAATTAACTGGCACATGCAGACATGGCCTTTTGTTAATTTCACATTGTTAACGACATCGGATTATCCGACACGCACACTGGCTGTGACTATAGAACTGGGGAGAGGTATATATTTCGCGTCTAAATTTTCTAACTAAGAAGATTTACAAGTGGTTTATTTACTGGTTATATGCTGCAAGTCAGAGAGTGAAGAGGCAGCCTTACTGCTTTATTTATCAATGCATCATCATCAACAGTTCCATGTATAGTTGAGCCACACTGTTGAGGGGCAATTTGCTCATGATTATTCATATTCACACCATTTTGAGCATTAATTGTGCACACAAAATAAAATACAAACGGTTAAATGGGTAAGGCCGGTTCTAATTTCAAATTAAAAGTTTCAGATTTTTCGGCAAACTTTTGTTGTCAACGGAGGGACATAAAGTTAATATTCACCACAAAAATGATGCTATATATGCCTGCAATGTAACAGAGCACACTATTTTCTGATAAAACATTTTAATATAAATTGATACTTCTATGTAGTGTGTTCTGCAAATAAAGAGTTCAAGAGAATCAAACATATGCACTAAGACGACGTCGAGAACTCAAATTGATTTGCTTTAAATTAAATTAACATAGTGTCAGGAAAGTTTTTTTTGTAAAATATATATGCTGGTACTACCTCTATCTCCCAGGCAAGTGAGAGTGCTGCATGGTTCAACTCTCAATCGCTTAATATATAATATATAAGAAAATGTGGATCAGATATCATTTGATATTGATGATGACCTTTTTTGTAATCCAAATGGTGTTAGGACTTTTTGTGATTGTAGGTGTATTTTTTTAGATAAAGGAATATTTCAATATTCTGGCCTCTACAACACAGTGTGAAATATCCGGCCATTGTGATTGTAGGTGTATAGTTCTATCTATATATGACGCATTAATTGTAAATACAATTGCTAGCAGCCTAGCCTACTTTGTACTGGAGTATATAGCAAGCATAGTGGAGATAGCTACGGCGATGGTGGAAAGGGATATATAGGGGCGACCTGGGAGAGGAGAGGGCTCAGGGTGTGTATTGGGGGAAGACAGGCTTAGAGGGCTTGAAATTTTTCATCCTATATGGTTAAAGTTTCTTTCACAGCGACGTCATGGAATGCACCAGATTTAGATTGCAACAAAAGATATACATGTCCATTATTATTATATCTTAGCTTCTTTTCAACCAAAAAATACTAACTATATATGTCGTGGTGCTGCAAACCACAGCCGGGTGGCGGAAGGCACCCGCCTAAGCCCAGAGGGTGTGTACTCGGGGGTTAGCTAGTCTTAGCTTCAGTCTGTCCGGAGATCATCCTGTGCACAGCGAGCGCCTCCCTTTTATATCTCAAGGGGGCGCGTACACAGCTGTTGGGTCCCCGACAGGTGGGTCCAACGTCGTAGTATTAACTACCGTACTGTCCATACATTATGCGTTGCAGGCAATGGAGATCTCTCTCCTGGATCCCTTGCCTGCTCCTGGAGCCCTCCATCCACCATGTCCTAGCGCTGTCTTATTGGGTCGGTGCCAGATGCAGCTAGTGGCGCCGCCCGCCACGTTGCTTAGTCAGGCGGTGTAGCTTGCGGCGTAGGCGGCATGATGGAAAAGTGTCGTGCCGTCGTATCCATTTAATGCGGCAGACGGGCTCTGCGCGGGTGCGGTGCAGGCGGCTGAACTGTGCACCTTGGTAATTCGCGGCGCACAACGGTGCCTGACAAAAGCTGTCTCGCGTTCCGCGGTGGCAGAGCACGCCTTGTCCATCAGCATTAAATGCAGTGGTCGAGCGAGTCCTCCAGCGGAAGGCTCGCGCTCGAGCCCGCGCCTCCGGGCCACGTGGCGGCTCCGGACCCCTACGCGGTAAATGGGGGGTCCGGCGGGCGTAGGAGGTCCCGGACCCCTATGGGGTCCGAGGTCTCGGCTGTCAGCCGGATCTTCCCTTGCCTAGAGGCACGTGGCGTCTCCGGACCCATCCCCAGGCGGGGTACGGGTCCGGGGCCGTTGGCCTGGAGAGGGGAGAGCCTGACCGGTGGGGCCTGGCTACTCCGTCCTTTCCACGCAGTTACGGATAACTACACGGGTCCTGCCTTGCTGCAGTAAGAGTGGGTATCCCTGCTACAGGGTACCGACAGTGGCCCCCGGGCACACCTTGGGGGAGGTTCGAACCCACAGGTGGGGCCACTACTGCGATTTGGCTTCGTATAGCTTGAAGCTTCTTACTGCAGGGGTCTTGACCGGCTTTGACCATCCATCGGGTTGTTTGCTGCCTCATCCCATCGCAATGGCTTATTGACCATGGGTCCCACGTACAGTGGTTCACCTAGTCACGCGCGCGACGCTTGGCATAGATGCGGCCAGGGTAAACGGAATATTTACCACCGGCGCAGTTCCCGAAAAGCTTGGCCACGCCAGCGATTAATGCGCGCACGCCAGCTCAGCTTCCACCGCGCTCCGTGCACGCGGGTGACGGTTCAGTTCCCGTCTTTTCGCACCCTTGTTGGTTACCCGCTCACCCCGACAGGTGGGCCTGGGCCCCCATGTCATGGACTGGGCGGTTAACACCAGGCGCAGACGTCGCTTGGGTTCCGGCGACGGTTCCGGAGCACGCCGGTTGAGTCAGGCTTTATAATGGGGCGAACCGCATTCCGCGGCTACTTTCCCGCATTTGCCTTCTTCCTCCCAACCTTCTTGCCCCTTTGCCTTTGAGCTTTCCTTGCATCTTGACCCTCCACGCAGATTGCTCCTCCCTCCACCGAGAGATGGCATCCCTTGTTCATCCCCGCCGCTTCCAGACCGAGGGAGAGTTGAACACAGTGCGCCGCCTGCTTGGGTGGAGTGCTCAGGAGACCGGCTGGGGGGTCCGAGCAGGCTCGGTTCCCCTTGGCAACCTCCGCGCCGGGGAGTTTGTGCTATTCACCTCGTGCATCTCCACCGGCATGGGACTGCCGATTTCTTCGTTCCTACTGCTGCTGCTGGTAGACTTCGGCCTCCAACTTCAGCATCTGACGCCCCACTCCCTCCTCCTGACGTCCATCTTCGTGCACTTATGCGAGATGTTCGTGGGAGTGCGGCACTGCGTCATCCTCTTCCGCTACTTCTTCATTCTGGTGAGGTCCGGAAGGAGCAGGGACGAAGTGGGGGGTACTACTTCCAGATGAGGAGTGACTTGCCGACTCCTTACATTCCTGGCCATGCCGGCAGAAAGTGGGAGGAGTGGCGCAGGGATTGGGTGATCGCCACCACCGATGCCAACGAGCGCCTCGCCCTGCCGACCGAGGGGCCCGCCTCCGACAAAGCATCATGGAGGGCCAAGCCGTCGCTGCAGCCGGAGTTCGACTCCGTACTGGACAAGATCAGGTCGCTGGCGGAGAGCGGCCTCACCTCGTGGCACGTGCTCGGAGACTTCGTGAAGCGCCGGATCGCCCCCCTGAAGCAGCGCCCGCGCCCTGCTTGGAGCTTCACTGGCCTCAACGACTGCAGCAGGACCCACCGCGGAGAGGGGAGCTACCTGACCCAGGAGGCTTTGGAGGTTCTGGTGCGGAACGTGATGGGAGACGCCTTCATCCCGGAGAACCTGATCCTCCCTCAGTGCATAGTCCCCCTCTGCGAGGACCCGGTGAGGGTGGCGGTGCTGGCTACCCTGCCAACTCTGGACGACGGGGGACTGGCCCCACGCTAGACCGGAGGCGACCCGAACCGTGGGCTCCAGATCCCTGGCGCGTCCGGGGATCAAGCTACAGTGAGCGCTGCGGGGCCCGGCGCCACCACGAAGGGGAAGCAGGGCGCGGCCAGCAGTGCTGCCGCGGCCGGTTCCAGCCGGGCACAGAGCAGCTCCGGTGCATCGTCGGGAGATGCAGGTCGGCGTAGGCTACTCAGGGGCGACGGGACCCTGGTCTCGGAGTCCGCCGCGAAGCGCCAGAGGACCTCTGAGAGCGCGGGCCAGGGTAGCTCCCGGGCTGCCGGCCCTCGCGGGTCCTCCAGGGCGACATCACCACCACCATCGCCGCCGAGGAATTCTTCCCGCCGGCAGCAACAGCAACAGCAGCAGCCACAGGAGCAGCGGGCGCGAGAGCGGCAACAGCAGCAGCAGGTGCAACCCCGGGTCGCTCCCGTGCCGCAGCCACGGGGACAGCAACAGCAGGAGGAAGCCCGGGTTGCGCCTGTATCGCAGCTGCAGGGGCAGCAGCAGCAACAGCAGCAGCTGCAGGAGAAGAGGCCGGGCCTCCGGGGACGCTGGGTTCCCGGTACTTCTGGGTTACTGTTATCCGGCTTTCTTCCAGAGGTCGTCGCCCCGGCGGTACTTCCACCATCGCTGGCTCGTCGGCTGGTGCCCAGGCGGCCGCGGCCTCAACGTCGACAGCAACAGCAACAGCGGGTGCGGGACCCTCAGGTACAGCATCCTATGCTAGCTCAATGGTGCGTGACATGATGCTGATAGGCGTGTCTTTTTCAAACTCAGCAGCGCACAACGCTGCGGCGGCAGGGGCGCCGGTGCTGGGTGCAGCCGCGCCCGACGCGGCGACAGCGGAGGCGTCGGCACTGAACGCAGCCGCGCCCGACACGGCGGCAGCGGAAGCGCCGGTGCTGGGTGCTGCTCCCCCCGACGCTGCAGCGGCGGAGGCGCCAGTGCTGGGCACAGCGGCAGCAGAGGCGCCGGAGCTGGGCACAGCCGCACCCGACGCGGCGGCAGCGGAGGCGCCGGAGCTGGGCACAGCCGCACCCGACACGGCGGCAGCGGAGGCGCCGGAGCTGGGCACAGCCGCACCCGCCGTGGCGGCAGCGGAGGCGCCGGAGACAAGTGCTGCAGCGGAAGCGCCCACCTCCAGCTCCGGTCCTGTTGCAGAGGAGGAGTTGGAGGTGGTCTTTGGCAGGCGGCTCCTGCAGCTCCAACTCCCAGAGGAGGATGCGACTCCCCTCCCCCAGGTGCTGTTTCAGGTTCGGCGGTCGATCGAGGAGGCAACCTCCTCCACCGAGGCGGCCTTCCGGCGGGAGTGGTCTGCTCTGGAGAGCGAGCGCCATCGCCTCTCCGATTGGCACACCCGCTTGGAAGCGCAGACGAAGGCGGAAGCCTCCCACGCTGCAGAAACTCGGTCGAAGCTCAAGGCGGACCAAGAGGCCTACCGAGCCAACCTTAGGAAGGTGTTTGACCGGTAGTTCGCAGTGTCGAACCGAGAGAAATCCCTGGCGCAGCGGGAGCAGGACTTCACCCTGGAGGTCGTTGGCTTCGCGGCTCAGCGGTCCGACCTCGAGGGTCGCCTTGCGGCTCAGCAGTCCGAGCTGGAGACTCGCAGCGAGGACCTCGAGGTCCGGAGGCAGGAGCTCGACGTCTTCTCTGCTACTCTGCAGGGATTGCGCGAGCAACTGCAGGAGAGAGCAGCAAGCTGACTGATGCCGAGGCAGAGCTGGAGGAGGCCCGGAAGTCCCTCTATGCACGGGAGGCCCACGTCACCGGCATAGAGAAGGAACTTGGCCGACAGCTGGACTCACTCAAGAAGCTGAAGGAGTCGGCGGAGCGGAAGGAGGCCAAGCTCGAGGAGAGGTCCCGCGAGGTGGAGGTAGCCAAGGCGGCTCTGGACACCCGGGTGCAAGAGACGGTCCGGGAGGCGGTCCGGAAGCACCAGGAGGACCAGCGCGTGGAGGCCCAGCGGATTGCTGACTGGGCGACCGAGGCGAGCCTGGCACTGGTGCCACTTGGACTGAGCCCAATCCAGGTGGCGGAGCCGCCAGCTTCGATAGCTGACGCCCTCCCAGTGCTGAATTCTGCTTCGGATAGGCTCCAGCGCCTGGGGCCGGTCCTTGCTGGACAGCTCGAAACCGAGGGCCGCGAGCTGATCCGGATGGTGGCGGAGCAGATCCTGACCTGCCTCCGGAGCCACGACTCGACCATCTCGCTGGCGCCCGTGGTCGATGGCCCCGTAGCGGAGATGGAGGCCGCCGCTCGGGACAGCGTGCGGGAGGTCGTTGACTTCGTCGCCGCCTTCTTCAAGCGAGAGCCCGCTGACCCTTAAGCTGGGGATTGTATCTTTTGCATTATGTAACAAACATTGTATTAGTTGAATTTTTTGAAATAGAAGAAACTTCAACTTAGCTGTTTGTCTATTGTTGATTAGCGGTATGCAGCACCCCGGCGCCCTGGCCCCCTGGCGGATAGGTTCAGTTGTTTGGACCTGTCTGCCACGTGAGCCATAGAAGATACTCCGGATCTCCTTGGACATAGGTGCCGCATAGTTTGTAAGACGAGCAAGCGCCTTGTTCCCTGTGTAGCATACAGAACTACAGAGAGAAGAATCAAATTTGCTTATACAGTAGCAACGATACTTCAACTTAGCTGTTTGACGCATGCAGAATCCATTCATGACGTCTGGGACAAAGCAGATCCCCCAGGCCCCCTGGGAGATAGACTCAGTTGTTTTGAGTCTGTCTACCATCGAGATTGGATCTTGATCTGCATGGAGGCTTTGAAGCGGATGCTAGGACCCCCTGGTAGGTAGGCTCAATGGTTTGAGGCTGGCTACCACTAGTTAGGGCTTAACCTGCGCACCATTTCAAATTTACAGCTTAGTAGCAGGCCCGCGGGACTCATTGTTGACCAGTCCCAGGCTGGTACCAGGTCCGGGGCTCTAGATGCTCTGGTCCAGGTAGCTCTGTGCTTGTTACAGAGTGGTGGAATGCGTAGGCTTAGGGTTGGAACCAGGCTAAGGCACTATGCAGGGCTCCGGACCACTCCAGGAAACAGCACGATCTTTCTGGACCTGGCTTCATCGTCCCAGACCCTTCGCAGCAGTGGGTGAGGTCACTTTGTTGTACTCGATCCTTTGAGATATAGAGCTGGACATGCCGTGTTGGACTTAGGAAGCCAACTCTTGAGCTGGAACGAGGTCCGGGCCCCCAATTACCCGGCTCCAGGTACTAGAGCACTCGTTGCAGGGTGGTGGAGTGTGTAGGCTTTTGGGTATGGAACCAGCTAAGCGGCTACACAGGCTCCGGACCACCCTTGGAAACAAGCTCCCGCTCTCCAGAGTAGGTCCCTAGGGGTCCGGACCCCTTCTCAGCAGCAAGAGGGTCCGGATCTGTATGGCAGTCCAGCAGCTCAATGCAGATCTTAGTTGTAGCAACAAGAGTAGAGGTCCCCGCGGGGGTTAGGAAGGTGAAAACTTCGAGAATCAAGACACGAAAATTAACTTGACACAAAGACAGAACTAGGAGAAAATCTTTCCTTTGCAATCTTGATGTACATGGCTTGCGCGATGGATGCCAGAGGCCGGGTTTACGAGGTCGGACCTCTACCGCTCTGAGCCGCGCGTTAGCCGACGGTGCGATGGATGCCAGAGGTCGGGTTTACGAGGGTGGCCCCCAACCGCTCTGGGCCGCACGCTAACTCTATCTTATTACAAAGGAAAAGTTTATTTCCATGCTCTGCCTAGGTGTAAAACTTACGCAGATGCTCTATGTTCCATGGGTTGGGCAGCGGCACTCCATCTTCTGTGGCGAGGCGAACGCATCCGGGCCGGCATACCTCTGTAACCCTGAAGGGCCCCTCCCAGCTGGGGGAAAGTTTGTGGAGCCCTGCTCGGCTCAGGATCCGTCTGAGGACGAGGTCCCTGCTGTGTACGAACCGTTGATGATAGCGCCGGAGCGCCTGGTTGTAGCGTGCATTTCGGATTGCTGCGTGCCACCTTCGCTCGTCAACGAAGTCCACGTCGTCACACCGCTGCTGCTCCTGCATGGATTCGTCAAAGGCCTGGACCCGTGGTGAGCCCAGGTGGATTTCTGGGGGAAGGCATGCTTCAGCCCCGTAGACCAGAAAGAACGGAGTCTCCCCGGTGGCTCGGCTGGGTGTGGTCCGGTTGCCCCATAGTACGCACGGAAGCTCGTCAACCCATTTGGCACCATGCTTCTTCAAGCAGTTGTAGGTGCGGGTCTTGAGTCCCCTGAGGATCTCTGCATTCGCTCTCTCAACCTGTCCATTGCTGCGGGGATGTGCTACGGACGCAAAGCATAGCTGGATGCTGATGTCCTCATAGTACTCTTGGAAGAGTCTGCTTTTGAATTGGGTCCCGTTGTCCGCGATGATGCGGTTTGGGACGCCAAATCTGCACACAATGGACCTGAGGAATGCGACTGCTGATTTCTTAGTGATATTCACCACAGGGGTAACCTCCGGCCACTTGGTGAACTTGTCGATGGCGACATAGAGGAACCGGTACCCGCCGACAGCCCGGGGGAATGGCCCCAGGATATCCACACCCCACACAGCGAATGGCCATGAGGGCGGACTCATCTGCAGAGCTTGAGCCGGGGTGTGTATTTGCTTTGCATGGAATTGGCATGCTTTGCAGGACCTTACCAGCTCGGCCGCATCCTGGAGTGCTGTTGGCCAGTAGAAGCCATGCCGAAAGGCCTTGCCAACAAGCGTGCGAGAGGAGGAATGACTTCCGCACTCGCCTCCATGGATCTCTGCGAGCAACTCGCGGCCCTCTCCCTGGGAAATGCACCGCATGAGAACACCATTGGCGCCACGGCGGTAGAGATCCCCTTCTACCACCGCGTAACGTTTAGCCAATCGGACTATGCGCTCAGCGGACACATCGTCATCAGGGAGGATATTATCTTTCAGGTAGTCCCGGATCTCGGAGATCCATGCATCGGGAGCTCCCTGAGTTGGTGGGGGTGGCTCTACGAGGTCACTAGGATCCTCGACAGAGCACACAGCCCAGATTGGGCACCATATGTGGAATGCTGCCGGGACCACTGGCTTCAGGGTGCTAGCTTGATCCCCTTCACCCAGCTCGGCAGGCTGGATGGTAGGTCTCAGCAGCCGTCTTTCAAAGACACCCTCGGGCACGGATGCCCAGGTAGATGCTCTCGCAGAGAGATCATCTGCTGCTGAGTTGTGCTCGCGGGGAACGTGTTGCAGTTCCAAGGCGTCGAAGTCCTTCTCGAGCTTCCTCACGTGTATGAGGTATGCGGCGAGCTGGGGATTGTTGCAGTTGCAATCCCCTAGGACCTGCTTGATGATTAGCTGGGAGTCCCCCTTCACCAGAAGCTGCCGGACCTCCAATGAGAGGGCTTGCGTCAGGCCAAAGATCAGAGCTTCGTACTCCGCCATGTTGTTGGTGGCCTTGAACTCAAGGTGCACCATGTACCTCAGCTGATCTCCGTTTGGGTCGAGGAGGACCACACCAGCTCCGGCCCACTTCTCGCGGGCGGACCCGTCAAAGAAGAGTGTCCAGTGAGGCTCGGTGAAAACTGGTGTCCTGATTTCCGGCTCCGGGGTCCAGCGTTGACGACCGGACCCCCAGAGTTGCTTGGGGAAGGAGTCCACTCCGCTATGAAATCAGCCAGGATCTGGCTCTTGACTGCATGGTGTGGCTGGAAGTCCAGTTGGAACTCTGCCAGCTCTGCTGCCCACTTGGCAATATTGCATGTGGCGTTGGAGTTGTGCAGGATCGCTCTTAACGGGTTAGAGGTCACTACAACAACTCGGTGTGCTTGAAAGTAGTGGCGCAGTTTCCTGGACGCAATAAGTATTGCATAGATAAGCTTATGCGTCTCAAGATACCTGGCTTTTGCCTCGTGAAGGACTTCGCTGACGTATTAGACTGGTTTTTGGACGGTCCGGACCCTAGTTACTGGGTTCGGCTTGCCCTTGTCCACCACATCAGGTCCCTGGCCCCCCAGCGGTTCTGGGTTCCCACTGGGACGAGGCTCCTCTGGACCCGCTTGTGCGGGATCCGGACCTTCAAGCTGGGGTGAGGCTGACGGCCCCCCGCGTCCTTGGTCCGGCTCACCATCCTTGGCCGGGAGGACCCTGGTGTTCCCCTGGCGAGCTTGCTCCGTCCTTTCGGTGACCAGCACCATGCTGACTGCCTCCGCAGACGCAGTAAGATACAGAAACAACGGCTCACCGGGTTCTGGAGCCACCAATACTGGTAGCGAGGTGAGATGCTGCTTCAGCTCCTGGAAGGCATGTTCAGCCTCTTCGGTCCAAGAAAATGGACCGGACCTCCTCAATAGCTTGAAGAAGGGAAGGGCCCTCTCGGCCAGCCTCGATATGAAGCGACTAAGAGCAGCGAGAGACCCAGTAAGCTTCTGGACGTCCTTGATACGGCTAGGAGGCCTCATTGCTTCGTTCGCCTTGATCTTGGCTGGGTTTGCCTCGATGCCTCGATGTGAGACCAGGAAACCCAGCAGCTTCCCTACTGAGACGCCGAAGATGCACTTCTCTGGGTTCAGCTTTGTGCGCGTGGCGCGGAGCCGGTCGAAGACGAGGGACAGGTCCTCCACTAGTGTTGACCCTACCTTAGTCTTGACCACAATGTCATCGACATAAACCTCAACAATATCTCTAATTAGATTACAGAAAGTTTTGTTCATAGCTCGTACAAACGTGGGCAAGGCATTCCTTAGACCATATGGCATGACAATGTAGCAATAAAGCCCATCTACTGTTACAAAGGCAGTATGCTTCCTATCCTCTCTAGACATCTGAATCTGGTGGAAACCAGAGTATGCATCTAGGAAAGACAAAAGGTCACACCCGGAGGTGGAGTCCACGATCTGATCGATACGCGGAAGAGGATAGGGGTCTCTTGGACATGCCTTGTTGAGGCTGGTGTAGTCGATGCACATTCGAAGCTTCCCGTTGACCTTTGGGACGACGACCGGGTTGGCCAACCACTCGAGGTGGTGGACCTCCTCGATAAGCCGGCGTGTAGGAGCTTGTGGACTTCTTCGCGGATGAAGTTCTGCCGCTCCACAGACTGCTTCCGAGGCTTTTGGCGCACCGGCGTGGCGTCGGGGTAGATCCTCAGATTGTGCTCGATCACTTCCCTGGGGATCCCGGGCATCTGTGACGGTTCCCAGGCAAACACGTCGACATTTGCCCGGAGGAAAGCGATGAGCGCGTCTTCCTATTTCTCCTCCAGGTTCCCCGCGATGCGGGTGGTCCTGGTGGAGTCCGCTCCAATCTGCACCGTCTTCACGGGAACATGGTTCGGATCGGACGGTTGGACCTTGGGGGCCTTTGCAGGCGCCTTAGGTTGCGAGGTGGACGGATCCTCCTCGGAACGTGCAGCCTCTGCCGCCAGAGCATGCAGTCTCTCAACTGCAGCAACGGCAGGGTGCGGTCGCCCTGCACGGTGAGGACTCCGGCAGGGGAAGGCATCTTCAAGACCAAATACCCGTAATGAGCAATGGCCATGAAGCGGTAGAGTGCCGGTCGGCCAATGATGGCGTTGAATGGAAGGTTCACCTCCGCAACATCGAATAGAATGCTCTCTGTGCGGAAGTTCTCCTCGGTCCCGAACGTGACCGGCAATGTGATGCTCCCCAGAGGGAACACCGGATGTGGGCCCACTCCGGAGAATGGGCGAGAGGGAGTCAGCTTGGACTCCTGGATCTGCAGCTGCTTGAACGCTGCATAGCTGATGACGTTGAGGCCAGCCCCACCGTCAATCAGCACATGATAGAGCCTCACGTTGGATATGACAGGAGCGGTGACTAAAGGTAGCACACCAGCTCCGGCCATATTCTCCGGGCAGTCGGATGGCCCGAAAGAGATGGTGGTGTTCATCCACCTCTGGTGCGGCGCCACCTTCGGGACCCCCGGCTTCACCGAAAGGACCTCCCGGCGAAGGGTCTTCACGTCCCGCCGGGAGACAAGCTCCCAGCTTCCGCCATACATTACGTACAGCTTCTTGCGGCGGTCGCCGTTGTCGGAATTGGAATCGTTGTCGTGATAGACGCCCTTCAGCTCTCGAGCGGGGGATTGGTACCCCAGCTCCTTCTCCCCGGCCGCGGCCCCGCTGTCGGAGGCCTTCTCCTTGCCGGCCCGCTGGCGAGGAGGGGGTGAACCGTCCTTGGAGGATTGCTCACGCCGCCCACTGACCCGCTTCGCGAGCTTTTGGATCTCGCGGCAGTCAGCGGCGCTGTGACGAGCGGTGGGATGCACTGGGCATGAACCTCCACTTCCACCTTGAGGGCAAGGACGTTTACCATGTGCATTCTGGCCCCCAGCCGCTGCCGCCGCTGCCGGCGCCGCCGCTGGCGCTGCTGCTGCAACGACTGGTCCGCCAGAATGCGGCTCCCCGCGACCCCGGTTCTTGTTCTTCTTCTTCTTGCCACCGCCCTGAGCGGTAGCACCGGAGCCACCAGCCTTGGTGTCTCCGTCTTGGGGGGCTGAGTGCCATGCACGGCCCTCAGCGGCCCTGGCACACTTGTCTACCAGGGAGAAAAGCGTAGTGACGCTTTCCACCTCGTGCGTCGCCAGCTTCTCAAGCATCTTCTCATCACGTACCCCCTGGCGGAAAGCAGTGATAATAGATGCATCTGAGATATGAGGAATGGTACCCCGTACCTTGGTGAAGCGCGAGATGAAGGCCCGGAGCGTTTCCCCGGGTTTTTGCCTCACGGCGTGAAGGTGTGCCTCCACACCATGCTGCTGGTATGCACTGGCGAAGTTCGCTGTGAACCTCGCATAGAGCTCTTCCCAGGACTGGATCGTCCCAGGTGTGAGGTTCATGAGCCAGGTCCGGGCTGGCCTAGACAAGGCTACATGAAAGTAGCTTGCCATGACGGCGCCGTTACCACCAGCCGCTGTGATGGCGGTAACGTACACCTGCAGGAATTCCGACGGGTTAGTAGTACCGTCGTACTTTTCCGGCAGGTGTGGGCGGAACTTGGGTGGCCACGCCACGGCGCGGAGGTGCTCCGCAAGTGCAGCACAGCCCACCCCAGCCACTGGTGCGCCTGACTGTATACGGGCATTCACTGGAGGCCTGGGTGCCACCGCGTCCAGATCAACATTGAGGTTGCGACCCTCAATGTTGAGACGGCGCTCTCGCGCCCTCTCGACGGAGATGCGAGCATCCTTCCCCGCGCGCCGGCGGTTGAGCTCCGCCCGCAGGTCTTCTGTTCGTGCACCCCTCACGGTAGGGGGGGCGCACGGACGCCGACGCACCGCCTTGACGCTGGTGGTAAGGTACCACCGCGTTGCCGGGCTGAGGTCGTTGCCCAGTCCTTGCAGAACTGGGGGAGGCCTAAGCCAGGTGGAGGAGACGGTCAACGTCGTCCCGCCACTGCTTCAGGGCGTCTGGCGAGGCTGCCTCAGCCGGGGGGTTGCGAAGCAACTCCCTAGCCGCTGCCAGCGCTCCACCGCTCGCAGCCTGTGAGGGGGCCCTTGATGGGCGCCCTGACTCTTGCCGGCGAGCGGCGCGCGCCGCCGCCAACAGTGGCTACTCCACAGGCACAGTTGCCCCTGGAGCAGGAACGCGAGAGGCATGTGGCATGGAGGACGCCACACCCTCCGTCATCTCCACGTCGTCCACGCGAACCATGGGGACGAAGAAGATGATGAAATGCGACCAGCTAAATGCTTCCCCTACCTGGCGCGCCAAATGTCATGGTGTTGCAAACCACAGCCGGGTGGCGGAAGGCACCCGCCTAAACCCAGAGGGTGTGTACTCGGGGGTTAGCTAGTCTTAGATCGATCTCACTCAAGAACACGATGAACACCGTAGGATTTAGAGTGGTTCGGGCCGCCGGAGCGTAATACCCTACGTCCACTGTGTGTTGTATTGCCTTCCCACGAGAGTGAGAAGGTTAGGAGAGCTTCAGTCTGTCCGGAGATCATCCTGTGCACAGCGAGCGCCTCCCTTTTATATCTCAAGGGGGCGCGTACACAGCTGTTGGGTCCCCGACAGGTGGGTCCAACGTCGTAGTATTAAATACCGTATTGTCCATACATTATGCGTTGCAGGCAATGGAGATCTCTCTCCTGGATCCCTTGCCTGCTCCTGGAGCCCTCCATCCACCATGTCCTAGCGCTGTCTTGTCGGGTCGGTGCCAGATGCAGCTAGTGGCGCCGCCCGCCACATTGCTTAGGCAGGCGGTGTAGCTTGCGGCGTAGGCGGCATGATGGAAAAGTGCCGTGCCGTTGTATCCATTTAATGCGGCAGACGGGCTCTGCGCGGGTGCGGTGCAGGCGGCTGAACTGTGCACCTTGGTAATTCGCGGCGCACAGCGGTGCCTGACAAAAGCTGTCTCGCGTTCCGCGGCGGCAGAGCACGCCTTGTCCATCAGCATTAAATGCAGTGGTCGAGCGAGTCCTCCAGCGGAAGGCTCGCGCTCGAGCCCGCGCCTCCGGGCCACGTGGCGGCTCCGGACCCCTACGCGGTAAATGGGGGGTCCGGCGGGCGTAGGAGGTCCCGGACCCCTATGGGGTCCGAGGTCTCGGCTGTCAGCCGGATCTTCCCTTGCCTAGAGGCACGTGGCGTCTCCGGACCCATCCCCAGGCGGGGTACGGGTCCGGGGCCGTTGGCCTGGAGAGGGGAGAGCCTGACCCGTGGGGCCTGGCTACTCCGTCCTTTCCACGCAGTTACGGATAACTACACGGGTCCTACCTTGCTGCAGTAAGAGTGGGTATCCCTGCTACAGGTACCGACAATATATTTTGAAGGCTAATGATGCTATTTCAATAGTATTAATTTAATCGCACAAATAATGGTGCGAAATAAGGTTTTGTAAAAGTGGGCTGCTGGTTATTGTTGTTTATTTGGATGCTCTGCATAAAATTGGACTTTAGGAAGATCGACTCTTAATTTTGAGACAAAGGGGAACACTGATTAACTGCAGTAGTGAACATATGTTAACTCAGGAATTTACATATATATGACAGAAAATATTGATTTTCGCTAAAAGAACTGATTAACTAGATTTTTACGGCCTGCTGGCATTGTCACCGCTGCCCATGACCATCATATAATATCACTCAATCCCCCCCCCACCCCCCCCCCCCACCCCCCACATACAAGATTTTCCTTTTGTTTAATTTTTACCAAAACTGGAATCTATCAGCAAAACATACCTTTCAATACCTTCTACCTGTAGGTAGTTCTTTTCCATCAGTGTAGTTATGCATGCTCCTATACAGTGGCATGTTCACAAACACACTTCTGTACGTTACCTACTTTCAAGGTTATGGCATTAAGAAAAGAACAACAATATATCAAAACATACTCTCACTCCAGCATTTGCAAAACCTGTGGATGATGGTGCATGCAAAAGCAGTCGAAAAAACAAGCATTGACATGGAATAAACAATATGCAAGCATTAAGTTCCAACAATATACAGGTGGTTCCGAAATTATTACATGGGAGGTTTTGATATACAACTATCAAATAATATAACCTCTAAAACCATACCAGTTTCAAAATTATAACATGCGAAATATTTAACTTCAACTGCTCAACAAGCTAAGTATCAAGCAAGTTGTTGGAGCACCAAGGGCTAGGCAGGGTGGTGACGCATGCATCACGCATGCACTACGGGAGACTGCTGCTTTGCCGAGCACACGGCAAATCCTCATATGCACACAGCATTCAAACGTCGGCAAAAGCGTTTTTTTGTCGTGTGTCATTTATTGGGCACATGGCAAAGCCTTTGCCGTGTGCCAAAGCTGACTCACGGAAAAAAAAAGTAGGAACCTAGGAAGTGATGTGGCAGCCGCCTTTGCCGTGTGCCTGGCGACGTGGCACACGGCAAAGGAACCAATGTTTGCCGTGTGCCTTGGCTTTGGCACACGACAAACATTGGTTCCTTTGCCGTGTGACATGGTTTTTGCACATGGCAAATGTCCCTGATCCTGTATTATTTATTTATTTATTGCGTATATGGTACCCCAAATAATACAAACAGTTCACATATATCATAATAATCATCGCATGCAATCCAAATAAGCATCGGAGGCATTCAATATTATCCAGAAATGCACAGATACAAATAAACTCTAGTATCGTTCATCGACAACCACAAGTTCAAGTCAAGTCCATACAAGTTCATACGACAAAGTCCATTCAAGTTCAAGTGCAAAGCTTGTCTCTAGAAATGAAGTCCATACAACTCACAGGGCCGACGGTGGCGGTGGCGGGTGCTGCGGCCACATCGGCGGGGACGGCCATGTAGGCGTCTGCGACCAACCTTGCTGCGGTGGTGACGGCTGCTGCTGAATCTAAGCCACCCATTGAGGCGGTGGCCACACAAACTGCTGAGGCTGCTGCACCGGAGGCGAGAAGTCAGGATTCACTGGCCCATCATTGGATGCCGCCGACTGATTCTGCACATAAGCGAATATATATATTACATGTGTTCTATAAGAATTAAGTTACGGGCATTCAAATTTAGGCATAAAAATTGAGTTACATAAGAATGAAACTACAAGCATTAGCCTAAGTTTTAAGTCATTGTAGATGTATCATAATACATTATTTTTAAGTAAATCTAGGTTAATGCTAAGTCACTAAGACATTCCAAAACTCGATAGGAGTCAAAGCCACTTACGGTAGGAGGAGTTTCTGCACGACGAACAAGTGGGGCCGGAGGGAATTGTGGAGGCGAAACACCCATCGCCGAACCCAGGCTTTGCATAAACGTTAGAGCTTGATCCAACTTTTGCTGCATGTCATCCCGCTCAGCCCTCCACCTCTCCTCTGCTGCCTCCTGCCGTGCTTGGAAGGCTGCTTCCATCTGGGCCTAAAGGATTTTATCCCAGGGTTAGAATTCAAAGCGAACATATGTAAAAATGGAGGAACGACGGATGAAACAGAAATAACCTTGACAGCCTCAACTGAGTCTGTGTACTGTCTGGCCATGGGCGTATGGCAGGGCTTGAGCTGGTACTACTGGCTCGAATCTGCGAGAGAGTGGGAGTAGTCGCCGTGTCGACTAAGCTGTTGCCAAACCAGTACCGTCCATGCTTCTTGCCTCCTCCCGCCCTCATGACGACTTCTCCATCAATGGGCTCATTGATCGCATCAAACTCCAGCCCATGAACTTCTTGTGCCATCGAGGTGTACCCACTGAGGCGGCTGTGGACGCTTGCGTTGCTGTACACTTCGGACGGATCTTGCGGGTTGAAAGTGACATCGGACGTCGCCTTTCCTTTGTGGGCCAAACAGTATGCTTGGACTTGGGTGCAAGGCACACCACCATGTGACGCCGACTGCGAAAAAAAGGAAAATGGTTAGAAATTATGCAGAATTGAGCATTAGAATAAAGAAATTAATTCACATACATATCTAGCCGTGTACGCCTTGAGGTTACGGTTGCCCTGATGGTGCGATGCACCTGGCATCAGCAAACGCTGCTGCCGGGCAGCCTCGTGCATCTCCAGCCATTCTTGCGAGCACCACCGGTCCACTATCATTACCATGCGATACGCAAAGCAGAGTCTTGTATGCCACACCTTGCTATACGTCCTGCAAACTGAGGTGGGTGGCACAAGTGGTCCGGTGGCGGAATCCGGCGATGGGAACTAGGTGGCGGTGCTCGGTCCTGCAAAAAAGAATAACATGTGTGAAATTATAATCAATGATTTGTTACTATTAGTCATCTCAATAAAAAGCATTAAACTAGTGTTGTATGCCTCAGATATGTTTTGTTTCATTTGATCTTGAACTTGCAGCATAATAAATCATGTCAACAAAAGAGGATCATGATATACATGAAACCATGTGACACACCCAGCCCAATCATATCAACACAAAGGTGAGTTGCTTTGGGCATGGATTTGTCACATGGTTTGATGACAATCATGAGCATGATGACTACATGACACAATTAATGCAGCCACAAGCACAAGATCATAATATGTTACCAAGTCCAAATCTAGGTAATAATTTATATCATCACGGGCAATGAGATTATGTAATCTACTACGAACATGAGAAGGAGCGACGGCCTTTTGCACGTGCTCACCTAGGGCTCGATGGCGGTCGAGGCGGTTGGCCGTGAAGTAGTGGACATCGGCATGCCGAGCGTGGGTGGCGGCCAGCTTATCCGGCAGCCATGGCGACGTGCAGGGTAACGGAGGTGGCGTCGCAACCCCGCCCGTGCGCCGGCGAGCTCGGGGTGGCGTCGGCGACGGCGTGTCCAGCATGGGCGCGGGCGTCGGCGTCGGTGTCGGCGGGCGTGGCCGTTTGTGCGCGGGCCGAGTGCGGGAGGCGGGGTGGCGAGCCCGCGGGCGTGTGGGCGCGGCGAGCGTGGCATCGGGGAGCGAGCGTGGGCACGGGGGAGCGCGGGCGCGAGCGCGAGCTTGGCCGGAGGCGTTGGCGTGGGCGCGAGCAGGGGTGGCAGGGTGGCGTGGGCGCGAGCGGGAGGTAGGTGACGGGCTGCGTGTGTGTGTCTGATTGTGTGTGGCGTGTGTGTGTGATTGTGTGTGGCATGTGTGAGGCTCAAAGGGGATAAGGGGCGGGCGCTTTTCCATGTGCCCCGCGATCCGGCACACGGCAAAGAAGTGGGCGCGGGGCAGCGGTGGGACCGGCGAGCGCAAGCGGCGCACGTGGCCAGCGGTTTGGCGAAGCGTGGACGCGGCGGCCTGGGCGCGAGGCATGGACGCAGCGGCCTGGCGGCGAGCGTCGCCGGTGGCGGCTTCGGCCAGCTTTGCCGTGTGCCCCGCGCTACCGTGTGCCTGATCATGTGGCACCCGGCAAATACATTTTCTGTTTTATAATTATATGGAACTGAACCACATCTTATCAAAATAAAATTAATTGAAAACACTTTAGATATCTTGCACATCTCAATCAGCATTTTTTGTTTGATTATTATATTGAAAAAAATCATTATTTTATGCACATATAGCTAAAATTCAATGTATACCACATGATATTATTTAATTGCAAAAAAAATAAAAATTATCAAACAAAACCGAAAAATAGCCAAACTTTGGCATGAATGATCCTAAGATATTTATTGCATGTACAAAAAGTTTTGAAGTCAACATCCAATTTGATCAACACTTTGACTTCCAAATTCAACGGCTTCTTCTCAACTCTATAGATCTTTTCTGGATGTACTTCGATTTATAAGGAGTACAGGTGAAAACTTGTTCGAAACCTTTTCAAATTTTTACCATGGCATCCAAGTATGAAATCATAATATCATGACAAATCTTATATTTTTTAGACTACGTTTGTTTTTTTTATAAAATTTTAAAACTATTGGGCCACATGTACCAGGGCATGTTTCATGAGCAAGAATTTCGAATTTTCCATCCTTTTTTTGTATATGGTCTCACATGGGATCTCAGGATGTTAATATAATTTTTTTGCTTCATTATTACTCTATGTAAAAGTATTGCAATTCAAACTTCACTTATTCTATGAAATTCATTTCATTGAAATAAAAAAGTTAAATATAGCAAAAGGATCGAGAAAAATACCAAAATCTAATTTAAAGTGACACATACAATAACAAGTTACCCATAAAAGTTGCAATGGCGGAATCAAGTTTTTTTAACAAAAAATTGCCGTGTGCCTCATGTTTGCCGTGTGTTACAACTGTGGCACACGGCAAACTTTGAATTTTGCCGTGTGTTTTTATTTTTGCCGTGTGTTCATCGGGTGCGCGCACGGCATACGGGCATGTTTGCCGTGTGTGTATCATTTACCGTGTGTCAGGAAGGCAGGCACACAGCAAACATGGGCTTTGCCGTGTGTTGGGTCCTTTGCCGTGTGTTGCTTTTTCGGCATACGGCAAATGCTACGTTTGCCGTGTGCCCGATATGTGGCACACGGCAAAGCTTCCGGCACACGGCAACCAGCGGGTTTCCGGTAGTGATAGCACCAGCAGCAGATGATCATCAGGACGCGCTAGGTGGGCCAGGTGGAAGGCTTTCTTCACTCTCTACTTCTAGTCTTCCATTGATATAGCATTTCGCAGAAGTATTGTCCCACAAAATACTGCAAAGTTGTATGTATCCATGGCCACTTTGTGAAACCCAAGCAGGCAACTGAATTCGGACTGTCTTTAGGTTGGGTGCAGATGCGAATAACACCTCTAGGACGTCAAGATCGTGATCAATTAGATGGAAGCGTTCAACTTGGATCTCTTCAAGGTTAGGCAGCGAGAAATCTTCATTTGTCCAGACATCAGGATCGTAATCCAAATATCGTCTGGGTACCCAAACACGATCCTAGACAAGTGTTAATGTATGCTGCATTAGCTTATTAGCTTCTGATGATGATGCATATGGTTCATATTTATTTGAGGAAGTGTATATAGACACACACACACCATGGTCTGAGGTAGAACCAACTCAAGCCTCTGTATTGCATTCTTCACTGCCTTGAGCGAATCAAAGACAACTGCCCCAAAGTCATGCCACATGGATCGGATTTCCAGCTTAAAGACTGAGAAGTTGCTCACTGGAAGGCCTGCTATTTCTTCCGCAAAGCTCCGGCTAGCACCATCATAACTAGCCTGCTAGTAATAATACAAACACTTCTATTACTATTGCTCAAATATAAATTATTAATAACAGAAAATTAAATGATCGTTGTAGCTTAATTAATTAATTTTAAAGCTGGAAATAAATTGAATAAAATTGTGCAGAGATAGATCGAGATCACAGAAGGCGCACGCACATTGAAGACGACCAACAGTGAGAGGACGCGAACACGGACAGGAGGATCGAACCGCCCACCATTTCTCCTGCTGCGGCGCCACTCCATCGCCGTGGCCAAATCCATGACGTGCAGCTGGCTGTCGGCCAATCCAACGGCACGAGACGCAATGGCGAAGTACGTGAATGAAGGAGAGCGTCTCCACCATGGGCGCCGGCGCCGAGAAGGACGCCATCATTTCCACGCCCCCGTAGGTCCGCAGCCTGAACTCCCTGAGCATGGGGGCGGCGATGTCGACGCGCCGCGGCGCGGCGTCGCCGTCGGCGTCGTCGCGGTGGGGCATGCCGTTGAGCGCGAGCTCCTGGAGAGACGGCGAGTGGACCTCGACGGCGTGCTGCATCCAGAAGCAGTCCATGTGGAGGACGTGCAGGCGCGGGCAGCGGGGGAGGAACTCGGCGGGGTCGACGCAGCAGAGCGAGAGGGCGAGGCGCTCGAGCCTGGCGAAGGTGCCGGCGGGGGGCAGGGCGAAGCTGCGGTTCCAGATCCGGAGGTGGATGGAGGTGGCCCTCGCGAAGCAGAACAGCTGGAAGGGGACGCCGCCGAGGTAGTGGTCCAAGCCGGTCACCTTGAAGACGAGCACCTCCGGGTTGTGCTCCTCGGCGGCGCGGAGCAGCGAGGACAGCTGCGAGGCCGGGAGCGGCCGGTTCAGCCTGGAGATGTCGATCTCGAGGCGGCGGAGGTTGGGGTGCCTGGCCCTGGCGAGCAGGCCGGCGAGCGTGTCCGGGTTGACGCGGCGGAACACCAGCACGTCGAGCTCGGTCCAGAGCGGGCGCCACCGCCGGGCGACGGCGCTTGTGCGCGCAGCCTCGGCCGTGGATCCGAGGCTCGCGAGCACGAGGAGGAGGAGCGCGTCGGGGAGGGCGCTGAGCCGGTCCTCGCCCCCGCGGCCGCGACGACGCGCGGGTCCTTGCCACGGGCGGAGGCGGCGGCCCTACCGGAGCTACATCTCCATGGATGTGGATCCCGACACGAGGCTGCTGAGGCGCTGATGATGAGTAGTAGTGTCGTTTGGGCCTAGAGAGAGAGAGAGAGAGAGAGAGAGAGAGAGAGAGCGTTTGTTTCGGAGGCGGCTAGGGCACGCGAACCGAGAGTTGTGGTGTCTGCTGTGGGCAGTGGGGGGCTGCGGAGTGGAAAGTGGAAACTGCAGCTAGGTCACGGTCTGGTCAGTTCGGAGACTCGCTTGTTGTGAACCCAACCAAACCCTGATGCTGATGCCACCGCTGTCACACCCGGTTTTAAAGACAAAACCGAATGCATAACTATATGTATGTCAGGATCAAGTTTCATATATATAGTGACATTATAAGTGAATAATCAGTAACAGTATCACGTAAAAACAACAATTAAAATATTATCAGAGTTATACAACTTATCCTGGAAACGGAGACTCCAAACTTCACAGGCAATCGACTGAGGATTGCGTACGCCTAGAATTCAGCAACATCTTCAACAGACTTCATACATCTTTCCTTCTGAGCAGCAGTAAGCAAGGGTGAGTACACTTATGGTTGGTACTCAGCAAGGCCACAAGAAATAACCAGAAAGTGATTTAAATCCATCTTTAAGTTTATTAATCATGTGAGGGGCCAAGCCGCTCTTGACCATGAGCACGGCTAACCGGTTAGTTTTAACTCTGGAGAGGTTGTACACTTTCACCACAATTCGCGTAAAAGTTCCGAAGAACTTTGAACCCAACCACGCATATGTGCTGATCAGGCACAATACCACACTTCCGAGGTGTGATTGCATAGGAACGCTACGAGGCCTTTACAAAGATTTCCTAACCCGTGACAATCCGCTAAAGTTTCAAGCCAAAGCGGTCATAACACTGTCCTAATGAGGTGGTACCTTGCCAAAGGACCATTAAACAATACCAATTGCCCCAAGAGGACCGAGCTATACCCCGTCGATGCATCCCCTCTTGCCCTTTCGGTAAGATTGTCACAAGCTAGAGTTTCTAATTAATCAGCCAAGACCAGAGCCATATAGTATTGTGGTTGTACGGTTTTCTTGGGTGGTTCTCCATGTTCCAATTAAATCATATCATCTTGTAAATAAAGCATAGATAGAAGTATGGTTAGGGTCACTTGCCTTTCTCCAACGAAAAGCTACTCTTACTGCTCTTTAGCTCTTGCTCGCATGGAAAACTTGATCTTCAATCCTCGAACATCGATTCTTCTACTCGGAACAATCTTCGGGCAAACATACAAAGCAAACAAGAAGATACATCTAAGAACAATACACCAAAACAAAAGAAAGGCTTAAAAAGAGCGTACTAAAGGATAGAGCTCGCTGCTACGGTTACGAGAGCGCAAGAAACACGGAAAACGGAACTAAAACGGCGATTCTATGGAATAAACGATGCTTCAGGGATCTAGTCGCGATTAACTATAGAGTTAAGAGCTAGCGGAAAAGATTTGCAAGACACTGAAAACTGTGCTCACAGAGGATAACAAGGTCATAAAGCTATCGCACACGTTGCAAGGATCACGTGAGTGCGAGAATCGATGAAAACGGAGTTAAAACGTAGAAGTTATGGCTAAAACAAGGTTCTAAAGACTTGTTTGCGATAGATTTAAACTTCCAGGGGCTAGCTCTAAAGAAACCAGTGACTAAAATGAAATTAAACCTTAAATGCAGGGGCTAACATGCAAAAACTCCAGCTCTGGACGACGGGTTTAAATTTATAAAAGTGTAAGGGCTAAAACAAAATAAACAGGGTTGGTTTATAAATACTTTTGAACTGGCATGGACTGCGGCTTGATTCCTAGAAAAGCCAGGGGCTCTTTTGCAAAACTGGATAGGGTTGACCAGTATTGACTTGGGTTAGATCTGATATGGACCGTTAGATCAAGATCTGACGGTTCTGGGCAAAGGGGGCAAACGGCGGCGGCGCTTGACTGGTGAAGGGCGGCGCGCGACGGCGGATCGCCGGCGTAAGGCCGGAATGGCCTTCCGGCTCTTGATTCGAACTGGGCTCGGGTCAGGGAACATGTGCGCAACACGGCAAAACGATCTAGAGAATTGGGTGCGCGAGTTGGAGGCCGGGCAAGGGCGCTCCACGGCGAGCGGCGGCTCGGACTACGACGGCGAGCTATCTCGCGCGAAGGGAAACAAGAGAGAGAGGAAACCGGGTCGGCGTCAAGCCCTACCTTGCCGGGAAGCTTCGGCGGTGGCTTGGGCGTCGAGGAGAGTAACGAAGCGGCGGCGCAAAGGCGGCAACCGAGCTCGACTCCGACAATGGCAGCTCGAACTAGGGTTTTGGCAAGCGGGGAGGCGGCGGCTTCGGTTCAGGGTCTAGGGGGTCCGTGTAGTCCTATTTATAGGGGTGGGGCCGGGGATCCTTGGCATGAGGGCCAAGGAAGGTGCGGGCGCGCGGGCGCCGGACTCGGAGCAGAGTCCTGCTCGGGCACGGCGGGGAAGAAGGCCCTGACTGGCGGGGCCCGCGCGACAGAGAGTGAGAGGGGAGAGGGGCGCCGGATTGGGCCAGAAGAAGGGAGTGGGCCGGCTGGGCTGCAGTGGAGGAGAAGAAGAAAGAAGAAGCTGGGCCGACAAGGAGTTTGGGCCACGGTAGAAAGAGAGAAAAAGAAAAATAAGACATGGGCCGGCTGGGCTGAAAAGGATAGGGAAAAAGAGAAAGGTTTTTTATTTTTGAAAATGATTCAAACACATTCAATTTAAATTCAAATTCAAAAGAATTCAAATTTAAGCTAAACACAAACAATAAAACAATGTAGTGCGGAAAAAAATGCAACACAAAAGAACAACCTTATTTAATTTGGAAAACAACCAAATGTTTATTTTCTTTTACACTAAATTCTCTGTGAACAAAATAAATATTGAGAAAATTTTAAAACTATGAGAAAATTGTTTATTTATTTTTAATTTTAATCACATCCTGAAATCCAAAAATTTCAGGATGTGACAACCGCTGACGTCAACCGGTCAGGAAATGCTTTTGCGAGAAAGGGCGCCGTACCCACTTGTGATCGGACGAATATCAGCCGATCGATTTTTTTTTTGCTAAAAGTTATTACTTTCGTGATTACAACACAAATCGATCACCACTCTCTTTTTTTTTTGAGGGATCACCACTCTCTGGATTAACCCTTACGTGCGTGGAGTATAACTCAAACAAGTAAGGGCGCGTTTGGTTCCCTGGCTTAGGCCTGAACAGGCTTGCATAATGCAGCCTCATGGCGTTTGGTTGCCTGCCCAGGCACCTAAGTCAGGCTTACTTTATGCTGTGAGGCGTACTAGCTAAGCCAGGCTTGTACAAGCCAACGGTGACACATGTGAGCAAATCGCCTCACCACCACTGTGGCGGAGGGTCACCTACGGCCGGGAAAGCTCTCCAGCGAGACCGCGCCACAACCACGCACGGCGGCGGAGGGGTCACCCGCAGCCCGGGAAGCTCCCCATCACCTCATGTGCTTCCACCACCCAACTCCTTCCCTCGCTTGCCGCGGCGGCGGGACATGTCGGCGTAGCGTTCGTGTGGCCAGGCAGCTCTCTCCCTAGTCGTCGGCGCGCCAGCGCACCCCATGGCTGACGGAGCGGCCGGGTCGGCTTCCCTGCGGGGCAGCGCCACCCCCGCGGCCGGGGTGACGACCACTGCTGGCCGGCGGAGCGGCCGCGCGCGGCCAGGGCAGCTCCCCCGCCGTGCACTCCTGCTTGCGCATATGCTCAGACCAACATGGCTGGCAAGTGGAGGTGACTGGTGGATTTTATTGTGGCGTACTGCTCGGCTTGTGCTCAAGCAAGGAGGCGAGGAAGGACCAGATGGAAGATGGTGAAGCTCTTGTCACAAGTAACGGCGACTAAACAATGAAACAAGTAAGATCAATCACAACGGAGACACACGATTTTACGTGGAAAACCCCTCCAATGCGAAGGGGAAAAACCACGGGCGCCAGCCAACAACACTTCTCACTATTATCAAGAGTTTGGATTACAACGCCGTATGGCGGCTTACAAGGGAGTAATGGAGTAAACCCTAATCGAGGGTATATGTACTGAACCGTTGGCTTTGCTCGGGCCTCCACTTTGCTACAGCAGAAGTCGGCCCGCCCAATATGAATTTGGAACATATCCAACAGCTCTTGTGCTTGGATTGGAAGAGGAGCAACACATGATCGAGAACAAAGAGGGGGAGAAGCTCAAGCTGCGTGGATTGGAGGAAATTCAGAAGGGGGAAATAGCTGCGCTTTGCCTATTGGAGAGGTGACCAAACGGAAAGAGAGAAGCAGAGACGAGAGTCACAAGATGCAGCGCTGGGGGCTGCTGATTGCTAGCTTGCTTGGTAGGGGCTGCTGCTGCAAGCTTCTCGGAGGTGACAGCGAGAGCTGTTCCCGCTAGCTTGCTGCGATGAGTGGCACCATGCTTGGCAGCGTACATGGCCACACGCATAGGAGATCTCAGAGCTAGATTCACCATGTACAGGGAGGTTCATGAGCTCTTGACAAGGAAGGGATTCGCGTGCGGCGGAGCTCAATTTGCCGTCGAATCTCTCCACGCCATGTCCGACGCGAGGATGGGCGAGGAAGAGAGATGGTAAGTTCACCTATGTCCAATACAAGATTATCCTACCAATTTCTACAGGCAACCAAACACAAGCTAGACTATCCAAACTGGAACCGGTTCCTCTGCAGTACTGCAGAGGGACTCGGTGCCACTGACCTGCGGGCCCCATGGTTCAGGGGGCCACAGGTCAGTGGGAGAGTCTCCCTGCAGTACTGCAGAGGAGACTCATCCATCCAAACTATCAGTAGCCATCCAAACCAAACACAGCTGAATGTACTGGTTAAGCCTGGTGAAGTCTAGCCTGGCTTAGTTTTCTAGCCAGACTAGAGCTAACCAACTAACCAAACAGACCCTAAGTGGCTTGGAGAATGAGAGTGGCACTAGCAGTGCAGCTTTGCCACGGCCAAGGTAGGGAGTGCTGCCCTGGCGACATACATAAGACCAAGCAATGGACTAGGAGAATTTTCTTCTTTGTCGAGTAAATTCGAGTATTTCTAGGATTCAATATGAAATAATTAAATTCAGTATTATGATCATATGTTTCCAGTGAAATTGAGTGGGGCTAGTGCAGTTTTCATAAGGTCAAATAATAATTTTCTACCGTACCTGCAGTAAGTGATTAATCAATCATTTTCTCTATCGGTTCAAAGTGTTGGCAGAATTTACACAACGGCGAGGAACAATTTTATACAACTACCATAAAAACATTTATATATAAATGAGAACCTAGTTTTGTTACATATCATATTAATTAGGCACCATGAAACTTAATGTTCTTTGACCCGTATATATGGTACCTCAACCGATGCGGGATAAATTGTATTTTTGTAGTTTTTTTATGAAAGCTTACTTTTCACTATTGTAGAGAAACTTTGTGGCAAATAATAAGACTTTAATCTTTAGTTTTCATGACCCCAGAAACAGGCTTCTGGGGTCATGAAAACTCTATCGGCGCTATCGTCAATAATGTGTTTTCAAGCGTATCCCAATCTCAATTCTCAAATGTGACCTATAGGTGAATGGATATGCTTCATCCTCCTATGTCCTTTTTTTTTCACTCAACCACCATCTCCCTTTGAAACCATGAAATATCAAGAAAAACCTCAATCCACTGTGCCACACGGTCATCTGCCTCCACATTTTGCCCATAGGCTAAATCTCTTCTCATCAATCCCCAGCAGCTGTCGATCATATCAATAATGGACGAGGGACCATCTTATGTGAGGAGATGACCACAAAACTATAGTATGGGAGTCGGCGTTAGATTTACATATGCTTCTGATTGAGAAGAGGGTCGATGATGGATCTATGATTTGGGGGACACGAGCACAGTGTTAGTACCGGCCCAGAAGCAGCTAGCTAGAAATGAATTTTAAGGGGGCACACAATAGAGCATGGTGTTATTACCTATTATTACTATGTTAGAGTAACTCCAACCGTCTAGGTAAATTGATTTGGCTGGGTAAATTTGAATAAGTTGGAGTAAAAACCCCTTCCACGCAACAGACTTTTCTTTTTTTTACTCCCTCGCTATCACGCTCGATATCTCTCCCCCTCAGCTTGCTTTTTTCCGGAGCGTTGGTGCCTTGCCATCTGCTCCTCCTCCCCCCTCCCCAGCTCCCACATCATCTCCCGTGCCAAATGAGGCCGCCTGTGCCGTTGCCGCCCCTTCACGCGGTCTCCTGCTCCCTCACGCCGGCGCAGCCCCCTCTTGCGATGGATGCATGCAGTGATGGGTGGAACATGGCACGAGCATGACAGGAGGCTTTAGGCTTGATCGATGATGAATGCAGTGATGGATGGAGCACGGTAGGAGCACGATAGGAATCTTCATGCTTGATGGATGGGGGTCTCGATGGATCGGAGGACAGGGCGGCGATGTATCTGTGGAGGAGGTGATCGGCGTTGCTTTGGGGGGGGGGTGATACGAAGGTTTTGAATATGGGAGTAAGGTATACCTAGTCTGTTGGTTTCTCACCATTTAGGAGGCTCTCTTTTTTTTACAGGATTGGAAAAATTCCAAATTTAGCTAGGAGGATAGCTACTCTCTTGGAGTTGTGTGCCCCATCACTTTTACCGCGTCACTTAATGACCCGCTTTCACATATATACTTATGAAGACTAATCAACTGTGACTATATACATAATAAATGGTTTTACTCCATTGATCAGTTCAGTTTCAAATAAGAGACAAATTACTACACTTCCAAACTGCATTATCCAGAGTGGCGTTCAAGCTCGGAAGGATATATAGCTTACATTAATAAATTTTCATTTGATGAAGTTTTCAATTTATGCCCATCAAACCTTGTTTCTAGAGAATTAAAACATGATGAAATTACTTCTACTTAATGTGGCAAAAGAAAATAAAACAACAACATAATGAGTAGGAAAATTAATTTTTATGGTCTGAACCAAAAGTTAATGATAGTTGTAATAAGCACGGACACTGAAAAAAAGGATTAGCAGAAGCATTAATTCTGAAACATGTTATCTATATTGAATATTTTGCCCCTCATCATAAGTATCCTTACCTGTTAAATGACGACTATAGCGAATTGACTTGTTCCTTGATGTAGTACGTGCTTCCATACAATAATGGCATGTTCACAGGCCCTTGTGGTTCGAATGCCATTCAGGTGAGAGTAGTTATGATACAGTCGTCAGAAACGAAGGATTAAAGGAAACCATCATTTAAATGTTCAGTTTTGCTCCTTGTCAACTGATTGATTTTCCACTTATCCGTCAATCAACTTGCTGGCACATCCGATTGAAAATGGATGGGCGAGATTGCTTTGTGTGCAAATTATCCTACCAGGCCCGCTTTTGGTACGTTTGACGCCTGTTAATGCTTAGCGGGTCGGGTTCAATTTTGGTGGAGACCCATCCTCTGTTCTGTTTGTTTGGCCTTCTCGTTTTTATCCCCATCGAAAGGATAGAGGTGGGAGGCGCAGGTGGCAGACAGCTCGCGGCGATTTCTGGTGATTTTTGTTCCTCTCCTCACCAGATCGAGGGAACTGAGGCGAGAGGGACAGTGAATCGGTGCCGGGCGTGTGCTCATCGACGGCGGCAACACCAGCGATACGGCATTTTATTGGTGAATCTCCACACCCATCGAACCTACCAGATGTGATTTCCCCCTTGGTTTTCTCATTTGTGGGTGTTTTCTGATCCTCCTTGTGTGTTTCAAGCCGATGTGGGTGTTGTCTGAGTCTCCTGTGTGCGATTCAAGTCGATTTAGCTTCTGTTTTGCTGTTATTTTGTTTTAGGGTTCCATTTTGGGGCTGGGTGGAAGGGGCTGGTGCCTTGGAGTCATCCTATGCAGATTCGGTAGTGGATTGCGAGGGGGTTGGAGATCCGATGTTGGAACTAGAGCCGGAGGGGACATGATGCGCTGCACCGAGGCACATCAATTTTCCCTTGACATGGTGCCGCTCTGTGTTCTCTGGATTTGTAGCGTAGGCAGGCTGGCTCTGGGAGCCTCCATCAGATGCACAGCATAGGCTGCCAGCTTCCAACCTTCCATGCGCCAGCTACTCTCATCATCCTTGATCCTCCCCTCCCTCAGTAGCTACTACAGGCTAGCAGGCTTTTGTGCCGTGTTTGTTAGACTATTTTTGTGTTCAAATTCCCCACATACCTCTTCCATTTCTAGTTCACAATTTGATAAAAGAGTTTCATGTCATTGTAAATTTGTGTATGTGGTTGCCGAAATTTAGTGAGGAGAGCTGCTATATGTCTGTCTATCTTTTCATCTTTCAAAATATTGTCAGCTTGAATATTTAAGTTAACAATGAGAAAAAAAAATCCTTCATGTTGAAGTCAACTCGGCTAGTAAGAGTGGTCCTCTCGGACCTGTGCTTTCCGCAGCCATCCATCCTGCTGCGACATTTTTGGCTCTTAATATATTGAGCAGCTGTGCATGTCCTCAGCAGCTGAGGATTTTGGGAACTATGGGGCAAGTTGCTGCAGTTCCTGGGTGGTGTTTTGCCATGCAATGTGAGAGCTAGCCTTCTTATTGATGGATACTCCCGCTCTCTCGTTTGTTTTATCTGCTTGTATATGCACTTTTCTGAATTTTCACTTACATTTCATGCCTTTAAGATTTTGAGAATGCCATGTCGTAATGCTTATTTAATGTAAACTGATGAATCCTAGAATATCTTTTGTTGGTTCCTTGTTATTTGCATGTCGTAATGCTTGTTCCTTGTTCAAATGTTACCACAAATTTACAAAGTCTTTTTGTAATTTCACTCGGTATGAACTATAGTTTATTTCATTTGACCCATATCTACTACTTTCTGTATACCATCACCAAATGTATTTTGTGAAATAGGAAGAGAGGGGTTTTAATGAGACACTTAACATGTCCATCACTAGGATATTAACTCTGAAAATTTTAGAAATGCTCTTAGTATTGGGTGTGTTAAAGACTTCAATTAATCTTAGTTTACTGACTAGCAAGAACGCATCACTATTCCATTCTTTTAATGATTTGCATGTTGTCAAATTTATTCATGTGTGTTCCTCTCAGTTCGCATCCTCCTAGGATTTTTGCATTCTTCCCATGGAACATGTTTTTTTTTTTGAATCACTATCTAGTAGAAAAGCATCTCTGTAGTACCTGTTTTGCAGCAATATTTCTGGTCTGGTTTAGCTATCATTTAGATGCTTTGCCTTCAGTGCTCCAAAAATATCACCACTTAAACTGTTTCAGAAGTTACCAAATGTTTTTAGAGTTTCAGCTTTTTTTTCAGAATGGTTGATCTATTGGTTGTTTGAGACTAACCCTCCACCTTAGATTGGGGCAAAGGACTTACAACTTTCTGATTGGTTCCTATGTTCTAGAACCCAAAAAATTCAGAATTATACTTTTGTTTTATTCCTATGATACTCCCTTGTGCTTTTTTTTGTCCCTGTGATTGTAATGTTATGGCTGCATTTTTTCTAAATGCTTAGAGTTTTAGTTGTTTCATAATAGTTCATGGTTTCAGGAAATAAAGGAATTTCAAGAGATACGAGCCGAGCTCTAGTTTTTTGTTTACCTGCTCAAGCAGTCATCTCTGAGCTCTATTCCAAATGCTTTGTGTTCCTCATTTTTTTTGTTTACTGTATTCAGACAATGCCACCAGGATAGGGGAGTGGCTGTCATGATCCAGAAGATGATCATGAAATGGTTGAATCAGCTAGCGACAGGGAGGATGATACTTTTGGTGGCACTGCACACAAAGAAGTGCATGGGCAGCGTGAGCTACAAACGAATATTGAAGCACTAGATGATGATACACTTTTTGCCATTGTTAAGAAAATAGTAAGTATTTCTTCATGTTTATTTCTTATATTTTATTTTGGAAGGGTCCCTTCGTTGTTTTTCAATTCTTTTGAAGTTAATATATGTACTAAAATTATGTACTTATCGATCATGTTATTGTGTGGATTTGTCACAAAGCTCTTATCTAGCCTTTTCCTATTTTTAGGTTTGTGTTGGAGTCAGGAAGATAATATCCTCTGCAAATGCACCTATTGATGGCATCAACACGGTCCCCAATGGCGCTGGTGGTTGTGGCATATCAGGTCGTGGCTCTGGTCGTCTTGCTCCAAAAAAGACAATCACCAAGCTAAATGTTTCTTTCTTTTCGGAAGTCATTCAGTCATTGAACCCAGACAAACGAACAATTATACAATCCTATGGATTTGGCTCACTTCTGCTCTTCGACAAGTGTTCCATACCACTCCCCTTCGCTCGCTGGATAGTGGATCATGTGGCAGTCAGTAGCTCAAGCATTGTTGTCAACAACAGATCTATCCCCTTGAACCCTCAGATAATCCATGATGTTTTAGGAATCCCCATTGGTGGCCAGATAATTAGGAAAGCTGATCCCGAGAGCGGCAAGGGTGAATTCCTGAATTCAATGACTCTGACAACTTTTCCATCAGCTAAGGCTTTCGGTGACAATTTGTCAAAGGAAAACATTTCAGAAGATGATCTTGTGCGCAGTTTTCTCATAGTTGCTCTTGTTACATTTCTATGCCCAAACTCAACGACACACCCCAGCACTGAGTACCTTCAGCCCTTGGTGGATGTAAAGAAAGCAAATGAGTGGGATTGGAGTGAGTTTGTCCACTACTGGTTGCTAAAACAGATCAAGGAGTATAATGGACTTATGAAGAATGTGGATCATTCCTCCATCATCATGTGTGGATGCTTGTACACTATTTGTGTGAGTATATTTTGTTATTACTTTCTCTGCATATATCATGTTATGTTTCTTGCAATTTATTTTTTTCCTTTTTTCTATGAAATAGCTTCCTGGTGACTTGCTTTAATTTAGTTTTACTCAATGATCTTTTCTATTTTTATTGTGTACAGGTTGTCTATCTTGATTTCTTAAATCTTGATCATCAACAATTACCATCCACTTTGCCAAGGCTTGTTGAGTGGAAAGGAGACATGATCGAGGAGAAGGCTAAGCTTGACTCTGTACAAGGGCATATATATGGAAAACATCCTATAAGACTTGCTTAGTTCAATTTATTGCTGCTTACATTAGCACCAAATATTTTTGAAAATAATTTTAATCTATATAATGTTAAATTTTTTTCTCACAACAGATACTACCACTGAAGTTAACCTGTTATCATAAGAGGACCAGCGCACAGATCCAATCCCCTACATGTGTTATTGATGGTTCTATGTTCAAGAAGTCTTTGACTAAATGTGTTGAAGGAAATATGTCTCATAAGGTTAGTTTAATTTTTTCTATTCACTTTTGTTGTTCCGTAATTGCATAATATATGCATATCCCTTTTTTCCATTGGTATGTGTGCTGGGTCTTTTCGGCTATGCGGTAATTAATCGGATGAAATTTTTTTAGCAGTTTTATTATTACGTGACCTGAACATTTTTCTAATGTGTTTTTCCCATTATCACCTAGAAAGATACCTAATCACTTATGGTATGTTTCTTTCTAGGTTTTGGATGATCTTACTGACCTGAACTTTTTTTAATGTGTTTTCTTTCCCATTATCACCTATAAAGATGCCTAATCACCTATGATATGTTTTTTCATAGATATTGGATGATCTTACCGCTTTGTACACAAAGCATGCAAATGCACCAACAGATTTTGCCGCAGAAAATGCTCAAAATATCATTCTAGATGTGATGAGTTACTTCTACCAGCATGCTGGTGCAAAAGAGAGGCCCAAGTGCAACAATGAGTGCTGTAGAGTTGTTTTTGACAATGACCCTGCACATGCTGTACATTCAAGTGGGGACCAGGTCAAGAGTAGTTTGCATGAGAACAATGACATTATGGATCGTGAGATTCGCACCAACATCCACATGGATTAGAGTCCGTAGTATGTGCACACACAATATTCCGTCCTTCTGGAAGCGCCCACATATACAAATGTAGTTTTCTTGACTCAGATCTACTAGAACCAGGTACTTTCTTGGCCTAATTTCTCTTTTTGCATGCTCCTCAGATTTATAAATCATGTAAACCTTGCCCTTTTCAACTTCATTTGCTTGGTATCTACCTGTTGCTTTGATCAACTGCTGAAATTGGTAGAATATTTGGGTGTTGTACAAGTCCCTTGCTTGTTTTTCAAAAGCATATGTAGGGTGCAGCAACACTACTTCTTATGCCTTGTTCTTATCTCTTAGATTTCCTTTTTCATCCATGTTTTTTTATAATCCTATCATACTCATGTACAAATAAGATCAAGCTAGACGTCGGTCCAACATTATCCTTAAATATTGCATTTGTACCCTCACTTCAAGAAGTAGAGCATATAAACGGGAAGAACTTGTCCTTGAAGTAAACTAGAACAAACATTTCCCTGTTTTGATACATTGCATTCAAATACTTCAAATGATGTACTTTGTGTTTATGTACCATGTAACTCCACAACCTCTCAAATTCCTACTTTGTTAGGCAATTATAAACAATGTCATAGAAATCCATAGCAAACTTTGGATTTCCAGATAAAGTTGTTCCCAAAAGAATTTCTGCTTTAGACATAATGTGGAAAAGGCAGTTCATATGTGTTGCATCTGGAAATTCTTGTTCAATTGCTGCTCTCATCGCTCCATCTTGATCCGTAACTATTGATATTGGGGCTTTTCCACTCATGCACGCACGAAAGGTGCTAAACAAACACCTGAAGGTCTGTATTGTTTCGTCGCTAAGGACTGCACCAGCAAAGAGTAAGTTATCTCCATGCCCATTTATTCCCACAAATGGTGCAAATTTCAAGTTGTATCTGTTCGTTTGGTATGTTGTGTCAAATCTTACAACATCTCCATATTCCTCATAACAAGATCTGCTTACACCGTAGGACCAGAATATGTTTCGCACTTTGTTGTCTTCATCAGCATCGAAAGAAAAGAAGAACATAGGATCTTCAGCATGCTTCTCTTTTAGGAACTTCACAACTTGAGTAATGTCAGTCTGACCCCCCCCCTCTCTCATCACTCTTGTTCTATAATTGCTTATATCTTTCTTGATCAAGTTTGTGAATTGCATACCACCCCTCAAGAATGATATAAATGCCAATATTTTCCTATTTGGCACATTAACATTTGTAAATGTCCTTATCATAGCTTTTTCTTGATCTGTTAAATATCTGTGTGACCTCAACAATTTTGATAGGGCAGGTGCAAGCAAATTGTGGTTATGCTCAAGATTGAGCCTAGTAACTATCCACACATCGCCCCTTTTTGTTATCACCATCTCTGGCGGACAATTTGTCTTGTCAACAATATCACATCTCCTCTTCCTTGCTGCTGGAACAGGTGCTGCTTCATCTGTGGTGATAGGTACTTGCTTCCTTTTTCTTGATATTTTGCTTAATTGCACCCCAGATTTATGTTGCTTCAAGGTCTGTTCATCTTGTCTTGCATCATTATGTCGAATTGCACCCCCCCCCCCCCCCCCCCCCGCTAACACTTGAAAATTCTCCTTGTCACCTCTCCAAGTGTAGCTTTTTGTCTTGATTTGTATGTACCATTTTTAACAGTAGAGAACCCCACAATCAAGGCATAACTATTGTAGAATTTAAAAGCTTCTTCTGGTGTTTCAAACTGCGTGTCAATGCACGGGACATGCTTCTTCTCCTCTTTTTGACTGAGCAATATAGCTGCTTCCACACTTTCATTTTGCCTAAAGATTTCAATATCTTCCTCTGTAATGTCATGTTTTTCATTGATTTCAGCATGAGGACCCACACCATTTTGTTCATTTATTACAGGCACATCAACATTCTCAGAAGCAATTGATATGCAAGGTTGTACACCCACATGTGCATCAACATTCTCAGAAGCAATTGATATGCAAGGTGCTACACCCAGAATGTCATGGTCTTCATACTGTACCTCTGCAAGTGTGTTCAGACCCTCACCTGGTTGTTCAATCTCTGCATCATGACACATAGGGGCCGAGTGCATATGATTTAGTAGCAGTTCATCATTCATTCGTTCTAGGTATTGCAAATTAGCATCTGTTGTATCTATGGCAATTTTTGTTACTGGAATTTGTTCTTCTGGTAATGCACCTTCATCAACCACAACTCGTATCTCATTCCTTCTTAATGGACCTGGACCAGTGCATCTGCTTTCTTTAGAAATTTGAACATTTGATTCTGCTTGTTCATTGGATGCAAAAATTGTCTCATTGATTTTCGATGGATCAGGATCTGTGCATCTGCTTGTTGTTATGTGAAGATCATGCTGCATAGCCAAAAGAAGGTTAGCACATAAGCTCTCAAAGCATATGACATAACCCACAATAATAATTGTCTTCTATTTTTTTCAAATCTTCATGTGTGCCTTTTTACCTCACGTAAGTTGTCAAATGCTGGATCAAAATCATCAGATGTCAGCATGTGCATCAAAGAGCCAACTGGAGCCTGCAGAAGAGGGGAAAAGGTAGACAAATACTTCATATACATCCTATATTTTAATGACAAAATGTCAAATCACTTTCTATTAATTTCCACCCCACCTCATATAACTTGTTGAGGTCAGTATGCTGATCCAAATATGTCTGATGCACCGAGCTTGAATTCTCTTGATATTGTAAATTAAGGTCTCTCTCAATCAACTGAGAAAAACACCCATTAGGAAACATTCGAAATATTTTTTTGTTCAATGTGCTTAGTACATAGTAGTTTGTAAAAAATCATGATATTTTTTCACTCACAAACCTGTGAACATTGTATTGAATTCCACATATCCATATATCTAGCATCACTCAGCAATTGAAAGCTTTTTCCAGATTGTTCCTGCATTATATTTTTTCAAGATTTCGTCACTTGTAAATATCTATAATGAATATGTAAAACATAGCAACTGGAGCACCTATTTTTTTCTCACATGTATGTTCTGTGGATTTGTGCATCCTGGATTGTCATCACGACCGAATGAGCCAGAAAAAAATGATGTTACCTGCCTCCAATCATTTCGTGGTATGTTGTTTGTCTGTATTTATTTTTTACAAGCACCAGTTCAAGAGTCTCTTACTAACCATAGTAGTATATAACTTGCGATATAGAGGCCGGGATATGATTATTCCTTTATTTAAAAAAACCATAGTAGTATATTCTAACCATATACTATCATATTTATTAATGATTCTCCCCCTCAACCCAATGCATACCTCAACATGTTGCTGACAAAATGGTGCTTCTTGAGAGTTTCTAATCTGTTCCATCATCAGCCCAGTGTAACTCTATTGCATAATCATGTTTGAGTTTGACATAAAAGCACCTGTTGCTACAGGAACATCATGTTCTTTTGGACCTCTACCCCAATTGTTTGCAGTGAAATTTCCCACCTAAAGCACAAAATTGGAACAACAATCAGCAGAACCAACAAAGGGGCGGCTGTCACCATGAGGCATCATTGTAAGTAAACAATCTAACATCTTAATTTCTAGATTCTAAAATGATTCCACATCTAGCACGCAAAATCTGAGGATCTTAATATATCTGTAACAGCTAACTAGAAATCAGTATGACTGCTCATCAAAGTACAAAATAGACAATGGTTTTGCAAGTCAAATATGCTATTTTCTTCATCTCAGAAAAAATGAACATCAACATCCCATACCATGTTTTCCATGTTCTTCAGATTTATGCCTAACTAAACTGACAAGAGTACCTAACCTTTTTGCAGATTCACTTTTTTAATTAATTGAGTTTGAGAAAGTGCCCCTGAGGTCACAAGTCATCAGCTGGAAGGAGGAACACCCAAGAGGATAACATGGGAGGTCGGGGAGAGAGGAACTGACATTGTCTGCCGATGCATCCTGCTCATATTCTTGTTGATCCCCCCAATGGATCTCCATCTGCTGCTTTCTCTTGCTTCTGGGAAGGTTTTCCTCCATGGTTTCACGGGGCTTACCCAGCAGATCTGTTTTTCCTTTTGTGTGTCTGGGGATGGAGGCAGATCTATGATATATCACATTTTTTGGCGGCTACCATACCATACACGGCCGCCTCTTTTTTCTGTGTAGTTATTAGATCAATTTTGTTAACCTATGTAATGGGCTAATGGTATAATTTTTTTTTGCGTGTTCTTGTATTGGGCCTCCAAAAAAGCTTCTATCGGGCTGGATTGTAAGCTGTGGTCGGTTAGGGGTATGGTGTATTCAGGGGGACATCAGGCAGAAAAGGCCCCCAGCAGACAACAGGCAAAAAAGGCCCCCAGCAGACTGGCAAAAGGCCCTCAACAGACAACATGATAGACAACAGGCAAAAGGCCCCCACCAGACAACATGAAAAGAAAAACCTCCAACATACAACAGGCTAAAAGGCCTCGAACGGAACAAAAGCCCACCAACTTATTAACCTGTCTGGAACAATAAAAGTGCGCCCGATATGCTTACTAACGGGTAACAAATAGTAAGAAGCGGGCCCGAATCAGGAAAGTGTGCTCAGGGGATGCCCAACGGTAGGATTATGAATCTACGGCCAAAACTGGTGATTGACATATAATGTAAATATCAATCAATTGACGTGGAGACACACCCTTAAATGTTTGCAAATAAATAAATTGTAGATGGCAATAGAAGCCATTGAAAAAGCAACCAATTCCATGGACTAGAAAAGGCCTCTTAAGTTTGAATAAATTGTTTCGATCGAATTAAAACACGGAAGCAATATATGGAAAAAACATCAAAAGTACTAATAGCTTCAATTAGTTAACAAACATCAAGGCTGGAGCACGAAGAGCAAGCAAGGCAGGATGGCGACACATAATGGCGCCTACCAGCCGATTATACCGCCTACATGCGATGCGACGATGGGGCCTGGGGCAGATTGTCTTCATCACATTTCTGAAGACTTCCATTCACAAATGATTGCACCGTAGCATTTGCCTGAAAAATGCTGGAGAGTTCTTTGTACCCCAGGTGACTTTGTGAAACCCCCGATGACAAATTGATTCGCACAATTTTTAGCACAGGTGCAGACTTGAATAGAACCTCCAGAAAATGAAGCTGATGATAATGAGTTACATCGAAGCCTTCAATTTCGACCTCTTCAAGCTCAGGGTAGGAGAAATCTTCATCTACCACCATGATGGGAGTACGAAGTTTTGCAACTGATGATGCCTAAACAAGGATCAAATCAGATACTGATCAAGCTTCATCTATGATGACTGCTACTTAAGATGTGCAAATTAAACTAAGCGAACTCATACCGTGTATCGGGATATGACCAGCTGGAGCCTTCTAACATTCAGAGTGGTGAGCAGGTGATGAAGCACGACTGGTAGTCCAGTAAAGCACTGCAGTATAGGTACTTCCAGCTTCAGAACAGAGAAGTTGGTCACTGGAAGGCATGCTATCTCCTCCGCGAAGCTCCGATTTGCGCTAGGATCACCCTGAAAATATTAGTCATTATTAGCTCCTGGGACGACTAGTCGACTACTAGCTATGTAACTAATAAAAAATAATGGAAATTATGTAATCAAAGCTGGAAAAGTTTACAGTAGCTAGCAGTGAAGATTTGAAGAAGCACGTACGCCGAAGATGATTATCACCAGAGAAAACACGTGGACAAGATTATCGACGACATGTCGTCCCTGCTCGCTGGTGCTCGAGCTCGACTCGATGATGGCCATGTCCAGACTCTTGAGGCGCCAGCAAGCAAACCCAACGGAACAAGACGATATGGAGCAGTACTTGAACGAGAGGTTGTCGATATTATTGGACTCGGAGAACTTGATGACCCAGTCCCGGTTCCCACAGGACAGCAGCCTGAACTTTCTGAGCCGAGGGGCCACGACGTCGACACGCCGCATCGTGCCGCCGGCGTCGGGACGACGACGCAGCGGCCTGATCGCAGCTCCATGGCCAGCCGCCGGCGACACCAAGCTGTGAGCGCTGTCTCTCTGGATCTGGACTCTGGAGTAGGTGGGACTGCGAGAGAGAGACGAGGAAAAGTGGGAGGCGGCTAGTAGGTCACCGGAGGGCCGGCCGCGCGGGGGGACAGGACAGTGGGCTGCAGAAACGGAAACGGACGCGCTAGGTCAGGAGAGGCTGCATCGCGAGTAGCGGCGATCGCCGATCGTACGGTTGCTTGGCCCGGCCGGGCAGTAGCATGCGCGTTACGGTTCAGGCAAGTTCAACTTGTGGGGCCCCCGGAACCACCCTCACGCGCCACCGGCAGTCAACTGGTCCCAGAATGGTTGTTCCGTTCCGTTCTGACATGTTGACCCATCCGAGGCACTGTCCCATTTCTGATACCGATTTGACGCCCAACAGTGTTAGGGCACCCGCAATGATTGTAGCATACTACTCTCTATAATATCATTCACGTAGAATATAGCATGTAGTGTAGATGACCTGTCCAACAGCCTTACTCTAGCTCAATTTCCTAAATTATGCTAGCCCTCCGTGCCATGTTCCTGATAGGCCATAGGAAGACTACCAGAGAGAGAGCAGAGAGACTACCAGAGAGAGAGCAGAGAGAACCGTGGAGAGGTGAAGTGGTGGGACCCGCTTTGCATGAGAAGTTGTGCTATTGCATCTCGCTTAACGTAGCGACGCCATGTTATCTCTTCATATTATTTTAATTTGAAATGTTGAGGTGGCTTCACTCCTAACGACTTGTTGGGGCTGCCCTTAGGCTGGGGCAGAAACCAAGCCCTAGCCGCTAGCTACACTACGTACTTATCCATCTCCATCCACCGAGTAGGCCCTAGCCCTAGTTAGCATGAGAGCATGGCTAATAACCACGTCGACCGCCGGGACGCTCGACTTGATGGTGGCGGGGCCCACTATCTGAACCAATAGCAGCAGATGCATGCTCTCTTCCTCGGCTTCAGCCGGCGCGTCGCCAGACGCCAGTCTCTTTCTTTCTCTTCGTCCACGTAGACTCTCAGCCGGTTTTCCACCACCCATAATACTTGCTCTAAAGCCTTTTGGATTCCCCTTGCATGAGCCCGTATTTCATGATTTTGTGGAGTGTGCCTGCCGAGAGGAGTTTTGCATATGAAGTTTAGGTCAACAAAGTATATACTTATTTTAATGGTGGTAAATTAAATCTTGGAGATAGATTATATATGTGTGTGTGTACAATATTATTAGTTTCTTGGTTCATGGCACACGTGTACAGGTTGCATGAATCGGACATGCAAAAGGCTAGAATATTTCTAATATCTAAAAACAGGCACTTTCGTATAAGTAATTCTAATTAGCGAAACAGTATCCACATCAACTTAAGCAATGACTATGTAAGAGCATCTTCAAGAACTCTTGTATCTATAAATAGTTAAAATTTTGATATATCTATTATGTAAAACGAAATAGCTAGCGAAAAAAAATAAAATCCAACAGCTTCTCCAAATCCAAAAAGAAATAGCTAGCGCTCAGCGCTAGACAAAGATGCCCAGCGGCACCCCCTGGATAGAAAATGAGGATAGAAGACGAGGTAAACAGAATTTCTGTTAGATGTGAGTTTTTTGTCTTCATTTTTTTTAGAAAACTCACCAAGATACAAGAGCTTAACAGCAGTGACTATGTACACTAGTTCTTTTTCCCAAGAGTGTCGGGCTAGCATTCATGCATATGCATCAAATTTTAAAATAAAGTTATAGTTGTGCATGATAAGAACATATACCATGATATGGATCCCCCAAAAAAACATGTTTGGAACCCATCACCGCAAATAGACTCGCATTTGAAGATAAACAAAATTTTCTTACTATAGCAAGACAGATCAAAAAAGGCTGTCAACACATCCATTTCTCAATAACTCAAATGAAAAACTGAAAAGTCAGGTGAATTGAATTACAATCGCGTGAAAAATTTCATTATTCCGCTGCTTCCATTAACTTTTTTGTTCGTCTTATCCATGGACCTCTTCAGGATTTTTTGCCTCTTGGGAACCATCTTATTTGGCATAGATTTGACACTATGTCGTGTCAATGATGAGCAAATAGCAACAGGTACTTCATTCAACAACAAACTTGGTTCGTCATAATCTTCATGGCCAAAACCCAATTGTTTCGTATCCTTGATTGTCTGATTGCTCTCTTGTGACAATGCTGAGCATGATAAATCGGATTTTTCATCTTCCAGATCAATTAGTAACTCATTTTGACCCAATTCTTGACCCTTATCAGCTGGTAATTTCCTTTTCTTGAATGGGTTGTTCTCAGGGATATTTCTCAGCTCCACTTGATTGCTTTCCACTCGAGGGGATTGCTTCTGCTGTAGAAATTTGCCAAGGGCAAGAACACCTTTTTTGCACTTTTGCCCATCGCTAGAAATCTCATCAACTGCAAAACATTGTATAATAAAATAAAAACACTATGAGAAGTCCTGAACTTGACTAGTTCACTGGAGTACCATAGGACAGTGAGGGCATAATAATCATCCATTTTATCTTTGAAAGAAATTAGATTCGCAAAAAGGAAAAGAATAATGTTAAGTTTGTCCAAGTTCACACTTACCTAACATATTTTCTTTGCTTTCCTGGGATGAAAGGATTGTAATACAACTCTTTTGTGTTGAAATTTCCTGAGAACCACATTCATTAGCAATGTCAAATGCCGAGGTATCAAGAAAACCAATAGGGCTAATGATTCTAGAGTACTGATCAAATGCTTTCATGGTAATTGGATTCAGGTGCCCCTCTGCAATCCCTCTTGCAATTGATGGTGATAATGCTCTTTAGATGATTAAGGAATTCACAGTGGTAACAGTACAAAATAAATAATTATCTGGAAGACTGATTTGAAATATATTTCTTTGTAGGCAGCAAGCCATATCAAGTCAGTAGTTCACTACAGATATTTGCTACTATGACAACTACACATATGACCGCTGGTTAAATCAAAGCATGGTTAGTGCACAAAGTGCACTTTAAGAAAACCAAAAGGAATAGGACAGACTACTACGCACCTAAATTAGTGGCAAGTTAGAGTTTAGTTGTTTGCCTAAATAAATCAGCCATTTAATGAAGGAACCAATAATTGAAGCATCAAAACCTGGTAGTACATAAAACTGTCCCCCTGTATTGATGCTAGTACTATCAGAGATGTAGTCAGCAACAAACATTTTATACAGATGGCTCATGCTCAGGCTTATCAAACAAACTTTAGGATACGGTCCAAGAATATCCAGGTCTCCATCCAAGTAAGTAAGATATTGTGCATCCAAAGGTTTCAAATGTTTCAGTGACTTGCTTTTGACATCATATCTGGGACATTAAAAGAAAGTGGCTCATCAGTGTCTTTTCACAAGTCATACAGATGCGCAAAGCAAGATAAAACACAATCTTACACTCTAGCATGGTTGAACACTGCAAGAGTTTTCCATAAGGAATCAGCATAATCATCTGGCATAGAGTACCGCTTGTCAAGCTTTAAGTTTGATATAACCTGGCAATGCTTAAATCAGTCAGGCAGCTCTTTATACAACAAAACAACATTCATCACCGCAGACTGCAGATTGTTCAGACAATTATAAGATACAGCATAAAAAAATGGTGTAATTATGGAGAGTGCACTTGTGCAACAGTATGCAATGTATCAAGCAGAAAATTTCAGTAACACAAAGTAATTGTTGTTTAAGAAAATGTAACTGCTGCAAATTATATATCAGATTCTTTCATTCAAAGTTGAACGTTCCAAAAGTTCAATCAGTATATTACAGTGGTTACATACAGAGTACTCCAAAATATGCTTCTAAATGGTTTCGGAAATATTCTGTATTGTAAGTAGATGTGTCTTAAAAATTTCATAGTTTACTGTCACTACACAAAGTACTCTGAAATAAATGTTCCAAAAACATTATAGAATGTTATGCAGTAACGTTACAGATTGGAGTATTTAAAACACAAAATTACACAATAGCTCAAAAAACATTCAGTTTCTAAATAAGTGCATCTTAAAATTTTCAATGCACTGTCCCTTTTAGCAAACTGCACATATACTTCAAAATGGTACTACTATCTTACCCTGCATTTCTTAAATGAAGTTTATGGCAAAATATGAACAGAGTAAATAATGTTTCTTTTCTTAATAATAACACAAGATCAAGGGAGTAATCATTCATACACGATTGATATCTTTATATTTCGAGATGATGGAATATGCTCTTTTAGTACCAATGCCTGAAATTGATGGAAGGAAGTCACATCCTGCAAGAACACACATGCCTGTCCAAATATAAAAGTGAAATGTCAGCAGTACTAAAATATATTTGCAATACAACCTTTTCTAAGGTGTTTTCTGCAGTTTTCCTTTCTCTTTTAACATGTTTATATTGCCATTTGAAAAACGGGAATAGATTAAGAAAAAAGTAATGTTCTTATAACACATTGAAAGCAAAGAATTTAGTTTCATAGGTCCTCTAGGGTGAAAACTGAAAAATGAGAAGATAATGAAAATGGCTAGCCAACCTGTGACAGAAAAACAATAAAACAAAAGATACAGTAACTTGTCAAGCAAAATACATCGGTGTCATTCTGTATAGAAGCTCGATAAACCTAAGCTGCAAGAATGTGGAACCTTTAATAGGCTAAATTGTGCAGAGTGAGGCGTCTTTAACTGGAGTAGTACTCAGATCACTTTTATTTCTGATAATTCATCTGGGGAAAATGTTCGGACATGGGCATGACTTACCCGTAAGAAGTTGTTGATCAAAATCTCGGAAGGAAAGACCATGTTTCTCTGTCTTTAGGGTTCTCTCCATTGTGAATTCTTCACCGTTCCCAAAGCGATCCATCTTAAATATAATCTAAATTTTGATATATGTCAGATACCGCAAACAGAATGAAAAGCATATGAGGAGGAAGTAGTTGTCTCACAGCAGGGCAACAATATGCTATTAAGTCACTGTCTTCCGTGACTACAGCAGCTATGCCCCCTTGATCAGCATCAAGAGTAGTTAGATATGCCAACTGTGCATCAGCTTCATACGGAGCAACCACAAATTCAACATTTTCTGACCGCAAAATCTGGAAAACGAAAACTTAGGATTTTTTTTTCTATAAGATGTAAAGAATGTGTACACAGAATTACTTTCAATGTAGTACCTGAATTAGTTGATAAGCCATCAATGGAGTAATGTGCACAGCTTTCTGTAAATTAACAATCAGTGTCAGAGAATCATAATTATGTCTGCCTCCTACTCATCATAACCAAGGATTACAGGAATCCTCTTCTATTCTGACTAGTGCCTCTGTATGACTTGATTGCTGCTTGCCAACTGGCCTCCTAACTCTATATCATGACATCAACAAAACCAATCAAGTCATGTGATCCTAGCAGCATTTCAAGAGCTACACTGAAATTTGGGAATATCAAGCAATAATCACTATAGAATGCATAAAAGCAAGTGACAAGTTTCTGGCACCACATCCCATCACTAAAGATGGATAAAAAATAGTAAGATAATGGAAGTGGAGAACATCAGTGTTTTAAAGGCGGTAAGGCGAGGCGAGGCGAGGCGAGCTGGGTACGCCCGGACGCCTAGGCGACAAGGCGCCACTGTAACTCAAGGCGAGTTGGGTCCGCCTGGACACCTAGGCGACGCCTTTAAAACACTGGAGAACATGTGGACAATACTAGAAGAAATCTGAATATGACATCCAGTGCAGGTTCTGTTGCTCCCTTTCCATGATTCCATCAGTACTACTTGGAAAGCAGCAGCTGAAAATACTGCAGGATCTTGCTTGGTTAATGGTGCAGCACAGTATGCTATCAGGCTATCATACACATTTCTCATAGTATTAGAAAATCCCTTGTTGCAGTGTCAATTTCAGTATTAAAGATTGCATTCTGTTTTCTGTCCTCAGTTACAGGTGGTGTCCACTGAGTACTTGTTTCAATCACGGCTTTGTAATTTTTTGAATTCTACTTTTCTTAATTAAATCAGTAGCACTTCTGCCCTTGTTCTAACTTTCCCCTTCCATAGTACAACTACACGGTTAGTGATAAGCGAATACTTCAAACCTCAGTACTTCATAGTTGTGCACCCTATGTCTTATATTTCACCGAAAAGAGCTAATTGTCAGTTGATACATAGGCTTCCAGAGTCCAGACTCACTGTCCCTAAAGGAAATGGGGACGAAATTTAAGGTAGTTCTCATGGGCTTAAAGTAACAAATTTCCACCTGCATTCTCTTTTACTTGCAACATCCCAGAATATTGCAAGTGCTACTTTTAATACTCTGACAACATAATACAAAACAGTGATTGTCACATGGGAACGACTCCAGTATATTGATGTTGTAGATTTAAATAACTTTTTATAACATACACAGTCACAGAAAAATAATGATCAAAGTTGTGGAGGGTCAATTTTTGGCATTGAATGTCTGTAGATATCAAAATGACACCAAATATTTTAAGAAGACAAAAAGGTTGCAGCAATTTTTCTGGTATGAGTATGACAACAACTGCAAGAAGAAAGGTAGACGCTTACCCGGAATAGGTCAGCAGCAGCAGCTGTGTTTCCTTGCTCAAGCTTTTCTTTTGCCATCTTCAAACTGAGCGCCCTCTTCCTGAATGTAAATAGAAATGAGACTTAAATGTACAGCTTAGGTGTTTGGAATCGCATAATAACCTTTTTATAATAGACCGCAAAGAAATCTAAATAGCAGGAGTCTTATACAACTATCGAATAGCTGATGGGCTATGAGCATAACAACAATTGGTTTTAGCCTTTTAGGTAATGAGGACAGCCCAGCTCCAATTTGGCCCCGTATGCACTGACAAAGAGAAATGCCTCATGGATGCTATCATGCTAACAAAGGAAATAATCCCAAATCACTGCACATTATATTACCATCAAAGCACATAAGCTGACGAGAGAAATCACAAAACTACACACAGAGACGGACAATGAGACTCTGAACTCTTAACCAAATATCATCACAGCTCGAGTTGCCATACCTCTGCCGCTCATTATCCGTGGCCGCCTTGCAAGGCATGCTGCCCCCGTCAAAGACGACGACGGGAACAACCTTGTAATGCCGCAGGAGGTTGATGTGGTGCATGAAGTAGCTGATGTAGCGCCTGGCTGCAGCGCTCTTGGGGTCCATGCACAGCTCCATACTGCAAGAATAGGCTGAAATACCATAAATCAAACACAAGAATCAAACAAAATATGTTAAAAATACTGTCGAAAGAATCTTATCAGTACTACTACTCAACACATTGCAGGTATACAAACGAACCGAACCTCCTTTGTGGAGCCAGGAGTAGGCATCTATGCCGACCTGCAGATTCAGCGCAAAATGTCAGGAAACCAAGAGGGATGGAAATGTGAGAGAAACTGCAGCGCGAGAGGTGGGATGGGGATCTGTTTACCCGCTTGCCGGCGTACTTGTTGATGTGCACGGGCTCGATGAACGGCTTCAGGAAGCGGAGAAGATTGGGGATCCCCATCCGTGTGCGCACACAATCGAAAGCCAACTGATTTCGATTGGTTCCTGGAAGTATTGGATTGGGATTTCAGATGACTGGGGAAGATTGGAAGAAGCGGCGGAGGGGGAGAAATGGGGGCATGCTCCAGGAGGCGAGGAGTATGGAGTCGCTGACAGGTTTAGAGGTATCGCGGGTCCCACAACTGGCGAGGCGGACTGGTGGGTGGGAGCCTCGTTTTGTTTCGCGCGCGCCGGATTAGTTTCCCGCGCTTTCACCAGTGCTGAATAAAAAAAAAGGCCCAGCCCATAAAGGCCTGATCCAAAAGACCTAAGAGTGTCTGGGCCTGGTCCAGTTTTTTCCATTCAAGCAGGCCCGTGAGCTACTATAGGCCGGAGTTAAACAGCAAGCTGTCAGAAAAATAACGGAGTAAATTCTCAATCTCAAAAAAACGAGAGAAGAAAATAACGGAGTTAAACGATAAAAATATATGTTTTACTGGGAACATCTCGTGACCAAAAGGAATATTTGAGCCACAACAGGTACAGTACTTTTTCTTTTTGCGAAGAGCAGGTACAGTACTTACTTAGGGACTGACCTTGTTGATACTCCTTTAATTGTCTGTCACATACAACAAGTCCACCTGCCATTTGGTCAGCCAAACATTTCAACAACAAAAACAGGTAACGGTAGCTATCACGGTCTGTGGCAGCACCTCAAGTCCACAAGACTTTTGTGTATCCCCGTGAAGTGAAGCAAATTTTCTCATTGCTGATCGGTCAGCTTCTGAGAGTTTTCACTTTTCACTCGATTTCTTCTCTGACGGGTTCCTCAATCCTCACCCTCCCTTGTTTCGATTGCTTCACTTGAGCTCAAACCCGAGCACGCACGAGTCCCCGCAGCAGTGAGACAGGACCAAGCCTGGCGTGTAAAAGTTAAACCAGACCAGTAGGCATTTTTCGCTTATTTTCATGCCACACAGGAAACTCTCCAAGTTCTACTAGGCTGTCCGGCATAGGAGGCTAGGAAATGCAGCATTACTGAGAGTAAAATTGAGAAACACTGCTCTTCCAATAAAGAAAAAAGTGAGGTTTTGAATTCCCTGCAAAAAAAAGTGATATTCGAATTTGAGTTGGGTTTTTCCAAACTGATGAGTAGATGCATCTCGAAAAAATGTTTTTGTATAAGTATAGTATTAGCATCATTGTTGTGTGAGAAAAGTACGGCCGGTTGGGTGGTGCTGTTAGAGTGTTGCTGGTTGCCCTCACTTGGTTGTGACCAAATGGAGTTATCACAGATGTCCAAAATATCACAGATGTTGTCGTTCTAGGCCGGCATTCTCTACTTTTCCAGCTTGCTTGATAACCATGAAGTCGTTATCATCGCCTTCACATTTGCTAGTGGCAAGGACACCTATGAGATAGTCCTAACAGCATTTCTTGCCAATTGTTAAGAGATAACTAATGGCAGGAGGTAGCTGTCACCGTATGAACACCTTAAATTCAATGGAAACTTGGCGAGGCTTTGCGTGCACAGTGTAGCAGAAGCTTCTTGTTCTTGTCTTCGTCAATCCGTGTTGAAGTCATGACAAAGATCCCAATTTTTTTACCGATCCAAACAAGCAGAACGGCCTCGTCCCGACGACCCATATTATCTCTGTCGGAGTCTCTGGGAGCGTTTGATCCGCTTGCGAGGACGCGGCGGCGTGCATGGCGACGGCGGCTGCCGTCGGCACGGTGGTGCTGGTGGACGCGGCGCTGGCCCCGTACGAGCACCCTGACCTCCGGTGGCTCGTCCGGAAGCACGTCCTCGCCGTCCTCCAGGAGTTCCCCACCCTCTCGCCCTCCGTCGACACCTACACCAGCGACGACGGCGCCTCCACCGTGCTGCTCAACGCGCGGGGCCTCCTCGCCGTCTCCCCCGCCCTGCCGCCGGTCCTCCTCACCCTGTGGCTCCCCAGGGAGTACCCCTACCGCCCGCCGCTCGTCTACGCGCTCCCCGCCGCGCCGTCGGCGTCGCTCGTCCCCGACCACCCCTTCGTCGACCACCGCACCGGCCGCGTCCACCGCACGCTGCCGTACCTCGACGAATGGAGCGTGCCGACCTCCAGCCTCGCCGGCCTCGTGCGGAGCCTCGTCGCGGCCTTGAGGATGTGCCACCCGCTGAAGTCCACCTTCGGCTTCGCCGACGCGACGACCGCCGGAGCGACGCCGGTGGAGGAGGAGCGGCGGCGCATGCACGCCGTGCTGGCCAACGAGCTCGCCTCGAGGCTGGGCAGGGACGCAGCGGCCTTCCGCGGCGGCGTCGACGGGGACATCCATGCCCTGTCCTCGCTGCAGGCCGGCCTCCGGGCACGCGGCGACGCCATGGGCCGCGCCGTCCGCGACCTGGAAGAGGAGAGGATGCGGCTGGAGCGCGCCGTGACGGCCAGCCTCGCCCACCGCGGCCAGCTGCTCGCCTGGCTGTGCACGGCGAGCCGCGCGCCCGATCCGGGAGCGGCGTTGGCTCCGCACGCGGCCGCGGGCGACGCGCCGCGGTGGCTGGAGAGCAAGGCGTCGGAGCTCGCCGCGGACGACGCCATGGACGCCCTTGGCCACGCGCTGGAGAACGGGGACCTCAGCTTCCAGGAGTACATCAAGCGCGTCAAGGTCCTCGCCAGGGAGCAGTTCTTCCATTGCTACGCAGCGTCCACGTCGATGAACGCCTAATTAATAATCGATTGCACTAGTTAACATCTTTATTTATTCGTTTATTTGGCACAGTGTAGTGTCCAATCAACAGGTATGGTTTCACTTGTGTTCAGAAATTGCAATTTTCCTTGGGAAATTAGTCTACAACTGATGAACTCTTCGTTCGATCTGATAAGGGAAAATTGAAAACTGAACTCTGAAATTGTCAAACCCGACTGTTGAATTCAGCAGTGCCGTGTCAACCACTAGCTGATGTCCGATTTCAATTGTCATAACGGAAAGGTGATTAGTACCACAGATTTTTTCTTGTGGTGACTACAATTCAGCAGGCTGCTCTGCTTCTTCTCAACTACAGTAATCAACAAAATGTAGCGTAAGAACGTCGACGGCGTCCCGTTTTGTTGTGCCTCCTGTTGCCCCTCGTTCCAAAGGATCACAAATGAAGAATGCAGCTGTACGTGTCATGGGTTGAATGTTGAGATTCATCACCCAGCCTGGCTACTAATATAGCTGGTAAAAGAATTCAGAACAACACCAGGAAATTAAACAAGAGCTGCTATCCAACAACATGGCTTGAGTAGTGTCAAGTGTGCCTCATGAACACCCCAGAACAAGTGACGGAATAAACGAGACAACCAACTGGAGCAGCAATGACCCTGTGAGAGGTGGAGTACATATGTACACATGGAGCGGATCATCAAGTGTGGATACAAAGCTTCTATATGGAAGTCAAATGGTACATGGTTATGAGGGCTTAGCCAGGTTCAGAACTTCAGACTAGAGAGTAAATTAGGTTCTTGCCGTTCTCTTTTGGGCACCAAGTGATCGACAGCACTGCTAATATCTCTCTTCAGTGGCGGATCCAGGATTCATGGACAGGGGGGGCTGACATCCTTCTTCCTCCTCCAGCCCCCCCCCCTCTCCTTCTTTCTTCTCTTCTTCTTCCCCTCATTCCTCCCCTACTTTTCCTTGATGTGCAAGCACGTAGGGGGGCTGGCGCACCCCCAGCCCCCACGCTGGATCCGCCCCTGTCTCTCTTCACTCTGTCCCCTGTTCCCTATGTGTGGTACACACTGCATATTAAGTGATAATAACTTCTTTGTCCTCTCTGATGAAAACTGCACTCGAAACCAACATTGCACGAAGGCTAAACTCAATTGTTGAATTCAGCGATGCTTTCTTGAATTCAGCGATGCTATACGGCAAATGCTCGGTAGATATCCAAGTTTCATTGTTCCGACAAAACTAGCAATTTTTAAGGAACCCGTTTCTGCAGCATGTCTTGCATCGACAGGAGAAGTAATCGTTTTGGTGTGCCTCCTGGTGCCCCTCGTTCCTAAGCAGTGCATGCCCGGATCAAGCACGCACCACACCACACGTAGGCATATCAAACGTTTGAAATTAGATCGCCCCAGCCTACCTAGAAATAGGAAAATTCAGAACAACACCTCACAGGGAAGTGACAAAAGAAATGAGTGTGCTTAAATAATAGAGCAGGTGATAAAATATGCATACCGAGTTGGTAGATGGAGGTCAATGACTTGAGTTATTAGTATAAAGACCATCAGGCCATGGTGGTGGCAACGGAGAGCGGCGGACTGGCGGAGAACGAAGAGGGAGCGCAGGAAGAAAGCAGATGAGAGGGAGCGAGGGCTCGTTCCTTCAATCCCTCTAGTTGGTTGAACGCTAGCATGTTTCGCTCCATAATAAGTGGTAGAAGCCGGCGAGCAGAGGGGGTGAATGGGAGGCGATCAAAATTTCTTCTGAAATTCAAACCGTCGGCCTATATCCCGAAAATCACCCAAGCCCTTGAGTGTTCTGACCAAAGTTTGGAATAGCTATTGAAAAGCTAAACCAACACAAAATGCCTCGTACGAGCGAGCGAAAACCCGAAGCAATTCGGAAGCGAATCGGGAAAACAGCCGACCTGATCTGCCTGGACCGGTCTGACCGGTCTCAGCTGTTCAAAAACTAGCAGACCGGTCTGACCGGTCTTGCCAACCGGTCTGACCGGTGGCACCCAGAAAACCCCCGAAAACTTGGATTCAAACGATGAATCTCAACCAAACGACCATGAAAATCGATGAAACTTGGGGGATAGCTTCGCCCCTACCCCGTGAACATATCCCTAAGAGATCTCGTCCTAAAGATCAACAAATCTTGAGAATTCGAGGGGAGATCAAGAAGGATTGGGGTTTTCTCAAAAACTAAAGAAATCCAATTCGAAAGAGCTTGTGATTCCAGAGTGTTTGGGACAGGATTAGAAGCACGGGAATCACAACAAAGAGCTCGTAGAACCATCGCAATCGTGTGCACCAAAGATGAAACCAAAATCCAGCACAAAAAGCACAAGAGGGACGGAATTGGATTGATTCAAAAGCCCAGAGGGCACAAGGAGGATAGGGCCTCCTTTCCCAATCAAATCCAATACAAAGTCTCACAATTTCATAATCAAATCCTACTCTAAAGAGAAGAACAGAGGGAGGGAGACGCAGGGGCGGCGGCCTGGAGAACAGATGAGTCCCCGAACAGATTACAAAAGCCGCAATTAACCTAACACAAGTGAAGGGGTATTTATACCCACGGGACCGGTCAGACCGATGCATTGGACCGGTCAGACCGGTGCTAGGGACCGGTCAGACCGGTTGGCCTGTAGCACCCCCTGTACACGATCTCATCCGACGGCCGAGGTTCTTTCTTCGAAACGAAGTCTTCTCCGCGATGCCGACATCTTGATGAAGATCAGGTCCGCGGTTTTGGAGGGTCCGCGAAACCCGGGTAGGTGGACGGTTTTGAGAAAATCGCCAAAACCTCACGCGCGGGAAGATTCCCGCCTCCACGCCTTGGCCCTAGACGCCGTTCCCGCCTCGGCCTTCTGACGGCCCTAGACGCCGCCCGACGCCCGTCACCTCCTCGCCCGCAGCGAGGCCCTAGACGCCGTCGACGCCCGTCGCCTCCGTCAGTCCCGAGACCGACGCCCGTGCCTCCACGACTTGGCGTCTTCGACCGCCGTCCGCCTCCTTAGTTTTGTGGCGCAAACCAAGAAACCCGCCTTCCGTCGCCGCTTGCGCCCTCGATCCAGGAGTGGACGTCATAGCTGCCGCCCGGTCTGAGCTCCGGTTCCGGCTGCCCTTCGCCGCCGTCCACCGCACGGTCCATCGGCCACAGCACCTCCACAACAGCTCCCCGTCGACACTCGACACCCGTGTACCTGCAATCCAAAGACCAAGCGCACGATCACACTGCATGGTTGACAATTCACTCATCACAAGTAGGATAGAGTACTCAACATTCCTCAAGAAGAAATTAAATGAGATGACCAACTGGAGCAGCAATGATCATGTATCATGTGACCACATGTAGGCAAATTGAACATTGAGATCATATCACCCCAGCCTACTATAAAAACGAAAAAATCAGAACAACAAACCCGAGAGGAACGAAGTGACAGAAGAAATGAGTATGCTTAAACAGAGCAGGTAATGAAATATGCATACTGAGTTAGTTGACTTGGCAGATGGAAGTTAATGATTGAGTTGATATAAAGAGTAAGGTGTTGCCTACAGTTGCATAAATGGTTGTAGTTCCATGGTTTTGAGCCTAGGAAACTTGAAAACGATGCGCTGGATAGTGAAGTGTGCATGGAACTAAGCATATATAAATAAAAAACATGAACATAAGGATGACGTTGTTCCACGGATAAAAATTAGAAAGAAATGATTTCAACCTTTTGTGCTTTAGTTTCTACTGGGAACCAAATGATTGGTTGCACTAGTTAATATCTTTCTTCACTATGTTCATTATATGTATGGTACATGCCATATACATGATGAACTCTTCGCTCTCTCTGGTAAAAAGCTGAACTTTCAAAACTTTTTATTTTTGCGAAGGGGAGGATATATTAAACTGATGAACAGTACAATTCCCATTTTACAAACAGGACCCTGAAGTAAAAGAAAATTACAAAGGAGTCCAAGATCTCCAGTTATCTTTCTGAGCTCAGGAATCCCGTTCGCCAGCCTAAACTCCAATCCGCCTGAACCAGGGCCGAAATCGAAGCCACCACTTCCAAATCCTCCGCTGGCAGCCTCGACAACATGGAAGAGCACGCCGCAAGATCCACCACCCCAGACCTCCTCTTACGGATCTTCATACTGAATACTTAAAGTAGGTGTCCAGTTTTCATCGTTACAACAAAGTTGCTACTGGTGACTTCTCTGGAATCATTAGCTTGTTTCTGATTAACAGAGTACAGCCACAGCAACACAGCCAGTTTTGGTGTGCCTCCTGGTGCCCCTCATTCCTAAGCAGTGCATACCCGGATCAAGCATGTAGGCATCTTGAACGTTGAGAACTTGAGATCATATCACCCCAGCCTACTAGGAAAAAAAAAGGGAAAATTCAGAACAACATACCCCGTAGGAGTGACGGAAGAAATGAGTATGCTTAAATAGAGCAGCTCATGGAATATGCATACTGAGTTAGTTGAGTTGGCAGATGGAAGTTTATGATTGAGTTAATATAAAGAGTAAGGTGTTGCCTACAGTTGCAGAGATGGTTGTAGCTCTATGATTTTGGGCCTAGGAAACTTGAAAACGATACGTTCGATAGTGAAGTGTGCATGGAACTAAGCATATATAAAATTATAAATAAATATGAACACAGGGATGATTGTTCCACGGATAAAAATTACTCCATCCGTTCCAAATTATAAGACATCCCAAGAATCTTGAAGAGTCAAAACAATCTCAAGTTTGACCAAGATTACAGAGAAAAATATAAAGATTTATAATATCAAATTGATGTACTATAAAAATATAACTAATAAAAAATCTAATGGTACTTAGTTTATATAATAAATATCATTATTCTATTATATAAATTTGGTCAAACATAAAAAAATTTGACTCTCCAAGATTGTTGTAATGTCTTATAATTTGGAACGGAGGGGGTAGATGGAAATGATTCCAACCATCTTAGTTAGGAGTAAATGAGTAAAAGAGGTATAAACAATATGCAAAGAACACACACCTATTTGTTGATCTTGGTGAAACTTGGTGTTATCCATACGGGGATTGGCCTACTCAACCATGGTTCGGGAGTGACTATCTCAGTGGTACTTTTACTTTCCAAACTATACACTCCAACATCCCGTCGGTAATCTTGGTCATCCATTAGCGAATACTCATCGTCGTCAGTGAAATAAACATGGTTGGGCCGCAGCCCAGGGTAATCCTTTGTGGAAACACAGCAGGAATAGTTGTGCCCGATGAACAAGGAATCGTCGCCCATGGTATCAACATCCACGGTTTGTTGATCCTCAAGATCAACTTTGAACACTTCAAGGTCACTCGTCCGCGTTTCCAGTGAATCTTCGCTTGTGTCGGTCGTGATCCTCCGGATTTGCAGAAAGTCTCCGGATGTAGTCCGAGCAATGTACATGCTATATGCCATGTATGGCAGGGTGTCCTTCAGAACAATATCTCGTGTGGCACAAGAACCTTCAATGGTGTAGCGATGAATCCCTCCTAGGAGATTCATGGCGTAGAATGCGCCGTCGTGGTAGATGCCGTCCGAGTACTGGGACACCCAGAACGAGGTGGTGATCCAGTGCCACTTGCTGCTTCCAACTCTCGCAAACGAGAGCTGCCGGTATGGATTGTGAATCATCATCAGGATGCAATCACCCCGCGATGGATCACAGGAGAGCACCACCTTCAGGTACAGGACTCGCCGGAGCCGGAGCCGGTCCGCCGCGTAGGGCTGCGGCGGCTGGTTCTCCTTCCTGGGCAGCTTGGCGTCGTAGAAAGAAAGGTCATACCTTTGCAGGTCCCCGGCGTCGTCGAGGACGGGGCTCACCTGCTCGACGGTGGCGACGGGTGGCAGCGCGAGCTGCTCGCCGGTGGCGGGGTTGAGGAGGTGGAGCTCCGAGCGGGCGTCGGCCGTGACGAGCCACCCATGGGACGACCCGACGACGCTGCGCTCGGCGATGGGCGGGTCCGGAAGAGGGATGGTGTACGTGGTCCTGTCGGCGAGGCTGTAGAGCTCGGCGGCGCGGGCGCCGGCCGCGGCGGTGGAGTAGAGGAGGCAGGGGGTCTGGGGCCGCGAGTAGAGGCCGTGGCGGCGGAGGGACCTGGCGGCGGCGCGCCAGGAGGGGCAGATGGCGGCGGAGCGGAACAGGTCGGGGAACTCGAGCTCGCCTTGGATGGTGCCGAGGATGTCCGCCGGAAGCTTGGACCAGTCGGCGCCGAGGGCCGGCGGTTCCTTCATTGGCGGCGATTCGGCGATCGAAACTGGGTATCCGATTCGAAGGCCGTCGAGCCCGACATGGCGGGTTTTTTACAATTTTTACCACGGTAACAAACGGCACTCGGTGATTTATCACTTTTAAAAAACTCCTACATATTTAATATTTTTTAGTTACAACTCTTATATTTTTTCCATTTTAATTAATGCACGCTAAGTCAGCAAGTGCATACGAAATGTCCTCGCTACCCCCTGATTCTCTCTTCTCTCTCCAACAGCTGGTACCCGCAGCTTCTCTCACTGTCAGGTGAGCCCCACTCGTCAGTTCCGTCTTCCTCCTCGTGGCCCGCGACGCGCTCTGCTCCGACTCGTAGCGTCGCTCCAGGGGAAGGCATTGCCGGGTGCGATGCAGGACGCCGGCCAGCGCCGCGACGGCGAGCAGCAGCGCGGCGGACAGCACGAGCGCGGCAGAGGCAAAAACGAGGGGCATCAGACTCGAGCTCGAGATCCGCCTCCTCGGCCATCTCCTTGGGAAGCAGCCGCCGCTGGATCTCGTCGCGGCCGTGGGCATGGTGGTGGTGGTGGTCGTGGTTCGCGCCGCCGCTGTAGCTGCGCCCGTGCCCGTGGCCGTGGTCGTGCGGAGGCTCGCCATGGTTGTGGAAGGGGCAGGAGAAGTCCGAGGGGCCGGCGGTGGGGGCGGGCCGCTAGGAGCAGCAGGAGGGCGGCAAGGCTGCGGCGGCGCATTGCGGGGGCTCGCGGAGGTGCTCGAGGAGGCCCGCGGTCGGGATCCGCAGCCGCCGGGACGGCCTCGCCGGCGAGCTCGGCCAGGTCCGCGCCCTCCTCTCCATACTGTATCGATGCACACACAAGCTAGCTTCGCACGGAGCCAGCAAGCTAACCAGCCGTCAAACTGCACGCGCACACGCCATCCGCATCGACGCATGGCAGGTGGAGCGGCGGCAGCAGAGCAGGGCCACCCGCCGCGCGCGGCCATGGGTGCCGCATAGGAGGGGCGGCGCCCGCGAGGGGCTCAAGGCCGGCGGCGGGGAGAGAGCAGGCCCCTGGGCGGCGCATCCGGGTCGGCCGCGGTCGTGGCCAGGCGCCGCGGGGAGCAGAGCCGTCGTCATGTCCGTGGGCAAGGGCGTCCGGGTGGGGTTGAAGTCGAAGCTGACGAGTGGGGGGCCACCTGTAAGTGAGAGAAGCTGTGGAATCCAGCTGTTGGAGACGGAAAAGAGAGGAAGAGATTAGAGGCATCGATGATATTTTGCATGAGCTTGCTGATTCAGTGCCACCGTGTCAGGTCATCGTGACGTGCCACATCAGTCAAAGTAGTAAAAATATAAAAGTTACAGCTATAGAAATATTAAATATGTAGGAGTTTTTTTAAAAATGCTAAATAAATAAGTGCCCTTCATTATTTCATTATAATAGTAAAAATATAAAAAACCATTTCATTATAATAGTAAAAATATAAAAAACCCGACCATGGCGAGCTTTATTGTTAGGCTAGAGAAGCGTCGGCCGCCGCCGCCGCCGCACAGTTTCCTCATCGGAGTCTTCGGAGTATGGATCATCTCCGCTTCCAAATCGGCGACGGAATGTTCGCGTGGGCCGTTGCAGCCGAACCCAAGCCCAAACTACCTGTTAGGCCGCAAGCCCAAGAGAGGAGGCGGTTTTTTTATTTTTATATTTTTTATTTTCGTTTTTTATAAAAAATATATTTTTGTTTTCGAAATTTACAGGAATATACCCCGTCCGCCCCGCTGTCGGGCGGCCGGGACCTGGTCACCCCGCTGCGGGGCGACAGGGGCTTTTGTGCAAAAACTTTTACGAAAATATTTACGCACATTACCCTGGGGCCGGTCGCCCAGCAGCGGTGCGGCCGGGCCCCAGACTGCCCGGCAGCGGGGCGCTAGGAGTGATTAGTGGTCAATTTAATTCTTTTACGCTCGTAAAACTGAAGCGCGCACGCGCTGCAGCGTCCGTGAGTGTCCGCAGATCGATGCTTTGCTTAGTACGGAGTACTAGCTTCCATGTATCATCCACGTTTAAAAGGTTCATTATTTCAGAGTCCAGCCACTTGAACAAAGAGCACTGTTCCATAAAAAATCCATTTGCGACTGTATTAGTCTGATTCCTCAGACACACGCAGAGAGAGAGACCGTGTGCAACAGTACTCCGTGCAGAGAGCGACGACGGATACCTACAGGGCAGGCCATGTGAGTCCGATCCACGGTCGTCTCGGTGAACAACAAAAACAACCGGATTGCTGTGGTCACAAGATGGCCTAGTTACACTCGTCAAACTCTGCTAGAACCACCGCGCCGTCAAAACGAGTGGTGACGTCGTTCGCGGTCATCAGTTCGTCGGCTTCCTCTATCTCCTGGCTCAGCTCAGCTGAACGCCTGGCGCCCTGCTGCCGGGTGGCCGGAGCCGGCCGCCCCGCTGCCGGGCGACCGGCCCTCAGGGACTTGCGTGTAAATATTTTTATAAAAATTTTTGCACAAAAATCCCTACCGCCCCGCAGCGGGGCGGACAGGGTATATTTTTGTAAATTTCGAAAATAAAAATATATTTTTGTAAAAAACAAAAATAAAAAAATAAAAAAACCGCAAGGGAGGAGTTTGGAAAATGGATTTCCTATGCGTACCGGGCTGACAGATAAATCTAGATCCTTTCGGGCCCTACTGGAACATCCATGCTTTGGGTACAACAGTTTCAATTCTACCATTTATTGTCCAACGATTTGAGAGGTTAATTGCATATTTATAACTAGATGTATAGTCCGCGCATTTGCACGGTTAGTATTAAAAATTAAAAAATTTACATGTCGTTGTATCCTTACTTAAAGGTTATACTATTTTTTTTTACCATACATCATCATGTTCATTATCGTAAATTATGTCTTATTGTTGATTAAAACAATTCAACTATGATCTACCTATAATAATAATTTGATTTGTTGAGCTTTAGTAATATTATACATATAATTATTTTTATTTTTATTTTATTTTAATTAATTGTTGTTAGCTTTAGTTTTTATTAATAGTATATATTTGTAACTGATACATAGCTAAATGATATTTTATATTTAATTTTTCATAATGGCATTGGTGGGTGATTTTTAATTGGGCACATGGGTATTTTGGGCTAATTTTTATCATAATGGCAGTGGTGGGTAATTTTTATTTTTTTATTTTTCTCCGATTAACGTGAGAATTTCTAGGCCTTGAAAGCGAACATGGAGACTTCGTTTATTGGCCAAATAATAAAATAATAGAAAAGATTATACTATTTTTTTTACCATACATCATCATGTTCATTATCGTAATTTATGTTTTATTGTTGATTAAAACAATTCAACTATGATCTACCTATAATAACAATTTGATTTGTTGAGCTTTAATAATATTATGTAGATAATTATTCTTATTTTTATTTTATTTTGATTGATTGTTGTTAGCTTTAGTTTTTATTAATAGTATATTTGTAACTGATCCATAGCTAAATGGTATTTTATATTTACTTTTTTATAATGACATTGGTGGGTGATTTTTAATTGGGCACACGTGTATTTTAGGCTAATTTTTATCGTAATAGCAGTAGTGGGTAATTTTTATTTTTCTATTTTTCTCTGATTAATGTGAAAATTTTGAGGTCTTGAGAGCGAACGTGGAGGCTATGTTTGTTGGCCAAATAATAAAATAATAATAGATTCTTAGAAGAACCATATTATTTCTCCCTTCTGCAAAATTCATCTCCCAACGGTTCTAAAACTAATCTTCTCTGGACTGAATCAAGTTATAAATAGCGCTTCGGTTAAAAAAATGTTATAAATAATGCTTTGGATTCCGTGAATGTGCAAGTTAATTGAAGTCAATTTTCATCTTTTTCTAAGAGAGATAGATGTGATTTAGTTTGTTACTCCTACAATATGGAAGTGAAATCAAGGTCATCAGCAACTGTAGTAGATCAGTCCATGAAAATTGAAATGGATGAGGTCGACATCGGCACATCACTACCCTGCTAGCTTGGTACTCCACTACTATTCTTGCCATCTGGGTAAAGTGCGATACTAGCTGTTCCATTTTATAGACTGAATGTAAGACGAATGCAGGCTGTCACCTACCAAGCACATTGTAGTACGGGTGAGATGGGGAAAGATATGAGTGAGCACACAAGAGGGTAGAGTTAGTAAAACCACACTATAGCTCTACTACTAGGTCGGATGAAATTCCATATTATATTGCATTGAGAACGGAAGGCACCGGGAAAGAAGCTACCACTTTCTGAAGAGTTTACTTGTGGTGAAAGTAGCACGGTGGAGACCAAGGTGGTCTCTACCCCTCCTCCTTGGCATCCATGGTATCCACAATTCCACGTCGTTGTAGCTGTCCAAATTCTGTTGGGCACGTATAAAGGCCGACTTCGAACGTAGCGCAGCGGAGGCCGTCTATACCTCTTGTAAGCCGCCGACTCAGCATTCTGTAACCGCACTCGATGTAGTGAAGATTTGTTGGCTGGCACCTGTGGTTTTTCCCTTCCGCATTGGGAGAGTTTTCCACGTTAAATCCTTATGTCCTTTGTGATTGATCTATTGTTTGTCGTTGTTTATTTGCCATCAATTCTCTAACAAATAGTACTGCGTACACATTATATATTTGGCTGGTGTGTGTGAAAAGCATTTTACTTCTCCCTGGTGCACACCTTAGCTTGCACCCACACCGAGCCACCCCTAGTCAATATATATCAGCAGAAAATGAAGGAAAAGAGAGAGATTAGCAAGGGTGTTTCAGCGCAGGGAAAGCAAACTGTAAATCTACTGTTGTAGAAATGTGAGGCACCAGGGAAATAGGCTACTGTGGAAGGTTTCCGAAGGCTGTGGTTCCACAGATACGGTCGATCATTGAGTTATCTTTGCTGACTATTTTGCTCGAGTGATGGTGCTTCAGCGAAGAAGATTGCACTTGTAGTCTTTTGCCGGCGACTCAAACATCTGGAGCAGCAGGGCGCAGCCATGAGCGTTCTTGAGCAGCGAGTGTAAAAGAACTTGCTAGATCGATTCATGTTGAGCTAAAAACCACGATAACATTCATGCGCTGGTTCCAGCCCACTTGCCGCTTTCCAGAGACCAGCTCGGAGCTCCTCTTGTATCTTTGTTTCCAGCTTTTGCAAGTTAGAAAAAAAAAACCAACCTTCTCGCGTACAACGTAAGGGCGGAGAACACACGAACAGTATACAATGCATGCACCCAAGCTCGTCGTACGTCATTTCGAGAACGTGGAAACGTTGAGCTGTAGTACGTATGATTTATTGCACATGTATCCAAAAGTTCCCTGTTGGAGCGATGAAGAAAATCAATGAAGCCTGGAGAAGCAGAGTTTTTATGAACGCAGGAGATAGAAATGATAGGCCATCAACCATCATATGTGTAAATAATACTTTAAAAAGTTCAGCACTATATTTTTTTTTAAAGTTGCTAGGAGCACTGACCAGTTATATAAGAATTCAATTGGTCACCCGTGCCAACCGCGTGCTTGAATATAGATGAGCTGCCGAGAAATCTAGAGACGCAGCTACCGGGACTCACACACGCACCCACACCTCCACACACGCACACCCCTAACCTCCGGTACCCTCCCGTGCGTGTGAGGTTCCCGTGCACTGCACGTGCAGGGACTGCCGCTGACGTGTGAGTCTTGCATGTGCAGTAACTGCCATTGACACGTGGGCTCCACAGTATATGGGCCCACATGTCAGCGATAGTCACTGCACGTGCAGTGATTGCACGGGAACATCGTCCCTCCCGTGCAACACCCAGGCTCGTTCGGGATGGAACCCGGGCGGGTGAGTGTCACGGACAAGCCTCCTCATGAGTGGCTGCCAGGTGGGCCAGGCTAAAGAACGGGAGACGCTACAAAAGGCAAAGGGCCCAAAGGCAAAGGACTAGGACCCGTGAAGACCATCGAACATCAATCGGGATTCACTGACCTACTGAAGGCCGGCAAGTCAGTGAATTACTGTAGCGGTAACTTTTGATTCATTCCCGGTCGTTCATTTGCGGATGGATGGATGAGATCCAGTGCTACAGAGAGCATGGTATAGTAAATCTGTGAACAGTGAGATCGGCACAGTACCTCCACTACAGTAACTAACGGTAGGCTACTGTTCACAGACACGATTTACTGTGCCTTTTGCTGACTTTGCTTCAGCACGGCAGACAAGCCGGATCGATCGAACATAACCGCGACGAACTCGTCTTCCTCCTCAGGACTCGATCCTCCTTGTATCTCCTTCTGTTCTGGAACCCTAGCCTCTGATTCTTGCTATTCCCTACTCAATCTCTCCAATTCATCTCCAGAATTGTACCCAGATTACCCAAGTATTCTTATTATTGTGATTTGGAGGTCTAGGGCCATAACAATTGGTAATCAGAGCCTTGTTCTTCGGAATCCCCCAAATTTTCCCCCAAATCGCGAGTTCCATCCGAATCCACCCAATTTTTTTCCTCCAAATCGAATCGAGCCATGGTGGAGATGGATGATCTCTATGCTTCGATGTCGAGGATGGAGGAGAAGTTGCGGCTGATGAACGAGATCATGGATCGCATGAATGGAGTCGCGCCGCCCCCGTCCTCAAGCACGGCATCGGCGTCCTGGACTCCGACTTCGGCGCAAGTTGCCGCATCGGCGTCCTCCACCCCGACCTCGACTCAGGTCGCGGCATCGGCGTCCTCCACCCCCACCTCGACGAAGGTCGCGGCATCAGCGCCCTCCACTCCGACCTCGGCGCAGGTCGCGGCATCAGCGCCTTCCACTCCAACCTCGGCGCAGGTCGCCGCCAGCCTTGCGTCGGCCCCTTTACCTACACCCGCGGGCGCCAACAACGGCCGGCGTTGTCGGCACCAACGCGCGCTCACCAATGGCTCCTTCGCCCCCGACATCCACCACCTCGGGTGTGGCCACCACCTCGGGTGTGGCTCGACACCTGCATCTGCAACGGCGCCAAGAAGGACCACGTCTTCCGTGCCATCAACACCGTGCCCGCCGTCCGCAGCAAGGCCGACTGAGTCATGCACTGGATCGACGGCGGCGAGCGTTTTGCCGGCCGCCTCGTCGCCTTCACCTGCGTCGAGGGCATCTGCTTCTCGGGCTCCCTCTGCGCCATCTCCTAGCTCAAGAGGAGCGACCTCATGCCCGGCCTCAGCTTCTCCAACGAGCTCATCTTCCACGACAAGGGCGTGCACTGCGATTTCACCTGCCTCCTGTACGACCTCCTCCGCAGCAAGCAGGACGAGGCCCGCGTCCGCGAGATCGTCGCCGATGTCGTCGACATCGAGCGCGAGTTCGTCTGCGACGCGCTCCCCGTCGCGGTCGTCGGCATGAACGGCGCCCTCATGAGCCGGTACACCAAGTTCATCACCGTCCGCGTGCTCATAGCACTTTGGGTGCAGAAGCTAAGGTCCCCAATGTTTCGCCCACAACATGTTCGATGCAATGCCTCTACCGAGACATCACTACGTTTTTGTGCTCAGCTGCTTTCCCACTCGACGTGAAAATAAGAAGGTGCAAGATGAAATTGCTAAATGGTGGAATCAGAGAGCTTATAAAACTTAGCAACAAAGCTAGTGTGTGTTTCTTGCATCAGAGTTCTATTTGGTTTGAAGATGAGACCTCCAAGTTGTGTTACAAATGGTTAATGGCAGAACCAGCTCAGTGCATCTCTTGGAAGTTACAGTGTGATCACTACATGATATCAAAGCACAGAGCTTATGCTTCATGGGAAACTTCGTTGGCCACCACCTGTTTCGGTATGGAGTTCAGATCAGCATCAGTTCAACAAGTCTGCATACCTTTGGAGAGAGAGCCTCATGTGCTACTCAGATTTGATCGTCAAGTTTAATTTGTCTAGATGTCTGCAAAGTATTTGCTTAGACCAGAGAAATGAGGTTGATAAGTTTTAGCTTGATGTCAAGATTTTTGTAACGAGTCATTCATATCATTTGACAACAGTAGCTCCTAATTCCATTTGGGGGAGTGAAGTCAAGATCTATACCATAATATGTATGCTGGACAGATTCAAGTGCAAATGTGCAATGGTGCTATGGCCAATTCTTTCAGAGTGTTTGTTCTATCACCCTTTGCTCAGTCAAGGAACAGTGCACTGATTGTTTGGCCAGGTGATTTAGAGCTGCTAGTTGAACTGAAGCAATGTGCAAATAAAAAGAACAAGAAGGCGCTGGACCTTGACCTCTACTGCTTTGTATTTGCATATGGACTCCTACTGATGTGGCCCAGATTCATTTTGCACATGGCATGGTTGACCTGTTATTCAGATGATGTGGTTGTGCATTCAAATGATCAGATTGCTGGACCATTATTGAACAAAAGAGAGGTGTGGCTGAAGCACAATAATTCTAGTAGTCCCATGCTTCAATTGGCAAGCTTTGAATTTTTACAAAGGAGTGACAATGTCATCAGTGTGCTCCTAATAAAGCATCATGTGTCTACATGGTTACTGTCTCAACCAAGTTGGCCCATTCAGTTTGGTACTTCAGTTGGGTGCATATTCAGTCAAGCAACTGACACGAAACTGGGGAAGCTTGTGATGGACTATTTGCTTGTTCAGTGGGTTACTGAAGCTGCATTTAATCAGGAGCTTGCATGCTCTAAACCAAATGATGATCTATTCAGGAGCAAGAACTTGGGTTTCACGGAAACACAGCAAATTGACAAGATTCAGTCATGGAAAGAAGAGCTTTTTCTTACACGGATTACTGGAAATTATAGTATGAGTGCCCATGCAATTTGGAAGAGCTCAGGAGACGCTTGTGTTCAACTATTTCATTTTATGGTTCGACAGCTCTGTTTATTGGCGATGGTGCAATCATTCAATGATACAAATGTGTCAAGCCAGATCAGCAGAAGGCGAAGCACTACTACCAATTTCAGTGGGATCCCTCCGGTGGTTGCGGCTTGAGGGCAAGCCGCATTTCAAGCGGGGGGGAATGTCACGGACAAGCCTCCTCATGAGTGGCTGCCAGGTGGGCCAGGCTACAGGAACGGGAGAAGCTACAAAAGGCAAAGGACTAGGACCCGCGAAGACCATCGAACTGAACCGCGACGAACTCGTCTTCCTCCTCAGGACTCGATCCTCCTTGTATCTCCTGCTAGTCTTGAACCCTAGCCTCTGATTCTTGCTATTCCCTACCCAATCTCTCCAATTCTTCTCCAGAATTGTACCCAGATTACCCAAGTATTCTTGTTATTGTGATTTGGAGGACTAGGACCATAACAGTGAGCTCACAAGTCCCAACCAAAGACTCCACTCCGCTACAAGCGCATCTGCTCAGCACTATATTCCTCACAATAAAAAGGTTCAGAATTATATATATTTGATGCTTAGCTGCTACCTGCATAGAAAATTAAGCAAACAGAGTGGGTAAGGCCGTAAGGTCTTCCAGACTTCCAGTGAAGAAAGATGAAACTGTAAATCTAGTCCTATGGGAATGTGTGGCACCAGGAAACAAGCTACTCTAGAAGGTTTTGTCAGGCTGTGGTGCTGAAGATTTGCTGGATCCCCGAGCCATTGGAGTTGTACCAGGAAGGAAGAAATACAGGACAGGGGCATGTCATTCTCTGAGCAAGGAAGAGGAAATCTGGCTACTTCTCACATTTGATTCCCAATTTCCCATACTACAATCCACATTCTGGATGAGCATGGAAGGATCTACACATGCTCATTGTGCCTCCCTCCCCTACGTCGGCCATATGAAAGAGTGTCAAGCTCTCTTGCACATGTGAATCGAACACTCAAACCTATTTCTCCGCATTTTCCTTTACACAAAAGAAGAAATGCTTATCCGAAATAAGTTTTTTCAGAAGATTGGTATGTGTCACGAACAAACTCTAAAGATTCAGTTTCAATAAAACATGGCCCGGTGTTAATATTTAGGTATGTGTAAGCATCTAGGCCCTCTAGGTATGTTTCGGTGATTAATGACAACTGTTATTTTGACTAATGAGTTTGTGCAGCTTAATGAATCATTACCGCTCATTTGGTCATATGTCAAAAGAGGCCCCTCAATTTCGTTATTCAAAAAGGCGATCTCGGTATTCAACTCAAATATATGTCAAGACTAAGGATCTTTCTAGTCCTAAGTGTCATAAGGCTGAGAATGACACTTAGGTTAGTATAGGTTTTATAGTTTTGTAGTGATCGCACTATTAAGAGGGGTTAAGTTAAGAGGGGTTAAGGTCAAGTAACTTGAGCATGGACATGGTCATTTGAAAATGGATGCACACTATGGTCACTCAGATTCCTAAAAATTCAAATAAGTGGTTTTCAACTTATATCTCAAGAATATTTGGATTTCACTCAAGACTCAAATCAGAAAAGGCAAAATCAGAAAAAGTCTATACACTGGTTTAACCGACGCTTCCATTTTTCTATACGTCGGTTAAACGCAGTCAGCAGAGTCTGGACAGGTTCTATACACCGGTTAAACCGATGATGTTTGAATTAACGTCGGTGCATTAGTCCAGAGTTGGTTTTTCCAGGGTATTTCAAGTTCTATACACCGGTTAAACCGACGGTGTTTGAAATGAAACGTCGGTGCAATTGACCAGTGAGATGGTTTTTCCAGGGATTTCAGAAGTTGTACTCACCGGTTAAACTGACGATGGATTTGAGTTAACGTCGGTGCAGTTGTCCAGAGACTTGGTTTTTCAGTTGATCAGTGGACAACTACACTCACCAGTTAAACCGATGATACGTCGGTTAATCTGCCCAAGTTGTAACGGCTAGTTTTCAGAATGGGCAGTTTACATTCATCGGTTAAACCGACGCTGACTATTGGAGGTACGTCGGATTAACCGGCGTTAAGCAGTTTTCTGGCAGCTTTTCTCCAACGGCTCTATTCGTGTGAGCTGCCTATATATACCCCTCCAATGGGTCATTTTGCACTCTCTTGACACCAGGACACATTTATACACTCATACATTGTTGAGAGCCACCTTGAGCTTCATCATTCACACATTTGTTCATTCAATCATTCAAGAAGCAAGACTAAGGACTTGAGTAGAGAGAAGCTTGTGTGCATCCGTTCTTGGTGATCTGTTCTTGCTCAAGTGAAGACCCTAGCTTGTTACTCTTGGTGATTGGCAGCACCTAGGCGATCTTGGTGATTGAAGGTGTTTCTTCCGGAGCTTGCCAAGGATTGTGGGAGACCGAAGAAGGTTGTACGTGGCTTGAGCTCCACCACGCCGGGATGGTGAACGGAGACTCTTAGTGAGCGCCCAAGTCTCAGTGACATGGGAGGTGACAAGACTCTTAGTGGGTGTCACAACGTGGATTAGGGGTGTGTGCCAACACATCGACACCACGGGAAAAAAATCCGGTTGTCTCTTGCCCACTCTTTCATTTCAAGCACTTACTTTCATGCAATTATTCATGTGCTTGACCTTAGAGATCATAACTTAGCTCTACCTTACTTAGTTTCTTATCTTGTTGTATCTTTGCTAGTTTGTGTAGTTTACTTTGTTAGCCGGTTGGTGAATTGAGCCTTTCTAGCATTGCATAGGCTAATGTTGTTTTAATTGTTTTAGAATTTTGAAAAAGGCTCAATTCACCCCCCTCTTGGTCCATCGATCCTTTCAATTGGTATCATAGCCTCGTTGCTCATTTGGATCATTAGGCTTCACCGCCTAGAGCTATGGCCAAGATGGGTGGTTCGCCGCCTCACTTCGAGGGCAAGAACTTTGCTTATTGGAAAGTTCGCATGGCCGCATACCTTAATGCGATTGCCCCCGAAGTGTGGTTGGCAACAAAGACCGGGTTCATCGGAACTCCCACCTCGGAGCAATTAAAATGGAATGATAAGGCTAGAAATGCAATTTTTGAAGCCATTAGTGAGGAAGTCTTTACTAGAGTAAATAGCATGGACTTAGCAAGTGATATATGGAAAGAGCTAATTGAAATTCATGAAGGCTACACAAAAGTCCTTGAACAAAAATATCACTTGTTTAGAGCTAAGTATGATTCCTTTAAGATGCTAGCTCATGAAAATTGCAATGATATGTATTCTCGCTTGAATGTCATTGTCAAGGACATTAATGCTCTTGAAGTTTCTAAAATTGACAGTGGCTCCATCAACCGCAAGATTCTCATGGTCCTTCCGAAGCTCAAGTACAACATTATCAATGCTATGCTTCAAAAGGAAAATCTTGATACGATGGAAGTGGGAGAGCTTGTGGGCGAAATTCGCGCTCATGAAATGGATATCCTTGGTATGTCCGAAGAGCCAACAACAAGTAAGTCAATTGCTCTCAAAACCAAGGTCAACAAATCCCGCAAGCTCAAGATGATCAAGCAATTATCGAGTTCAAGCAATGAAGAAGAAGATCATCATGAAAGCTCATCCGATGATGAAGAAGATGGAGAACTTGCTCTCATGATGAGAAAGTTCACACGCTTGAGCGACAAGATAAACAAGAAGGGTTACAATTTTGACCCCAAAAGAAGAATGTTCCGGCCAAGGGAAGATGTCAAGTACAAAACATGCTACAATTGTGGAGAAAAAGGTCACATCTCTCCCGATTGCCCCAAGCCGGACAAAAGAAAGAAGGACAACAAAAGTAAATATCGCCATGATTCAAGCGATGATGAAGAGGATGAAAAGAAGAACAAGAACAAGAAGCTTGGGAAGAAGAAGAGCCATGACAAGAAGATCAAGCTCTTCCCAAAGAAGAAGGGGTACACCAAGAGAAGCTTCTTGGTGGAAAAACAAGAATGGGTGACCGATGTCTTATCAAGTGAAGATTCAAGTGATGAAGAGGACATCGTCACCATCGCCCTCACTAATGAAGAACCACCACTACCTCCGCCTCCCATGTGCCTCATGGCAAAATGTAACACAAAGGTATGTGAGGTGGATAGTGACAATGATAGTGATGAAGAGCTTGACCCTTATGAGTTTACTAACCTCATTAATGAGTATACATCCGTTATTAAGAGGGAAAAGGGCAAAGTCAAGATTCTTGAGAGCACTCATGCCAAGTTAGAGCTTGCCCACTCCGATTTGCTTGGCAAGTACAATGACTTGCTCAAAAAGCACAATGAGTCAATTGTACTTGCTAAGCAAGTTGAAGAGAGCCACAAAAAGCTTAAACAAGAGCATAGGGAGTTGGCTCACAAATATCAAGAACTTGAATTTGCCTATAAAGCAATTGACCCAAGTCTTGAGAACTTTGTCAATGAAACTATTGAAAATGTCAATACTTCTACTTCATGTGATGACCTACTCATTAATGCAAATGCCACTAATATTGTGCCCGAGCTTGCTCTTTCTAGGGAAAAGAAATTGATGGATCAAGTGGCAAGCCTCAAGAGTAGTGTGGAGAAGCTCTCAAGAGGAGAATACATCCACAAGGAAATTCTCTTCAACAATGCACGTGACTATGGCAAAAGAGGTCTTGGTTCATTTCCGGAGCCAAATCAAGGCACCACTCCTTCTCCGGAGATCAAGACTAGCTTCATCAAGGAAGTTGGTTCATATTGCCAACATTGCCAAATCACCGGGCACCACACTAGGGAGTGCACCTTACCATCACGTCCTCTTCCCACTTTACCCAAGAATTACTCATCAATGTTTCAAAATAACAATTTTCTTTTGAGTAAAGTGAAGGGCAAGGTGAAGGCCAAATTCATTGGCAAAATTACTAAGGAGTCAAAGAAGAAGCTCCCCAAGCAACTTTGGGTGCCAAAAGCTCTTGTCACACATGTGCAAGGCCCAAAGCTTGTTTGGGTTCCAAAAACTCAAAAGTGAATTCTCATATGTGTAGGTGAACTACAAAGCCGGTGGAAAACATTAGGTACTTGATAGCGGTTGCTCTCAACACATGACCGGCAATGATAGCATGTTCACCTCTCTTAAAGACCCCGGCAATCATGAACATGTCACCTATGGTGATAACTCAAGGGGGAAAGTCTTAGGTTTGGGTAGAATAGCTATTTCTAAAGATTTATCTATTTCTAATGTCTTGTTTGTAGAAGCACTTAGTTTTAATCTTATTTCAATTGCTCAATTATGTGATCTTGGACTAACGTGTACTTTTGACAAGAATAGTGTTGTAGTAACTCTTGAAGAAGACAAGTCATTGGTATTCACGGGGTTTAGGCATAGCAACATTTACTTGGTGGATTTCTCTTCAAAGCAAACAAGCTCCATGACATGTCTCTTCACCAAGTCGTCTCTTGGGTGGCTTTGGCATAGAAGAATTGCTCATATTGGCATGAGCAACCTCAAGAAAGCCCACAAGAGAGGGATGATCACCGGCTTGAAGGATGTCACATTTGACAAGAACAAACTATGCAAAGCATGTCAAGCCGGGAAGCAAGTTGCAACACATCATCCCATCAAGACGATGTTGTCTACCTCCAAGCCGCTCGAGCTACTACACATGGATCTCTTTGGTCCAACTACATACAAGAGCATTGGTGGTAACCTCTATTGCCTAGTAATCGTTGATGATTTTTCACGTTATACTTGGGTCATGTTTCTAGGCGATAAGGGTGAAACTCCGGAAGTCTTCAAGACATTTGCAAGAAGAGCTCAAAGGGAGTACAACTCTCCAATTGTGAAGATCCGGAGTGACAACGGCACCGAGTTCAAGAATATGAAGTGGTGGAAAGAAAGAACAAGACACTAATCACTCTAGCAAGAGCAATGTTGGATGATTATGGCACGTCCGAAAAGTTTTGGGCGGAAGCAATCAATAAGGCGTGTCATGCATCCAACCGAGTGTATCCCCACCGACTCCTCAAGAAAACTCCATATGAGCTCATCACCGGGAAGAAACCAAATATATCCTACTTTCGAGTCTTTGGTTGCAAATGCTTTATTTATAAGAAGAAAAGTCTCGGTAAGTTTGAGAGTAGATGTGATGAAGGTTTCTTTCTTGGTTATGCGTCAAACTCCAAAGCATATAGAGTATTCAATCAAACCTCCGGGTTAGTTGAAGAAACATGTGATGTCGAGTTTGATGAATCTAATGGCTCCCAAGAGGAGGTTGTTGGCTATGATAATGTAGGTGATGAGGAGATTGATGAAGCTTTGAAGATGTCCATTGGGGATATCAAGCCGGAAGATGTGCATGAAAGCAATGATCAAGGGGGAGGACCTTCCTCATCTACATCAAGCACCTCCATGGCATCCCAAGTGGATGAAGATCAAGAAAAAGATGATCCACAACCTCAAGAAAATGTGCCAACGCCAACACCCCAAGTCCAAGAACAAGAAGAGCAAAATATTCCACCACAAGCGCAAGTCACCCATGATCCACCACAACAAGCATCCACGCATGTACCGCTAGTGAAGCATGGTCGTATCTCCAAGGATCATCCAATTGGTCAAATAATTGGTAGTCCTTCCAAGGGAGTAAGAACTCGCTCTAAGCATGCTTCATTTTGGGAATATTACTCGTTTATTTCTTGTATTGAACCCACTAGCATAGAGGAAGCACTTGAGTACTCGGATTGGGTGATGGCCATGCAAGAAGAATTGAACAACTTCACCCGCAATGAAGTTTGGGTCCACGAAGCTCCTCCGAAAGACAAGAACATCATCGGCACTAAGTGGGTCTTTCGAAACAAGCAAGATGAACATGGGGTGGTGATACGCAACAAAGCAAGACTTGTGGCAAAAGGGTTCTCTCGAGTCGAAGGTTTGGATTTTGGTGAAACTTTTGCTCCGGTCGCAAGACTTGAAGCTATCCGCATCCTTCATGCTTACTCTTCACATCACAATATCAAGTTATATCAAATGGACGTGAAAAGTGCATTCTTAAATGGCGTTATTAACGAACTTGTTTATGTTGAGCAACCTCCCGGGTTTGAAGATCCGAGGAATCCTAACCATGTTTATAGATTGCACAAGGCACTCTATGGGCTCAAACAAGCTCCAAGGGCTTGGTATGAGAGGCTTCGTGAATTCCTAATCATGCAAGGCTTCAAGATTGGGAGGGTGGACACCACATTGTTCACAAAAGACGTCAACGGGGATCTTTTCATTTGTCAAATTTATGTTGACGATATTATCTTTGGCTCAACTAATGATTCACTAAGCCATGAGTTTGCTACCATGATGTCTAGGGAATTCGAGATGTCCATGATTGGCGAATTGACCTTCTTCCTTGGTTTTCAAGTCAAACAATTGAAGGAAGGGACATTCATCCATCAAGAAAAGTATACTAAAGATATCTTAAAGAAGTTCAAGATGGATGAGTGCAAGCCAATCAAGACACCCATGGCAACCAATGGGCATCTCGACTTGGATGTGGACGGTAAACCGGTTGATCAATCCCTCTATCGTTCTATGATAGGGTCTTTGCTTTACCTTACCGCATCTAGGCCCGATATAATGTTTAGTGTGTGCTTGTGTGCCCGCTTTCAAGCAAACCCAAAGGAATCACACCTCTCGGCTGTGAATAGGATCCTTCGGTATCTCAAGCACACCCCTAGCATAGGCTTGTGGTACCCCAAAGGCGCTAGCTTAGATCTCTTGGGATACTCGGATTCGGATTTTGCCGGAAGCCGTGTGGATCGCAAGAGTACCTCCGGGGGTTGCCACTTGCTTGGGCGTTCTCTAGTTTCTTGGTCGAGTAAGAAGCAAAGTTTCGTGGCTTTGTCCACCGCGGAAGCGGAATATATAGCGGCCGGTGCATGTTGTGCCCAAATCCTATATATGAAGCAAACCCTTTTGGACTTTGGTGTGAAACTAGATAGGATCCCACTCCTTTGTGACAATGAAAGTGCCGTAAAAATTGCCAAAAATCCGGTTCAACACTCTCGCACAAAGCACATTGATATTCGCCATCACTTCTTGCGTGATCACGAAGCTAAGGGAGACATATCTCTTCAAGGTGTGAGATCCGAGAAGCAATTGGCGGATATTTTCACAAAGCCATTAGACGAGAGTACTTTTGTTAGGCTAAGTAATGAGCTTAATGTTTTAGATGCGGCAAACGTCATGTAAGTTGCCATGTCATATAGAAAAATACATACATATAGGACACTTGTCTAACCATGGTAAGATAGTGATGAGCAAGGGTTTAGCTAGAGGTGGTGGTCCACTTATTTTCCTCTAGGCTTGTAGAAAGACTCATCATGAAGAAGCTTCCCATGGGTTCGAACTTGACAAGTAGATCTTAAATTCTTGTTATGCATTCATTGTCATATAGATGTGCACTTCATGTTTATTCTTCTTTCGCATGTGGTTGTAGTTTGCATTATCATTGCATGCGTAAGGGTCACAAAGGAGATCACTTGATGAAAATGAGACTTGTTTCATATACAAGATCTTAATTCATGAAAAATGAAAAGAGCAAAGTGTTAGGTACGTTATTGCCTAGTAAGTCATGTCATGATGAGTTTGAAGCTTTCTATCTTCAATATTCCTATGACAAGGCTCATACATTTTTTTGGCGCTTTGTCTCGCTTTGCGGCTTTTTCTTGTGTTGAAAAGAAAAACTATTAAGCTAGTGTGCTACCTTATTTATTTTGAGGGGTAAAGTCGCTTATGCCAGTCCATTAACTTGGGTTTAGTTGAATTTTATAAGTTTATTTGACTTAGCATAGAAGAGTGAGCTGAGTGAGAGGTTTTTGGGTTCACCGGTTAAACCGACGCATAATGGATCTATACCCATCGGTTTAACCGGCGTTACTAAGTTTCTGTCTCAGCTCAGACAAACCAGGAGTTCAACCGACGTATACAATTTTCGGAGCATCGGATCAACCGGTGAACGTAACTCAGATCTGACCCAGAAATCAACCGGTGTTATCAGCGTTCAACCGGCGAGTTCAAATTGCATATCATCGGATCAACCGGTGTTCATATGAGTTTTTGCTGGAGTCTCGGGTGAACTGAACCGATGAATAGGGTAGCACACTAGCTTAACCGGCGTTCTAAACCTAGGCATCGGTTTAACCGGCGTTAAGGAAAATCGCGGGGCCCACCTGTCATATATCTCTTGCCCGCGTTCTCTGCTCTCAGTTCTTTCCGCGCCGCCGCTCGTTCTCGCCCACGCAAACGCCGCCGAATCGCACCCGAGCCACCACCACCGCGTCTGCACGCCGCCGTCGCCGATCCACGCCGCCAGCGCCCGCACTTCCACTCTCCACATCTGGACCGCATCACCGCCGGCCCGCACCGCCGCCCACGCAGCATCCGCCCGCGCGCATCCTGCGCAGCCCGCGCGCGCGCCGTCACCCACGTTTGTCGCTCGCCGCCGCCGCTTGCCACTCCGCGCCGCCGCCACGCACTCCGGGCCGCCGCTACTGCGCCTCGCACCGCCCACATAGCCGCACCTCCACGCCTGTCACACCGCAGCCGCAGCCGCTCCGCGCTCACCAAGTGTTCGACAGTTTGCCTGATCGAGATGGGTCGCGAGAAGAGGAAGGGAAAGGAAGTTGTGGTCGAGAAGCCCGTCCGCAAGCGGCCTCGCGCAGAGAGGGAGGCCGAGAGGGCCGAGATGGTGGCCAAGGCCGCCGAGGAGCAGGCATCAGGCCGTGCTCGACCGTTCAGTATCAGGGAGTAGCCAGCCAGGGGCAGGGGCAGAGGCCGAGGCATGGGCAGGGTCAGAGGTGCCAGGGCCACCAGGGCCACTACACAGCAGACCGAGGGTGATTCGTCTGAGGGGGAGCCGGCAGCTGCAGAGTCAGATGCAGATTCAGATGCAGCGCAGTCAGAGGAGTCTCAGGGGCAGAGTACTCAGGGGTCACCGACTCCACGACGTTCTGGCCGCACTCGGCAGACATCCCTAGCGGCAGAGGCTTCGCCAGCGACCTTGCGTCGCACTGGACCGAGGACTCGAGGAGGTTACCAGCCACAGGAGCCTCGCAGGTCCGCAGCAGCAGCAGCAACAGCCCGTAGAGCCGAGGCCCTAGAGGCCGAGCGCGCAGTGTTCCGTATGGACACTGTTGTGCGTCTGGAGCCAGGTGTACTGCTCCAGAACTTGACCAAGGCCAATGCGGCAAAGGTCAAGAGGCTCAAGTGGAGTGTGTCAGAGGAGGACTGGTTCCCCGTGACCCATGACAGCAGGGTCGACCGTAGATTCTGGACACTTCTTCATGCCAGCTTCTACGAGATCTACCAGAGGCGAGGGCACAGGATCTTTCCGCACAGGGTGCTTGACTGGGTTTCTCTGAGGACAGCTGCAGGGGGAGCTGATATTAGAGAGCACTTTGCCCACTTCAGAGGTCTGCCCAGGCTACTTCAGATGGAGCAGAACAGGTACATAGAGGACTGGGTCAGAGTGTTTTATGCCACAGCCTGGATCGCTCCCGAGCATAGAGCCGTACACTTCGTTTTTGGAGGCCAGGTCTTTGGTCTGTCGAGGGCTACGATAGCAGGGATACTTGGAGTTGATTTGGTTGATGTCTCCCTGCACGAGATGGTATACGGAGATGCAGATCCACCGCGCAGAGCCATGATTGGCGGGATTGCACCTTCTCACGAGGCGATCTCTCAGTGCTTCCGCCAGCCGTTTCCAGCGTCGTATGCCAGAGTACCTAGCTTACTAACCCCAGAGGCGTACGCTATTCACATGGCACTCCGGAGGACTCTGTTGCCGAGGAGTGGCTACCCAGAGGGGTTCACTGGCCTGCAGCAGCTACTGCTCCTACACATCCTCACTCACGAGCCGTTTGATATAGTTGACTTTATTTTAGCTGAGATCGAGGATGTGATCACTGACGGGATGGGGGTTGTGAGGCAGTTCCCTTATGCACACTGGATCAGCTATATTTGTTCTATGATTGTACCAACAGAGTCACCTGTCAGCAGTGTGTACCGTCAGGATGAGGCTCCCCGGTTCCCAGTTTACCGTCCGACAGCTCCCGAGGTCCGGAGGAGAGGCAGACAGGCAGACAGAGCTGCCATGGCACAGTTGTCACCTGAGGCACAGGCTCGAGTAGCACAGGAGGACGAGGCACTTCTGGCAGCAGAGGCACAACTTCCCGGAGGAGATGATGAGATACACTGGTCTGAGCTTGAGTCAGACTCCTCCGAGGACGTCGAGTACTTTCCTGCAGCTCCAGCTAGTCACGACCACGAGGCAGGGGGGTCCAGAGAGCCAGCTCCAGAGTCACCAGCAGCTGCTACAGTCACCGAGTCACAGGTGACTCAGCCGTCCGAGCTTACCTCTCTCCTTCAGCAGCTCGTCACTCAGCAGAGAGAGGATCAGATCGCTCAGAAGGAGGCCAGGAGAGCCCATGAGGCTCAGCTTGCAGCGATTCAGAGGGAGGCCGCCCGAGAGCGTGCTGCAGCCGAGGAGCATTTTGTCGGGCTTATTGACAGAGTCTCTCAGAGGACAAACGCTCAGTTCCAGCAGATGCAGCAGGGCATGATGGCGATGTTCGGGATGATCACACAGTTGTACACTCACACCGGACTCGCACCGCAACAGCCAGGCCTTCAGGGTGTTGGAGCACCTCAGCTTGCAGTCACTCCAGCTCCAGCGCCCACTGCAGCTCCAGCTACTACAGCGACACCGGAGACCACATTCTCGATGTCTGCACTTCTTGGGTCTGTCAGTCGTCCGCTCTTCTCACCACTGCCAGCGACTACACTCTTCCAGGACTCACCGTCGGCAGTTCAATCAGTCGCCCTCCCCGTTGTACCACAGGCACTACCCTCAGGGGGAGGAGGAGAGGAGTCTATAGTTCCGCAGTCGACACAGCCGGCAGCTTCAGCACTCACTACTTCAGATGTTGACACATCTTCTGCTGAGCCGGTTACCACTTCTACGGACCCTCTTCCAGGCAGTGCCAGTACGAGAGCCTCGACGACAGCTACACCCCCAGTCAGCTCCGACCAGCAGCTTCCGTCTGTCACCGAGGGTTCACTGTCCGACAACGACGACGATGACGACCCGGACCGCTTCCTTGCCGTGCCACGACAGCCGGATCAGTAGCTCGCCTTTTTGGTGCTTTGATGCCAAAGGGGGAGAGAGTTAGGGGGAGTTGGAGTCAGAGTTGGAGTCAGGGGGAGGGTAGAGATAGAGAGAGCTCGTAGTTATCAGGACTCTGATGTTTTTTTATATCATTTGATGTTAGTTCATGGATATGTACATTTGACGCTTGAGTATGCTGTGGTTTGAGACATATCTATGGATTTCGTTTGAGCCGTTGAGCTCTTTGGTCCTTTTTCGAGTTTGCTTGTGTTTAACCTGTTTTATCTTTCTCGCTCTCTCGTTATTTATGTTTGTGTTGTCATCAATCACCAAAAAAGGGAGATATTATAAGCATCTAGGCCCTCTAGGTATGTTTCGGTGATTAATGACAACTGTTATTTTGACTAATGAGTTTGTGCAGCTTAATGAATCATTACCGCTCATTTGGTCATATGTCAAAAGAGGCCCCTCAATTTCGTTATTCAAAAAGGCGATCTCGGTATTCAACTCAAATATATGTCAAGACTAAGGATCTTTCTAGTCCTAAGTGTCATAAGGCTGAGAAGGACACTTAGGTTAGTATAGGTTTTATAGTTTTGTAGTGATCGCACTATTAAAAGGGGTTAAGGTCAAGTAACTTGAGCATGAACATGGTCATTTGAAAATGGATGCACACTATGGTCACTCAGGTTCCTAGAAGTTCAAATAAGCGGTTTTCAACTTATATATCAAGAATATTTGGATTTCACTCAAGACTCAAATAAAAAAAAGGCAAAATCAGAAAAAGTCTATACACCGGTTTAACCGACGCTTCCATTTTTCTATATGTCGGTTAAACGCAGTCAGCAGAGTCTGGACAGGTTCTATACACCGGTTAAACCGATGATGTTTGAATTAACGTCGGTGCATTAGTCCAGAGTTGGTTTTTCCAGGGTATTTCAAGTTCTATACACCGGTTAAACCGATGGTGTTTGAAATGAAATGTCGGTCCAATTGACCAGTGAGATGGTTTTTCCAGGGATTTCAGAAGTTGTACTCACCGGTTAAACCGACGATGGATTTGAGTTAACGTCGGTGCAGTTGTCCAGAGACTTGGTTTTTCAGTTGATCAGTGGACAACTACACTCACCGGTTAAACCGATGATACGTCGGTTAATCTGCCCAAGTTGTAACGGCTAGTTTTCAGAATGGGCAGTTTACATTCATCGGTTAAACCGACGCTGACTATTGGAGGTACATCGGATTAACCGGCGCTAAGCAGTTTTCTAGCAGCTTTTCTCCAACGGCTCTATTCGTGTGAGCTGCCTATATATACCCCTCCAATGGGTCATTTTACACTCTCTTGACACCAGGACACATTTATACACTCATACATTGTTGAGAGCCACCTTGAGCTTCATCATTCACACATTTGTTCATTCAATCATTTAAGAAGCAAGACTAAGGACTTGAGTAGAGAGAAGCTTGTGTGCATTCGTTCTTGGTGATCGGTTCTTGCTCAAGTGAAGACCCTAGCTTGTTACTCTTGGTGATTGGCAGCACCTAGGCGATCTTGGTGATTGAAGGTGTTTCTTCCGGAGCTTGTCAAGGATTGTGGGAGACCGAAGAAGGTTGTACGTGGCTTGAGCTCCACCACGCCGGGATGATGAACGGAGACTCTTAGTGAGCGCCCAAGTCTCGGTGACATGGGAGGTGACAAGACTCTTAGTGAGTGTCACAACGTGGATTAGGGGTGTGTGCCAACACATCGACACCACGGAAAAAATCCGGTTGTCTCTTGCCCACTCTTTCATTTCAAGCACTTACTTTCATGCAATTATTCATGTGCTTGACCTTAGAGATCATAACTTAGCTCTACCTTGCTTAGTTTCTTATCTTGTTGTATCTTTACTAGTTTGTGTAGTTTGCTTTGTTAGCCGGTTGGTGAATTGAGCCTTTCTAGCATGGCATAGGCTAAAGTTGTTTTAATTGTTTTAGAATTTTGAAAAAGGCCCAATTCACCCCCTCTTGGTCCATCGATCCTTTCAGTATGGCCTCCACCCTCCAGGATAAAACATTTCTGTTTGATCATCCCTCCCTGCCGGTGAGACTGTATACAGGAGAAGTTAGTAGAAGCATTCCGAGAATTCATATATAAAAAGCAGAGTCTATGCTCATGAACAACTCGATTGTCCAAGAACATACATTAATTTTTGAAAGTTTCCATGAATTCAAGAATTAACACTATTGAATTCACAAGTTGAGGACGATGCTACTTTAAAATTTTCCAATATTTCTCTGTAGCTACCACCTCCGTCTCTGCACCGCTGCATCCACCGGTTCCCTTTCCATCCGGCTGTTGTTGCTCTCCCGCCGATGACACTACTAAGACATTTTGGTCTACACCTCCGTGGCAACAAAAAGGGTCTTACGACGACAAAGTGATCATGGACATTTATGTAGCACAACCATTTGGACTGACAATGAGGCCAGCTCCTAGTTGCCACGAGGATGTTCTATTACCGATGCCGCTCATTCCCAAGCAGTGTTAGTCGTGTCTCTTATGATCCACTTGCTTAGGAAAATTCTCCTCCAAGCTGTCCGGGTAGCGTGGTGAAAAGTGCCATGTGTTTCTTGTTGAATGTTTTGGAGAGGGATCGTACATCCGAGCTAGAGCTAGCAAAACAGGGGAAGAAATGAGGAAGAGGTGAATGATATGTGTATATATGGAGATGGAGCTAGGGATTGATCGAGCTGAAGAGAAGTAGATATAAGTTGAAGTCAAGGGCTGAGCTGCTGCTGTAGTATATATTTCCAGTATCACTGACAAGGAATGAAAGATGGTAACACTACAGAAGCAGTCCTCACCTATTTCACTTTTTTTTTGTTATTCGTTGTACATTTGGAGTAATCACAAGTAATCCTGCAGGAATCAGGGGAAAATCTCACGAAAGGGCCTAATTTTGGTCAGATAAAAGGGGGTAAATTTCCTAGAGGTCGGTGTATATAGGGTGGAGCAATTAGCTTGAGTACAATATTTATTGCAAATTAATATATGAAAACTAGGTATATGCATTAAGAAAATTTCAAAAACATATTGCAACATACGTCGATTCCATGTATTATGTATCAGCAATATTTTTTAAAAGAAAGAACCTAATTTTACTTGAGAGAAATAAAGTTGAATTTAATCTTGGAATTTAAACAGGTATTGGAGAACAAGAGCTCCCTTCGATGTCTGAATATCTCCCTTATTTTTGTGCCAGCTTTTAATACTCTAGATCCCCTTTTTAAGTTTCACGTGCTTGCAGCACATATCCTATTTTCATTGGCTCCAGCAATCCTTTTTTTTTAAGACAAAAGAAACCTTGCCTCTTTTTTTTTCCTTAATGCACAAATCATAAAGTGGACAAAACAGAAACCTGCATCATCTCATCAGGTGGGGCTATGATATTAATATCCGGCCATCATGCAAGAAAGCAAGATCATCCTTCAAGAATCATAAGCACTACCTTTATGTTAGCTTCAGGATCGTGCAGTTTTTGCAAAAATGGCTGATACACAAGTCCTCGTCAACGTTTCTAGGTAGAGTAACAAGAAAAGTTGCTATGAACACCTACTATTGCCTTCTCCACTGCATATCTGCAATAACCAACACTGCAGAACAGCGCCTTGTCCACAGCGCAGTTTGTACTGCTCTAGCAACATGCGACTAATTGAGGAGTACCTTACCAAGCTGGCACTAGTCAGTGGCGTCGCTCATTCTTCGTGAGTGACAATGGGGCAAATCGGCAGTTATCCAGAGCATGTTGTATTACTGATGCCGCTCATTCCCGAAAGGGCAAAATCGAAAGCACTGCTAGTCATGTCTTATGATCCTCTGCCTAAACTTGCTAGCTAGACTTGTCCTCCCAGTTGGCCGGGTGGCATGGCGAATTAGAGTTAAGCATGCCAATTGTTCTACTCTATTTCCACATGCTGTATGTGCTCTGTGTCTCTTTTTGCATGTTTTAGAGAGGAATTGCACATACAAGAAAAGCAAAGCAGGGGAAGAAACGAGGATGAGGTGAATGATATATAGAGAGATCGATTGGCCTGAAGAAATCAAAATAGTTAACAGCTGCTGCCTGGTGCTCGCACGCCCGCATCCGACGGAAAAAAGTGGACGCGTGTCAACCTGCGAAATAATCCTCAACTTTATTAGTAATAGAAAATCAGTACAACACGTCCTAAATGTACAGAAACCACGTTCTTATATTTTTTATATAGGTCCTCGTCTTAAAGTTTAATTCAACGTAAAGAAAAAAAATCGCCAATGCTGTTCCCCCGAGTCACTTTTGTGAAAAGCCCCTCCCGCGCCCCCGCGCCCCGCGCCCCGAACCCTAACCCCGCCTCCTCTCCTGCTCTCTATTCCCGCCGCCCTCTCCCTCTCTCCTGTTCCCCGCCTCCGCCTCTCTCTCTTCTCCCTGCCTTCCTGCCGCCGTCTCCTCCCCTCCTGCTCCCCGCCTCTGCCCGCTCCCTGGGATCCGGATCCAGTGCAGGGCAGGGCTCAGAGGGAGGGGGCGCGTGCCAGCCGGCCACGGTGACGGTGGCCAGCCGCCAACCATGTCGACTCGGCGCGGCGGTCCTGCTCCGCCCCGGCCCTGCTCCGCCACAGTCGGCTTTGCCCCAGCGGTGGCCATGCTCATCCCGTGTCTTGCGACGGCGCTCCTCTCCAGCCTGGCCGCCCGAATCATGTTGACCCGGCGCGGCGGCCCCGCTTCGCCGGGCCGTCTTCGACCCGGCGGCGCGCCCTACGGCGGTGGCCACACTCCTCCCGGATCTTGCGGCGGCGCTCTCCTCCAGCCTTGCCCCTCCTCCATGCACTATGGCAGGCGCAAGCTCCGGTGGTGGTGGCCGCGGCCGCCGCCGGCGCGCAAGTTCCGTGTGCGCCTGGTGGTCTGGCAATCAGAGGGCTGCCGCTGCTGGCGCCTGCGCCTGCTACGGAGTCAGCCTCGTTGGAGCGGGAGGCGGCGGGCGCGGTGCCGCCGAGGGCCGTCGCGGCAGAGGTGAGGTGGAAGGGGCCCTGTGCGTTGGCGCTGGGTTCACTGCGGCGCGCTGCAGTCAGGCGCAACAGCACGCGGGGGGGGGGGGGGGGGGGGGTGAAGGCGGCGTGGGAGTTCGAGAGCATCGTCACGCTTGCGGCCGCGTCGCAGCAGGAGGGCGTCGCGTTCCAGCGCTGGGAGATCCATGGCGTGCGGTCAAGATCCACGGCGGCGGGCGCATCCTCAGCCGGCACTGTGGATGGTGGTTCAGGCCCACTTTCATCTTGGCAGAAATACCAGCCCCTTCCTCATCGCTAAACCTGCTTCGCGGCACCTCGGCTACGCGGGGATGCAGCATTCATCTGCTGCAGCGTCCCTTCCTTGCAAGACATCCCCACTCCTTGTGCCTTCCACGCACCTGGTGCCTGCTTTTGGCTTAGGTGGCCGGTTGCTGAAGCTGTTATGCTTGCATCTCAGGCATTCGAGGCAGAATAGCATCAAAGGAGACATGCTGACCGGTAGATGAGGTGCAAGCCTGAAGATCCACGTCCACAAAGGTGTGATCTTTTGTCATTTCTTTTCACTACAGGTTTCTTATATGCTCCATATTTTGCTTAAGCTCAGTTCTGATGGCAAGTACTAGCCATATTGTTCCTTAATTTGGCTACATTTTCAATTCATCTTCCATACTACTGCTTTAGTTAATAATTGTATGGCTGACCAGTGTTCTTAAGTGGGAGTAATAATTATAGAAGAGTCCAATCTGTCGAGTTATGCTTGGGAGCCTCAAAACTCAGAATAGGTGATTAGTTTGTATCTAATGACTACTGCTTTAGTTAAGAATATCGGTAAAACAGTTGGCCGTGATCTACCATTCCCCTAATTTAGTGTATTCATGAGTTAAATGAGAATATCAGTCATCATATTGAGATCATTTAATTAATTTTGCATGCTCGAATTTTTTTCCCATTCTCCCTCCTGAACTACTATGCATCTCTATCAAATAAGCATAATTGCATCTTCTGTATCTTGCATTCTGTATCTTGAATATCAGTCATCATATTGAGATCATTTAATTAATTTTGCATGCTCAAATTTTTTTCCCATTCTCCCTCCTGAACTACTATGCATCTCTATCAAATAAGCATAATTGCATCTTCTGAATCTTGCATTGTGTATCTTGAACTACTATGCATGCTTGGTCAACAATGGATGGACCGACCTGAAAAGGAAAGCTGCTCTTGGCTACTCAAATTGTTAGCTATCTCATGATTAAGGAGCAGGGTGGCACCTCCGTTGCTCTCTGAACCACCAACCACACCAGAGCGGCAGCAAGATTACTGAACCGAGGTAAATTGCTTCTCACAACCACGACATTCGACATGTTCATTTTCAGAAAATATATATACATTCAAAGACTTCAGTTTAATGTCTCCAGAAAGAACAACTAATAAATGAAGGCTTTATTTCCAAGGAATTTTTTTCCTGATCATATTGTGCTATTTTTCCACAAGGGACCATGAAGTTTCATTACTCAGACGAGCAATGAGAGTACAAAGTTGATCATAATATGCTATATCGTGTTACATAGTTTAGAGGCTTTTGTTTTACGTTAAAGTTCTGTTTGTTGCCTTTTTTGCCTGATCATACTTAGCAGCTATTTTAAGTTGAAGTTTATTCTGTTTATTGCCTTCTGCTACGCTGTGACTGTTTCTCAAAGCTTAACCCTGCCTAACTACCTATTGCAGATTACATGTCCTCCCCAATCTCCTTATGCTACATTGAACTGATCTTGGAGCCAGTAAAGAAAAGAATATGTGGTTCTGCAACCTTCCGATTCCCACCGTCTGAACCTCTTCTCCTGAAGGAAAAACCTGTGGTTTCTGGGATCTTATTTTGTGATGTTTCGATCTTTTTTTTTGTTTGGAACAACTTATGATGTTTCAATCTGGTTTTGTGGATCTTGGGGGCATGATGTTTCCGGATGATATCTTGCTGAAATCTGTGTATGATTGATGCAATGTGCTAAGACCCTGAATCAAATCTGCAGGCCTTAAAGGCTCTAAGCGAGGTGGCAAGGTGCCTGTGCCAGCCAAGCTCGGACGCAGCATGGGCTGCTACAGCCTGGAGCCACGGGCAGACAAGGCCGTATGGGCACGTTGCGGTGGGTCAGTCCTGGGTGGTGGCGAGAGGGCGGCGCGGCAACATGCTCCTGGTCGAGCTTGAGCTCAAGCACAGCAACGAGCGCCGGCCAGCATGGCGGATATGCTCATGAGCCTGCTATATCCAGTTATCATTCTGATCCCATATATGGGTGATAAGGGCAACTAGCACTAGAAAACTTTGCCACTAAATGACCACGAAACAACACCTACCTTTTAATATGCTATCGCCTTGCATTTAGGGAAGCAAATAGTAAGGCAGTGATCTAAGAGTACATATTGTGATGGCATTACTTTTATTGGTCTTCCGCAGCACTAAGTCATGAACCCATGGATTGTTCCTGCAATTCGACATGTTGTCATATGTAAAACTTGTATTTGAGTAAAACAGTGCATATGTTAGCATATTAACGATGTATTTATTACCATATGGTGTGATTTTGTGTCGAATTATTATCATATACTATGTATGACATTTGTCACATTTCATTACTTCGGTTTACTTATATTTATTTGCATATTTTATTAACTTTAATTTACTCATATTTGATTATTTAAACAGTAGGGCGCGCATTGCTCGCCTAATGTTCTAGTGGATATAAGTTGATGTCGAGCGCTGAGCTGCTGCGGCTGCTCTATATATATCTTCAGGATATCTGACAGGGAAAGATGATAACATTAACAGAAACAGTCCTTATTATTTCACCTTTTGTTACTCGCTGTACACATCTGGAGTTTGCATTTAAAACTTTATGGGGGAGGTAGATGCACATCACTGCGACATCGCAAATTTCGGAAGGTATTTTTTGAGAAAAAAAAATTAGAGGGTCACCAACTGTACATAACTCACACTTTAACATCAGTCAGAAAAAGAAAACAGGCACTTGAATAAGTGAGTACAATTATAACACCGCATGTTTGTGCGAGCCACCCACAACCACAAGGACATGTGTGCATTGGCAATAAGCTGGGCCGTTCAATGAGGTTGGAAGCAAGATGCGAGCTGGGCTGTGCAGTGGGCCAAGAATAAGCAAGGGATCGGACGGAGATGCCGGCCGGCCCAGGACGGCTTAATCTCCCGAGTTTTTTTTATTTTTTTTTGATTTATCAAAAATATATGTCGAGATTTTTTTTTTCAAAAATGTCACCCAGCCGCCGGTTCATCCGGCGCAAGGTTGTTGCCGCCGGATGAACCCTCGGTAGGATCGTTCCGCGGTGGGCCGTGGTGGGCAGAGCCGATCCGGCGGTAATAACCTACCGCCGTTTCAACCGGCGGTAAGGTCCGGCGTATTAAACCCCGCGCGGCTCCCGCACGCGCGCCGGGGCGCTCGCAGCGCTCTCCCGGCCGCCGCACCGAGACGGCCCTCGCAGGTACATTTTAAATTTTAATTTTAGTAATAATAGTTGGTAGATTAGAATTAGAAATATTAGTGTTTTTGAATATAGTTTTATGTGTAGAAATAGTTTTTAGCGTGTAATTATTTGAATATAGTTTCATGTGTAGAAATTATTTTGTTATGTGTAGAAATATTAGTGATTCGAAAATAAATTATTACGATACAAAATCGTAGAACATGTAATTGAAAATATTAGTTTACATACGAATATAATTGAAAATATTAATGAGTTCAAACAGACATTTTTGTCGCATAAAAAAAGTATTAATTAATATTATATTACAAAAAAATAGAAATTGTTGTCAGTAATAAAAATTGTAGAAAAATAATTAAGATATATGCAAAAATAGCAGAATTATTTTTTAGCGTTGATTAAATTCTAAGGAAGAGTAATTATTGTCGGAAATATTGGCAGGCATGTCAGATGATTTGTATTTTCAAGTGTTCTATGGGTCAGGAGAAGTTAGATATGGTCCTGAAGGGGTAGATTTGTCAGAGTTTAGCTCGATCACAAAAAAATACCCCGAGTTAGAGAGGGGTAGAGGGGACTTGGATTTCAATATCCAATTGGCTATTTAAAGCTTTCGGCCTTAGTCGAGATGAACATGAGATCTCTGTCATGACAGTGGTCAGTCGAAGGGAACCAGTATTTTGGGAGCTATTGCAGCTTGAAGGGACGCAAAACAGGAGGAACTATGTCAATATAAGTAGTAGCCGAGGCTTACCGCTTGTGTTGTTTGTTCAAGCATTCGAGAAGATTAGTTTTAGAACCGAAGCGGGCGGGGATCATGAAGGCCAGGGAGATATAGTATCGGAAGAAACTGAGACGATGCATGAATCTCATGAAAAAGGTGGTGAACTCGAGATTTTAGAAGATGATAGACATGCTGCACACGAACCTCGTCAAGCAACTGGTCAGGCTGATGAAGGGGAAAACATTTCAGAGATAGTTGAAGAGTTTCAGAGGGAGGGTGAAGAACAGCACAATGCAATGAATGATGACTCCTCGGATGATGATGATGATGATGATGATGACGGAGATTATCATGTCCCACACAACTGGTCCGGTTATGATTTTTCAAAATTAAGTGTAAATGAAGGTGAAGCGGTGCCTTGGGAGTACAGGCAAAATGAGGTATACATCGGTTCGGTGTATGCCAACAGTGACAACATGAAGGAAGTTATAAAATATTGGTCGACTCTCTCTTTGCAAAGACAGTTCAAAGTTGTCAAGAGCAGTCCGAGAACATATGACGTGCGTTGTGTGAGAAGCGAATGTCCTTTCAGGGTGTATGCTTCTATGGGCAAGTGGCAGGATTTCTGGGAGGTCAAAAAAATTGTGGAGCACACATGCCTGCTTGAGCAATTAGAACCACAGCACCGCAACCTCAGTGCAGGTTTCATAGCTAACTACATGTACCCTTTGATCGTGGACAATCCTAGTTATGAACCTAAGTCAATCATTTGTGCTGTTGAGGAGGAGTTTAAATATAAAATTAGCTACAACAAAGCTTACAGAGCGAAACAGAAAGCACTGCAGATGAGGTGGGGGACGTATGAAGCTTCGTATCACAATATGTCGGCATTGCTGCACACTATATGTCTTAGAAATTCTGGTAGCTACTACAACTTGAAAACGTATCCATGTGCCCAGAAGCCTGGAAAGCAGGTACTCTAACGGTCGTTCTTGGCCTTGGGCGCTTGCATTGAGGCGTTTCCACACTGCCGGCCAGTCATTTGTATAGATGGGACATTTTTGACAGGAAGGTATAAAGGCACAATCCTCACAGCTGTTGCAGCTGATGGTAACAGATAATTGTTGCCTTTGGCAATTGCCTTTTGTGGAGAAAGAATCAGGGGATACTTGGTATTGGTTTTTGCAGAGGGTGAAGCAGATGATTGTCAAAGATGTAGAGAACGTGTGTTTGATTCATGATCGGCACAAGGGTATATTACAAGCAATCGATGACATACAGAATGGTTCTACTGAGCGTAGTAGGACTGTACTTTGGCCGGACCTAAAGAGTAGGTGGTGCATGAGGCATACGGGTGCAAACTTTCTTACCCAGTTCAAGAACAAAATCCTTATGAAGCTATTCAAGCGGTTATGCAGCCAGAATCAGGAAAGGAAATTCAACTTCCTATGGAAAAAATTGGATGAGCTAACAAAAAAGCAAACGGCGGAGCTAGCGAAGAGATCTGTCAATACAGAGGACGACGACTAGGTCTCGCTTGAAGATGTGGGCTTGGACGGTCCGAATGTCAGGCGCAAAAGGAGAAGGGCAATTAAGACATTCTCTGAGTGGATTGAGCACGAACCAAAAGAGAAATGGGCTTTACTGTTTGATGAAGGAGGTGCTAGGTACGGTTTAATGACTACGAACCTAGCGGAGGTATACAATTGGGTGCTGCGTGGTGTAAGATCATTGCCACTTGTTGGGATCGTGGAGTTCTTCTTGTATCGCACTTGCGTGTACTTCAGGGACCGTTACGCTGTGGCACAGAAAGATATGGTCGATAATCGCAAAGTTTACGGATACAAGGTTACAGAGCATATGGAGGAAGGTTTCAAAAAGATCCGTTTACATCGGGTGACTCCAGTTGGCTCTATGGAACGTCGGTACGAGGTGATGTGTAGGGACAAATGCCGAATGGGGGGCCGGCGTGAGAAGCATGTGCAGGAGTGTGTTCTTCGTCCTGATGCTTGTATTTGCTCATGTCATAAGCCAAAGCTGCTGCACCTGCCGTGCACACATGTCATTGCTGCCTGTTTTGAAGCTGGTGGACTACAGGCTCGTATGTATGTCTCAAATTACTTCATGAAGGAAACTATTTGGATGACTTGGAGGCACGAGATATATGGGTTTCGCATCCTTGGAGACTTTATAACTGATCCTGGACACAATGCAACTTACATTCCGGATCCAGATCCAGAAATGTTTCAAGGGGTGGGCCGACGCAAGAAGAAACGCATTAGAAATAACATGGATCGATCGGAGGCTGGTCGAGATGTCCGCCTCTGCTCGAAGTGCCATGAGACGGGTCATACGTACAAGTATTGTACGGCATTGAGTTATGGTGGCCGCACAGATGGAGCGGGCCCATCAGAAGCTGCTCCAAATCCGGCACCGCAGGCAACGGGTCGTCGTGGCCGCCGTCCTAACAACGATGGCCTTATGTGATCGATGACGATTGTCATTTGTGTCATTCGCTATTGAATCATGTTCGATGTTAAATTATGTAATATTAAGAACTAATATGTCGTAAACTGATTTCGTCATGGCGTACGAATATTTGTTGTAATATGTGGCGCAAATGTATGTTCAACTTTATTGCTGTAATTGGAAATTGAAGTTATATAATATGTAATTTGTTGTGCATCATTTATAAGTTTATTACGTTATTTTTATTTAGTATTTTATTAAAAATTTGTTGTATTACTTAATTTATGTTCTGAAATTTTATTTAGTATTGTTTTACGTTAATGTTATTATGCTTAATATTGTTATTTATGTTATGAAATTATTTGTAATAAATCTCATTATACAGGTATGGCGCACGAGGAAGGAGCTACTCCTGAGTTGCTAGATGCTCTCGTCGACAAGCGCCACCGGTCGTACATGTCTGCGGTCCGCGGCATCAGCTTAGGGACGTTTCGGGCTCGTGTGCCCATGTCGACGATGCCGATTCACCGTCGTTGGGTTCCTAGGTACGGGTTACATTTGTCACATATTTTAATTGTTTCCTTAACCTTTTGTTCTAACTTGATTTACATTTTCGCGATGCAGGTTACGCGCTTCAGGTCTTCTCCCGATTGCGCGACTTGTGGAGGGAGATATGGCGGACCCTGCACGTCGACCTAGGGACAGGGCTTTTCTCGCGGCACTTCTCGACCGTTGGCGTCCGGAGACGCACACGTTTCACCTCCCGGTCGGTGAGATGACCCCTACTCTTCAGGACGTGGCGATGCTTCTAGGCTTGCCGTGTGCTGGACGAGCTGTGGGTGCAGAGGACGTGGGACTCTCGTGGCGCGACGACCTTTTGGCTCGGTTCGCCGGGGTTCAGCGCAACGAGCTAGCGTTGCCGTACCGCCCCTTGCCTGCGAACCACGCACACGGACCTACAAAGAGGTGGCTTCTACAGTTTAGTGTGAGTACAAAAATGTTGATTCTTTTCGTACTTATATTGATACGTATTTGCATTGACGACTCGTACCATTTTGAAGGCGAACTACATGAGGGCAGACGCAGACGACTTTACGGTTGCCAGGCACTTCGAGGCCTACTTACTGTGGCTGTTCGGCTGGGTCATGTTCTGCAGCTCGCAGGGTGACTCGTGCCCCAAACAGCTCATTCCTTTGGCGAGGTCGATAGCTGACGCTCCACTTCACGAGATGCCACAGTTCAGCTGGGGTTCTGCTGTTTTGGCTGCGAGTTACAGGGGTCTTTGCACGGGCGTGACGAAGGTCTCAGCAGAGGAGCCCATTTTTGTTGGGTGTCCTCTACTGTTACCGAAGTTTGCAACAGGTCCTGACATGCCATGTCATGTGTTCTGTGCGTTGAATTGTGTGGACCACTATTTAATTTGTGTTCAATGTTTGAACGGTGATTGTTTTCATTGTTTTTATTGTGTGTACTGGCCGATATATGCCAATGGAGTTGTCATCGTGTCGGTCTGAAAAGTTTATTTGTAGGGCAATGCTTCTGAATAATTTAGTTGCAGCTAGTACAAATTACACAATGTCGATTAATTTGACATTGAAATTACAATAACAATTGCACTGGCATGTATATGGAACACGCTAACGTCGTGTTCCACCTAGACCTAACATGCCTTAGGGAATATGAAATTCGAACATTACATGATAGTCATCTACTGAGTGCACCGAGGATACTTCCCCTTCCTAATAGTCTCGGGTCCCACCTCCTTCGCACGGCGGGCCCTCTCTCGCTTCCTCTCCCTATCAGCTTCACGCTCCTCCGCCTGCCGACGTTCCACTTCTGCGAACCTCTTCTCGATCTCTTCTTTATCTTTCTTGCGCTTCTCCTCTATTTTTTCCTCTTGCAGCATTCGCTGCCACCTTTCCGCAGCCCACCTTGCTTGGCGCTCAACGTGTTCCTTAGCTTCGGTCGATTGCTCCGTGTCCAGCCACTGTATGAAATCACAAAGAGGTGGTGGACTCTATTTCCAAGCCGAGTTAGAATTAACATACTGAACTCCGAAGACGCAAACTAGATAGTGCGAGGTGATACCTTCGCTTTGTCCTTGCCGTAGCGCTTTGGCGGATCGTACTCGTAGTTCTCACACATGAAGAACCTCCTGCCGAAGTCATCGCCCAAAACTTTGGACTCCATCAGCTTGCACAACGAACCGCAGAAGCACATTGGAACCTGCACTCCTTGAGGCACAGGTTCTCTAATCTTGTTCCACGGAATGTAGGTAGAACCAGAGGAAGACATGGTGGCCGTGCGTGGATGGCTAAAGACTTCGTATGAGATGGCTACTGACTTCATATGAGATGGGGCGATGTTTTATTTATAGATGGAGCTATTTGGTATATAGGCATGGTTCACGCATGTCTATCGCCGTTTCAAACGGTGGTAAGTACTCCCACATTTTTAATTATAGTGGGGGTGCAGAAGAACCTGATGCAAGGTGACAGGACATTGAAATCGTAATTGAAACTCATGAATATCTCATGAAAATATATTTTCACAGACTATTAGAGTTAAATCTAATTTGTATAAATTTTTTAAAAAAATTTCCCTAATCTCCGCTATCTCTATTATTTTCTGAAATATATCTAAACGTAAAGAAAATAATTACAGTTCAGACAGTCTTTAAAATAATTATACAATTAATTATAGCAGTGAAAGCTTATAAAACAATTAAAAAAAATAAAATAAAATCTGGGAACACCTACCGCCGTTTCAAACGGCGGTAGGGTGCTGCCGTCTACAGGGCAGCTACAGCCGGCTGCTAGAGCCGGCTATAGCCGGGCTACAGCGCGGCGGTAGCACTTACCGCCGGTTGGTTTGGCGGTAAGGAGCTACCGCTGTTTGATCCGGCGGTAGCTTCCATGGGCCGTGGGCCAAGGATCTTACCGCCGGTTAATTCGGCGGTAATTCCTTACCGCCAAACCAACCGGCGGCAGGGTGACATTTTTGAAAAAAAATATAGCCACATATATTTTTGATAAATCGAAAAAAAATATAGAAATAAAAAAAATTCTAATATCCCATTCTCCTGCTCTGTTTTCTCTTTGCTTCTTGAGGACCAATGCAAGCCGTTGTTGGTCTCTCCTGTAGATGCAATGCAACCACTGCAATCTAATTGTTCATTCCCATGGAGACCTCACAATTAAGCACAGGTGAACAAGTCTTGGACCACTAATTCATTAGCCAGAAGAAAAGAACTTCCTTTAATTTCCGCGAAGCACATACAGGAGGAGGGAGAGACGCATCAATGGCGGACACTAGAGAGTCTCTACACACCGAACGAACATCTTGGAGTTCGTTCCACACACGGACAAAAGCGCGCCTCAGATGGAAGAGGGGGCGCAGACGACGCAGGCGAGCAGCAGCATGGCGGAGGCGGCGGCGGCGTCCTCCTCGCTGAAGCAGGTGCGCTTGAACCGGCACGCCTTCGCCTTGTTGCACGGCAGCAGCCGCCGCAGCACCAGCTCCTGCGCGTGCGCCGGCTGCGGATGCCGCCTCCCGGCGCCGCCTCTGGCCGTGGCTGCGGCCTGCCGCACGACGATCCTGCCGACCTGATCAGCTGCAGCCGGCCGGTGAACCATCTTCCGATCTCCTATCTGCTGTATGCTGGTCAGTCTAGAGAATTATATTAGGGGAGGAGAGGACGGAGCGAGCGATGAGCGGCAAGAGCTTATGAGATGGAGAGCGAGAGCTGGGTGAGGAGGAGGCCGAGAGTTAAGAGACATGGCCATGTGGCGAGGGCTATTTATAGAGGCCGCCGGCCGGCGATCTCCGGCCATGTGCTGCGATAGATTTCTGTTTACATGGGTGTGTTCCTCCAAACTTTTCAAATTTTCCGTCACATCGAAATCACATTGAAATATTAAATATAACAAATGATGCATGCATAAAACACTCAACGTGGGTAAACAAAACAACTTATTGCACAGTTTGGATGTACGTTGCGAGATGAATTTTTTGAGCTTAGTTAGCCCATAGTAGAATAATATTTACCATATACAAACAAAAAGTGCTATAGTACTTTTCAACTTCACTTTTCGCATCTAAACACAACCCAAATGATAAACGACTATAGCCATATGGCATTATTGCGCCGCTGGATCCAGGGGTCTATAGCTGGATCGATGCATATGGACGACGAAAACGACATCTTTAATTCGAATGCGTTTGGAAGCTACTGCCGGCGCGGTTAGCTGGCTAGGTTACAAAGGGGAAAAGGCTATCTAGCTAGCAAGAGACGATAACTATATTTTGCTGGGGTCTCGTAGAGGAGAAAAGCTGGAGAGGATTTGAAACGGCAAGGAGGCAGATCGAGCTGGTGGTCAGCGTCCAAAAGCATGGAACAGTGGATGAGCTGAATCCTAACATGGTAGGGCACAGTCGCACAGAGCAGTAGTAGCGGTCCATGCCATGCATGATATGGAGCAACTTCGTCACCTACAGCAGCATGAGTTTATAACTTAAAACTACAACGGTTGAGGTGAAAATAAAATCCTATGAGATTCAAGAGACAAAATTATCTGACTTTTGGTAGTGATGAAAAGTAACTGAGAATGGTATATGTGTTTAAGTGCTTTTTTTACAAACCAAACAACTGAACGGATCGTTTTTTTCTTGAGGAACAACTGTGTAAGGAACATGGCACCATTTATGTCATTTCAAGTGATTTTGGTGACCGAATGACAACACAACACTTGGACTAATATGATTCTTAAGATGACCATTCTCAGGGTTTTAGGTTCAAGTGATGACAAAGAGAAAGAGGAGATAGGCGTAGCAAGGCCCGAAGGGCCGCCCCTAAGAGGAGATAGGCAAAGTGAGGCCCGAAGCTCTTCAGTCAGTAGCACCGGAAGAACCGACGCCAAGGGCATCGGTGCATCCGATGGTAGTCGGAAGAACCGACGCTATGGAATTCTGGTGCAGGAGGAAATCGAAGCCAAGTCAGCCTATAGTCACCGGTTGAACCGACGGTCCAAGAAAGGGCATCGGTGCATTGGGCGTCTTATGTTCCAGAGACGATGTCAAGAGCCCAGGAGAAGATTCTTCAGCACCGGTTGAACCGGTGAAGCATCGGTGCATAACATCGGTGTAATGACGTCAGCTGTCAGGAGAAGATTCTTAAGCACCGGATGAACCGGTGATGCATCGGAACAAAGTATCGGTTCAACCGGTGATCACTGCGTCAGCTGTCAGGAGTTCAACGGCTACTTCGGGTTATGAGTGACCGGATGAACCGACGTTACCCCTGCCAGAGGCATCGGTTCTTCCGGTGATACGCAGATTTTCAGCTGACCGTTGGAGCAACGGCTACAAGACTTGGTGGCCTATATATACGCCTCACCCCGGCCATTTGAAGATTGCTGGAGTTGCTGAACATCCCACACACACCCAAGAACATCTCCAAGCCATACAAAAACATCAAGATCATATCCTTAGCCCTTAGCATACTTTGAGAGTGTTGTGTAAAGGTTAGCTCTTAGTGAGTGTGATTGCAAGGCCTTGAGCCTTTGTGCTGTGGTTCTCTAGTGAACCAAAACAAGAGCTTGGTGCGCCGGCACCTTGGAGCGTGAAGCTCGCCGGCAACGTCATCGACCCTCCGACGACATCTCTGTGCGGGGGACGTGGAGACCCCCATCCTTTGTGGAGAAGCTCCTTAGTGGAATCCGGGGCCAAGGTGACCGTGATTGTGTTCACGAAAGAGACTTGGTGGCCGAGTAGCAATACTCTTAGTGAGTGCTACAACAACGTGAATATAGGTGTGCCTTTGTGGCTAACCGAACCACGGGATAAACACCCGCGTCAAGAGTTTGCTATCTCCTATCCCGCTTATTAAGCTTCCGCATTTCATACTAGCAATTTGTATGCCTTTACTTTCATAGAGTAGTTTCTTGAATAGGAAAGGCTATAGGTTGCTAAACTCTTTTGGGATAGGGGTTTCACACTAGAACAACCATAGTTGCACATAAAAATAGTTTGTTTTAGTTTAAGTTTTGTGCAAACTAGTTGGAGACATAGGTCTAAGTTTTTAGAGTGCCTAATTCACCTCCTCCCCCTCTTAGGCTAGTGCACCCAATCGCTTACACACTGAATTGAACGGATTTTTGCTGGTTCGACCTATTCAAATAATGAACATTGCCCGAACGAATTCAGCTACTTACGTCCAAGTTATTATGATTAGGTGATAGAATTTTCAATTTCAAGTAAAAAATTAGGTAAATTGGTAAAATATTCGGCATATAACAACAGAATTTTTGCAACTCAGCACACCACATTAGCTGTCATCTTGCCGTTGGGCTGCTTAGCTGGTCAAAACCTTCAAGGCGCCAAACGAACAGTTGACTTGATTGAACGGAATCCAGACCGTGCTGAAAAAGAATATAACGGACATTCAAACCTCTGCCTTTTGTGCTCTCCGGACTAGACACGCTCGTGCAACTGATACGTGTCAACAGACGACGCGCTGGGTGTGACCGCAACAGGGTATACGAGACCGGTCTTAATTTGCTCTTCCAAAATTAAACATCCTTTCCAGCTAAGTGATTACAAGCATAATTGGCCAGTAAGTACTAATGCAGCCAGGCCCATAAAGAAAAAAAAACTTAGCATGATTCAGCTAAATCCTCAAGAATTCAGCACAAGATCGTACATCATCATCAGCAACTGACAAATGGAACCAAATGATGGGGGGCACATGATTGGCATATGCATGTTACATGCTAAGACAGGCCATGTGGCTTGGCTGATTAGGACTGAACATGTGGACAAAACAGACTTAGTACTAGCTATAGGGGCCGTTGTGCCTGCATGATGTGGGCACCTTATGAACTGTTGTTGCCATTGCAATTCAAACTAGACGTATAGCCCGCGCATTTGCGCGGTTAGTATTGAAAATTCAGAAATTTGCATGTCGTTGTATCCTTACTTAAAAGGTTATACTATTTTTTTAACCATACATCAGCCTGTTTATTATCGTAAATTATGTCTTATTGTTGATTAAAACAATTCAACTATGACCTACCTATAATAACAATTTGATTTGTTGAGCTTTAATAATATTATACAGATAATTATTCTTATTTTCATTTTATTTTGATTGATTGTTGTTAGCTTTAGTTTTTATTAATAGTATATATTTGTAACTGATACATAGCTAAATAATATTTTATATTTAATTTTTCATAATGACATTGGTGGGTAATTTTTAATTAGGCACAGAGGTATTTTAGGCTAATTTTTATCGTAATGGCAGTGGTGTGTAATTTTTATTTTTCTATTTTTCTCAGATTAATGTGGAAACTTTTAGACCTTGAAAGCGAACGTGGAGGCTCAGTTTGTTGGCCAAATAATAAGATAAAGATGTTTTTTTCTGTGTGTGTGAGGGAGAGAGCGCTTAGATGGTACTTGCAGATGTCACCTTGTCATGATGAGCTAATTTAACGACCCATGTGATTTGTAGGAGAATAATTGTACTATGTATGTTATATTTGGACTGAAGATACTCCGAAGCATGTTGGTCTAGATCACGAATCACAATATGATATACATATAGTTTTTGGAGAATTAAAGGGTCACCTTTAGTCCTGTTGGAGGCTCCAACCGCGGTCACCTTTTAGCTCCAGTTGGAGGCTCTGGTTGGGATATCAACAGGAACTGAAGGCTCCTCCGCATATATATTGTTTTTTTAAACACGCATATATATTGGTTTAAAAGGAAAGAGAGCGAGAGGTTCATCGGCAACATTGAGCTTTCAGAATATGCAGGGACTGTTGCCCCGCTGAAACTGTAGCCACGCAAGCAAGCGGAGAGCTCATCGCCTCACAGAGTCACAGTTACAGTCACAGCCTCGCCACGCCACGCCAAGCCAACCACGGCGTCACGCCGCGAGCGCGCGAGACGACCAACGGCGGCGGGCTCGGGTCGGCAATGTGGATTTGGTGAGTGCAGCGGCACGTGCCCACCCTATCCGCCGCCGCGCCCACCACCGGCGGCGGCCACCGCCCCCCGGCCATCCGATGCCGCGCCCGGCCTCGCCGGACGAACCGCCAGGCCGCCGCCGCTGCCGCCGCCTCCTCTAACACCGGTGGACCTCGGCACCGCCGGGAAAACCCGAATCCCTAAAGGCCGCCGCCTCCCGCCACCACCCCGGCGACCTCGCCGGCGACCGCCCCGTCCACCAACCACTCCTGGACGGCACCCGGCGGCGGCCATACGACTCTTAAAGTACATCAAACGGGTTTGAGAGGGAGTACATGAGCCGCCACGCTCATCCGAATTCAGAATGTTAACGCTCGACTCATCCGACAAGGCTGTAGCTAGCGTCGTCTTCGTGGGTCGTGCTCTCCCTCCTCGAGAGCCAGCGGGGTGCAAGCACCTGAGCGCACGTCCTGCTCCCATGGAGGAGCACGTCGCCGTCACCGCCGCGCGCGGGCGCGGGCGCGGAGTCCATGTTCCTCCCGTTCCAGGTGATGTTCACGTCCATCTACCTCGTCGGCTACTTCGTCGCCTTCCGCGCCTGGGGACCGCGGCACTGTGCCGAGGCCGCCAGCTGCCTCACCTCGCTCTTCCACGGCACCCCCGGCCTGCGGTGCGCCGGTGCTGCTTGCTCGCCCTCCGCGCCGTGCTGTCCCGCCACGCCGCCGCAGGCTACTACTAGCGGCGCTCAACAGCTCCGCCGAGGACTTGGTCCTCGACTTCAGCACAGTCTACTTCGCAAGGCTCTCTTATGAGTTGTTTGGTTCCAGAGACTAAAGTTCAATTCATGTCATGTCGCATCAAAGAGAATTTTAATATTTAGAAATATTAAATAAAGTTTAATTACAAAACTAATTGTAGAGCTTTAAGACTAAACTATGAGACGAATTTAATGAGATATATTAATCTATGATTAGCGATTGGTTACTATAGCATCACTATATCAAATTTTAATTAAACTTATTAGATTAATTAGCACTCAATTGTCAAAAAAAAATTATAAACAAACAGGGCCTTCGTCGCGCACCACCTCGCCACGCTCTACGTCATCGCCACATGCCGCCACGCCGCGGGGGCCAGCGCGGCCGCGCTGCTGCCGCTTGAGGTGCTCGCGGAGGCCACCAGCGCCGCGCAGAACGTGCGGACGCTGGCGGGCATGCGGCGGCGCGACTCGCCGCTGGCCGCCCGGGTGCACGCCGTGCTGTCGCCGCCATTCTACGCGGCGTACACGGGGTGGGCAACCTGTGGGGCAGTGTCCATCAGACGATGGTTGACATGCTTATCCATGTAATGGTGCAGTGCGTATCCTGTGGGTGGCTTCTGGTTTGGTGGTTCCGAAAGCCTAGGTGGAGGCAACGCTGGCACGAACGTCAGAGTGACCGGCAGAGGTCTCTAGACGCACCCCAGCAACAGTAGGCATTGTCGCGGGGAAGAGGGCAGTAGTGCTCCGGGAAAGAGGAAGAAGATAAAATTATGGGTGTTAGATTTCTTATCATGATTTCAGGCAAATGAATCATGTGTGAATCAAGCAAACGCCAGTGGCACAAGCAAGTGCCCGTAATGCTCTAGGCCAGCACATGCCTGCCGAATGGCGGAGACCGTAGGTCGAAAAAAGGGGCAAATTTCAAAAACATGTCTATCCGAAACTACTCGGCTAATCCTGAAGAGTTGATTTTAAATCTTAAGTTCTTAACTTCGTTTTAAAGCAGAAGCATCAATGAACCCCCGCATCGGCAAATCGGTTTCATCCTTTATCATCAAATTTGACAACTTGTATCAACCGATGTGCCTAATACGGTAATACCATTAAGTTGTCTGCATCAGCTTCAGCGATATTTCACAGGCTATCAAAATAGAAAATAATACCCACCGAACTGACAACAGACAAACGAACACTCATTGCGCGGTTCACCAGCACAAGCAAAAACATTCAAGAGTAGGGTAAAAACACAAATCATCACATGAAAACGAATAGTCGACACAGTAAACGGGAAACTGTAAATAGCTAAAGGTGGCAGATGCAACCAGCACGAGATGATAATATATACCTTATACGACAAACCAGATAAGAAAAAGGAACATACAACATGATCGTCCCCAATACAGATGATGCAATAAAACATACGCACTTTATGGCTTAAAGCAAACTCCACAAGCATGGTACGGGAAGATCGGTGAGTTTCTCGTACAGAGTGGTTTCAAAGTCGCTCCATCAGACTCCTTATTTGTGAAGGCGAAGGAAGGAAGACTAGCAATAATCATAGTCTATGTTGATGATTTGATTATCACGGGAGATTACTCTGAGGAAATACAAAGGACAAGAGAAAATCTCTCAGTCCGCTTTCAAATGAAGGAGCTTGGAGAGTTGAAACATTTCCTCGGACTTGAGGTGGAGCGCACAAAGAAAGGGCTATTTCTGGGATAACAGAAATATGCCAAGGATCTCCTACAAAAGTATGAAATGCTTGACTGCAAGCCTATATCTACTCCTATGGATCCCAATGTGAGGCTGTAGGAAGATGAAGGAAATGACTTCGAGGACATGACTATGTATCGACAGCTGGTCGGGAGTCTAATCTACCTTACGCTAACCCGGCCAGATATTTCCTATCCAGTTGGAGTAGTTAGTCGATACATGAGCAAACCAAAGAAGCCTCATCTTGATGCAGTCAAGCGTATCCTCAGGTATGTCAAGGGCACCATCAACTTTGGTATTATGTATAAGAAGACAATAGACTGCCAGGTTATGGGATATTGCGATGCCGACTATGCTGGGGATAGTTGCACACGGCGATCAACTACGGGATACTTCTTTAGTCTTGGATCTGGAGCTATATCATGGTGCAGTAAGAGACAACCAACTGTGGCATTGTCTAGTACTGAAGCAGAGTATCGATCGGCGGCAATGGCAGCACAAGAAAGCACCTGGCTCAAGCAGTTAATTGAGGATCTTCACCAGCCGACAGAATACCAAGTAAGGATTTTCTGTGATAATCTATCTTCTATTCGATTGGCGGAAAATCCGGTATTCCATGCAAGGACCAAGCACATAGAAGTTCATTATCGCTACATAAGAGAAAAGGTACTTGAAGGGAAAATTGAGATGGTGCCTACTAAGACAGAAGAACAGATTGCGGATATCCTTACCAAGGGCCTTCACAAAGCAAAGTTCGAGAAGTTTCGAGAGGCACTTGGCATGGTCTGCAAGACATCTCTGGATATAAGCTTACCTCGAGGGGGAGTATTGAAAGGAATGCAAGGCAACCCTCTAGAACATTCTCCACCAAGCAAGAATGAGATATTTTCCATGGAGTACTCTAGAATTAGTAATAAGTAAAATTTTGAAAATGCTAGAATATTTTTGGAATTCTCTAGAAGGGGGACACTTGTCCTAATACCATGGTTCCCTTTGACCTATAAATAGAGCCCTCCTCCTTGCCATGGCATCCATCCATGAGCAAGGTAGATGAGTTGTGGTAGGACTAGAAGGGTGAGTGCTAGGCTAGCCACTTAAAGGTGTGTGTTCCTTTGTAACTTTGTTGCTCCAATAAAGTAAGTGTCTTTATAAGTGTTAGTCTCCCGATTAAACCTAAGTACTTAGTGTATAAGTTGTGATCCATCGAAGGTTGGCTCTGTCACCCGGAAGCCAACTTCATCTTTTGGTAAGCTCTGCCTCCCGGAAGCAAAAGGCGGCTCTGCCGTCAAAAGGACCCGGTACACTAAGTAATTAGAAGCTGACCGACTCTGGAGTGAGTTGGTGTGTCATAGGGGTAGATCCTCAACTTAGTGGGTATTAGGGCCACCTCAATATCTAACACTTCGCAAGTGCTCATCCCACAAAAATATAATTGTGCATCAAATTATTCCTAAGGACGTCCTGAAATCCTCCATATTACATATACTGAATCTACTTGACACGGTGGGTCAGGAAATCTAACCCCTCGAGTTGCTCTGGTTGACCATAAGCTTCCAAGACCTCCTCCAACCTGTACAAATACAAAGTTGGCACATGTCAGACATTTTTCTTTTAAAATTGGATTTTGAGTACAACTGCTTAGTAGCTTACTGAACAAAGGTAACTTACATAGCCTCCAGTTCATCAGAGATATTTTCTGCGTATATGACGAGCCAAAGTATGTGTGGTAAGAAATCCTCAAGATGGTGTGACAATAGCAAATCCAGATCTGATAACAGCTGTATTGCATCTTCATTTTCCTCCACCTCAACCTCAACTCTCTGTCCCTGCAATAAGTGAACCAAACATTTTCATGTATGTTTCGATAACAATTAACAGTTGCAATAGGAGATAGAAAAAGCATGATATTAAAAAAAAGATGTAATCTCACAGTTTTTTGTGGTCCATCAGGCCCATGTTCGTTGGCATGTCGAACAATGATTAGGGCATCATCAGCGGTGTTGGAGGACCTGTCTGAATTTTTATCCTTTGGCAACTCTCTTCTGTCTGTCGGGGTTTTATTTTCTTTGCTTCCAGAGTCTTGGCCATCAGGATTGGATGCTGCTGCAATCCTGTAATACTCTTCAAGTCATCTTGAAATGGCTCACTCCTGAGTATGGCCTTCATAAGCGATTTCACATGTCTAGTTTGGCGGACCCTATAAAGGTTGCCAAACAAAGCTGACCTCTTCAGAGGTTCCTTCAGTGCCAGATGAAGCGTGCAACTTGTGAAATCGCCGCAGTTGATCAGGATGAAGGAATTGACATGGCTCAAATCCCCTCAAGATCTTGCCAAGATTAGAGAAAAAAGCTGGCAGCCCAAGCTTCTCTATTCTAAAAAGGGGATGACTTTATCAACATACGCAATCAAGTCATTCAGAGTTGCATCATGAGTAAAATCACAGACAGGTGCTCTGATATCCACTTCGAAGCCATTCTTTAAGAAGATGCTTCGGGCATCAAATTTACCATTTCATGTTCTCTTAGCTTTATGGTTCTGAAATAGGTATTGGAGTATATTTGATCCGATTGCCCTCCCAACAATAGTAGTGACTAGCACAACCATTGAGCTTCCGCCGGCACAGATATGTTTTGAGGGGGATGACTTTATCAACATACGCGATCACATGTCTTGTTTAGATGCAAAATTAAAATTTTAAAATTATTATATAAAATGTATGCAGCACATGTATAGAGTATTAAATCTAAATAAAATAAAAAAACTGATTGTATAGTTTGCTTGTAAATTACGAGACGAATCTGATGAGCCTAATGAGATCATGATGAGAGTAAAACTACAGTAAACATGTGCTAATGACAGCTTAATTAATTTTAATAAATTTATCTCATAGAGTCATAGTTTATAGACGAGTTCTGTAATTAGTTTTGTGAGTTCTGTAATTAATTTTGTGATTAGTCTATATTTAATTCTTTCAATGTGACAAAATTTCTTTTCAAAAGTTTTACACCAAGAAACTAAACAAGACCTGACTCAGACTCCCTCCCAAAATAATTGCAAATTATATAGTTTAAAATTTATTCCATAAAAATTGCTAGCTTTGATTTACCTACCAAAAAGAGAAGATAATATTTGGAATATTCTCACAAAAAGACAACTAAGATCCACTTATCAAAATAAATAAAAAAAATTTTTATAATTTTACACTGAGTATTAGTCTATGTACTTAGTTATTATATTTATTTTGGAACTGAGAGAGTAATTAACTGCAGGAGCGGGAGTTGTTGAAACAGAAGTGCGGGCGGAGGGTAAAATGGACAATATACTGTGATCTATTTATTTTGAAACGCTTCTAGTCTAGTATACGATTGCGAACAAAGCCTGTACTTCCTTCCCTTTTTGCTCAGGCACGGGAAGAACTCCATTACCGCCGACCATGGATGAGAAAGGGGAGAGCTCCATGTTAGCCTTAAGTGCGGAGATCTCGCCGGATCAATCCAAGATCCGGCGTCCACCAACGCCTCCGACGTAGAGAGCTGGGATTTGGACTGTGTTGTTTTTGGACGGGCCGCGATACGATTATTTGGCACGATCTAAAATATGTCACGACATGAAATATTTTGAGCTGTGCTGGCACGACACGAACACGAGAGCCGCGCCGTGCCTAGATTTCAGTACAACGGGTTATATGGCACGACCCGCATTTTGCACCGTTCTTGGGCCGGCACGGCACGAAAACAGCCCATCATCCAGTACGTAGCCCATTGTTCTATTATGACAATTAATATTCCTTTCTAATTAATAGTAATCATGAAAGAAAATATTATTCATTCAAGAAAATCATATTATTTTCCTACCATTCATAGTTTATATGGTTCCTAATTGCAATAGTAACATTTTGCATCGATAAATTCAATTGCAAGTATCCGGAGGGACGTGCTTGGGCCCGCACGGTATAAAGACGTGCCGTCATGGCATAGGCCGTGCTTGTGCTTGATAATAGACTTTTTGTGCTAGCACGACACAATGTGTCAACCGTGATTAAAAATCTAGACCCGACACGGCACGAGACACGAGAGAGCCGAGGCGGACTAGCACGTCACCCTGTACATCGGGGTAGAGGGGGATGGAAGAGTATTGCAAAAACAAGAATCAAGAGGAGGGCAAAAGTTCAGGAGAGGCTATCGCTCACGAGTTGGAGGGGAAATCCGAACGAACAGGCAAGTAACTCCTTTCCTTGACATGTTTTGTTGTTTAGCAAATCTGGAGAATCAATTTAAAGATTACAGCTAACATAATGTGTAGACACACAGGATGGTACTGAATTGGACATGGTGATGGTGTCGGAAGGAGAAAGGGGAACTAGTCAACCTATACTATCGAACGTGGTGGTTGCTTCGAACCTGGCAATGCAAGGCATAAACATGAACATAGACCAAAACAATTATGCATGCCAAGGTGATAATTTTGACACGGCAAGTATTTTGTAGGCTTGCTAAGCGAAATTATTTTATACGCTTGCAGAGTTAAATTAAACTGGATACACAAGTTAGAAAGAACTTTTTTAACAGTGACATAGTATATTGTTGAGATTGAAATTGCATGCGAAATTGACTAAATGTATGAGAAATTAGCCAATAAAAATTTTATTTATTTGTTCCAGGAGGCAAAAGGAAAAAAAGAAAGAAAGAAGGAATTTTTTTGAGACCAAAGAAAAGAAGGAATTAGGTCATAAAACAGATTGATGGGCTGGGGAAAAAAAAGCGAGTGGGCTGCGCAGAGCCAACTCTTTCTGCGACGGGACCCGCGCGCAATTGGCAAGATTTGCGGAGGAGAGATAGATCATCAAGATGGAGGACATGCAGAGCATCGATCGATCGATCTGCACTCGCCAAAGTACCCCAATTGTGAAAGGGCCGTGGTCAGGTTTAAAAAAAACAATGGCCGAGATGACTGGGGCTCGCATGTATCACGTGCAAGATGATTAAGCAACTCATATATAAAGCCCACCGAGGCCCAAATGGTCCATTAAACATTTTACTAAAACATGTTGAAACAGTATTTCGAAAAATGTTGAACAAATATTTCAAAAATGTTGAAATAATAGTTTGAAAATGTTAAAATAATATTTTGAATGTTGAACATCAACATTTTCCCATCTTCTTCATCAACGGCGGCCGGCGGCGGAGGCGCTCCAGCAGGGCGAGCGGCGGCAGCAGCGGCGGAGCAAGTAGGCGGCGCAGGAGAAGCCGTCAGCGGCGGAGTAGGCAACATAGGCAGAGCAGGCGACGCAGGAAAAACAGGTGGGGGTGGCGTGCGGCGCAGCCCCCGCGGCGGAGCAGACACGCAGCCGGGGCACGATTCGAGCAGTCGACGGGGGCAGCGGTAGGAAGAGGGGAAAGGGAGGGGGAGAGAGAAAGCATGATAGAGTTTGAAGTGAATTCAAAGGCTATTATTGGTTGCACGAATCCGCCATCACGTACAAAAAGATGTTCGATCGACGGTGAACACTTGAGGAGAGCACGTCGAGTTGAACCAATTGCAGAGAACTTGATAAGACCCCACTTGGTCGCAAAACGTATTATATGTTCAAACCTTGATATTACAAGTGGAGATGTACGTGTCACATATACATGCTACAAATAATGACGTGAATTATGGATGAATGCATATGCAAAAAAAAGTAAAGTGTGTTCTAAAAGAAAAAGAAAGTAGAATGCGGGGTACAAAAGGTGAGTATACAAAATTGCTGGTGTAAATATTAGTATTTCGGTATAATAAATATTTTTCTTCTATCAAAAAATGGATCTCCTCCCCCTTTTATCAAATCTTTTGGTCTGATAAGTGGAACCACCATGGGTATGATGAGCCTAATCTTAGCGAAAAAAAGGTTTCAATTATTTAAACTTTTATAGTATAGATATAGATACATACGCGTGGAAAAACATATTCTAGAATCAGTCGACAGGTAAATTAAATAGGATTAAATTTAAAAAATGCGCATTGAAAACGTACGAATTACATTTTGAATCACTAGCTAGGATCACCGGAGTGTGTCCAGCTGCGCATGGAACTCCTTAACGTGCTCTTGGGTGACGCAGCAGGCTACCACGTTGCTGCCGTCCTCCTTGTTCCTCGAGCAGGGCAGGCAGGGTCAGCAGCAGGGCGCCACCGTTCGCTCCATGTTGGGGGCACCACCCGCGCCGGCTTCCCGCCGCCGAAGCCGACGCCGTCGAGGCCGATGTGGGCCCAGGACGACACGAACAGCGCGTTGTACCCGCACAACGCGTCGACGAGCTCCTGCTCCAGGGCCGGCTTATTCACCGTGCCCGCAGCAAGGGTGCCCGGCAGCCGCTCCTTGGCGTCCTTGATGAGCCTCACCAGGTCGGCGACGGCGCCGCCCGCCACCTTGCCGCTCGTCGCCGTGACCAGCTGCGAGGTGACGCAGTTGCTGTAGTACCCGTCCTTGGCTCCGACGAGCTTCCGGACGTTCGCGGCGAAGACGAGCGGCGCCGGGGCGTCGGGGGCGGCGCCGATCGCCCGGGCCCTGCACTGCCAGATCGCGGCGGTGACCACCTCGAACACGGTGCAGGAGGACTGCAGGCCGCCGGCGCGTTCCCGGAACTCGGCCTTGACGCGGTCGATGTAGCTCCAGGGGATGGTGCGGTCGGTGTAGGCGAAGTCGACGTGCTTGAAGGTGGCAGGAGATCTCGGCGCGGCGGTGAACAGCTGCGGGATGTCCGGGAGGGACGGGTGTGACTGTCCCAAAAACTTACCCGAATAAATTACGCGCTAAAAATGTTTTTCAAAATTTTGGTTCGTCGTTGAGCTCGAATTATTTCGATTTCTGTCCAAACTCCAAATTCCTCGGCGTTTCGCCGTCCGAACCCCGAAACCAATTGCCGTCCCCTCTCTTTCTTTTTCTCGTTCCGCGTGATGCGCTGCGTGTCGCCTAACCGCCGCGCGTGGTCGACCGTCGCCACGAATCCCACCGACCGCCGCTCTCTCTCTTTTTCCTCCCCCTCTTCTTTTTCTTTTCCTCTTTTTCTTTTTCCTCTTTTCTTTTTCTCCCTCCTCCTTCCTTCTTTCTTCTCTTTCCCCTCCCCCTGTTCCTGTCCGCACACGCGCCCTGCGCGACGCCCTGCCCGCGCGCCCGTGCCCCACGCGCTCCGCGTGCCCGGGATGCTCGCCGCACCGCTGCTCCTGCCCGACCAGTCTAGTCGCACTGTGCCCGCCTCGACGCGAGCGCACGAGCACCACCAGCAGCAGAGCTGCACAGCACGCCGCCGCGCGGTGCTCCCTGGCTGCAGCCCCCTCCCCACCTGCGCTGCGCACCACCGCCCACCTCTGCGCGTCTTGTCACCTCACCGGCCACCTCCACGCCACGACACCGCGCTCCAGGACACCGGCAAGTGGTCGGAGCTGCCCCACCGCCATTAATGGCCGCGGAGCTCGCCAGCCACCGCGTCCCCTCCTCCACCGCCTTACCTCGCCTATAAATAGGCCCCCCCTCGCAGCTCTCCCCCACCACAACCCCCTCAGCACCGCGAGCCCACTCCCCAGCCTTGCTGCGCCGCCGCCATAGCCATTGCGGCCGCCTCCCGCCGGCCCTCGTTGCCCCATCTCCACAAGCCGCCTCTGCTCGGGGTAAGTAGGGGAATCGGACCCCCTCGCTCCCCTCTTCCGTTTCCCCCTCTTCCCGGCCACCGCCGTGGCCTGGGACGCCGGATCCCAGGGCTGCCGGCTCCCCCTACCCCTCCTCTGTTCCGCGTTGTGTTCTGGTCGAGAGGTAGAAGAAGAGGGCGGTTTTGCCCAAAACCCCCTCCCTTCCCTTCTTTTCTTTTAAGAGTCCTCCCTCCATTTATGTCCTTTTCCAAATAAGGCCTCCCAGTTCTTCCTATTTAAAAACTAACCACTCCACCATACAAAAACAATAACACATAGGCCCCTGCCCCTTTCTAGAATAGTCAGAACATTTTCAAATATTACAATCAAGTCCTTTCACTCTCAAAACTAATTACAAACAAGCCCCTGTATCCTTATTTAGCCCTAAACTCCTCTTTAACCTATCATTCCATGCGCCAAAAATCCTCCAATCACTCCGAAACTTTACCACGCCATTTCTACAATAGTTTCGGCCATGCCATTAGAAAATCTCCCAAAAATATTATTCATATCCCCATATCTTAAATTGTTTCCGATTCGAGCTCATTTTATTTTATGTTTATGCTTGCTTATGTTGTTCGTCGGTTGTGCTGTTTTCGCCGCGTATGACGAAGTAGAACCGATTCCAGAGGAGAAACCAGAGGAGCCGGGAGATCAAGAAACCGCCGCCGCCGCGTACGAAAGCGAAGGCAAGTCTCCTCGATCCCTTACGTTGACTATGATTGATCCCAAGTAAGATTAAATATAAAATTTGCTAGACTTAGGGATTGCATGAGACGATACACTGAGGGATTGAGAGAAACCATTGACTGAAGCCATGTTGTATATCGATTTACTGTCAGACTGGCATATTGTCAGACCTTGTTAATTGATGAAACTGGAATGGGAATGAGACCAGGGCAGTGTGGAATGTGTTGGTGCATGCGCTACCGTGGTGGTAGACTTGCGACCGAGCTCTGTCGTGGTGATATCTCGGGTTTGGTTGGTTATGGTTGTTGGCTGCCCTGATGAGCCTTAAGGACCGAGTTTTGTGGTGCCATCTCACCTAACTTACCTTCAGTATGACCACATGAGTTTGTATGGTCAAATCTTAGTCTAATCCCACTGGCTAACCTGGTAGTCGTCCGGGGTGGATATATTTTGGGGTGATACCTGAATTGGTCAATACCCCGGGGGTTTGTGGGCGACTAGTCGGGGTTTGAGCCACGGCTGGGTGTCGGCTATGACGGAGCCATCTCTGGACGGTGAAGTGCGTGTGGGTAAAGCGTACAACTTCTGCAGAGTGTACAATCTATTCGAATGGTCTGTGTCCTCGGTTTGGACAGGTTACGGTGTGGACATCTCAACTAGTTGAGTCACCTAGCCTCTGAGATGGATGATTATTTGGATTACCTTTAATAATACATTTGTTATTTATTCTAGTTGATTAATGGACCTCTGCATATTAATCTGTAACTCCCTCCCCGTAAGGGTGAGGTGGGACTTGCTGAGTACTTTCGTACTCAACCCTTGTTGATTATTTTTTTTTCAGAGGATCCTGACTTTGTGCCTGAAGATTACAAGTAGATCGTGTCCGCACCCAAGCTGATCGAGTGGAACCGTGATGGACGAAGAGCTAGTCTTGCATGTCGTTATGCTACTCGTTATCATGTGGTTGTTTGCGGTAGCTTTGTGTTGTCACTTTACTCCTTGTGTACGGGTTGAATAAAGCTCTGTATGATTTTGGACTCCACTTGATGTAACATGTATTGTATCGGAGACTTGCTTCAGTTATTAATACATGGTTTAGCCTCAATCTTTGGGGTCGGGGCGCTTCAGGTGGTATCAGATACATGCTTGGCTGTAGGACACGAACCGGTAGTGAACGATGACCGTAGGAGTCCTAGGATGGTCAATCCTTGAAACCCTATTACTCCTTAAACTTTATCGTTTTTATGCTAACCCTACCCTTGTAAATCAGATGGCTGATGACTGGACCACCACCTACTGCATCAACGAAGATGGATTCCCCAAGGTGCTTTATGCTGCCACTGTGCGACTTGGTATTCCGAAACGTCCGGAGTACGTCGGTCGCGAGTTCATGGAGCATGGCACCGAAAGCTGTGAGGTCACCATCCACATTGGCGCCAGTGACAAGTAATTGGAGATGCAATCCTGGAGCGTCACCGCCACTGGAGCCCGTATGCCTGACACTATTCAACTTGCAGCTCGCAAGGCATTGCGGTACCTGTGCTAGATGTTTGAATGGCACTTAGGTTCTACCCCCATGAAGTACTTTCCCCCACTGGATCGTAACCGTCCTGCTTGGGCGGCGAGGATCCGCAACTTGGAGAGTACCGCAGGAACTGAGAAGGACCCCACAGTTGTCGCTATGTCTGCCTATTTGCTTAGCCTTGACGATTTGTGCGACCAACTGCACCAGCGTGTGAAAGACCTCATCCAACGTGCTGAGAGAGCGGAGTCCCGTTGGCGTAAGACTAAGCTGGCCTTAGCTCAGGCAGAAGCCCGAGCAGCTGAAGCTGAAGGCCTTGTTTAGTTGCCTTCAAAATTTCAAAATTTTACAAGATTCTCCATCACATCAAATATTTCAACGTATGCATGAAGTATTAAATGTACTTAAACAAAATAATTAATTATATAGTTTGTCTATAATTTGCGAGACGAATCTTTTGAGCGTAATTAACCCATAAGAGCAGGCGCAATGTATCTTACCTGTATGGGTAGTAGGGATGGGTCATGTGTCAGCTGGTAGCAGTTGTTTCAAGCTTCACAATGCAACTGGTAATAAGGTGGAGCCCATGGAAATAAAAAAATCCAGCCCAAATTGATGAGCGTGGCCACGCCCTCTCTCACCGTAGCTCACATGCTGCTGTAGTGCTGCATGACAGAGGCCAATATGAATTCTTTATTCTTCTTACCCAGTAGTAGCATTGTTCCTGGTTGATACTACTCCCCATTCTTCATTCACTCTTCACAATGTATGTTATTAGGAACAAGAGCTTGCCACCCTCTTACTATCTCCCATTGCGGGTGCCCTAACAGGATAATAATTATCAAATACAAACGAAAGTGCTACAATAGTTTATATCTAAAAATTTTTGCATCTAAACAGGGCCCAACACAAAATCTCATGGAGATCGCAGACAACTTTTGACTTTTCATCATAACACATGTGGTACACGATGTGGAAGAGCATCTCGTTGGTCCTATTCTGTATTTCCAGGTGCTACCACGTTTCTTCCACATCGTGTACCACGTGCTATGAAAAGCGTGAGCATGGCTGTTTGAATTCAACTATAAGGTACACTAATAATTAATAGATGAATCATGACTAAATAGCCTCGTTTCACTTTCACGTAGTACATTCAAACAACCAAATTGTTGTCTTCCGTCTTGTGGCGAATAATCAAAATGGTTGTCTGAATGGGCCATGTCCTCAGCCGAATTGGGCTATCTACACGGCCCACATAAATTCCCTTTTGGTCCGGCCCACTCATCATCCAGCAACCCACCACCGACCCCAAACAGAAACGAACGAGCGCCGCCGCCCTACCGCCGCCCATCCGTGACTCGCGGCCTCGGTCTCGCCACTCCCCCGTCTCCAGGCTCGGCGGCTCACCGGCGCACCGCCGCCCATCCAACCCCAGCAACCAGCCCTAGCGACTCGCGGCGCCCCGGCCTGCGGGCTGCGACCTGGCCGGCCTCCTCCGCTGCCTGCCCGCCTCCACCGCTCGCTAGGCTTCATCCTAGCCGCTGGCGCAACGGCGTTGTATCCCCCTCCTCCCCGGCCCGTTCCTCCGCTTCGCCACCGCCTCGCCCCGACATGTTTGTGACTTCCCCGATCCTCTCGTTTCCCATTGCGGTTCATTGGTTCCTATTGCCGCGCTCGGCTTAGGCATCAGATAAAATTTGGAAGCTACTGCTCTGCTCGAGCAGTCCTTTGTCGATTCTAATGCTCTCGTCCATTATGAGTCACGCTTGTGATATTTTGAGTAGACCTTGTTAATAATATTCTTTTTGTTTTTTTGGATTTGATAAAAAAAATACTGCAGGACTGGGTCATCTAAGAAGCATGAGCTCAAATCTAAGGAAAAATTGGAAAAGAAGCTCAGCTTTTACACAAGTGGGTGTGACTTTCCCGTTGAGTTGATAGTCTTTTACTTGCTGATCCTGATTAATATTTTCGTTCTTCACTTTCTATGATTTGCATAGTAGTTTGATATAGTGTACCGTAAATATTTACAAGTTATAACAGGATCTATTTCAAATCGGCTGTTTCCTGCTATCCACTTCCATTTCTCTACCTTGATTTTATTTTGCATAGTAACATGCCCTACCATAATATGTGCTATAAATTGCTGAAAGTTTTGCTTTATTATTCCAGAAGTAAAAGATACCGTTGCTTCCTTAAATGCTAAGAAGACTATCAGTAAGGTACTTCCAACTCCTACCCTTCATTACCATATTAATAGATTTTTCTCAACCATTGTGTGTTTGTTGAACTCCACAGATTATCATTTGATTATAAACTGTGTAAACATTAATTGTTTGCCTACATATAAAGAAAATACTATTGTGTAGTGCCCTGCTATGTCCGATAAGTCAATAATTTTTAGTACGAACTTCTGTTAAAAGTTGTTCTTATTGGCCTCCTTTCCGTAGAAGTTGTGGAATGTTACTATCACAACCACATACAATATGTTAGGATTGGTTAATTTAGTGTATAGCTTTTCTGAAGTATAACACACAGGATCGCATGCCCTGGGACAATTGGGTCATGTGCATTTAAGTTTTAGTGTTTATACCGGTTTAGGATAGTCCTTCCTAAATACTGTTGCTAGGTGTTTTTGGCTGTTTGCTAGCTAGGTGATATTTACCTTTAATGCTTTAAACTCGTATTCAACCTGCCTAGACATTGAGCTCAACCAGAACAAGGATACCAGGCTTAATTTTTGTGAACTGTGGCTTAAGAAGTTTATAAATTTGATCTCAGTCTTTTCCTAAAATGTTGACAAGATAATGTGAAAAGAGGTTAGAACTAGTATTAGCTGCTCATGGCTGATCCTACCTGACATAATTAGTACCAGGGTCCTATTTGGTATTTGCCATGCCTCTTGCAAGAAATCTATTAGGAGTTATGATTGACTTTCTAGATTGTTTCCCAATTCTGGTATTGGTAGGCCCTCCATCTTCAACATTGATGTAATGGCCACAGTTTACCATCAGTCTCACCGAGGTCAATACTATTAAAGAGTAAGTGGTTTAGAATTTTAAGAGCATGATGTCAAATGCATCGTAACTCTAGTTTTTGCATCTGTTGCTAATCTGAAACATACTATTGTCCCTTATTTATGCTACAACTGTTAAGAAAAGATAGTAGATACCAGGGAAACAATTTGAAATGTATGTACTTTTCTAGTCAAAAAGTGAAAATACAGTACTTCGGTGTTTTCCACATGTAGAATACCACTTAGAGCAACCAGTTCTCTATCAAAGCCAGCCTGTACTCAATTCAAGGGATTAGTATTACATATGGAAAATCCCATTTTTGATGGAAGATGTGAAGTTGCACAATTTGTAGTACTGTCATATTCACTATACTGGGTTGTACTGTCACGTATTCCAATAATTCCTGTTATTAGTGTTGGTCCGATTCACTTAGGGCAAGTTTCCTGAATATCCACATAATTCTGTGTGTTACTGAACAAATACTGGAGAAGAGCAATATTCCAACATTATCCACATATTCACCTTTTTGCATACACCTTAAAAATAAATAACCAAATCGCCAAAAGTAGAGTTTGACAGTAATGATTTGTCAATTGATGGGAACTTAAATTTAACTCAGAACCTTTTTGTTGCCTGCACTGAGAGAATTATATGTTTCTGGACTTCTTTTTTTCAAAAGGTCTTTTGCAGTGTTTGCCAAAGTAAGCTTTTTATATGGATACAATATTGAAACGCACTTGTACATCGCATCATTTTTTAAAAAAGTTTGCATTTCCCATTTTTTTTGTTTTAGTTCTGTTCTGTTTGATGTTGCATTGTCCATTCTAAGTTTTAATTCTTGTGCAGAAAAAGAACCAGAGTCGTCGTCAGAAAAAACTGAAAGCATATGATCTCTCAGCACTCTCCGAGTTCCTTCCAGAACCAACTGAACCTGAGCACAAAACTGATGCGAAGCTGAACTGCAAGTCAAGACAGGCTTTAGTGTAATCCTCTGCTGGCATCTTGCTTCCTCGCTTCAGGTCTTGGCTGATTCCATCTAGGGTTTTGAATCAAGAAACCTACTCTGTTTTGCAGGCTACGAGAGTCTGCTCACCTGAAAGCTGTACTGAACAACCCGCAGTTCCAGCTTGACCCGTTTGCCGCGATCCACCAGCACCTGCTAGCAACACAGCCACCTGCGGCTGCAAAGAAGGACGATGACGCCAAGCATGGAAAGGATTCCAAGGACAAGAAAAGGATGAGGAAGAAGAAGAGCACTTCGTCTAGCTCCCAAGCAATGGATATCTGATGCTGTGACATTGCTATTGCAGTGATACACTTGATTTTTTATCGGTTGTAATTTTGTACGGAGGCGACCTCCCAAGTTTCGTTGGAACTTCAGTGGTTGAACTTGGGGATGTTTGATATGGATGTATGTCAAAATTTGGCACCAGTAGATCTATATCTGCTAATCATTTTCACTGCCTGTGGATGACTGTCAGTTTCGCCGCGGATATATGCCGTGGAAATATATATAGTTATATAATGCATTAACTGAACCAGCAGTCCAGCACAGATTTCAACAAGAAGGTTTCCGAATTTTTTTTCCTGACGTCTCAAATGATCCTCCCGCATACGCGTTCACAAGATCTCAACACCATGGATGCATATGCAATTGCAAATGCTTTGTTCTTTGGAAATATTGGCACCGAAATTCTTGGGAAGATTATGTGTTACCATTTTCTTTCTGTGAAAAGTGCTTTAGTGATGCATCATCTGACGCCGAACCTAACCAACTTATTTGAATGATAGAATTGGGCAATTCATCACCATTTCATCTATCTGCACGAACACCTTAGTAACTTTCATCTCATCAAAGCTCATGGAATTATGAATCCCATTCTAGATGAGTTGATTACTTAAACCAAACCCCTGACATTAAACAGTACCGTATGACAAATGGAGCCAAATTGCTGCATCATCCCTTAGGAACACCAATGACTTGCAGTGGCACAAATTAAACTTAGCGCCACCAGCAGCCATATAGCCAGAACACATAGACACATGCACAGCATGTCCTTGCCCTTTCAATTAAATAAATAGATTGATTACACCTAGCTAATTGTTCGTCTTTATCTAGATAGCTAACAAATATCTGGAGCGGCGGATAATCGGTCGATCACGAGAAGAACTTGTAGGTGGAGGCGTTGACGATGATCGACCGGAGACCTCCAATAGGTGCAAACACCGTCAGGAGCACGCCGATGATGATGCAAAACTGAAGAAAAGACGAAATTGTTGATTAGTGCATATGAACGAGTTCTATATCAAATCTTGCATGCATGAAGAATGCACCATCATCATGCATTCAGATCCATAAGTGAAGGAAGAAGCAAAATTTTATCACATTATTACTTACCCAGTTGGCGAACCAGGAGAAGCTAAACGTCTTTGGCTTTTTGATCTTCAACCACAGAATGCAGGGAAGCTGTTCCATCGCAGCAGAGGTGTCGGTTCAGTCAGACTTTTTATTAGTAAATCAAGAACTAGTCTCTATATATGAACATCCTAATTCGAATCAGTTAGAGGAAAAGAACCAGAAAATAAAGGATCTCACATAGTAGGTCGTTGGCGCAAATGCAAAGCCACCGAAGAACCCTAGCAATCCACCAAAGAACGGCACGGCGATGCCAACCAGAGCTGTGAACACTGCGCGCGGGACACAAGATCAAATGAACACCAGCATGCCAGCAGGTTTTATTCTTAAGCACAATGCTCCGAAAATCAATAATTAAGATGCATTGACTAATTTTAGTTTTTCGACGATAAAAGAAATGAAGCTTCCTACCAACGTAGAGTGAACGCGCAATCAGACGGAGAGGCAGCCCTGGCCTGAACCGGAGCTTCTTCACCAGGAACGTCTCCAGCATGTCGAACACCGGCATGGCGTAGATCTTTATTTGATGCATTCATGCAAGCAAAGCAACAACGACCCGGCCCGTAAAAAAGTGTCAAAAAATACATGCTAATAATGGATATCAGAAGGGATTAATTTGGGAGCCATACCTGGTAGCTGCCGATGACGTGGACGACGACGAAGATGTTGGCCATGGCGATGAGCCAGCGTGGCTTCTCGAGGGTGATGAGGATGTTGTCGTCGACGGCGTTGCCGAAGACGTAGTAGCCGACGAAGGCGACGGGGAGGTAGCAGATGGCGACGACGATGTAGGCGAGGACGACGCCCTGCCACATGGGCTTCTTGGAGGGCTTCTCCGGCGTCGACGGGATGGTGGCCTGGATCTCCAGCACCACGTTGTGGCCGGCGTAGGCGAAGGCCACGTCGCCCAGCGCGCTGAGGAAGTTGAACGTCTGCCCCGTCGCCGTCGACGCCGTCTTGCTGTAGTCCACGTCCGGCTGCCGGCCCTTGTGCGCCGACGCCGCCCAGGCAATCGTCGAGTAGCTGCGTCGACGATCATGATGATCCGGCCGGAATTTTATCCAATTTAATGGAGATCGATGATCCGCGTGGTCCAAACAACATTCAACTGGCGTGGTACCTGAGCGACATGACCGCGGCGGCGAGGGAGACGAGCGTGATGGAGTTGAAGTTGGGGAGCTGCGAGAGGAGCAAGTGGACGGCGGCGAAGATCATGATCCAGGAGCTGGTCCGGAGCGGGTCGCAGTCGGGGCACGCGACGGTGTAGCACTTCTCCAGCGACTTGCCGCCGGTGACCATGTAGACGATGCAGACGCCGACCTCGACGATGAGCTGCTGCGGGACGACGATCCAGAGGCCGAGCTTGTCGCCGAAGGCGTGCTGGCCGAGCTCGTGGTAGCGGTCGAAGCGCTTGCCCGGGACGCACTCGTGCATCTCCACCATCTGCCACAGCGTGTACAGCGTGATCACCCACGACAGGAGCATCGCCACCACGCCGGGGCCCCTACATACATATACATGCGTTCGATCGATTCGTTGTCCATCAGATCGAGATGATCATCAGATCAGATATGATGACCCATCCATCCATCAAATGATCAATCGCAAAGAAAAATTACCATCCGAGCTCGGACATGGCGTAGGGCAGGCTGAGCACGCCGGCGCCGACCATGGCCGTGACGTTGTGGAACGCCGAGTACCACCACTTGGCGTTCCTGGACGAGGTGATGGGCAGCCAATCGTCGATGTCCTGCTTCTGCTGCTCCTTACTCCCCGCCGCCGTCGACGACATGGCCGAGGGCGCCGCCATCGATCGGTCTCCGAGCTAGACCACGGCCTGACGGCGGCGAACCCCCACGAGATCGCGCAGCAGCCGCGCACTAGGCCGGACTAGTCAAATCCGACGGGATCTGAGGGCCGGAGGGAGAGGGATGCAGTTGCAAGAAGGAGACGCGTGTGGCCCGCTACATATATAGATACGGCTGGAGGCGGCAGGATCTAGCCAACGCCCTGCCTGATTCCTCCCTACTTTCCAGGAGCGATCAAACTGTTTCTTTTTCTTTTCTTTTTTTTTCTTTTTTTTGAGAAGAAGAAGAGATCAAACTGCTCTTTTTTTTTGAGTTGAGATCAAACTGCTCGTGGTTGCGGCGTTGTGTGGAGCGGTTGGCGTTTTTTTCATTTCTATATTAAAAAATAAAAAAATTCAAAAATATATGTTGTTTTTGTAAAATTTCAAATATGCCTTCGTACTGAATTGTAAATTTTGAATTTCACTCCTTTATTGATATTGCAGCATAAGCCAATGGATACCTCCAATTCTGGAGGATTTTTATGAACCGAAGAAAAATTTAATATAATACTTGAAATTATGACACATATTGTACTGAAGAAGAAGTTTGATCCATTAGCGGATGGTACGATAGATTTAGTAGTACTAGATTTGTCATAATTTCAAGGCCCCCATATTTGAAATTTTACAAAAACAACATATATTTTTGAATTTTTTTTAATATAGAAATGAAAAAAACGCGAGCGGTTGGGGCGGCGAAGATGGGCCTGGTTTTCCGTTGGGCTTTGGATACGGCCCAGCCCAGTTCTCTGTCTCAACCGAGCATCCGGCCCGGCCCGGCCCAGGGGCTCCACTGGCCCTCTCGAGCTCACCACTTTGTTCGCGTCTCCGCCCTCCCCGTCCCGGGCCGCTCACTGCGCCGCCGCACGCTCCTCCCCTCGCCTTCTTCCACCGCCGCCGCGGCGCCTCCCCTCGCCGCCACTCCCAGGTTGTTGCGGCGCGGAGGTCCGTACCGTCTACCCGGAGTTGGATCGGCTCCTCGAGTAGTCGCCGGTAAGGGAGACTCCCACCTTCCTCTGTCTGGATTGGATGGATGGCTCGTCATGCTTGCGGGGTTCTCCTTGTGCCGCGAGCGCCCCCGAGTCCGTCCGGATCTTCTGGTGCGGCGCGGATGAGCGGATTCGTCGGTTTCCTGCGGGTTTGTTTGCTGGCCGAGCGGAGTAGCACTAGGTAGTCTGCTTTCCAGATATTTGGGGGGCTTTTGCTGAACCCCATACCCTCATGTTAGGTCCATTCTTGCTTTGAATCAAGGGAGGAAGGGAATCTGGGGCGTAGCCCCCCATGCTCGCGATGGAGAAAATCGAACAGCCAAGAAAAGCTGCTGCGCATAGCTCAGTCGCGCTCGTCTAATTTGTTGAAAATGGCAACGCAATATGTTTCTTAGCTTGCTCTGCGAGGCATTCTTACAAGGTGCACTGATGGAATCCTTATTAGGTACCATCTCATTCGTGGACTTCAATGTGTGGATTGCGCTTGTTGCTGCTGCAGGCGAGAGTGGCATAATGCGATTGAGTGCTGTTTACACCCTTCCTGCGGTTTACTGGCTTTTGTGGTGCTTATAGGTGAAACCGTATTTGGGGTCCAAAGCTTGCGTGTTGTTGATAAATGCCCTATAACTTAGCACTCATTTTGCACGGGTTTGTTCTTCATGCTAGGAATGGGGGCTGTGATGTTTTTGCTTTATGCCTGTTCCAATTGAGAGGTGGTACTTTTAAGGGAAATGCCTACAACACTGCATTTTTTTTTTCTGTTTTCCAAGGGTACCACTTTCAATTTCCCGCACTCCCAAAGAACAGTTATAAAACCATCTGGCATGCCATTTTGGAAAAATTTGCTGCTGCCATCTTATCTGATCACCACTAAAATTCCACATTTGCCCAAATCTGGCCTTATCTATTGTGATTCTTGTCTTAACTAGAACAATATAGATGAAAAATATCCCGTATCAACAATAAATATTTTCAATTTCTGTGGTAAACATCTTAAGGAAACAAGAATAATATGCCTCTATAATGCCTATATACAGCTTTCAGAGCTAAAATTCCCTAAACTATGAAAACTGACTAGCAGCAACTAACTACAATAGGAAGGCCCAAACGGACCTTTTACTATGTGTGTGTATTTTTAAGGTACTCGCGCATCGATCTGTTTGAACGGTTTCCATTCAGATATATCTTTTTTTACTGATTTTGATCTTCTCCAGCCTGCTCTAATTTCCTCTGATTTCACCAGTTTAATATGATGTGTATATGCAGTGACCACTTCAACCAGGGAATGGCAATGTCTTGGACAAGAGGATTAAAGTATGTTGTTGCTCCAAGGCATGCGGCTCAACTGGTAGAGAGTAGAGGTCTTGCCATTGCAAGCAAGGCAAAAAAGGGTGGAAAAGGTGGCGCAGCTGATGCCGCTAAAACTCCTGCACTCAGCAAAGAGCTTAAGAGTACAACAGTGTTTGGGGCAAACATTCTCAAGGAGGGTTCTGATCCAAAAATTCAACCAGACTCTGAGTATCCCGAGTGGCTGTGGCACCTGCTCGACAAGCGTCCTGTGCTAAGTGAGCTGCGGAGGAAAGATCCCAAGACGCTTCCTTACGAAGACCTGAAGCGTTTTGTCAAGTTGGATAACCGATCCCGGATCAAGGAAAACAATGCTCTCACTGCTAAGAACTGACCTGGAGAGTCTCATGAAGAAACAGGGGCTGTTATTTTGTCCACTTTAATCTAAATATTTACTATAATGAACTGTTTTTGGCAATAACACAGTGATTCAGAACATTAAAGTTTGTGGAGTTGCTTGGTTTGGTAATATTATAAGGCAGCCAGGATGGTTCTGTTTCATTTTGCGAGGATGTAGTTTCTGCTTCTTGTGTCATGTGCTTTGTGCTGTAGCAATTATCAAGTTCCTTGGTTCTTTGGCATTTATCAGATGTTCAATTGTACAATGGTATTTCACAGTTAACACATCTTTCATTTCATCTGAATCTTGCTGGGAGGGGAAAAAATACGATGGAACTGGATTTTTCATTGGTTGTGTTTGCCAATTAGGTATCTGTATGAGTTTATCTGATTTCTAGGTTTTTTTGGATTTGGCTGCAATGCATGGCATTTTTGCCTCAAGCGCTATGTCAAATGTAAAACAGTTACATGACTAAAGGCGACTGGAATAGTCGCTGAGCTTTTCCAGCTTTATCAGTCTTATCGAGCTGAGCCAATTCAATGTCCAAAACAAGATCCACCCATAGACAGGGCCTAATTGCTCGCCCTAGGGCACGTTTGGGAGGGCTCCGGCTCCGTGCAAAATGGTGGAGCCGGAGCTGAGCTGGAGGAGGCGGAGCTAGTTTTGTGGTTCCATCTGCTCCACTTTCTCGCAGGCAAAGCCGTTTTTGCGGCTCTCACAGTCTTTAGGGTGGAGCCGCTATACCTCCGAAGTGTTTGGTAGGACTCTAGCAGGAGTTGTTGAGGGAGCCGGATTTGGAGCCCTGCCAAAGAGGCCCCCAATGGAAAGTTCATTGAACATTGTAATGTTTCCATTGAGGCTGATAAGTACTTCTAGTTGTTGATAAACATAAATGATGCTTGTCGTACAACTTGGAGATGAAGTATGCATATTTATTGATACTACAAACATCAAACGTCATGACTGTAGTTGATTAATTTGATGCTACCTGACTCAGTGCCCAACTACAGAACTTCTGATCAAGCTAGACCACAGCCAGTGTGGTACCATCTAACTTCCTGTTGCCACATCCTTATGAAAAAAAACAGGCGCCAAATCCACCGAAAAGTTAGGCAGAGTATTGGAAGATGACACATTATTGAAGGCGCCAAATCCACTAATCCTTCTTCATGCTATTTGAAATAGGACCGATTATTGGAAGATGATACAAACTTTAAGGAGTTAAAATGAAATAGGACAGCATACGTGCTGTTAGAAATTAAAGTGGCGGATTAATCACATATGGAGATCAAGTATTTTTTTAGGGCAATATGGGGATCAAGTAGTTAACGTGTCCAACTAGAAAGCGAAAAACAAATTGAATGACTATGCAATTTAATGAAGGAGATTAAAGGCTTCGAATATTTTGGATACGGCAGTGTGCAAGTTACAAGTTACACAACCAACATGCAATTTTTTTTTACCTCTATCAGAGTTATCACTTCATCTCATGGTAAATGTTTGTGAGGCATGCAGGCGTTAGTATTAATTAATTGGGAACATATCAGGTGCAAACTAACATGCATGTTTTTTACATCTACCAGATTATCAGTATACATGCATAGGTAGGTGAAGCTTTAACAGTGTGCATGGAATTTCTTTGTTAATGATGGCCAGGATTTGAGAATGTAGCGCAAGGTTGCTGTGGCACAGGACTTATCGAGGTGTCGTTCCTATGCGTCTTGGACGAACCATTGACGTGCGAAGATACTGATAAGTATGTGTTCTTCGACTCGGTTCATCCAACGGAGAGGATATACGAGATGGAAGCTAGTGAAATGCTGAATACTTCGCTAGCAGCATTCCTGTGAAATGGCTGCCATGTGCTCTGCAACGGAGTGGACATACAAAATGGAACCATTGGCACGCTGTATGCTATGGGGACGATACAGTAGAAATATGATGATGACTCATTATTCAGCACCAAATAATACTGTAGACAGGCGCAAAAAGTGATCAGGTCATGACTTTTATTGCAAGAAATGTCTTTCCAATGAGCTACGATTTCCATCAAAACCTTTTGCCCTTCTGTCATCTTTATAGAGCATTCTGATAATCCCGAGTCAAACGCACGAGCAATGTATGCAAAAAAACACTATCTCTATCAGTTTAACACTAGATAGCCTATAGTACATTTCAAAGGGACGAAAAAGAGAACCATTTTGTTCACTCCCTACTGCCACCCATGCTCAACACATTGCCAGATCTACCAATCAGGCCTCAGTTGCTATCAGTGAAGTCCGCGTCAATGACATCCCCATCATTGGGTCCCTTTGCTGGTCCAGCACCAGGCGTCCCGGCCTCAGCATCAGGAGTAGGTCCGGCTGCACCAGCACCAGGCTGGTTGTACATCGCCTGCCCAATCTGCATCACCTCCTGGTTCAAAGCAGCCATGGCGTCCTTCATGCTCTGTGTTGATCCACCAGAAATGGCATCTTTGAGTTCCTGGAGCTTCACATCCACCTTCTCTTTCACAGGAGCAGGGACTTTGTCGCCGAGCTCCTTCAATTGCTTCTCGGTCTGGTAGACCACGGAGTCTGCCTGGTTTTTGGTGTCAATGGCATCTCTCTTCTCTTTATCCTCCTTGGCAAACTTGTCAGCTTCTTCTACCATTCTCTCAACCTGCAAAGAGGTAGTTGAAGGATTCAGGCACCAATATACACACAATTTTTTTAGCCAGTGGTACCATACTATAATATAGAATGGTAGAAAAATAACAATGACATCAGAGCTGCCAATTATACCACAAGATCAAAACAGCACCACACCATTGACTTGACATTAGAAGAAAGAAAAACCAGGAACATTTTACATCTAACCACCAATATGCCACGACAGCTCAATACAATTATCATATAAAAGAATGCCTAGGCTGCAGGTTTGTGTCATACCTCATCCTTCGGTAGCGTACTAGCGCCAGTGATGGTGATATCCTGTTTCTTCCCAGTGCCCTTATCAATGGCAGCAACAGAGAGAATACCATTTGCATCAATATCAAACTTCACTTCAATTTGTGGGACACCACGAGGTGCAGGGGGGATTCCATCCAACCGGAAGCTTCCAAGGGACTTGTTGTCTCTGACAAACTCTCTTTCTCCCTGGAGAACATTAATCTCAACACTTGTCTGTCCATCTGCAGCTGTTGAGAATACCTCTGATTTTGAGGTGGGCAGTGTGGTATTCCTGGGGATAATTTTTGTCATGACGCCACCCAATGTCTCCAAACCAAGAGACAATGGAGTAACATCCAGAAGAACGACATCTTTCACATCTCCCGCCAAAACCCCACCCTGGTGTTACAATGGATGCACATATATTAAATGTGGCATGCTGAATAAGTCATAATGATGGTTTACTATGTAATGGCATGCATTATGCAGTTCTTTATAAATGCAGATTTACAATCATGTGTGGAAGGAACATGAAAGGAAAGAAAATCACCTGCACAGCTGCCCCAAGAGAAACAACCTCATCAGGGTTTACTGTAACATTAGGATCCTTGTCGGTAAGCTTCCTCACAAGTTCTTGCACTGCAGGGATTCGGGTGGATCCACCCACAAGAATCACTTCATCAAGATCACTGACCGATAACTTGGCATCTCTCAATGCATTATTAACAGGAGTTTTAAGCCTGTCACCAGAGAGAATGTCAGTGAAGCCTTTAAATAAAATGAGATAAAACACAAAAGTCTACAAAAATGATTTGAAAGCACTGGACTCAAAATACTGACAGAATGTCCTCAGTTACCTGTCGATGAGGTCTGAACATAGTTCCTCAAATTTGGCTCTGGAGAGGGTTGCCTCAATGTGTTTTGGCCCATCAGCAGTAGCAGTAATGAACGGCAAGCTGCATTTAAGGCATTTCAGGAATAAGAAATTTCAAATGATGTAGACCAACAGCTGAGTGGAGAAGTTCAAGTTTGAACATCTTTGTAAATACGACTAAGAAGAAGCCTACCTAATGTTTGCCTGTGTCAGCGTTGACAGTTCCATCTTAGCTTTCTCTGCTGCCTCAGTAAGCCGCTGAAGGGCTTGTTTGTCCTTAAGAAGATCGATGCCTTCATCTTTCTTAAAGTTGCTAGCAAGCCAGTCTACTATTCTCTGCACAAGTCAAGGATAACATGATCAATATACCGGATTGCTATCAACCCTCCAAAATTGCAGAATTTGTGGAAACAATTTTACTCACAATGTCTGAAATTGGTTAGACTGGTTTCAAAATTCTATATGATCAATGTTTGAGAAAAAAAATGCAAAGGCACTAAACAGGAGGTCCAACCCTGCTCCACACCTGTGTACATCTTCCAGGTGCCAGAGTAAGGGCATATATTAAATATATTAAATGTGCCCTACTAAACATAAAAAATGGCATATCATGCATCCATGAGTTCCATGACCAATGTTCATCTTCCTCAACCTCCAGTTTGTCTAGGCAAAGCCTTCTAAACTGCTGGAGACAGGAAAAAACTTAGCTATAGCAATGCTGCTACGCCTAGCACCCTTTTTATGTATTGCATACGATTAGTACCACACTAAAATATTTTAATATGCGCTTTCAGGAATTTAAATGGCATGGATTCTAGACTAGAAATCAGAAATCTTGAAAGCATTTGTTACTCAGAGCTGTGTTACAAAAGGTAATGCCCCAAATGTAAGAGAAAAACAATTTCAGATTAACACGTTAACAGCATAAAAAGAAACAAGATGGCAACAGTTGAGACAATTCTACTGATGTACAATCTGCTAAAAAAAGAAAAGAAGAAAATTTGGGACACCTTATCGAAGTCATCACCGCCAAGATGTGTGTCACCTGATGTGGAAAGCACCTCAAACACACCATCTCCAACCTCCAATACTGCAGGATGGTGTTGATTTAGTTGTAATATTATGAGTATAAACATCTCAAAAAAGCATTTAAAGTATTAACAGTTAAATACTGGTAGAATGTCACTTTCATAAAGAAAATTATAAATGGAAAGTAATAGGACATTATTACAACAATGTCTGGTCTTGCAGAAGAATAGTAACCGTATAACTAAATGATGCTCTTCAAAAGGTATGTTTATCAAACACCAGGCTAAAAGAGTTGAGCAATGTAAAATGCCACTTAAGTTCCTGAACAGACCATTTAATACTTCATAATTCAAACAGGGCAAATACTGAGTAAAAGTAGAGCTAATACTCATGGACAAACAATTTGAAACCTTACAGCTCAATCAGGGAAAAATGAAAAAAATTGAACAATTCATATAACTGAATAAATATTCAGCAAATATTCTGATTCAAAATAAGTGAAAGGTTTATCTCAATGACGACATAAGATGATCATGATCCATGTGATTCAGAAGTAAAGCAACTATAATAGAGAAATAAACAGCTGAGAATCTTGCATACCAGATACATCAAAGGTACCACCTCCCAAGTCAAACACTAGAATTGTTTCATTATTTTTCTTCTCAAAACCATAGGCCAATGATGCAGCAGTTGGTTCATTTATAATACGAAGAACTTCCAGCCCTGCAATACGGCCAGCATCTTTTGTTGCTGTCCTTTGTGAATCATTGAAGTATGCTGGGACTGTGACCACTGCTTTTGTAATTTTCTCATTAAGAAACTTAGAGGCATCATCCACCAACTTCCGCAAAACCTGTCGCGGTAATAAACCAAGATAAGTCAAATGCAGAACAAATAAAAGTAAAATATTAAGTATCCCAGATATAATTGGTTTGTAGGCGGTAGCTATTCAAAGTAAATAACTAAATATACATATGATAAGATACCGTCTTCTATATACATTCAAAATTCACTCTTCCAGACCCAACTGCTTAACTGAAGCTATGAATTTCCAAACAACCGTCGATGTTGGCAGAAATCATATTACAATGCCACTTGTATTCAGACTATAATAAGAATACACTAAGCCCAGATTGGTCCAACTGGAATTTTACGGTCTGCACCATCCTGGGAAAATACACACATTTGAAAAGGGTGCTAACTCTCAAAAGGATTAAACTCCAGGGCATGTTAACGATTCTAACAGGTTTCCATATAATACCCAATTGACAAACAACAAAAATAGCATCTGTCTCTATCCTCATGATCGAACGTCTATATAATAATCATACCACATTTACCCAGTTAGAAACTTACAGTAAACATATATATCCAGCAGGTGTGGATTATTTGAAGAGGTATGTATACCTGCGCGGAAATCTCCTCGGCGGCAAACTGCTTTCCGATGGCTGGGCAGTCGAGCTTGACGTTGCCGTTCTCGTCCTTGACGACTCCGTACGAGACCTGCTTGGCCTCGTCGTCGACCTCGGACATCTTGCGGCCGATGAACCTCTTGACGGAGAAGAAGGTGTTCTCGGGGTTGACGACGGCCTGGCGCTTGGCGATCTGGCCGACGAGGCGCTCCCCGGTCTTGGTGTAGGCGACGACGGAGGGCGTGGTGCGCGCGCCCTCGGCGTTGGTGACGACGGTGGGCTTGCCGCCCTCCATGGCGGCGACGGCGGAGTTGGTGGTGCCGAGGTCGATCCCCACCACCTTCTCGCAGGTGACCCGCAGCGCGGCGCCCCCGCGGGCCCCGCGGGCGGGCGCGCGCATCCGCACCGCCGCGAGCCGGCGGCCCACGAAGGGGGAGGTGACCCCCTCGGGCCCGCCGCTGCTCCCCCGCCGGGAGAAGAGGAAGGGCGAGGCGCCGCCCGCGGCCGCCGCGCCGACCTGGGAGCAGGTAAAGGAGGCCATGGCGCGCGCGCGGGGAGGGGAGGGAGCCCTAACCCTATCCGGAGAGGGGGAGCGGCGCGGGGACGGACACGGTGGGGGGAGCGGCGGAGGGGGGTGGGAGGCGAGGGGATAAGAGGGGGAAGGGGAAGGTGAGGAGAAGGGGGGAGTTTATACAGCAAGGGGCTGACATGTGGGGCCGGGCTGGAGGTAGTTGGCGTACGGGTGGTGGCGGCGGCCGTGGAGACCGCGTGAGGCGACTGGCGAGGGCTTTGAACAGCGGGTGTTCTCGTGGGCCGGCGTGGCGGCCGCTTGTGCACACGGGCTTCTTCTTTTTTAAATCAAAAAAAGGAAAAAAATTATGCGTTTGTTGCGGCGCCGTCGCCAGTTTTGTTTGGGCCTTGGAAGGAGCACGCTATATGACACGGGAAGCCAGGGTTCAAAATTTCAAATGGTTCAAAACGTAGGGGAACCTACGAAGAATTATGCGTTTGTGATGCTACTTTTAAAGCGGTTTCGTAACATCAAAGATTTGATACACGCAAATTTTCTTTTTGGAAAAGTGGTATTCACGAGCTGGTCGAAAAGAGAGAAAAAACTTACACTTCCCCAATACGCTCGGGACCTCACCAAACCTTGGCCCAAATGCTTAGGCCCAGTTTACTCAAGCCCAGACAGCCCAAGCAAGTAACGGCCCACCCACCCCTCTGTCTCTAAAGAATTTTTTAATTTTTAATTTTTTTTTCCGATTTATCAAAAATATATGCCGATTTTTTTTTGCAAAAATGTCATCCCGGTACCGCCGGATGAACCGGCGGTACGGTTACTGCAGCGACTTCCAGCGGCACTGTAGTGACTTACCGCCAAATCAACCGGTGGTACTGTAGCAACTCACTGTAGCACATTTTCAAAAAAATTATAACAAATTCATATGGATTCGGATGGAGATAAAATTTATACGAAAATTATAGACCTCGACGAGATCTACAGCTTTGTAATTCAAACTTTTTTCATTTAGAATCATTCTGGTGTTTAAATAATCGACACAACATTTAGATCTAAAAAATCAGATCTAAACAAGTCGTGCTGCTCATCGGGAGTGCACCGGGAATTTTTCATCTAAACAACGCTAGACTTGTTGTAATTACAAAGTTGTTTAGATCATTAATTAATTACCTTCATTAGATTCGTCACGAAAAATTATACTCGATTCTTAAAAGATTTCACAAATAAATTTTATTTAGTACTTATTCTTTTTTCGAAAAACGTGCATTCTAGAAACTAGACAAACCCAAACAGAACCAATGAGTCAATGGCCTACCGAATGTTGCCGATGATCCTACAAATAATCATTCTCTACGAAATTATGTTTAAAGCATTCTATAGTTCAATGGATTCTCTTAGGATTGTCAAAGGATTTGCCGATTCTTGCCAAATAGAGTTGATACAACTGATAAATGCCGTTGGTTAGTTCTGTTTTAAAAATGGAAAATAACTAGAGCAAAAAAAAAATCGTCTTGTCCGAAGCGGAAGTAGACGCAATTACGGACTCGATGACGAACTCCCTTCCCTTCTCTTCTCTCTTATATTTGCGGATTTGCTCTGTGAGGGAAACCAAGCTGTTAATAATCTGGCGATCCCCATCGACTCCCGCAGACCGCAGCCACCTCGGCCCGGGGAAGCCATGGTCGCCGCCGGCGGGGCCGCCTCCTCCTGGGTCCCTCCTCCCCTCCCCGACTGCGGCGACGCCCCGGGCTCGGTGCTCCTCGACCTACGGTGCTACATCGCCGACCTCCCCAACGCCACCACCGCCGCGGGCTTCACGAGGCGCGGCCTTCCCATCCAGGTGACCTTCCGCGCCGCCCGCCCGCCCGCCGGCCCTCTCCCACCTCTGCGTCCACTGCCCCGGCGCGGACTTCCCCGCCTGCACGCCCAAAGTCGTCGCCACTCACGCCGATCTCGTGCTCCTCCGCGCCCCCGTCGGCCCCGGCGCCCTCGTCTGTGCCACGACGCGGTACTGGGAGTACTTCGTCTACAGGGCGCATCCCCCTCGGCTGGATTCGATTCCCAACCCCTTCCCCAAGTTCGTCCACGACTCCGAGGCCGCCCTCCTCAGCCTCGAAGACGGCGGCTACGTCCTCGCCGCCCTCCGGAACAGGATCCCCAGGCGCGATTCCAGGTGCGGCGGCGCTCTCATAATGACGGAGTTCGACCTGCACCTCTACCGCTCCTCCAACGCCGACGAGGGGTGGATCACCAAGTGGCTCTCGGTGGAGGAGCCCGTAAGGGACACGCTTGCCCCTGTACCTCGCGCGGTGGCCGACAGCGTGATGTTCCATGAGACGAGCAAGACGATCACGGTTGGTGGTGAGCGCGGCACGGTTGCCTGGGTGGATCTCTGGCGCGGCATCATCCTCTGCGACGTGCTGGTTGAGTGTCCATTGCTCCGCGACATCCCGCTGCCCCTGCCTGCAAAGGGCAATTGGGATTGCCTCCTCCAAGAATATAACCCCAGATATCTACGGGACATCACCATCAGCCGACACGAAAACTCCATCAAATACATCGAGATGGAACTCAGTCCGCCAAAAGAGCAAGAAAGGACCACCCCTGAGTCCTACCTGGATTGGGTGCGCCAAAACCGAAGGACTTCCCTAGTGCGCCGTGATGGATGGAAGGCCACAATATGGGCCATGCCGATCCCTGTTGCTTCATGGGAGGAATGGCACCTTGAACATGATGTCGATGTCGATGATCTCTCCGTTGATGCCAGCAAACCATGGTTTTATACGCCGCTGTCTAACCTGCAAGGCAGGATTTTTTTTTATTTTTAACCTTTTTTAATAATATTTTAATTTTCACCGGGTTGCTGTTTTATTTGCATGGCATAGCCCGTTTGGTCGCACCAATTATACTGGCGCGGCAGGTAGCCACTGTCGTGCCAGTGCATGCGGCGCGACAGGGCTGCCACGCTGGCTCCCGCCCCGGCGGTGCGCCAACGGGGCGCCAGCGGCGTGCCGACGTGGCTAAGCCTGTCGCGTCACATGCACTGGCGCGACAGCCTCTGTCGCGCCATGCGGGCTGGCACGACAAGGCCAATGTTCTGACCCGCGCCAGCCCTTCTCCCCCCACCCTCCCTTTCCTTCCCCCTCTGCTCCCCCGAGCTCCCGAGCTCCAACAGCTGCCGCCGGCCGCCGACCCCCCTGGGATCTGCTCAAAATCCGCCATGAGGTGTGGAAAAGTAGAGGGAAACGTTCCCCAAAGTTTCCCGAATGTATTGCCCCTATTTTCTCTTCATTTAACCATGTAGAATATGAGTTATGGGTAGTTCTTGTTTATTAGAGTTTGGGTATTGATTTGAGAAATGGTCATATAGTTGGTAGTGTACTCATGATTAAAGATTTCAATGACACGTAGATGGTACTTTGCTCGCGATTTGGACGTGAGATAGTACGTGCATGCATCGTTTAATATGGAATTGTAGTGTTGAGTAGGTGGAAGGATATTATGAAACAAATTCATGGATAATAGGCACCATAATTTTTTTTTGTGTAGTAGCTTTCTTAGAAGGTGGAGTAATTAATTTGTTTCTTTCACGGTCGTATGTTAAAGAAAAATTTAGAGTTTGACCATGAAGTAATTAATAGGCACCATGGAGGATGTTGCCATTTTCGATAGTTGTGCATCATTAAAGGATTTGGTAGACCGAGTATTGATTCGAGAAATGGTCTTGTAGTTGCTAGTGTAGTTATGTTTAGAGATTTAGATGATACATATATGAGTAGTGAAATTTGATTTTTTGGTGGTCTAATAATGACACCGTCTACAGGTTGATGGCGGAACGCAAACGTAAGGTTGAGATTGTTTATCCTACAGTAAAATGTGAGGATGCCCCAGTTTCTCCAGCACTACCTGTCATAAAATTCCGGCAGAGGTGAAGCAATCTAGATGGCCGACTACAGCTGCTAGAGTGTACTACATGTGTTCTGTTAAGGAGAAAATATACACTGTGAGTGTCGGAAGAGATACATATTACTGGACAAAGCCGTGTATGTTTTTTCAATGGATTGATGGACCAGACAAGTTTGACTCTAGGATCCGGCTTTTTCCATATGATAAGGATGAGACAAAGCCACTCAATGAGTTCAAGAGGTGGGTGCCTCCTCCACCTAATCCTCCTCCAATGATGGATGAAGAAAAGCAAGCGGCAGCGTGCATCCGCGTGGAGAACCCTCCTCTTTACTACTGTGGACATCCTTCTAAGCTGCAGCATCCCAACCTTGAGCTCCCTAAAAAATTCACTCCATTCATGCTACCAACGTCGGTGTGGTCACGAGAACGCCTTTGTCGGCGACGCGGAGGAGAAGCGGCCCCATAGTCTGGAGGTGCATCTTGAGGTTCCTGCACCAAAATATATAATATGGAGGCATCTTGAAGAACAAGATTGTGTGCAACATCACGTTTTCTTTATAATGAAACACTATCACCTCTAAGTTAAAATATTTCAATTATACATGCTTACCTTGCTCGATTCGTCTTGAGTCTGCATTCCTGGGGGAGCATCAAACATCTTAGACATGCTGAGTACCTGAAAGGTTGGGTCTTCATCTTCTGAGTTGTCCTGGCGGGCAGACTCTTCACTGGTTTGTGGGGACTGGATAGCTTTCCCCCTAGACAAGGCACGTGATGCTGTCCTCGAAGTGGACCGCGAGTGACTTCTGGAAGCGGAGGGCAAAGGAGTTCTAGCCGTCACATCACCGTAGTGAATCGGTGTACGTGTGCTTGAGGTTCGGCCACGTGCACTAGAAGCTCCCGCACCAGGGGCCTGTGGACCAAAGTCCTCGTCAGGCCGAGCCATGCAATTAAGCTTCGCGGCCATCCGCCTGCAACTCCTGCGAACCCTCTGTGTTCAGCCAAAAAATGTTAGGCAATACGCGTAACAAAGCATCCGGCACGTACTCTAGTCCCTTGTACTCGGGCCATTGGGACGGATCGAGGTAAGGCTCAAAACTGGACTCCCATATGTTCATTGTGTTCGACCGAGCGTAGTACGAACTCAAATAAGTGGGGCTTTTGAAACAAAGTCCTCGAGCTTTACATGCCGTTATTAGGTGGGAGCATGGAGGGTGTAACAACTGTGGTGTCATGCATGTGCACTTGCCAGATCTGAGGTCCACTTTGTAATGGCGTCCTCCATGACTCTCTCCTCCTATATTTGTACCCCTGCACCTCTAACACCATAAATCATTCTTTCAGGGCCGTAAGACGCTGCAAGTTGGTTCGTCGATCTATCCTCAGCATCCTTCAGGTGTTCCTCCGCTATTAGTCCCCATTGTCCACCCTTATCCAACAAACAGCGGCCTTTACCCTATCTATCGACGAAGTACTTGTTCAACTTCTCGAAGGAGTACTCTACAATGCCTGCAACAGGTCTTGACCGAATACCCCTAAAAATATTGTTTAATGACTCAGCGTTGTTCGTGGTTATGATATCGTACCGCTTCCCCCCTTCATCATAAGCAAGAGCCTATTTATCCTTGGCCGTGTCATTCATTTCCTTCTCCAAATCTGCTAGTTTTTTTTCAAAAGCTTTCTCCGTGCGCACTGAACAAAACAACTTTAGTTTCCCAAATTGTTCCTTCTTTTTCTGACGCATCCACATGTTTGCTGCAAAATGTCGCATGCACCACCTATGCACAAGAGGGGGAAATCCATCCATGTGCTCTTTAGCACAGTTTAGGAGGTCATGGTGCCGGTCAGAAATCATACAAACTTGCCTGGAGGGACCCAAGACATACCGCCGCACCAGCTTCATGTACCAGGACCAACTGTTGTTGTTTTCTCCTTCGGTCAAAGCAAATGCTAACGGAACTAGTTGCCTCTCTGGATCCACCGCAACTGCGATCATTTGTGTCCCCATGGATTTACCCGTCAAAAATGTGGCATCCACGAGGATCACAGGTCGGCAATGCTGGAATAATTCAGCACACTGGGGAAAGCACCAGAACACCCTTTGTAAAACGTACTTTTACACTCCATTGTGAGGAAGCATCATGTTCCCCGTGTGTATGAACCATCTAATCCCTGGATTGTATAGGGACATGCCCGTCAAGACTCTGGGCACTTGCATATGACTCTAGCCAATCTCCCCAGCAAAGAGCTATAACATGCTGTTTTGCTCACCATGCTTTCGAGTACTTCACCCGGTAACAACACATGCCGAAAATTGACTCCATTAGCGAAGGAACTGATGTGTCGCTGTCCTTCCGAACAATACCAAGAATGCAATGTGGTAGGTAACGTGCCGTGCACTGTGTGTGAACTTGCTTCCGTCTCGAGGATGCACATGTGTGAGGTTGTCTGACTTTGGTGATTTTCCACTGACCGGTGCCCCTAACAATCCGTGCCCATACACCCCATAGGCACCTCTGCTTGCATAGCACATCGTACCGTACGCTCTTGTCCGAATGAACCACGTTAAATGGACGATGATGACGCACTACATAATCAGCCAAGAAAAACTGCAACTCTGGAAGTGAATTGAACTTCATGCCCTTGCGAATCTCTGGACTATCACTATCAATTACAGACTCGCTTTCAATGATATATGAGTCACAAATGGCTCTATGGATTCTACTAAGATCCTTAGCATTTGAAACCGCCGGGACTTCAACGTGGGCTAGCTTCATCATGCGCAACTCTTCAACGGTATAACTAAATCATGCCTCAGCGTTATTAACAGCCCGACCCATTGCCTCATCCCTACACTCCTCATCACCACTTATTTCCTCATCACTAGGGCTGGATCCGTCGCCATCATCATTTTTCTGCTCTGCTTGGGGCGACATAGCATTACCCTCCGGTTCTTCTTCCCTAGTGCCTTCTTCATCGTCGTCGTCATTACTACTATCGTATTCATTGTCCTCTGAACCTAAAGAAACACCATCATCCTCTCCAGCACCCCTGTCATCCTCCTCCTCGAAGGTACCATTGTCGAAATGATCGGAAGCGACGGCCATATCATAATCCACAACAAATTCACTAGCACAAGTGAGATTTGGGACATCTTCTACAACAGTTGACTCTTGAGTTATATTCTCCATACGAAATGGAACTTCATCTACTATCCCACCTGGTTCTTGTGATCTAGATCTACGGGTTATTTCAACAACAACCTCCCAACAAACCACATTTGCACGCGCAACTATATCCTTGTACTTCCTCCAATGCATCTCCGATTCCAATGTCAGCATAACATAATGTGCTCTAGCTTTACCACAGTCAAATCTGCCCCTCAGAGTTATTTCATCAATGCCACAACAATGCTTTGAAACAACTCGGTCTACCAAATCCTTGAATGATGGAGAACTATCGAAAAGTTCTACATCCTCTATCATATTCTCAAACTCTCCGTTCTCCTTAACCACACCCCCGTGAAAGAACCGAACTATCTCATCCATTGTCTATACCTTGATCACGTATACAAAGAAATCACCTGCACAAACAATTCCACATTGCCTATTACTCATAAAGCAAACCCTCATTAGAACAAATGTTAAACGATCCATGCACCTCCTTAGTTTTCACTCTCTTAAGACCCAAAGGCAATATCTTACAAAGTTGCTAAATCTAACATAGGAAGTGGAAAGGCAAGAAAGGTAGAATGTGGCATGTGGTTCAGTCACTCTATTTTTTAGCACGACTGAGTTTAATATATTTTAGAACTTGAGGATGAAATATCAAAGAGGTGAACTCATATTTTTGCTCATCTACGCTCTAATCTTTGCAGTTGCTCATTGATGAACTCACATTTTCCACTACTCAATGCTAACAAATGTTAAACAATCCATGCAACTAATTCCTCACGTCAAAATCACGAGTAGAGTACCATCTGAGTACCACCTAAACCTCCAAACACGACTACACTACCAACTACAACAATATTTCTCACATCAAGATCCTAACCCTAATCAACATGACTACACTAATAACTACTAATGTACAAGGTAAAACGAAAAGCAAATAGAAGGAATACCTTCGCGAGAGGGTGGGGATCGATTTCCCCTACTTCTCGCCCCCCCCCCCCCAAATCGCCGGATTTGGGGGGATCTGGGCGGCGGCGGCGCTGGCGACGCGCCTGGGCGACGCTCTGGTCGGGAGGGTGGAGGAAGAGTGGGGAGGGTGGGGAGGAAGGGGGCCTACGCGGGCCCAGGTATTCGCGCGACAAGAGGCTTGTCGCGCCAGTGCATGTGGCGCGATAGAGGCGCCATGTCATTGCCCCCCATCAGCGCATCCGTAGCGCACCCCTCCATCGAGTGCCAGCGTGGCACGCAAGTCGCGGCACATGCACTGGCGCGACGGAGGCCAACAGTCGCGCCAAGTGCAGTGGCGCGACCAAACGGACTATGGCGCAACAATATAACGACAACCGGGTTAAATTAAAATATTATTAAAAAAAGGTTAAAAAAATCCAGTCTTGCGGAGAATCTCAGTGGCATTCCCCACCATAAGCATGGATGAGGATGATGTATACCTGCTTTCTGAGGTGGATGGAATGGAGGTGCTGGTTGCTGTTGATGTGAAGAAGAAGGCGCTGCAAGGGGTAGCTGAGCTTGATCCCCAAAAGAACTTCTACTGGATGCCCTCCTACTGTTCCAGTGAGATCTCTAGCTATCGGAAGGAGACAACATGTAACTTCTGAACGACTAATAAAAAACGTGTTACCTCAGTGTCATAGACCGATCTAAAAAACGCAAATCGTTTCTCCAGGAATTTATATGTGGAAATTTTTCGCAAAAAGGACTAAAATGCAAAAAATACGGAAGCTGAACAGACAGAAGAGCCTCGCTTTGATGCCTTCCTGCTGCTCCAGTGTGATCTCTAATCATCTGAAGAAGACTTCAGTAACTCCTGTACCGGTACTCCATGTATGTTTGTGTGTGTACATACAGATGCTCTGATTGATATGCTAAAGATCTAGGGATTCATCATGTTCGTTTTGATAGGAGTTGAAAGTTGTGTCGCTGAAGTTTTGGAATTGTCTTGCTAGACTGTGGTATGAGTTCAGTGTCCATCAGGATCTCAAATAAGGCTTCGATAGTACAAAATATTTTTGTTTTGTTTTTCAGAATGGCGTAAATATTGCAAAATTTAACAGTGGGGATAAATATTATCCGGTCAAAATGCAAAAGAGCAGCATCTATATTACACTTTTTAAAATTGGGAACTGAAGCAAGACAACGCCCACATCTTTATTTCTTTACTCGTTTTAGATCCTTTGTCATTTTGCCATGTTTAGTTATTTGACTGTAACTCTGTTTTTTCCCCTTAAATCGATAAGCCACCATCAACAGGGAGCACCTGCAGGCCGCCAGCACAATTCAACAACTTGAGAACCTCGAAATCGATGGAATTCTGTAGCACGGTTAGCAGCACTTACCTGTCCAGTGATGTAGCTCGCAGCAGGATGAACGGCTAGGAACTCCACCAGGCCGGCAACCTCTTCTGGCCTCCCAAACCGTCCTGTAGCTCACATCAGCGGTGGAAGCAGCAGCAGCAGCAAAATGAAATCGAGATTCAGAAGATCGCTCGGTGCAGTACCTAATGGTATGGTCTCCAGGGCCTTCCGTTCGACGTCGTCGCCCAGTTTCGCGGTCATGTCAGACGCCACCCAGCCCGGAGCCACGGCGTTGACCTGCAAGCCAAGTTTGACACAAGTTCAGACAAGCTTACCTTTACTAATTACTACAGTACATGTCTTCATGGTTAAGAGTTCAGAGTTGAGACAGGGTGTTTCTTCTACTCAAGAGAAGAAGCACAGATACTAGTACTTGCATTGATGTTCCTGCTCCCGTACTCCCTCGCCATGGCTTTGGTAAGCCCGATCACCCCGGCCTTGGCGGCGCAGTAGTTGGCCTGCCCGACGTTGCCGATGATCCCGGAAACTGATGCGATGTTGATGATCCTTCCCTAGGGGAAACCAAGCAATGGTAGTAACAAATGCCTCCCAGGAGTCAGGGCAAAAATCAGAGTACCTTCCTCCTCTTCATCATCACCGTCGCTGCAGCCTGAGCACAGAGGTAGACGCCGGTGAGGTTTACGTCTACCACTTCTTGCCACTGTGTCCGTTTCATCCGCATCAGCAGCGCATCGCGCGTAATCCCTGAACCATGTTGTGTCAACCAAAAACTCAACTTTTATAACACGATATAGATGCAAAGTTCAGACTTTTCAGACTTCAGAGTTCTGACCTGCATTGTTTACCAGCACGTCCAGAGTTCCCCAAGCATCAATTACCTGTGGAAGCGATGCTACGTCGTCAGGAGCAGCTCCGAATTCACGAGTCATGCATTTGATCAGATTTGACTAGAGAAAAGCCAACTCACACTTCTCATCATGGATTCAACCTCTGTTTCGCAGGAGATGTCGGCGGCGAAGCTGAACGCCGTGCCACCGAACTCCTCAATCTGCACTGATCCAATCCGATGCAATTATGATAGCAAAAACCAACTCATGAAAAGAAAAAAGTGGCGACCTGTATTCATCTGCCATGGTTTTGCATGAAACTGTAACACAAGTACATTGGATCAGGAATCAGGTAGGAATCGGCTCACCTCTCTGCATACTTCCTCGGCCTCTATGCTTGACTTGGCGTAGTTGACAACGACCTTGCACAGATGAAAGAGACAAAGGAGGTTCATAAAAAAATCTCCATAACAACATAATGTAGGTAGATTTTCTTTGCCAAAGGCAGCACAGCAATGTAGGTTTTTCAGTTGGTGATGGCATTGGCAAGATAAGGCAGCAACCGAAAAAGCACCTTGCACCCTGCTTTGCCGAGAGCCACGGCAATGGCCCTGCCGATCCCTCTTGACGCTCCCGTGAGGCCGTGACCACCGCGACCGGGGCTTCCAGCCGTGCCGCCCAGCCCTCCATGGTCACAGCGTTTGCAGCTCTCACTCGATCGCTTTTCCTAACTGCAACTGCAAAAAAAAAAAAAATATCATGCCAAAGCCGCATGATAACAGCGTCAGTTGAGCGGCAATAGCTAGCTCGGCCTGGTCATTTGCATGCTGACGTGGAGAGGTTAGCCGGCCGTGCAAGAGACTGCTGGAGCATGCCGCCATGGCGTTTCGGATGCGAGGCGGCGGCGGCGGAGGCAGCCATGGCAGAGGGATTGTTTGTTGATATGCTTAGTTGGTAGAGGCACCGCACCGCGCGCGCGAGGCGTGGCGTCCGTCTTTATCAAAATTCAGAGATGGTTAGGATGCTAACAGACAGGGAGAGCAGACGCCGGCAACGGAAAGATGGCCGCCTCGGCGCGTCGCGGAAGAGACGGAGGCTTGCTTTGCATGACCGCTAGCTGCTGGATCCTTGGTGCCATGGGCGGAGCTAGGTGGATGCCTGGGTATTCCTAGGAATACCCAACTTTTTCCCCAAACAATCACGTACATTTGAAGTATGTATATATGTATAACTTATATTAGGTTATATTCTCTGTTCTCTAGGTTAGAAATTAGCCAAATACGATCTTTAGAGGTCCCATCGCCCACAAATCCTCTCTCTGTCCATGTATCAATTCAATCTATCTCACGCACATTCTTGTACAACCGCGTCCTGGTTCCCAAAAACCAAAACCCAGTTGCAAGGATGCAGATAGCTGCATGTAGTCGGTGCTTAGGGTGAATGGGAGGGACCAGCCGCCGTAAGCTAGCAATGCATTAGGGTTAGGGAGCCTGAGGCAAGGCTGCCATGGACGGCGGTGTGGCTGCACCCGCGGTAGAACATGCCGAGGCTTCAGGCATCATGACGCCATCTGTTGATTACCCTGAGATAATATGGTTTAGTCTGTGGCAATCATATATTGCAGCTTATCTGAACAAGCTATAGGTACCAAATTTTGATAGAAGAAGCTGCGTATTTTTAGCTAATTATGTGTAGTTTGAACATTTAAATGCTCCTTTACCCATCAGAGCAAACTTAAGAGCAGACTTATGATCAAATTTGGGACTGAACAATTACAATCTTTACAAAGTAGCGCTAGACTTAACTAACTATAGGTTGTTCACCTAGCATATGAACTAGTTCATTGTTGAATATGAAGTAAGATCCAAAAAATGAGCTTGTATCTTTAATTGTCGATATTCTGAACTTGTATTTTTATTGGATTTTTTAGAAAGTGGGAATACCCAACTACAAAATTCTGGCTCCGCCACTGCTTGGTGCTGCTTCATCGCAGCATGGATACGCATCTCTGATGCTCTCGTGCAGTACTTTGTCAGCCGTTGGTGGATAGAAAGTGTGCTCTGCGCTGGGCTCCTGTGCTCATGTGCTCGGGCCTTCATAGTGCTTGCTAATCCTTCATAGTGCCAGGGAGGGAGGAATGGAGGATTGGCAGAGGAAGAAGGTCGTTTACGGGCCGAGCCGTGAGGGCCGGATTTGGTGTGGGCAGGAAATGTCCGGCAATGCTGGGTGGTCTTACAGCCCTCCTAATTCCCGGAAGGAATATGAGACACGACACATACTCTCAGCGCACCTGGGCCGGGCCGACCGGCCGAACATCAGGTCCCGGCCCAACCGTCGCACTCTGCAATCTGCAGAGTACGACGACGGCACGCGCTGCCCCCGGCGCCAACGGTCGCCCCCACCACGCACGGCGCCCCGCCAGTGCTCTCATCTCATGGCCCCGCGGCGGCGCCAGGGTCACCGTCGACGTCAATCCCTCGTCCCTCCCATCAGGGGCGGAGCCAAGGGGGGGCGCGCAGGGGCCTGGCCCCCCTAATGCTCCGGCAGCACCACTAGTGCTCCCTAATGAAATGCACTAATAGCCAATTATCTAAGATGAAGAGAGTAAAAACTCTTAGATAGTTGGTATAAGCTCATTGTTGCTACCGAAAATCCTAGTGCCAACAATGACCAAGTTGGTATAAGCCAGTTGTTGCTACCGAAAATGCAAGTTCCGGAACCAACAAAATCAATCTGCACATTCCGACATTGAACAAACTAGAGTTTTAACTACAACATTTGAGAGGGACCCAGTAAACACAAACAAATTTGGAAACTCTTGACGGTGCAACAAGATGAAGCTCTACAATTCTATATATCAGAGGGTCCATATCAACCTGTTTTGAAAGAATATCCATTTAAAGGCATGAAGATTCATCAGCTGAGATTTTGTAGCAACCTTATTTTGTTATCTCTAAGAGCTAATTAGTAGACAATTGTATGCTGCAATTTGTGTTGATTTACTTATTAGCAATGCTATATTTGAGTTAGTATATGTGCTTGTGTATTTATCATGTCATATTTTTGTCACTCGTGCCCATGACTGATTGCCCCCCACCCATATCCAAATCCTGGCTACGCCCCTGCCTCCCTGGCCCCGCGGCGGCGCCAGGGCAGGCAACCGCTCCCGGCGAGCCACGCGTCCCGTCCGGCGTTCCGTTTTTGCCACCCAATCCGCGTAGATGATTTAGGCCTGTTTGGTTAGCGTTGCGCTACTCGCGTTATAAAAAAAAATCTTGTATGTATAGAGTACTAAATAAATTTTATTTATAATTTTTTTTACGAATGGATATAATTTTTCGCGATGAATTTAATGACGATAATTAATCGATGATTGGTTACAGTAATGCTACAGTAACCAATCTCGAATCGTGCGGTCAAATGTCTTATTAGATTTGTCTCGCGAAATAGCACAAAGCTGTAGAGTTAATTTTAAAACTAATTTTAATTAATATCTGTTATTATTGGTCAAAATTTATGCTACTCCCTAATACAGACAAACCAAACGGGGCCTTAAGCTTGACCTGCCGTCGTGTCATGCCCTTGGCCCCGCTCTTGTGTTTTCTTTTTCTTTTTTCGCTCTTTACCTCTTTGGTTGATCTCTTGGTTCGGCACTGCACGCACGGGCCATCAGCGAGATAGAGGCCCGGTTTAGTTCGCGAAAATGTTTAGATTTTGATACTGTAGCACTTTCGTTGTTATTTAATAAATAATATTTAATTATAGACTAATTAGGTTTAAAAGATTCATCTCGTGCTAATCAGTTAGACTGTGTAATTAGTTATTTTTTCAACTATATTTAATATTATATACATGTGTCCTCGAACATTCGATGCGATGAGTAATGTATCAAATTTTTTCGAACTAAAAACGGCCGGAGATGGCATGCCTGCAGCCTGAACGAGGCAACCAATGCAAGTAGGCTGCCACCTCGCCCAACCTACTTGCCAGTACCAGTAGTACTATAGCCTAGCATGCATATGAATAACTAGGCCGGTTGAGGCGCGATGCGCGTCTATTTGGAAGATATTAACTTGAAAAAAATGATGAAACATAAATTTATATTTTGTTGTACTCAATCCAATATTAAATTTAGATATTTTATACTATCATAATGGTCATCTAAGCACAGTATAATTTTTTTTAGAAATTCGTTGACTTTTAGGTGTGAGTAAAAATAGCTGACTGAGTAACGTATAAAATTAGTGATGAAAGAATAATTGATCATATTTTTTGAATTTATGTACGGGAAACAAATTATAAAAAGTATTAGAGCTATCGTAGATGAACGTGGTGTACAAAGTTATTATTTTCATATATATAGGAAAAGTTAAATTTATTTTATATTTTGTATACGAAATCATCATTGATGTTTTTTTTCAAATAATAGAGACACCTAATAGTACCGTGAGTCCATTAAGTGGGGCACATTAAATGTGCATGGGTCGCAAATGGTGTGGCTCCCACTTTCTAGTATACAAACAGTAGAGCTATTACATGTGAACGCAGTATACAAAATCATATTATTTTTTATATAAAAAAAATTAAATATATTTTATACGTGGCCCCACTTGAATAGTATGTGGGCCCCACTTAAACAGTACACGTGGGCCCATAAACAGTACCCGGGGGTCCACATGGGGCCACTTAAACAGTAAACATGGGCCCATGAACAGTACCGGCCCCCACATGAACAGTACCCCCGGCCCCATGTGGGGCCAGAGGAGACGGGAGCGCTCCAAATCTTGGAGCGTTAGTATAGTACTCCCTCCTTCTCCGTTTATAAGGCATACACGTATATCAAGATTCAAACCTTCTCATTTTTGACCAATAATTTGACTATTAAATTTTTGTTTTTATAATGCAAATTTCATATGATTGGATTCATAATCAAATATAGTTTACAATGATTATAAGCTTATAATCAAAAGTGATATAATATATGATAAATAAATGGTCAAAGTGTTGTTTAGAAGACCGTGTCATGTTCCACCATGCCTTATAAACGGGGAAGGAGGGAGTACTCAATAACAGGATAGGTAATGCATGCAGTACTAGTATTTGATTCGCAATTATCGGAACGTAGTGGCAGGAGCTAATAATGCCTATTAACCCTACTAACTCTCTCTCTCTTTCGTTTGCTCGAGATGGTGCGTGGCAGCACACGCACCCGACACATCATCTGCATTTGGCTCCCACAATTGCTCGCTGCTACACGTGGCAAAAGTCACATCGTACGACTCCCCACCATTTACAGCACTACCCACTTCTCATCAGTTTGCGTATTTGTAGCGACCACTTCTCCAATAAATCGGTATCCCAATTTGCTATACTTGTACACTATGGCCATTTCCGTCCAATTCTTTCGTCATCTGCGACTACTCAGGTCGCAAGCGTAACACTCGAGGCTCGCCCGTGTGGTGTGGCGCTGCTACCTCCCGGGCTCCCGGCAGGGTGGTACTCCTACCAGCATTTTTAAACCTAACCACCCCGATCACCCGGACCGGTCGCCACGTCCACCGCCACTTTTTTTTTTGAAAATATACCGCCACTTTCACTGTACTACTACCCAGCCCACATCGCCGGTGCGCGGGGCCCACCTCGCATCGACCCCGCCACCCTGCCTGCCGTACGCCGCCGGCGGGCCCCGCGGCGCGGACCAATCCAGCCACACGGCCCTAGGGCCGTGTTTGGTTAGATGAAAAAATTTTCGCGCATGTTTTTCGAGAAGAGAATCTCGTACGAGTACTAAATGAAGTCTATTTGCAAAACTTTTTTAGGGACGGGTGTAACTTTTCGAGACGAATCTAATTGTTGTAATTAATTGATGATTTGCTACAGTTATGCTACAGTAACCATCCTCTAATCGCGCGGTCAAAGGCCTCATTAGATTCATCTCGAGATTTACATGGGGGGTTGTGGAGGTGGTTTTGTAATTAGACTTCGTTTGATAGTTTAAATTTTTAGTTAAAAGTGCTACAATAAAAACGTGAAAATGAACCAAACACGGCTCTAGCTAGCGAGTGGCACTGGCGAGCCCTGTCCCCGCGCATCCAGTCCAATCCGATGGGCGCCAATTATGGCTCCCCCGGCGCGCCCATTGGTCCACGTACGATGGAGTACCAGACTGCCACCACACCCACGGCCCCCCACCCCCCCTGCCGTCGCTTCACGTCCCCACTTCCACTCCAGGGTTCCCCGCTTTGCACCGCGCACTCGCCCACCTACACACACGATGATACACACGCACTGACAGGAACAAGCTAGGGAATACGCCTCCCACCAAACCTACAAGGATAATAGTGCATGTACTGTTTTCGTCCGGTGATATTAGTATTTTTTGTCTCTTTATACTAGAAGAAGTAGCAGGCATAGTTCTCAGTTCGTCGTACAAGAATTACCGTGTGCCAAGTGATCTCTCCAAAACAGTAAAAACAAACAAACAAGACATTAAGCAGTAGTCAGGCAGCACGTCGAGCTCAAGGAGTACCACACCACCTCGCTTTTTTTTGTTCGTATTATCTTCTTTTTCCACACGACAAAACATTGGAGGCCACAAATTGGCGCCCTCTATGGGCGGAAGCAAGAGCGGTGCTGGAGCGTCACATCGGATCATTGAGCTCCATCAGGTCAACTATTAGCCATTAACACTTTTTCTTATATTCTTCTTTCATCCCACATAATTTTGCTAGATACTGTTTCTATGCCTGTACTTATACACATGCTTATGTCGGGCACACGACATGGTAATTATGTTTGGGTACTACTTGGTTTTAACAAAACAACTTATATAGTCTATTTGGTTTCATGTTTTACACAAATCTATTTGAACATGTCGATACATACTCTTTTGCCATTTCGATCATTAATTCATTATCATAATTAAGTTGACTGGTTTGTTTGCAGTTTAATTATAATTAAAGGGGTTGATATATATATATAGAGAGAGATATTGATTACTGATGCTGACATATGCACACTAAGTCATAATAAGTGGATACAAATCTAGTCATGCTAGGCTACGATTTTTACGAGATTACTCCTCCTTTGGGCGGCCTATTGGGGCAGTCAGAAAAAAAAGAAATCTAGCAACTTTTTCCGGGGCCACAGGTCGGTGGTGGACACCATCCACAGATACGAAGTGCCGGTGTGGGGCTAGTGGAATCCTCCGGGCGATAAAGCAGCGGACGTGGGCCCGGGCGCAATCCTCCGGAGGGCCCACCGTACCTCCCTACGTGTTCCGTCACCCAGTCCCCACCATAAAGCGCTGCACACTCCGCGCGCTCCCATTGGCCCAAACCCCACGCCCTCCTCGACCCCCGCGCCCCCCGGCACACCGCACACGGAACCCCGCCGCCCTCTCCACTGACACCTGGCCCTTGGGGATTCCTTGGACCCACACATCAGTGAAGGACCACCCTCACGTACGTGTCTTGGAAGCGATCAGGCTCCCTTGCGCTCTACGGTGGGACAGCAGCGGGGACACGTCGCCGTGCGGCGCTGCCCAACCAATCCCGGCGAGCTCGGTAATTCTCCCGTGGGTCCAGAGTGTCAGCGAGCGGGCGCTCGGCGAGGTGGGATTTGATTTTTCTCCCCGCTTGCGTGCCACGGCAGCCACTGCCCATTGGTGGCGCGGTGCTTCTTCCCCAATGAGGGCCCTGTTTGGTTTTTGACTAATATTTAGGATTACTAAATAAAGATAATTTATAAAATTAACTTCATAACTCCGCGCTACTTTGCGAGATGAATTTAATGAAACCTTTGACCGCACGATTAGAGGATGATTACTGTAGTGTTACTGTAGCCAATCATTGATTAATTACTGCCATTAGATTTGTCGTGGAAAGTTACACTCATCCGTGAAAAAAATTTAAAAATAAATTTCGTTTAGTACTAGATTCTTTTTTCGGGAATGGTTTAGTATTGATTCTTTTTTTCGGGAACGGTGTGCGCTGCTCGTGCTACGGAAACAACAGCGCCGAGGCCGCGGCCTTTCACGTGCCCCGCGCAGCGGTGGGCCGCCACGTGGTGGCTCGCGGCCGGCCAATGATAGCGCGGCCTGAGGCGCGCGACACGTACGTGGACCGACGCGTGTCGCTCCGGCCACCGGCCTCCCCCCAGCGCGGTATTAAAGCGCCCCCTCCTCCCCCCCGGTCGCCGGCGTCCCGGTGGTGGTGGTCCAGGGTGTCAGAAGGAAGAGTGCTTGCTTGGTTGCTTGCTAGTCGTAGCTGCTTGCTCGTGGTTGGTTGGGCGCGTGCGTTGGAGAGAGGCGGGATGGAGAGGAAGGGAGGGTGCTGCCTCGCGCCGAGGTACGGCGCCGCCGCGGGTGGGCAGCAGCAGCAGCAGCCGGCGGGCGCCGCGTGGCAGATGGGGAGGATCATGCTCAAGTTCAGGCCGATTGCACCCAAGCCGGCGGCCATGGCGCCCGTCCCGACCCCGGCGCCGGTGCTGGCGGCGGGTGCGGGGGCGGGGAGGGGGAAGCGGAAGGCCGTGGGCGCTGGGGGGAGGAGGGGGCGGAAGTCCAGGAGGGCGGCGACCGTCGCGCCGGTGGTCGCTGCTCCTGCGGCGGCGGGGGACTGCAGGAAGCACAAGGATTGCGACAAGGAGAAGTCGCTGTCGTCGCGGTCCTCGTCCTCGTCGGGGATGACGTCCGTGGACTCGCCTCCGCCTCCGCAGCAGGCACGTCCGCCGGCGACGCTGCCGCTCATGCCCGTGTCGCCGGTGGAGGAGAAGCCTGCCGTTGCTGCTGCGACCGGGGAGCCGGCCCCGGTGGTGGTGTCTATGGCGCCCGCCCCCGCCGCGGGAGCACAGCCGGTGCCTCCGCGGCTGGCGCTCCGTCCCGCTGCGGCGGCTTCCTCCTGGGTGACGGTGGAGGAGGTGACCGCGACGTGGCGCGACGGCGAGGAGGCGCCGTCCTCCGCGGCCGCCGACGCCCCGGCGTTCGTGTCGGACCAGTGGGGCCGCGTGACGTGGACGAACGCCGCGTTCGCCCGGGCCGTGTCCGCGGACGGCGATGAGGCGCCGGCGGTGGGGCTCGCCGGCGCGCTCCCGGCGTGGGGCACCTGCGCGGGGTTCACGTGCCGGGTGCGCGTCGTCCGGCACGCGAGCAGTGCCACCCCGCGCCGCGGCTGCGGCGGCGGCTCCTCCGTGGTGGCGCCCTGCGACGTGTGGCGGCTGGAAGCCGGCGGCTGCTACCTCTGGCGCCTGGACCTGCAGGCGGCGCTCACCCTCGGCGGCCTCCCGTGAGCAGCAGCAGGCAGCCTGCCACTACAGCTGGCCACAGCCATCCGAACCTGAGTACGTGTCCCTCGTACGGAGGCGTATTTTATCTAGCAAATCGAACCATGGGTTTGTTTACTAATTACTGATTCCACCCGGCGTATGGCTAAGCCTGATCGGGCCCAATTAAGCACGTCGAGGCCTGACTTGCTATACTAATTATGGATTATTAGTTTAGAGAGAGTGAGTTGCAAGAGGGCCGTGTTTAGTTTTGTACAGTTACTGTCATATGAATATTCGGACACATGCAGAGTATTAAATAAAGTTAGAAAAAAATAACTAATTATATAGTTTAGCTGATTAACACGAGACGAATTTTTTAAGATTAATTAGTTTATGATTGAATATTATTTATCAAGTAACAATTAAAATCAATAATTTTTCACCAACTAAAACATTTCACCCACTAAACAGGGCTCGGAAGAAAACCAAGCCATGTGATGGATGCTTCTGGATATGCAAGCAGCTAGCTCTTTCATTTTATTTTACTTTGATTCGATTCTGAGCGCGTTTAGTTTCCAAAAATTTTCACCTCGAAATTTGTGCCTCTTTTTTTGGACACATATATGGACTACTAAATGTAGTTAAACAATAAAATTAATTACACAGTTGTACATGGCGAGATGAATTTTTTGAGCCTAATTAGTGCATAATTAGCTATAAGTGCTATAGGAATCCATACGTGCTAATGATGCAGTCAAAGGCTTTAAAAGATTCGTCTCGCGTTCCAAGTGAGTTCTGAAATTAGTTTTTTAATTAGTGTACGAAAATTCCTCCCGACATGACATTTGGTACGATTTGACAACCGAACTAAACGGCCCCTCTTTCCCTCAAATGTATGGAGGTTTCGAATTTGATATGAGTGGATTCTTACGATAAACTAATCCAGTTGATTAGTGGTAATTTAATGAGCGAGGCATCCAGCTTTCCAGTTTGGGGTCGTCGGGGAGTCTGACGTTTCAAGGAATCGCGCTGACTTGTTAGAGGGTCTACCACCCGTCCGATATCAAGCATTGCATGATCGCAGCCACCCGTTCAGCCTAGAACTGGAAGGCCTTGCTCGCAGGTCGCTGCCATGACGTTTGGTGGAATATATCCAAAATTCTTATGGAGCGCGCGAGCGATTAGAAGCGTAGGAAATTTTTTAAACTGGATTAGTATTTCAAAGTGATGTCACATTGGAAATAAACCTGCTTTAAGTAGAAAACTTTTTTTTGAAGAAATTTAAGTAGAAAACTTGCTCACATAGGCAAGGGAGGGAGGCCTTTACACGAGAAGGGAAATGTATTCACATTATATTATTCTGTCATGGTGCACTAGATAATGGTGATTCATATGCTGGAAGCAGTGGTCATATCTTTTAGTTTTAGGAAACCAATTTAGGAAGTTTTTTTTTACTTTGCTATCATCACCGTTTTCTAGGTCATTACTCAAAGGCAAGAAAGCACTTAATTGGTTGTTTCAGCGAACGTCCGAAAAATCCAGCCCCAAAACAACACACAATTGCCTGTGAATAAGTACTTTGCATGAAAACCGTAAGAGAGAATGGGAGGCAATGGCACACGTGATTTTCTTGGCATTAAGGAGGAGAGACAACAAATATATAAATCCATTTTTCATTTATTTTTAACTTTGCTGGCTACCACAAACAAAAATACTGTTCGCTATACTATGCTTGGTGGCTAGTGATGATTTGTTGTGAGAGAAAAGTACTGTTGATTGACTGGTGGCTGGCGCTGGTTTAGTGTGAGAGAAAAATACTGTTGGCTAGTTGCAGCGAACATAGTGATAGTTGATGTTGAGCTCATCAATAGCTGCCAAAGATACCAATGAGACTTGCCAACACGTTACCGGATTATCTTCATACACGTGATGATAACAATAACTCAAGTAAGAACCTTGCTTGTGTGCAGGAACATATCTGCAGATTAAAAGGAGAAACCACTCTTGTTTTCTTTACATGGAAGGTGTTTCACATACAGCTACTAACATTAATATTTTATCTTTTGCTTCCTAAGATCTAATTAATGTGACACCTCCAGTAACAATGATTTACGCAAAGAGCACCGGGCGAACAGTCAGATGCTGCAAGTAGAGAGAAGAGGAAGTAAAGGATGATGGTTGAAGTGGATGACCTCGAAATAAAGCATATGGACCCGCTCGATTAAGAGGGAGATTAGCAACCGAAATCTCATTTGCCACCACCACCACCAGCCTTTCCGTGCTCGTCCGGCCACCGTCACCAGCGGCGTGCAGGCCTAAATCCCCGCGCCGGCGCCCCCGCCGAGGCGCGCCACGTCCACCCCCGCCGGCCCTACCTCACCTCATGTACTCGTAGTACGTCCCCCTCCATTGTTTACCCCCTCCACCAATCAGCCGCCACCAAACCGCCGCACCCAACAGTTGCGCACGGCGAATGGTCTCTCCTATCGTTGATGCCTCCGACGACGACGGCGACCGGCGATCGGCCAATCCGATCGAAAAGCGACGCTCCGCGGCGGCCCGATTGGTCCAGGTCGCCTGACAGGACGTCGTTCTCTCTCGAAGCCGGTTGGTTGGGTTGGCCAGGGTTGGAAAAAGGGCGCAGGGGGGGATCGGCTCGCGGATCTCGGAGATCGGGGGTGACGGCCAGGTGGATGGTGCGGGACAGCGAGAGTGCTGCCTCGCCGGAAGCATCTGGTCAGCTGAGCTCACCCCCGTCTCGATCTCCCGGGCGGGCAGAAAGCCATGGATCGATGCCGGGAATGGGAATTAAATAATTAATCAAGAGCTTGCAGGCGTGTATGTGACGGAATCGCCAAATTAAAATTCTAAATTAAGTGTAATGATCATTATTTGAACACATCCGACGCATCAGTTTAATACTTTAATTTGATGATCCTTTCTCAAACCACGTTTCGATCGAAACAACACCGGTAGTCCACGCAAAGGTGGACGCAGATGGTACAATATGACAATACTTGGAAAATACTAACCCAATACATAGTGCGAAATATTAAGGTTTACAAACCGAATTCAAATACAAAAATAATTTATATACCATTTTACAAAAGTTGGATAAACATATAATCCGACAGCTACGATAAGAGATTACACACTTTGCCCAAATGTGTGTAATCAGGAGTCCATCTAAACATCTGGGTCATCAACCTCCCAACCCTCCGCGTTAAGGCGGATAAACTTGGCGCAGCACGGGCAGAAATCTACGTCTGTGGGTTCTGAAATAATTTTTCAACAAAACTCTAAGCAACTAATACTCAGCAAGACTTACCCGTCTATGGGTATACTTAGCCCAATATCTAGACATGCAAGGCTTTCGGACTGGTGGTTTTTGTTTTGCAGAAAATTGACTAAGAGTGGATCATTATTTTCAATATTTAGCTCAAGATTCTTTTTAGCCTAACCATCAGCTAATGTTTGCATAACAACTAAAGCAAACATGGTGGATCATTAAACGTCAATTCAAAGTAATCATCATCATGTATCCTTCATATTCCATCTCATTACTACGATGCGGTACTGCGATCAAAGTGCTTATATCCGAGAGCGACTGACGGCGAATCGATTCGATTTAACTTTGCAAGATGGACCTATCCAACACGGCACGCATATATCCTGTCGGACCACACGCACCAACCATTCCTCTCCCCGCCTCGAGCTACAGAACCGCCCCACCTACATATAGTCAGCCGAGCCCTACGAGAGACCACCAAAAATAAATACATGCATCCCCAATTCTCCGCGACCACTCGACTACCCTAAGGGGTGGTGATGAAGTTCTGTATTTCCGAAGCAAGGCAGTACTAGACTTACCGGTTTCGACTACCTCCTACTCCTGGCATGCAGTTAGTACAGTTCAAGCTCGATCAACAGGGCCAGACAACGAACGGTCCTTAACCGATACAGACGGGGCTAGACACCAGAAATCCTGTCCTGTTGCCATACCTACATCTCATCATCATTCCCCGTCCGGTCTCAAATTTCCATTCATTCCATCTTGAATATAATAACTCATATAATAAATATAAAGACATCCTATATCTCGCGAGTAACAAAAAATTACTCGACTTCTACCGAGATCTATTAAACATAACAGTACTAACGACTTACACATGCTAGTAATATTCAACCCAAGGGAATCTAGGGATCATGCAACTAAGGTTTCAAATAATTCCTAAAAACGTAATGCACAAGTAATAAACATATATACTGATTCATAATTTAAAATAGTAGGTCATGCACCGGGGCTTGCCTTTGGGCTGTTGCTTAGTGCTAGGCTCAACTGGGCCTGGGGCCGGGTTCTCGCGAACCTCCTGCTGGGCTTGCTCCGACTGCTCCTGCGGCTCAGCGATTACCTCGAACACGACTTCCTCGGCTACGGGCTGTATATGCATGCATACGAAATAATGAGAATGTAGGCATGATTAATGTATAAGGCAAACATGGACCGATTAAAAGAAAACTAACAATTTACAACATAATAATGAGAATGCAGGGGGACCTCTCTGTTAGTGAGTTCTGCAGGAGGATGAAGGACATGGCTGATGCTCTTCACGACCTCGGGTGTCCGGTGCCCGACCGAGTCTTGGTGCTCAATGTCCTACGGAGTCTCAACAGCACCTATGACCACCTGCGGACATGGATCACCCGCCAGAGGCCCTTCCCCTCCTTCCTGCAGGTCCGGGACGACCTCATTCTCGAGGAGATCACCAGGGGTCCCGTGACCGGCTCGTCCTTGTCCTCCTCCACTGCGCTCGTGGCTACTCCTCCGGCTTCCTCCGCCTCGCCAGCCACCTCCCTCCTTGGTGCTCCTCCCACCGGGCAGACCGGGGGTGGAGGGGCCGTGGTGGACGTCGTCGGCGGGGAGCACGTGGTGGTGGTGGTGGTGGTGCTGGTGGCACTGCTCCTGGTGGTGCTGACACCAGTGATGCTGGTGGGGGTCGTCGGGGCACGCCAACTTCGGCTTCGGCTCTTGCTTCGGCCCCTGCCCCTGGAGGTACGCCCTGGCCATCCTTCAGCAACCCATGATCAGGGCGCATCTCGATGTGGCCGTTTTAGGGTCAAGGGGGCCCCCTCGTCCTCAGCTCCAACCGGCGGCCATATTCTCCGGTGCTGCTCCTCTGTTCGCACCGTCCTGGACTCCACCTGCTCAGCCCAGCCAGCCACCGACCTAGCCTGGGGGGTAGGACTAGGACGCGCTGGCGCAGTCCTTCAGCACCATGGGGCTGACACCGCCGGTCAGCATCGAGTGCATCACCGACTCGGGTGCCTCCTTCCACACCACCCCAGATGCCGGTATACTCTCTTCTGTCCGACCCCCACATCCTTCTTGTCCTTCTTCCATCATGGTTGGCGATGGATCTTGTCTTTCTGTCACCGCCGTGGGTTCATCTTCCCAATGCTCTTGTTGCTCCTCAGATGATTTATAATCTTCTTTCCATTCGCCAGTTTACTGCTGACAATTCTTGTTCCATCGAATTTGACTCCTCTGGTCTTACTGTGAAGGATTCGGCTTCCCGGCGTCCGCTCTTCCGATGTGACAGCTCAGGGCCCCTTTACACCCTTCGTCTCCCTGCTTTCGCTGCTCCGCATTCGACTTCTTCTTCGTTTGCTGCCTTTGCCGCGACGCCGTCTTCCACCATCTGGCACAGCTGGCTTGGTCACCCCGGCCGCGACGTTTTGGCTCAGCTCAGTCGTAGTACCGATGTTTCTTGTATTAGGGCTGCTGCTGAGCACCTCTGTCATGTGTGCCAGTTAGGTCGTCATGTTAGACTTTTTCTTCTTCTTCTTCTTTGCATGCGATGCATGCCTTTGATCTTGTTCATTGTGACCTGTGGACCTCTCCTGTACTCAGCATTTCTGGCTATAAATGCTATCTGGTGGAGGTTGATGATTTCTCTCATTATTCTTGGACTTTTCCTTTGCGCGCCAAGTCTGAGACCTTTTCCACCCTCCTCCACTTCTTTGTCTGGGTGTCCACTCAGTTTGGCCTCACCATTAAGGACGTCCAGTGTGACAACGAGCGTGAGTTCGACAACTCCACCTCCCGTTCTTTCTTCCTCTCTCGAGGTGTTCTGCTGCGTATGTCTTGTCCGTATACCTCTATCCAGAACGGCAAGGCTGAGAGGATGATTCGCACGACGAATGACGTCATGCGCATCCTTCTGATCCAGGCCTCTCTGCCTCCACGCTTCTGGGCTGATAGTCGCCACACCGCCACCTACTTGCTTAACCGCCTTCCGTACACTGCTTCCCCTTCTCTCACTCCACACCACGCTCTTTTCGGTACCCCTCCTTGCTATGACCACCTTAGTGTCTTCGGGTGTGCGAGTTATCCTATCATCTCCGCGCACTGCTCCTCATAAGCTGGCGCCCCGCTCGACACGGTGTGTGTTTCATGGTTACTTCCCTGACCACAAGGGGTACCACTGCTTTGACCTCACCACTCGCCGAGTCCTCATCTCCCGACATGTTGTGTTTGGCGAGTCAGATTTCCCCTACTCCACCTCTTCTACACCTTCCCCTGACCCCGAGTTGGAGTCCCTGTTTTCGCCTGACCCCGTGGTTCAGCCACCTTTATCTGTCTGTCCTTTCTCTGCAGGTTTTCTTGGTACACCGGCACCGCTTCCGGTGATCCCTACTGCGCCACGCGCGGCACCGGTGCCTGCTGTCGCGCCACGCGCGGCCCCAGGACCTCCTGTCGTTCCACGCGCGGCCCCAGTGTCTCCTACTGTGCCACGCAGGGCCCCGGTGCCTCCTACGGCGCCTGCGTGCTACGCCCAGCCGATGCAGGTGTACCGGCGTCGTTCGGTGCCAGCACTGGCGCTGGACCTGCGGCCTTCGACTCCGCCACCGGAGTCTCCACTGCCACGTACACCGGAGCCGTCGCCGCAGCCGCCTCCGCCGACTCGCTCTCGAGTCGAGCCGGCTGTGTACCACCCGCCAGTCATCCATCGGGACCCTGGTCATATTCATTCGCATGGTGACTCGGCGGATGGCTTCTCAGCACGCGTCTCTCTCCGCCACCGAGGGAGAGCCACGGATCTCTCCGGTACCCTCCTCTGTCTGCGACGCCCTGGCGGATCCTCACTGGTGTCGCGCGATGGAAGAGGAGTATGCGGCTCTTCTTGCCAACCAGACGTGGGATCTCGTGCCACGTCCGTCTGGTTGCAACGTGATCATCGGCAAGTGGATCTAGACGCATAAGCGTCGGGCTGATGGCACACTGGATCGCTACAAGGCTCGCTGGGTTCTCCGGGGTTTCACCCAGTGGCCTGGTGTGGACTATGATGAGACCTTCAGTCCAGTGGTGAAGCCTGCTACCGTGCGCACGGTCCTCTCGCTAACTCTCTCTCTCTCTCCCTCGCTCATGGCCCGTGCACCAGCTGGATGTGAAGAATGCGTTTCTCCATGGCACTCTGTCAGAGACAGTCTACTGCAGTCAGCCGGCGGTATTTGTGGACTTCAGTCGTCCGGACATGGTCTGCCGGCTCAACAAGTCTCTCTATGGCCTGAAGTAGGCTCCTCGGGCTTGGTATTCTCGGTTCGCCACGTTCTTGCTGACATTGGGATTCACCGAGGCCAAGTCTGACACTTCTCTGTTTATCTACCGCCGTGCTGATGAAACTGCCTACCTGCTGCTCTATGTTGATGACATTGTGCTCACAGCCTCCAGCCAACAGTTGCTTCAGCGCATCATCTCCTCTTTGATGCAGGAGTTTGCTATGAAGGATCTTGATCAGCTCCATCAATTTCTGGGTGTTACTGTTGAGCCTTGCCCTTCTGGCCTTCTCCTTCACCAGCGGCAGTATGCTCTTGATATTCTGGAGCGGGCTGGGATGACTGATTGCAAGCCATGCTGCTCTCCTGTCGACACTCAGGCGAAGTTGTCTGCTGATCTGGGTGATCCCGTGGCTGATCCTATTGCCTACCGGAGTCTTGCCGGTGCCTTGCAGTACCTTACTTTCACCAGATCGGACCTCATCTATGCAGTTCAGCAGGTCTGTCTTCATATGCATGATCCCTGGGAGTCACATCTTGCTGCGCTGAAACGTCTACTCCGCTACGTTCGTGGCACTACTGACTTCGGCCTGGTTCTTCACCACACTCTCTCTACTGAGCTGGTTGTCTATACCGACGCTGATTGGGCTGGCTTTCCGGATACTCGCCGCTCCACTTTCGGCTATGCCGTCTTCCTGGGCGGCAATCTTGTCTCCTGGTCGTCCAAGCGGCAGTCGGTTGTTTCCCGCTCCAGTGCCGAGGCGGAGTACTGTACTGTCGCTAACTGCGTGGCGGAGGCGTCCTGGCTACGCCAGCTCTTGGCGGAGCTCCATAGCCCGCTCGCCAAGAGCACGCTCGTCTACTGCGACAACGTCAGTGCCGTATATCTCTCTACCAACTCTGTTCAGCATCAGCGGACGAAACATGTGGAGATCGACTGCACTTCGTTCGCGACAGGGTCGCTATCGGCGATGTTCGGGTCCACCATGTCCCGACCACCTCCCAGTTTGCAGACATCTTCACCAAGGGTCTCCCCTCCTCGACTTTCTCGGAGTTTCGCTCCAGCCTCAACGGTAGTTGTGGCTGCGCAGGGGGTGTTTGCCCTATGTGTGCTTTCTTTGTTGTCCAGTCTTGAACACCGCTGCGCCGGTAGTTCAGACTGCGGGGGATATTGGTGTATGTGTGAGTGGCCCATATAGCCAGATGTTAAGGCCCATCTAGATGCCCATGTACCGTTACTGTATACCTATCCTTCTAGGGTTTGGAGGAATATACTAAGTCGTTCTCTCCTACGTTAACTAAACCCAAGAAGATCAAGGAGCAGTAAGCAGAAGAAAACAAGACCAAGAAGAAATAGACTATTCTTTTGTGGAGTTAGAGCTTCATTTCATCTTCTTAACAAGAAGAGATTTACTGAAAAAAAAGAAGAGATTAATGTTTCGAAGCTAATCTAAGAAATACCCATCTATCATTGTTAGCTTCTGAGAAGTCTCGTTGGCCTGCATCTCTTGTATCTAGCTTGCTTGGATTGTCCAGCGGCTTGTAAATATCTGTTCCAGCCAAGATATTGGGACCAGTGTATGGGAGGTAAAACTTCTCAGAGTTGATTGTAGCCTACATTATTGTTGCACCAGATTGGTGAAAGTATATTCGGTCTCATTATCATGATTAGAGAATGGAGATGTCATGTTACTCCCGTACTAAGCAGATACGTTGGCCTGGACCTGGATGGCTGGGAGTGGGAAGGCCGAATTCTGCATACCTCATGAGCCTGGGCAAGGAGGCCCAAACTCATGAGTCGATGAAGCTAAAAGGTGCGGCCCATACAACCAAAACTCGTGCAAACTTCATGAAACTGTAGTAGAATTTAAGATGGAAAGTAATTTAAGCAACGTCAGAATGTCAGGAGTTAGCTTTTTGGGCCTACTGGGATGGTTTCCGAAGTTTAATTTTAACGGGCTGGGCCCTTGTACGTCCGGGATGGCCCTGATAAAAGCTCGGGCAGAGGGGAATCAATGGCGGTGGCATCACAAATTGCCGCGGGTAGCTAGAGAATGATTTGATTTGATTATCTATCCAGCAACCACTGCTCAGCGTCCTGTCGCGCGGGTCTACCAGGTCCATGTGACATGCCTCTCTTTCTGCAGGGCATGTGGGCCCATGAAAGGCCGGAGGACGGGAGAAGCCCACGCCGACCGTTCTGTTTACCACGAGTAATGCTGGCCCCCTGATCCTTTTTCTCCATTTTTGGGGCGGATCCAGCAGGGGGCTGGGAGGGCTCGAGCCCCCTGCCCCTGCCCCCTGCCTCCGGAAACTCTATTGGAGCCTCCCTTGAGCCTTTTTTTGATTTTTTTTCTCTGTCATTGAAAAAATTTATGATTGAAGATGAACAATGTGTAGTTGAGCCCCCTCTCTTTCAAGTCTGAATCCGCCACTGTTTTTGAGGGACCATCCTTTTCCTTCCCCGGTGAGAGATTTCTATCAACTCGATTACTACCATACGAATATGCGAGCACTCCCTGCACCCTCTCTAAAAAAAGGTCGTTAAACATATATCCTGACACGAGTACACGACCATTCAATTGCTTTTTTTAGGGCAACCATTCAACAACAGCTACGGCAGGAGTCTCATCCGAATCGGAATAATTATTATTCTAAGTCGCAGATATATCATCTCTTACGTCATCGATATCCCTCGGGGGCGGCGATTGCGTTGTGGCCCTGTGCCGCCGCGTGGTGCATAATCTGGAGGCCGCATGCTTGAGCAGAGCTCTCACGCAACGCGATGCACCCAGACAAAACTCTTGTCCCCGTGAAACATGATTACACAGTTGCCACTGTTGTCGTAATAAGATCATTATCTAAAAAAAGTTGCGTCGTCAGACATTCTGAAAGCAGGTGCGGCGGCAGTTTTTTTATTTTCTTCAAGATATAGTGTTCATCAGATAGTAAAATTCCAAATTTTTTTCCGGCATCTGCATGGAGACTTAAATCTAGATGAAATAAAAAACGCATTGCGACTGCTGTCTGTAAATAGCGAGACGAATCTAATTAAGCTGTAATTAGATGCTAAATTGCTACAGTAATGCTACAGTGAATAACCTCTAATGACGGATTAATTAAGCTCATTAGATTCGTCTCGCGATTTACAGACGAGTTCTATAATTATTTTTGTGATTAGTCTATGTTTAGTACTTCAAATGTAAAAAGATGACTTTTCAAAAACTTTATAGAGCGCAACCAAACACGGCCATAAACCTAGTAGCAGCAGAAGGGCACTGTATGCATATATAGAATGAAGATCACGAGAGTAGCTAGGTTGGGAATAATGTGTGGGCGTGTCAACTAACCTTTCGAGAAAGTGAAAACGATAAAGGGGGTAGAGCGTGTGGATGTGGCTCAAGCCCAAGAATGTTCGGCGCCACGTACCATCAGGCATCAGCCGAAGAGAATTTGATTCTCCGTACGTGGAGCCGGCCCGATCGAATTGACTGGAGCCTTTACTAAGGGCGCGTTTAGTTCCTAAAAATTTTCACCTCTCCTTTAAACACATGTATGAAGCACTAAATGTAATTAAATAACAAAACTAATTACACAGTTTGGATGTACATGACGAGACGAATCTTTTAAGCCTAATTAGTGCATGATTAGCCATAAGTGCTACAGTACCCACATGTGCTAATGACGCGGTCAAAGGCCTCAAAAGATTCGTCTCGTGGTTTCCAAGTGAGTTCTGAAATTAGTTTTTTAATTAGTGTCCGAAAAATCCTCCCGACATTCGATCAAAGTGCTGATTTGACCTCCAAAAATTTTTGCCGGGCGAACTAAACGCGCCCAACTCGTTTTGCACAGGGATTCCCGTACATGCTGGTGGCCATGTCAAGCTCGGATCCTCGGGTTCTTTATTCATTCTGATCCAGAGCAGACGTGCATGAAGAATGTCAGCTGCGCACCACTAATGTCTGATTCCCTCATTCCACAACCTGGCATCATCGCCCATCACTTTTTTACGTGCATCTAACCCCGTGGAGCAGGGAACACGTACGAGGTAGTCTTTATTTACTCTTTTTTTTTTCCTTCTACATAAGAGACTAAAATATGTAATACGTTGATTTTTACTCAAGAGTCCGAGGTAGTAGTTGTTTAGTGTGAGAGCATGCCAGACTGGTACACAGTTAGAGTATAATCTTTCCATCAACAAGATGTGGGGGGTAAAAGGAGGACTGCTAACATCATGTCATCAATCGGCAGGGGAAAAAACCAAGGAAAAGTCCAGCACCTTGGCCTTGTTTGGTTGGGTTGTGAAAACGTTTTGAGGAAAACTTTTTGGTACTTTGACCATTAATTTAGGATATTAAATAAAGTCTAATTACAAAATTAACTCCGCAACTCTGGTACTGTAGCACTTGCTCTACCTAATGAGGCCTTTGACCGTACGATTAGTGAATAATTGAGCGCGATCACTGTAGCATCACTGTAGCCAATCAAGACGGAACTTGAGTCATTAGATTCGTCTCGAAAAAATACACTCATCCCTGAAAAGGTTTTGCAAATAGACTTCATTTAGTACTCCATGCGGACATTCGTCTTTTTGTTCTTGCAACGGCCTGCTACTCTGACTTTGCACCGGTCGCGCAGCCCGGCACGGCGGCAGCGTCTATCATGATCGCGCGCCGTACGTATGACCCGGACCGGAAAGCTTAGCTGCACTCTGTGCTCCGCAGTCGGCACGCCGCCACCCGGCCGACCTTTCTGACCTCAGCCCGTACCGGCACACGCACCGGGCGCCGGCACAGCGGCGCGTCCGCTTGTGACCCTGCGGGAGCACGGAAACCTTGGCACGACAGGCTACATGCTACAGCAGCCAAGCCACGCCCGCCGGGAGCCCGAGGAGCTAGCTGTAGATATGGATGGCACTACGGCACGGCTCGGACGATGTGAGAGTGCGTGGGCCGCGCGTACGATACGAGCCCCAGCCAGATAGGCATCGTCGGGGTGGCGCGCGCTGCGCTGCCGCAGGCGATACGATACGATAGCCGGCCCGCTTTCCCGTTGAGCCGGCCCCCACTCCCGTGTCTGGCCCCCGACGAAGCAAAATCCTCTCCGCCGCTTCGCCGTCGCCAGCTATCGACAGAAAGGAACGAAATCCTTCCACCGCGGCACCGACAGCGACCGGCAGCAGAAGGAACACCATTATTTTCCCCCGGAGCGACAACACAGCCAGCCCCAGAACCCTAGCTCCACCGCCGGACCTCGACGGCGAGCGAAACCTGATCCTAGACAACCATCTACCTACGCTATGTACATACGCACGACGATTCCACAACCCACCTCCCTTTCCGCGGCCGAAACGGACGACAAAGAAGAATGAGGGCGGCGGAATCGCCGCCGGAAGCGGCGTTCGCCTCACAGTCGCCCTCTCCTCTTCTCTCTACTGTAGATGGGGAAAGAGGAAGGGAGCCTGACCAGTTCTGTCACAAAAACTGGGAGCTACTGTATTGTTTGTTGAAGAAAGGGCCACGCTCGCTGAGGAGGGATGGAAAACAAGCAAGAATTTGCACCTCCTCGTTAAGGGTTTAGGTGGACCCACCACCTCGTTAAGCGTGAATTTGTGAGGTCTGGTCCATTGGGCTGGAGCCCTGCTACCCTGCAGACAACACGGCGGGCAAGATTATCTGAGATATCGTTTGGTACCCACTGTAACCAGCTCAAATGATCAAATTTCACAACTTATTATCATCTTAAATGGTATTTACAACTGAGAGTTTACAGCACAGTAAATCTGGCCGCGCAATTAGCACGAACCACCTTACTAGTTTACATACACAGCAGCACACCGATTTTATTTGCCGTAGTTCCACACACACACACAAGCACTTTTTTTTTTGAGAGGACACACACACTGGGCTGGGCTAGAAAGCAGCCGGCTGGGTTGTTTTCCAGCTGCTTTGTAGCTCACCAGTGCAGCCGAACAGCTTCAAGGCTTTTGATATACAGGTAGCCACGATGAGTTAGCTAGCGTAGCGGGGATGATGGAGATGTGGGTGGTTTGGATGTTTATCCATGGCCTGCTTCAAGGCCGAAGGATGCTGCTCGCGCAGGCCTGTGAGCTCCACCACCTTCAACTTGGGAAGGTTTTCAACCCCGGTCAGGGTAACCGGGACGGCGACGACGGCGTCGTAGGTACTGGCGGGGTCCGCCGAGGACCAGGCGATCGTCTCGAGCGCCGGCGCGGAGTTCTCCTCGAAGCTGAGCTCGGTGATGACGGTGACGCCCTCGATCCGGAGGAACCTGAGGGACGGGAACCCGCCTGGCCGCTTCCTGAAGGCGAGCTCGCCGCCGCTGTACGCCCTGTGGCGGAGCCGGAGGCAGACCAGGGCCGGGAGGCCGGCGAGGGCGTCCAGCTTCTCGTCCGTCAGCAGGGTGTTGCACAGCGTGATCTTGCTCAGCTTCTTGAGCCGCTCCACCCAGCTGGGCATCCCGGAGCTCCTCATGCCGTCGATCCTCAGGCTCACCAGGTTCGAGGGGAGCGGGTACAAGGTGCTGTCCGGGGCCTCCAGGGTCGGTCTGCCATTGATGGGTGGAGTTGACACCCTCACTGACAGAGAGTGCAGGCTTCCGCTCAGCCTGCAGATCACCCGGAGCAAATCCTTGACGGCGGGCTCGTCCCCTGGGACCAGCACAACGCCAAGCTTCCGTAGCTTTGGGAGGTACTCGATTTTCCTCAGCTCTCTGCGCCAACAAACTCGGACTTGGGACAGTATCTGTTAATAAAAGGTTAACGGATTTCACTATTTATTTCAACTGTTTTCTAGCTATACGATAAAAAAAACTGTTATCAGAGCTTGCTAGTTATGAGAAGATCGAATACAGTGAGTACCTCCAGATTGGCCATTTCCCTGGCATTGGCAGGCATCATCACGGTGACATCGGAGTCGATGTTACCGGCAAGAAGATGCTTGAGGCTGCTCGGAAAGACGTTCCTGGTGTGGGAGCCATGGATGTTGGTTTGCCGGATGTCCAGCGTCTCCAGCAGCCGGAGCCCCTGGAGTTGATGGGGCAGGTGATCAACATCCGTGTTCCGGAGGCTCAGGTACTTGATCGTCGGTGCCTGCTTGCAGATCCTCCTCAGGTGGCTCCGGTTCAGTATCCCCACGCAGCCTCCGAGATCTATCACGTTGAGCCGGTAGGTATTCGGGAGCTGCCTCAGCTCTCGCAGCATCTTGTCGATGGCATCATCTCTGTGTCTGCCTGCTGCCACTGCCAGTGCTGCCGGCATGATGGATGATGGGGCCTGAGGCTGACGATAATAATCGTCAGCACCACAGTGGGCCGGCAGCGCGGCGTCGCGGATTTTGATCTGGATCTGAAGGTGCGTCGGCAAGCCGTGCCCCTGGAAGTTCTCCTGCTTGCACATGTCCTCGATGAACTCCTTGACCAGTCCGTTGCTGATGCAGCAGCTCTTCACCTTGCCGGCGGCGCCGACGGCGGCGCCGGAGGAGACGAAGCCCCGGAAGAGGAGCTCCTCGAAGCAGCGCTCGGCGCGCTGCTCCACGGTCTGTTCCTTCTCCTTGTCGTCGCTCACGAGGCGCTCGGCGGCGCACCGCCGGACCAAGCTCGTCCTGCTGATGCTCTTCTCGCGGTTGAAGGCGGCCAGGTACTGCAGGCAGCCCTTCTCCTCCGTGGACAGCTCGCTGTAGCAGAAGGTCAGCGCTCGCTTGGGGAGGTCCGCGTCGGCGGCGTCCGCGGCCGCCGTGAGCTTCCGCAGCTCCCGCGTGTCCCCGGCGGGGCCTTGCCGGAAAGCGTAGAGAGCACGGAGGACCATCCCCATGCAGACGTCGGCGGTGTCGTCAGCACCGGCCGCGGCCGCCGCCTTGTGCTTGAGGAGGCCTCTGCGTATCCTGCGAGCGTCGGCCGCGAGGGCAATCGGGAGCAAGCTGATGGCCTTGTCGAATGGCGCGTCAGGAGGAGACACCCATCTCCGTAGAGTGGAGACGAGAGGCAAAGAGGAGGAAGAGGGGCCGGCGGCGAGCAACGCGGCGAGGAACTTTTCTCTCTCGCCGTCGTCGCCGCCGCCGCCGCGCCGGCCCTTGCCGTCGGCGCCCGCTGCCGGCACGGTGACGCCGTAGCGCTCCCGGCGCTCGCCGACGTCCTTGACCCGGTCCCGGAGCTCCTGGATCTTGGTGGAGAAGCGGCGGCGCTGCAGGTAGGCGTGGACGTAGTTGCGGGCGAAGTTGGCGAGGGCCCAGAAGCCGTCGCGGGGCGGGGTGGTGCAGTACATGTTGTAGAGCTCGATGCAGTCCTGGGCGACGTAGGCGATCTCCCGGACCTGCTTCATCCACGCGCGCTGCTGGTCGTCGTGCTCGTTGCCCGACTTGTTGAGGTGGAGGAGGAAGCCGTTCATGCTGTCCATCTCGTCCTTGATGAACTGGATGTTGCCCTTGACGCCTTTCTGCAGCCTCGTCTCGCTCTCGATCGCCTTCCCCAGGACGCTCAGCAGCGACTCCACAGCACCTTGGGTCAGGTCAGCCATCTTCCTTCTATCTACTAACTCTCCGTTTGGTGTGTGTGTGTGGGAGAGAGGGAGAGAGAGAGAGAGAGAGAGCTCAAACTTATTGAAGGCGAGAGAGCATGCAGCGAGGAGAGAATGGACGCCAATGGGGGGTATTTATGCATGGAAGAGGAGAGCTCCTGTGCGGGAAGGTCGCCAGGAACACGAAAAACCAAGCGTGACCCTGTAGGCGACGGAATTGAATATTTTTCTTTCTCAGCACTACAGAGAAAGGCAGGACGAACAAGGAAGGCAGCGGAATTATTAAGGACCTGTTGATGAGTTTGCGGATGATGAAAGGAAAGGAAAAGACCAGCTCTACGACAGCCTTCTGACGTCATGCACCACGCAACATCCAGTCAATACTAAACCTTTTCCCTAGGACCTGATTACCTGATCTATTCATAATCTATATATATAATATTGAGTAAAGGATGAGGAATTCATATTTATATTTTGTATACGTATATATCTTGTATAAAGGAATGCTCAAATCCCTGTGTTCATTAAACAAGTTCGAGAACGAAGACCAATATTCAAAACATTTCTGACCGAATAGGAAAAACAGAGGGAAGCTGGCCTGGTCCATACACAATGTTGGGCTGTTATGGGGCCAAAGTCCAAACTACAGACAAAACAGCCCAAAAGGGCATTAACTGTTGGATGTAATGTTGAGAGATTGAGAGACTTGCCATAATAAAATCAAAGCGAGTTGGTTTGCTAAAATTAGGGCATGCCAAGTTGTTGGTAAGAAATTTAGGTATTTATTTGGTTCGGTGCCAACTAATACTTTTTTCTCTTGTAAAGCTTAAGAAGTTTTTACTAACTTGCTTATTTTGGTTAAAGTGGTCAATTTTTAGACACAAACCAATTGATAGCCAAAACTTATTGGCACGCGCTTTAATTTTGGCATGATAAAAATTATTAGCAAACTAATCATGCTCTGAGATTGAGGAGATGGTTTAGTACAAATTTGATGGAGCTGGCGAATAATTAAACCTAAAGTATTTCGCCCAAAAAAAAAGAAAATTGAACCCAAGGCGGTATGTCCTGTGGATCGATCGGCTGACGGTGTGACGCAAGCAATGGCCAAACGGGACGGGTCAATTATTCGATGGGTCGACCCGGCCTGTTCCAATCTTGAGGTAGTATATGCATGGAAGGCGACGCTGGCATCTATTGGTGCCTAACCTCTTTCTCTTGATGATTCAAGAATAAGAGCAACACCAGTGCAAGCCTATGGAGGAGGGCAACAAGATGGAATACTTTTTCCTTCTTTCCGTGGCTGTCTAGGAATAGGATGATCCGTCCGTCTACCCCCACAAGCGACAGCTCCAGTTCGAAGCTTTATTCCTTTTCAAACTTCCGGTCTTTTCCTTGTCCATTTCTTTCTACGGGCTAGCTAGCTAGGTTGTCCTCGCGATGCTTCCTGTATCTGGGTAACGTCTCGTCGTCATTCCGGCGAGCAGCCATGGATCCTTCCTTCTTGTAGTCGGTCTCTGCCACCTCATCGCTACATTGCTTGTCCGTTCTTTTTTTTTTTTTGGAAAAAAACAAGCAAGAAATTTCCAACTCCTTGTTGTGCCCGGCGCACAATGCGGCCCAGTACAGATGGCCCATTGGGCTGCAGCCACCACGGTGGGCCGGATGAGCCGCGATTACCGTTTGGTGTCCACGTCAATGGAAAGAAAACATCGATAAGTAAATAATTTAACTTGACTTGCCTTGCTGTTCTTGTCTCCATCGAAAGATCCTTCACAAATCCCAGTCCCCGACTATTCCGAGGAAGGAGCAGCGCATCAGGGGAGCGCGTGATGCTACTGCCATGGTGGAGGGGCATGTAGCCGTGATCTGCGCCGCGGTGGCCGCGCTCGCCCTCGCCGCAGCCGCGCTGGGGATCGTCGGCGAGGCGACCGGCGGCAAGTCCAAGGCAATGCAACGCGCGCGCGCGCGCACGCATCCGTCTACGTCGTGCACGATGGGTGGTCATCACTGGCTGGCTGACTGACCCGGCGGCGTGCAGTCTTTTGTCAGGTACGACGGCGCCACCTGCGTGTACCGGAGGACGCCGGCGTTCGGGTGCGGCGTCGCGGCGGCGGCCTCGCTGCTGACCGGCCAGCTCGTCCTCTCCGCCGCCGCCGGCTGCTGGGGCCGCTGCAGGGCGCGCGCCGGAGGCGACGTCCGCCGCGCCGGCGCCGTCGTCGCCTCCTCTCTGCTCTCCTGGTAAGCCCAGCGCGCGGCGCAGCCTATCTATCTAGCTAGCATCGGGTCAATTACGCACACGCTCAGAGCGGCGCCGCGCGCGCGCAGGTTTCTGGCGATCCTGGCGGCGAGCGCGTTCCTCGTCGGCGCCCTGAGGAACCAGAGCGGGGAGCGGCGGCCGAGAGGGGACGTCTCCACCTACTACCGGTGCACCGTGCTCGTCGCCGGGGTGTTCGCCGGCGGCTCGTTCCTCGCCATCGCCGCGGCGGCCGTCGGGATCGGCTCCTACGTCGCCCTCGAGGAGGCGGCGGGCTCCTGTTCCTGTCCGCCGCCGGTGTGGCGTGGAGAGCCCCGGCAGGGCGTCGCGGGAGGGCATGCTCAGGTCCCAGCCTGATGACTCTCATCCGTGTGTGGATCAACAGTTTGCTCAAGTGAACCTTTCTTTCCTCCCCTTTTTCTTGCGTGAAATGATGAATACATAACATTGTGTTCTTCAATTTCTTTTCCTCTATTCACAAGACGAATTAAGCTGGTTCACATTCAACATTCAACATTGAAATAAATTAATAAAAAGAAAGTATTACAAGTAGGAAGGATCACTAGCACAAGATGATAAGGCCCTATTTAGTTGGTGAAAAGTTATTGGTTTAGGTACCGTAGCACATTTCGTTGGTGATAAGATCCCCAACATCTTATTCAATAATAATTGTAGGAACACACTGCGTGGAAGCTAAAAATCACAGCAGCCATGGTTCATTGTTGTGGTTGCACGTAAACGCCAATCGCGTCAAGGTATGTGCTGCTACGCCCGAAGAATTCCACGACGCTGTGGCTATCTTCCACCGGGATGGTGAAGGGCGTCCCGTCTCCGAGTCCGAAAGGCCCGTACGCCTTGACGTTGGTGACAAATGTGAGGGATGCTATGACGTTGCACGAGCGATAGAGGCCAACTGTCCCGGAAATGCCCTTCACGAACTCAGAGGGGGCAAGCTGAATCTGCATTGTTACAAAGGACAACGACGAATTAGTTTCACTTGCAAAATAAAGCTCTGCAGAGCGAGCTAATGATCTTGTTGGCCAGAAATTGTTTGGCTTAATTAGCCGCAAAGTACTGCATCTCAAATGAAAAGTGTTCAGAATTCGAATTGCCAGTTACCGTGGTGGAACATCGGCCTGAGCCACCCCATGGGCCTGCGGTGCGCTTCTGACCAGCTTGGTCAGCATATGAGAATGCGATTGCATCAACAACCACACCGCTCTGCACAGTGATACTTTCTAGACGCCCTGGTGTGTCTGTTATGTCCTGAACCACCCCACCACCTCCACCCAATGGCCCAATCTTTTTGACTTGGCTCTGGTGTAATAATAACCACAGAACATTTAGCAATATGGTAATTTTCGTTTTAAACAAATAGATTGGCTAGGATTCTTACAAATGGTAATTGAGAACATGCATGATGAGCTAGATCGTCAAGCTAAAAAAAAATGTGTGAAATGCATATCCCTCGATCTTACCGGCGGCGGCGACCACCCTTTCAGCAGGGGGGAGGATCCCTGGATGGTCAGCCGTATGATGTTGCCATCGCTCCTCTGCTCATGAAAGTTCTTGTAGATGACACCGCTTGCCATGGCAAACTGACCCGTCCCACCAACAATTGCAAACTCACCATTTTCAACCGAGATACCCATCACCTGAAGCGTTGACCCCTTAAACCTGCAACGTATTCATTTTTCAGTTAGTAGTACCATGCTCCGCAATGATCGCGCGCTCCAATCTAAGAGAAAAAGGCAGAAATCTTCACTGATTCTGTTCTTACTATACTATATATCTTACATATAGATGTTTCTGTATGTACTACCTCTGAATCTCGAAGACTATGCTGAAAACATTGTTCCAGTTGCCAGCATAGACGTGCATGCCTTGGGCACGGGCAACAATGGTGGCGTTTGGGCCAGCTCCACCGTATATCGGCCAGTTGTTGACGATGATCGCATCCAGACCGGTAGCGGAATCCGAGCTTGTCACCCCAAATTGGTTCCTGTTTGGACCCAGAGGGGTGTGGTGTGTGGAACAGGTGGAGGTTGCTGAAGTTGAACTCGTTGTTCTCCTCAGGGAAAGGGGATTGAATGATTTCGAAATTGGCCATGGGGTGAGTCTGGGCTTGTTTGGCTAGCCGCCCTGTATGTGTATGAGAAATGGAAGGTGGGCATAGGTTTTTATGGAGCGCTAGCTGCTAGGGCAGTATGCAGTCTCATCCCCCAAAGCCTACAAAACAAAACAATTCCATAATTTTTTTTGACAGACTTTCTTAGCCCTTCTATGTATTCTGGTCTTGCTCAAGTCTTCTGAATACTAATTTGCTGGCTCTCGTTGCATCAATCATTCCACATGCGACGATATATATTAGATTTTGACGGACTTCCTTAGCTTCTTTGTTGCGGTCTTGCCGATAATCTTTTAATGTCACATATCTAATTCTTTTAGATATCAATTCGAATGCCCCCGTCCCATCAATCTCACTTGGGTTCACATGCGAGCTAGGTCAGCATCGGAGCATCACTTCTGCATCCAGCAGGTCAAGTCTTCATAACAATACTCAATACCATTCGACCTTAAGAAGTTGTTGAGTTAATCCTGTGTCAAGTCATATTAAGTACTGTGCTTTGTGCTGATCCATTACTACGAAGCATATAGCGTGCACGAACCAAACAAGATGGCATTCATAAAAGGACGAAGAGAGAGTCTGTTTTGTTATGAAGACTTGACCTGGTGGTTTGGTTGATGAAGTAATGGATGGATGGTTGCTGCCGACCTATAGCTAATAGTTTCCCTCTGACGTTGAAATGGAATCGAACCGCATACATGCATACATGATGTATTGGTCGTCACCTTCAGTTTTCAGTTTCATGGATGAGCTGGCATGTGGATTGATGGATCGGGAGGAGCTGATAATTTTAATGACTAAAGAAGACCTGCAATGAAAAGAGACTATGCAAGTCTGTCAATGATAATTGTTCTCTTCACAGGCATCCTTCCAGCATATAAGTACCTATCCTCACCTTTCATTTCTCTCACACAGGAGATAGCAAGCCATCCCTAGCTAATTATTAGAGGACTTTTACTAGCTTGCTGCGATCCCAGACTCACCCATGGCCAATTTCCAAATCACTTCAAGCCGTGGAACCGTTGAGAACAACGAGTACAGCTTCAGCAACCTCTACTTGTTGCACACCCCTCTGGGTCCTGACAGGAACCAATTTGGAGTAACAAGCTCGGATGCTTCAAAGCGATCGGGTGATCTAGCCTAAGAGCCTAAGAGGGGGAGGGAGTGAATTAGGCACTATTAAAAACCTTAATCTATGGCTCCAACTAGTTTGCACAAAACTTAAACTAAAATAAGCTATCTAGATGTGCAACTACGGTTCATCTTAGTGTGTAACCCTTATCCCAAAAGAGTTTTACAACCTATAGCCAATCCTAGCAAGATACTACACTAAGAAAGTAAAGGCCAATCCTTTGGAACCCACACTATTTGAGGTCCCTTCGTATTGGTGATGATGTCCTTGGGCACCCAAATGGAATGGTTCCAACTCCTTTCTTTCTTCCCAACCTTGTGAGCAACCACCTTGCCATTGGTCTTCTTTTTGATCACATAGAAGGTGTTATTGCTTTTGTTCCTCCGGTTGGGCTTGGTGTAGATGAGAGAACTCTTGATTGTGAGTTTCTTCTTGTTCTTCTCATCCGAAATTTTCTTCCTTGGTTGAGGACACTTGTTGGACTTGCGGCCTTCTTTATGGCACTTTGAGCAAGTCACGATGGACCCCTTCTTAAGCTTTTTCACCATGTCTTCACGGTTATCTTGAGAAGGTTGGACATTGCTCTCTATGCTCTTGCCCTTCAATCTATACAAGTCCTTCATGAGTCTTTTCACTTCTTGCTTGAGCTCATCATTCTCCTTGGCAATGAGATCATCACATGATTCTACAATAACATTCTCATTGCAAGGGTTACAGCAAGATTCATCAATTAAATCAATGCAAGAAGTTGAAGCATCTATCCTAGAGATTGGAATTGCACAAGGGATAGTTTGCTTCATTTTCAAAGAGTCATTAGTATCATTAATGCTCTCAAATTTTAATTTGAGCTCTTTATGCTCTTTGCTAAGCAAATTGAATTTGCACATCAAATCTTCAAAATTTGTAGCAAGAGAAGCATTTAGATCATTGAGAGCATTAAGGTTTTTAATTTCTTTTGATTGCTTCTTAATGACTTTTTGGTGCTCATGCACAAGGTCAAAAAGTTCATCAATTGAAGGAGAGTCGGAGTCATCATCACTTGCATCGTTATCCCTACCTTTGGCCATAAAGCAAGTGTTGGATGATGATCCCATGCGGGTGGTAAATTTCTTGTTTGATTCATCACTTGAACTTGTACTTGATTCTTCACCACTGCTTACCCATTCACCAAATACGACATATGATTCATGCTTGGGATTCTTCTCCTTCTTATACTTGTTCTTCTTGAACTTCTTCTCAACCTCCATAAGTTGATGGTGAGGCCCATCTTTGAGGAAGACCATATACCGCATTGAGTTGATTTCCTTCAAGTATTTGTTCATCTTCTTTACTTGCTTGTAGAGGTTAGGATGCATTGTCTCTTTATCATCACTTGAGGAGCTTCTTACATCCTCTTCTTCCTCATCACTTGAGCTACCTTTGATGGCCATCTTCTTCAACTTCTTGAGTTGTTTGCATGCAAGAGCGCTATGCGTTGGTGAAGAAGAAGACGTTTTTGCCTTGATTTCATTGCGTAGCTCATGGGCGATCACCTTGTTGAGGACTTGATTTGGTGTCATTTGTTGAGATCTTTCTCATATAGAATTGTGGTCACAAAATCATAGCCCGGCATTCGGAGTGAGTGAAGGATCTTGGGAATGAGTTCCAAGTCTTCAATTTGTTTCACACCTAAGGAATTAATCTCATTCACAAGAGTGTTCAAGCGTGAGTACATTAATTCGGCATTCTCATCATCAAGTTGTTTAAAGCTATTAAGCTTATCAATGAGAACATGATATTTTTCGTTGGCAACACGCCGGCCGCCACCGCGCTCTCGGTGGGATGGCCGTCGGCGACGGGGGCGAGGCGTGGAAGGTCCCGCCGCCGCAGGACACCCTCCATCCCGGGCACGCCGTGCACGGGGTCGTCCACGGGGAGCGGCGTCTCGCCCAGCTCCAGCAGCCTCGCCGAGAAGCTGTTCGCGCTGGCCGTGCGGAAGGCGAGCACCGGGACGCTGAGCTCCTCGGCGATGTCGATGGCGAACAGCTTGATGCCGTCGGCCACGACGCACGTCACCAGTGGGAACTCGCCGCCGCTGCCGGGTGATAGCAGGGAGAGGAGCAGCGCGCGGTAGGCGGCGCTGCCCGCCGTCGACATGGTCTCCATGAGCGTGAAGATGTCGCCCACCGAGCGGGGGTGGTCGTCGGGGAGGCCGTCCAGGATCGACAGGTAGCGGAGGCGTGGCGTCGCCGCCGTGCATCGGACCCGGCGGAGGTTGTGGTCGGTGTGCAAGACGGTGACGTGCACGCCGGAGTCCACGAGGGCCTTGCTGAATGGCACGAACGTGTTGATGTGCCCCTGCAGAGGCCATGGGAACACAAGCACGTGCACCGCAGCCACAGCCATTGGAGGTAGCGACTCGACGGGTGACAGCAGGTGGAGGATGTGTGCAATGCAAGGAGGGCGTGGTGGCCGGGCGTGGCTGAGCTAGGGCGATGGGGAAAAGGGTCTCTTCTCGGTGTGGAAGAGGATACGAGAAGGAAGAAGATGGTTGGGAATTGGGATAGGAATGAAGTGAGTACTTTGGTTCAAAGTTCAAAGTTAGTACCCTAGCTGTCAGTCAACACGTATTTGCAAATGCGCAGAAACAGCTATATATCCTATATAATTACCCCATCTGTTCCAAATTGTAATCATTTGACTTTTTTGACTCCAAGTTTGATCACCAGTATTCCTGAAAAATTTGTGCAAAATATCATTTATGACTTGCTTTATTAATAAAAATTCTTCAAAAATGATTTAAATTTAACTATATTTATTTGCATAATTTTTAAAATAAGATGACTGGTCAAAATTATTAGGGTAAAAAAGTCAAACAAGTAGCTATCATTCGAAAAAAACAAAATTAAGCAGCTGTCAACATGTTCGGTTGGTTGCTTCTGCTGCTACATTTTTTTTTTGACTTCACGTCCATCTCGTCGTGATTGTTCATTCATACACTAGCTAGCGCTCCAATCATATTTCCATTCCCAACCCTGTAAGCGAAAACAATTACTGTAATATATATTTTGACAGACTTCCTTAGTCTTTTCTTTTGTGGTCTTTCTTATAATCAGTTACATATATCCACATGGGTTCACATGCATGCAAGCTCGATCATCCCATGGCGTCGTCAAGTCTTCCTTACAATATCCTACGATGACCTTGAGAAGTCGTTTAGATAAAATCATACTCCACTAATTATTTGTGAAATTTCCTACATTTCTCATTTTGAAATATTTTTGGACCTCAAGATCGAAGTCGTTTTTGCAAATTGAAAATGGAATTTTTTAGTGGACTGTTCAAAAGCGGTTTGTTAATTCCTTCGATAATCCATGCCACTTGTTTTATTTATTTCTGAAAAAAATAAGGGGTGTATATGATGTGTCCATGCATGATATCATCTAGCTATCTACCCCCCTCCCGCGAGATTGCAAGCCTATGAAATCTTAGATTAGTAATGGAGAACAATGACTTGGGGGTAAACTCGATCATGTAATTAACAAAGAAGGAAGCCAATCATCTATTATAAAAAGGAAAAAATTCTCACATGTCAATGGTCAAACCCTAAATCCCTCATGTATCATTATTAGTGGCTGCGGTGGGTTTCACCTATCATATACACACATCGATAGCATATGAAGGATTATAAACTTTTTTGGTGGCAAAATTCTCCAAATTAAAGAAGAAAGAATATAATGTGCCATGCATGATTTGTTTGTTGAGCGCATGCACAAATTAAACCGGAACGAGAGATCAAGTATGTGATTCATTCAAGAGATATCTCTTTTTCATTGTTGTTATAATAATTTACCCGAGATTGCTGTCGTATAGTTGTCTAATTCGTGCTTCTGCCTACGTATACGCGATTGTCGTGGGTATTAGTTGTTCATTGTCGATTGTGTGGCACAATTGCTTGTGATCGTGTGATCGATTGCTTGTCGATTGTGTGTGCGAGAAATGGCACACTGCAAACTCGTCCTTTGCCATTCCTGTGGCTGCCGTCTGCGGTTTGCCGGCGGCCACCGTCGGCGAAGACTTCGCCATGTGCCTGCGGAGTTTCGCCATGTGTCTTTGGCACATGGTGAAGTCTTGATTTCCCGTAGTGCGTGCTGTCTCCCAGTTATCAGCGTAATTTGCCATCGATCCGCTTGTCGTCATTGCATGATCAACCACCCAGCCGTGCGTGTCCCCGATTCCCCTTATCACGATATTATTAGCTCTTGCAGTGCCAAATCTAATGACAAAAAAATCTAATGACAAAACTCCGTCAAAAAAAATCTAATGACAAAATTGAACTTTTTATACAAGAAACGTCCAATGGTCTTCAAGTTAATATATATCATCAGTGGACAAACTTTTTTCTTTTGATGAAACAGGAGGGGAACTAAATCCCTACCGACTATGGAATGTTTTATGGTATGAATAATCGTCATAGGAAAAAACAACGAATGTAGTGATAGAACATATACATAATGACACGCATAAAACTTTTAAGTGTTTTTGGATTCAGCACCCATTGCACTCATCATGAATGAAGCGTTTGATGAGGCGTATCACCTCATCCGCGGCCGCCGAGAGTGGTTTGATTGCGCAGAAGGCGTGCTCCTGCCCTTGGAACACGGCCAGCCGCACGTCCTTCCCCATCGCCTTCATCCTCTCAGCGTACTCGAGGTTCTTGTCCCTCACCAGGTCGCGCTCCGCCGCGACGACGAGCACGCGCCCGACGTCGGCCGCCGCCAGGCTCGGGCTGTACGGCCCGAACGGGTTCACCAGCGGGTGATCCTTGCTCCACCCCGCCGGCATCGCCAGGCGGACGTACCTGTCGCTCCGCTCCCGGCTCAGCAGGGCGGTCGCCGGCGTGCTCAGCTCCGACGGGGTCGGCTCCTCCGACAGGAAGTAGGGCATCAGGAGGATGTACCCGGCGACCTTCATCTTTGGGTGGAGCCCCGCGGTGCCGAACCGGACCGCCATCTGGTGCGCGACGCAGGCGCCGGAGGACGTGCCGGACACGAACACCCGGCGCGGGTCGGCCCTGCCGGCGAGCCACGGGTCGCGGAGGACCTGGCCGGGCAGCCAGAGGAGCGCGGCCTCGGCGTCCTCGAAGGCGGCGGGGAGGCGGTGCTCCGGCGCGAGGCGGTGGTCGAAGGAGCACACCACGGCGGGGAGCTCGGCGGCCATGCGGAGGCACAGGGCGTGGTTCTTGGGGTAGGAGTAGGAGCCGAAGCAGAAGCCCCCGCCGGGGAAGTACACGAGCACGGGCAGCTTCGTCGTCGTCTTGTGCTCCGCCGCCGCCTCCGCCCCCTTATTATTAGGCCGGTACATTCGCACGCCGAGGTTGTTGTCGGCGTCGTACACGGCGTCCCGCCACTCCACCCGGCCGTCGTCGCAGGCGTCGCCGGCGGGGAAAGGCGGCGGCGGGAAGCGGAGGACGGTGCCGTCGCTGAGCACCTGTAGCAAGCCGAGGCAGTCCTCCACCACGTAGGGAGCCGCAGTAGTGGCAAGCGAGGAGGGTTGCCTGACAGGAGGTTCATGAGAGGGGACAATGGAGGACAACATGGCTCCGCTTTGCGCCAAATACAGCAGCTAGGTTCTTCAATTCACAACTGACGACGACGACGAGAAATTCAACCTATTGCTTGATGAGGCCGTGAAGAACAGCGGCTCTGCAGGCAATATATACTAGCACTAACACATTGGTCAAGAAGGAACATATGTTATTAGGTCTAAAGTCTAAATAGTGTCTGTAAGTAACTAGGCGTATAGCCGCGCTTTGCGCGGCTAGTATTGAAAATTTTAAAAATTTGCATGTCGTTGCATCCTTATTTAAAGGTTATACTATTTTTTACCATACACCATCATGTTTATTATCGTAAATTATGTTTTATTATTGATTAAAACAATTCAACTATAATCTACCTATAATAACAATTTGATTTGTTGAGCTTTAATAATATTATGCAGATAATTATTCTTATTTTTATTTTATTTTGATTGATTGTTGTTAGCTTTAGTTTTTATTAATAGTATATATTTGTAACTGATACACAGCTAAATGATATTTTATATTTAATTTTTCATAATGGCATTGGTGGGTGATTTTTAATTAGGCATAGGGGTATTTTAGGATAATTTCTATCGTAATGGCAGTGGTGGTATTTTTTATTTTTCTATTTTTCTCTGGTTAACGTGAGAATTTTTAGGCCTTGAGAGTGAATGTGGAGGCTTCATTTGTTGGCTTTGCCGAAGTGAAAATAGAATCACCGTCCAACTCCTTTCTAAAAAAAAGAATCACCATCCAACTATTGCCGACCTGAAAAAGCAACGTAGGTTCATTGGGACCTTTCAATCACAATCAATTGGCATGGTTCATTGGGACCACCTAGACCATTTCTCATGATTACTGATTTGTTTGAAAAATATTAGGATTGTTTTTTTTGGACGCGGTGAGTATACATATAGCTTAATGAAATATTTTTCTTGTTTCAACAAAGGAAGTGTATTCTGTGCTACGCCATTTCAGATGAAGTCACACAGGGGGATCTCCTCATCGCACACGTGCGAAATTGTACGCTCATGAGAAATTAAAGAATATATTTTCCTTTAATTATACTTTTGTGTCATAGATAGAAATATATATCTCATGTCATGTGACCACAGCATATATACGTCATGCTGGACATAGTCTTCCGATCCCTCATCCTCTTTTTCTTTATGTACTCCCTTCGTATCAAATTATAATTTATTTGATTTTTTAATTCCAAGTTTACCAATCATCTTATTTAAAAAAGTTGTACAAACATAGTCAAATTTAAGTCATTTTTGAAGAACTTTAGTAATAAAACAAGGCACAACAAAAGAAATGATACTTTGCACAAATTTTTGAATAAGACGAGTAGTCAAACTGAAATAAAAAATTCAAACGTACGTACGTTCATACTGTGATGCGAACGGAGATGCAATAATCATGGATTAAAATGCATTTCACATGCACGAATGTGACTCCTAGTAACATGAAATATATTTATATTTGACGTGCATTATATTAAAGGCCTATGATTGATAGATACATGATAATGGAAGTCATCGTCTGCGGCTTACTTTAAGTTGTTGCCGCGCAGACTTCATTCATCTTTTTTTTAGATAAAAGATTAACCCAGCCTCAACTTCATTCATCTTTGGTATCCAACAAGGTCACGTTAATTATTTGTTGTAAAGCATGCTCTACGAAGCTGTGCGTGTCTTCATTTTAATCATGGAAAGGTCGGGGGTCCAGCTCGCTCTAATAATCGTCAACATGTATGCAACATCATTTTTACGTACATGCATGAGTGTGCCATGTTGAGGCTGAATTATACTAATATTAAGAGGTCCAATAAATCAATTAATGATCTATTATCTATCATTTTTTCTTAGCCATTGATATATCAAACTTCGTATCTATAGGTGATAACCTCTTTTCATTTGGAGTAAACATTATGCCTTAATCTGGTTTATATAACTTATTTATTTAATATCTGTAACTTGTTGGGATCAACTTTATTTTCTCATGTTTCACTGTATATGTGGGGTGGGGTTAGGGGGTGCAAAGAGGTGATCCTTAGCTGCACCTCCAGCCCTCTTTAGTTTAAAGTTTTGTACTATTTTTCTAAAATAAAATTCTAGTTTGAAGATGTAATACAAAATTTTGAACTAAAGAAAGTTGGAAGTGCACCTAAAGAACACCAATTAATTTGCACCCCTATAGGTGGGGTGGGGGTTTGAGGTACGTTGCTCTCCTAAGTTTACATGTAATAGTGCACATTGAATAATATGTAATGCATCAACAAAAGAATGATTATTGGTGGTGCGTCCTATTTTTTTGAATGAACATATTGGCGTGTCGTATTGAAATGAGATGGGACTCTTTCAGTTCAAGTTGAAGGTAATAACAGATTTGTTGGTGTGGTGGAGGGGTTCATAGGCTGCATAGATGGTACCGGTGATGGGCAGTCTTTAGCGGAGGTTGATTATTACCTCGCCTATGTGGAGCTAACTATTATGGTGGATGTAGTAGAAAACTAGCAAGACGACCCGAGCTAATAGCGCGCGGGTAGCTACATTTTTAATTCTTTTTAATTTTTTACCTGAACAGAAGAGATATATTTGGTATTTCATTTACCTCTTGTTCATCCTCATTGAATACTATCTGCAACTTTCTATGTATAGAAGTTCATATTAATCATCAATATTTGAGTTGCTTTTCTTATACTGCTCTTCTTATGTATACTGCTCTTCTTATACTTGAATTTAAAATAATTAACGTTTGAGCATGTATTAAGTTTTCTATGACGTGCTTCATTTCTATCTCATCGTGTTTGTTGGCTGATTTCAAAGAAAAATCCTTTTCTATGATGCGCTCCATAACTGTGATTATGATCGAAACTATGATTTATATGAAGAGCCACTCCTGTATGCCTAGTCCCATTTATATGCCGTACGTATATCTAATGAACACAACTGAGGACCTCTCCATGGTCAAAATTTTGCAGGAGAAATATATATACTGACCATCAAGTATGTTTTCATAGCACAAAACATTTCGGTTTCATTATTTTTTTTGTAACTGCAACATACACGTATAGTTAAATAAAGGTGAAACGGACAACAATATATATAATCCCTTGTAAAAGGAAAATAAAACAGCAAGCGAGCAGAGAGCAGAGAGCAGAGAGCAGAGAGCAGAGAGCAGAGCAGAGCTTTGCTTCCCGTCCCCTCTCCTTTTATTCTTTGGAAATGGAAATTCAGAAAGAAACTTCACCGCATGTAGGAAATCAAATCAAACGATACGACGACGATACAACAAACAGGGCATGGATAATCATGGAGCAGCAGCCGATGTATCCAATCCAACACTTTGATTAGCAGCACCTCTTCAAAGTGCCGGGCTTCTCCCCTGAGCCGTTGAGGATGGTGAGGTGGCCGGTGAGCTGCCACCCCTCGCCGCCGTCCTTGCCGTGCAGGTAGGGGCACTGCGGCTGGTAGCGGTCGTAGCTGATGACCTTGAGCATGTTCCACTGCTCGTTGGGGTCGACGGCGGCGAACTCGGTCCACGCCGGCGTGGAGTACTCGTAGCGGCTGTGCGTGAGGCGGTGGAACTCCTTGATGTCCTTGTTCTTGGCGATGTCGTCCTTGTCGCGGAGGTCGACGGAGAAGATGTCGCCGTAGGGCCTGACGGAGTGGATGAAGATGGGCATGGAGATGGGCTCCACGGACACGGCGGCGAGGTCGGACGTGAAGACGAGGCTCCTCATGTCCGGGCTGAACACGGGATGGTTCACGTGGCCGCGGAAGGTGTCGGAGCTGTGGACGACGCGCACCGGCGGCGGCACCCTGCCGGGGCCGCGCTCCGCGGCGTTCACCAGGTAGACGCTGAAGAAGCCGGCGTCCAGGAGGTCCCTGGCCGGCGCCTTGGGGTCCTTGTCCTGGGAGGAGGCGAAGACGACCCAGTCGCCGCTGGGCGACCAGCTGCAGTGGGTGTCCACCCATTCCCCGTCGGTGAGCTGCGTCACCGTGCCCTCGCCCCACTCCCCGACCTCGGCGTCCTCCATGACGAACAGGTTCGTCTGCATCCTGTCGCCGCCGGGCAGCCTGTCGCGCGTCGACTTGAACACGATCTTGCTCCCGTCGGGGCTGCTCGACGGGAACGCGTTGTTGAACTTGCCCTTGGTGAGCCGCTGCGGCGGCCTCCACTTGCCGGTGCCCTTGTCCCTGACGATGGCGGCGATGTTCACCTCGCTGGGGCGCGTGAAGGCCGGCCCGACGCAGATGTACAGGGTGTCCTTGTCGGGGTTCTGGTTCCACGCCGTCGAGAACACCTTGTTCTGTCCGGAGAGCGTGTGGATCACGCGCAGGCCGTCCTTGTCAGCGAGCCACACCGCCTTGAACTCGTTGTCCACGAAGGCCAGCTTGGAGCCGTCCTTGGAGAAGCTCGGGAACACGCCGGCCACCCTGACCAGCCCGACGTCCTTGTGCGACGCCGGGGCCTGCACCTTCTCGAAGTTCTTCTGGGCGACGGTGGTTCCATCATCCTGGGCGATCAGCTTGTCGGTCCGGCAGCGGTGGTAGCCGATGCGGCGGCCGCCGTCGAGGACGAAGGGGTTGTAGTGGTCGGCCTTCCCCCTCGCGCTCAGGGTGATCTGCACCGGCCGGTCCAGCGCGGCGGTGTCGAAGATCTCGATGTGGCGGTACTGCGCCTCCACCCGGGGCGCGGTCATGACGTTCTGCAGGGACTTCAAGCGGATGGTCGCCACGGCCACCCTGGTCTCGCTGATGGCCGCCGGCGTCATGGCGTCCGTGCCGACCGGCGTCACCCGTTCCTCCCTGCCGGCGGCGATGTCGTACCGGAACACGGCCCAGGAGGTCTGGATTGTGCCAGGCTTGGTGTCGGCGCGGTGGAAGAAGATGATGTTGTCGCTGCCCCATGTGGGCCAGCCGCCGTTCCTGATGATCACCTTGCGCCGGAGGCCGCCCTGCGCCTGCCGGTCCACGTTCATGACGGCGATATCGGTCTTGAGGTGCTCGATCTCGCCGTTCCACCGGTGGAACTGGAAGTTGGCCACCGCCACCATCTTCCCCGACGGCGACACGGCCGGGCTTAGGTCGTACTGGCCCGGTGGGGTGAGGCGCTCGGTCTTGCCGTCGGCGAGGTTGGTCTTGTACACGACCGTCCACGGGGTGCGGCGCGCCTTCACCGGCTCCTTGGTGGAGACGTAGATGAGCGAGTGGCCGACGGCGCGGCCGCCGGCCTGGAATCCGCCGGCGAAGCAGCCGCTGTCCTCCAGGCGCACGCCGCCGAAGGTGTCGGCGCCGTAGATGTCGGCGAGGCGCAGCACCCTGGGCGGCGACTCGTCGCCGCTGGAGCCGTGCAGGGCCACGTGCAGCGTCTCGAGCCCGTTGTCCCTCTCGGAGACGAAGATGAGGCCCTTGGCCGCGTCGCCCGCCTTGGGGTCGCCCTTGCGCACCAGGAACGAGACGAGCTCCTTGAGCGCCGCCGCCGGGATTTCCCGGCCGTTGTGGTTGTACGACACGCCGTCGGTGAGGGGCCACTCGTCTGACGCCTTGGCCGCCGGATCGGCAGGGAGCGAGAAGATGTCGAGCTCCACCGGCGGCCGGTAGGTGCCGAAGAAGGCGATGCTGCCGCGGCTGTCACCCATCGCTCTGCCGCGAGAGCGATCGACTAGCTCGATCGGTCTCGATCTGTGCTTGTACTTTGTTTGCGTGCTCAGCTTAGCTCAGAGGATGTCTGATTTATGGAGTTGGCATGCTTGACCTCGAGATAGCAACAGCACCGTTGGTCGTCATTGTTTTTTCTGCCGGTGTTACGAATTAATGGATGAACATCATACTCGCGCAAAAACAAGACGACCTCGAGCTAGCACAGCATCCAGGTCATGTTTTTTTTTCCTGCCGATGTAAAATTTTAATAGATCAAAACCATGCATACTCTATCAAAAGAAGACGCCCAGGGCGCCTTTCCTGAATTCCTTCCACGATCACCTATGTCCTCGCTTCCTCGCCTTGATCTTATTTGCCCACTAGCTGGCCTGCAGCGTTGATTTCTCTTCCTTCAGAGTTTCAGACTAAGGTGGTGTTAAAATTTTTCAATGCCTAGAGAATTCATGTATGTGTCGGGTAAGTTTCTATTTTCATATAAGCCTCTTGCAGTCTTGCTGTCTCTTGAGACACAGTCTGATAAGATAGTCGCATGGGTTACTACAGAACTAACTGCAGATACACAATTACGCATACTATTTACCTGGTCGACAATCTGCTGGCCCTGGTGGGTTATTACACACGTACCACATAATTGGATGATTATGCCAAGAACCCCGAGAATTAGGGATGCAAGTGGGTACCCATTGGTGTTTTTGGATTTCTCATTCTAGTTTATTTTTTCTCCCAAATTAATTACATAGCATGCCATTCTAGTTCATTTTATCAAGTTTTGGGTCGACCCAATGACCAAAAAAAAGTGGGACTTGCATCTCTACTGAGAATCAGCTGCTTTGTACTCCCTCCGTTGCAAACTATAGATCGTTTAACTTTTTTGACACTAAATTTGACCACTCGTCTTATTTAAAAATTTACACTAAGTTTCTATTTTCATATAAGGCTCTTGCTGTCTCGTGAGACAGTCTGATAAGATAGTCGCATGTGTTACTACAGAACTACAGATACACAATTAGGCATACTATTTACCTGGTTGACAATCTGCTGGCCCATGACTTTAGTGGTCACTTCACAGCCCAACTAGATCATTTAATTTTTTGGCTCAAAATTATATAGGATTATAGCTAGGCCTTTTTAGAGCCCGACTCTTAGATTATCTATGCCAAATTTGACGGTCCTTTACCACCCCTAGTTATAACACACATACCACACAATTAGATTATTATACCAAGAACCCCGAGAATCAGCTGCTTTGTACTCCCTCCGTTGCAAACTATAGATCGTTTAACTTTTTTGACACCAAGTTTAATCACTCGTCTTATTTAAAAAATTTACACAAATAGTCAAATTTAAGTTATTCTTGAAGAACTTGTATTGACAAAGCAAGCTACAATAATAGAAATGATATTTACACAAATTTTTAAATAAGACGAGTGGTCAAACTTAAAGTTAAAAAAGTCAAATGACCTATAATTTGAAACGGAGGGAGTATCAAGGAACTTGGCTTTGACAATCAGATGTTTTCTATAGTATTGATATGCACTTGGCCTGTTGGCCATATATATTTAGCAAACACAAATAGTCCTACTGTTTGGGATCTACTCCAAACATCTCTTTACTATGTGAAGAGACAAATTAATAATCGATCAAGCAACAATGAATTACATGCCCTCTCTAGATTGGCTGTGGACTCTTTCTTGCAAGACGTCGAGGCCGGATTTTTCTTAATCTAAAGAAGTGCCCTCTTTAGATTGTTGCACTGAGGCCCTACATTTGTGCCATGTTTAGTAAACAAATTCCATCTTTTCATAGGGATCGGAAGGAAATGAAAAGAAAAAGGGATTCTATTATCCCGATGGTGACTTCATTTTTTTTCTTTATGTTATTTTCTGCTTCGAGAGATTCATTTATAGTAGTTAAGTTATCAGGAATTATGTGACGACATCCTATGTACATCACGCATGACATGTATTCCATCTAGAGGTCCTCTTTTTTATGTAGTCTTGGCGAACCTAGTTCATACTGTGATGCGACGCGTGAGATCCAGGTAGGTTTTAAACGGTAGTTGACATGCATGCATGACATTATTCATTAACAGGATAGCATTGTTTGACGGAATTCGCATATTCAGGATCGATGCCTTTCCGGTACTAAACCATTTCGTTGTCTCGTAGTCATCATACTATTACTAATTGAAGGTTTCTTTTGAAGTCTTTATGTGAAGTCATCTAGGATTTTAGGTGGTCACTTAAAAAATAAAGAAATTATCACAAAAATTAAAAATATCTGACCATCAATCCAACAAATCTAGTCATAATAGTCATTACATCTGTTATCTTTCATCCGAAAAATGTATCTAAATTACCCACATATGCCATTATTAAAAAATCTAAAGCAATCCTCTAATCTTCGTGTAAATTACTAGCCTATGCTATTATAAAATAATGCAAATAACACAATAAATTTGTATATAAATTATCCAATTATGTTATTAATAAAAGTTAAAGAACCCCTAAATTTGAATCTAAATTATGTAATTATAAAAAATATTAAAGTGAGCCAATATAAATTTCTAAATTAATATTTCTATAGTTATTAATATATTATTTATGTTATTGTTTATATGAAAATACTATCCATGATATGTGTCACATTGTATTCATGTATGATGGAAGAGATAAGAATAACAATTTACAAACAGATGGTTCAATTAAATATATATCAAACACACATGAAGGTGTGATGCAAAATAAAATCTATTGCAACTAGATATATAATAATAAATATGTATTTTAGAGTATATGCTAGAATATTTAATAGATGAAAGAGGGTGTGAGATATATAATTATAATTATTAGCTATAAGTCTTGTTTTTATATTTAGCATGTTTGGGAGCACGGGGTTGATAGATTAGTTAAACTAATTAAGAGAAGACTTTGGTGACTCCAAGCAGTCATTGCATTATCTCTTTGGTGATGCGTTATTTGTTCATGAAAATACTTTGTGCAAATGTTGTCATCATTTTAATCATCGGGTATAGCTGACCAGTTCTAGTTGTCAACATATCTATTTTGTATCATTCAAATAATTTGCCTACACATGCTAGGAAGGGAAAATATATATTTATTCTTCTCAATCAAGTTTGAGACCAGATTTTGGTTAGTACCATTGAAGAATGGCAACTTTTGAATGGAGTGTGGAAAACACAAATTAATTAAATGTATGGCGGTTGAGGTAGAGTTAGGTGATTGGAAATTCTTATATTCATGGACAGAGTTTTCCAATGGCCAGAAGTCCTTATACTGCAGTATTTATTTATATAGAAGAAAATTCCATGTTTTCAGCAGGAAGAAAAGAAAAAAAAGGATTTTATTTTTTTGTGATAGCTTGATCGTTTACATTTCTTTAAATTATTTTCAGCTTAGAGATATTGACTAAGTAATTAACTTATCTGAAACTATGTGACCACATCCGATCCTATTCAGGTCATGAATGGTGTATTCTTTCTCTAGGTCCTCTTTTTTATGTAGTCTTGATCAAACTATTTCATATTGTGATGAAAGTGATCTCGTCAAGCATTAAATGGTGGTTCAGAGGGTATGCATGTCATCAATTGGCTAGCATGGTATGATGGAATTTGCATATAGCTTGGGGATGGATGCCTTCCAATATCAAAGGACTAAACTAAGAGAAGAGTAGAAGATGTACTCTTTGTCACTCCAAGGAGTCTTGCTCTATCTCATTGATGCCTTACGTGGCATTTATGCTCAAGAGCATCCTATGCATCATGTGCCCATGTCATCATTTCAATCAATTGGGTAAGGTGGCCAGTTCTAATCATCAGCATGTCCATTATGTTACTTACACACATGCATGTGCCAGGTTAGACGACGTTTAGTTGCAATTAGTTTAAAGAAACACAAATAGTCCAGCTGATTGGAGATCTATTCGAAGTCAAATTTCTCCAACAAGTTGAACTAGCTATTTCTGTATTTTCCTAGACCTAGCTCTGTATGCAGTCTTGATCAGATATCTTATCCTGGATGTGACCAGCTGGATCAAATCAGGGACTAATAAGGGGTGGTAACTTATTTGCACCAACCTATCTGTGTCATGCATATGACTATATTATTGTTCATATTGTGGTGCCATCAGCGATCCAATCAGAGATTAAATGTAGTTCAATTCGCATACTGTAACCATGTGACCACTGAACGTGCAAATAGTTAATCTGAGGTGTACTCTTTGATGGAAGTCGTCTCTCAGGAGTGATTGTTATCTTGTAGTTATTAATAACGCAAGAAAGGACTAAGTACTCTAGGTCATCGCAAGCAACCATTGTTTTCTATGGTAGGACGTGTTGATTTTGTTAGGAATATTACAAGAATGGTACAACTATGCAAGCAATTTCTTAAACACTCCTTATTACCTTTTCACACACGTCTAGAATGGTACTAATGGTTACTCATTAGCACGGTATTGTGCCACGACCCGGCACTAATGCGCGTGGAGGTATTAGTACCAGGTCGTGGCATAACTCGGTGCTAATATCCGCACCATTAGCATCGGGTCATGCCATGGCCCGCTGCTAATAAAGGCCCCGAGAACCTTTGGTACCAGATCATGGCGCGACCCGGTGCTACATATATCTGGAGCATTGGTATAGGGTCGTGCATGCCACGACCCGATGCTAAAGGCCCTCTAGGCACCCGATCGTTGCAGACAGTACTTATGCTCGCATTAGTACCGGCTGCAAACAGCTGGTTAGCGGCCAATATTTTTTAGCACGACCGATAGGGCATTTTCTAGTGGTGTATTTGCGAGGATGGTGTGTTCTTTCTAGCTAGGTCCTCATTTCGATGTAGTCTTGATCAAATTATTTCATATTGTGATGAAAGTGATATCGCCAAGCAGGTGGTTCACACATTATGCATGTCATCAACAGGCCAGCATTGTTTGATAGAATTCACATATAGCTTAGGGATGGATGCCTTCTAATATCAAAGGACTATGACTGTATTGTAGTCGCTAAACTAAGAGAAGACGAACTCCTGGTCATTCCAAGGAGTCATTTATTCTCAAGAGTATTCTATGCATGTGCCCATGTCATCATTTCAATCAATTGGCTGGTGTGGCCAGTTCTCATCATCAACATGATGTTTAGACGTGTAGTTGCAATTAGTTTGAAGAAACACAAATAATCCAACTAATTGGACTAGCTATTTCTGTATTTTCTTTTCCTAGATCTAGCTCTGTAGGCAGTACGATCAAATGTCTTATCATGTGATGTGACCAGCTGGACAAATATTTATGTTCTATTCAGCTTCGAGAGATTGATTAGTAGTTAAGTTATCAGTAATTATATGACGACATCCTATGTACGTCACGCATGACACCTATTCCTTCTAGGTCCTCTTTTGTATGTAGTCTTGGTGAACCTAGCTAGTCCAATATAATGTGATGCGACGTGAGATCCAGGAATGTTTTAATTAAACGCTAGTTTACATGCATGCATCAAGTCTCTATCAGGCTAGCCAGCAGCATTGTTTGATTGATTCACATATTCAGGATCGATGCTCTTCTAGTACTAAACCATGTTGTTGCTGCCTGGTAGTCATTAAACTAAGAGAAGACTGACATTTGGTCACTCCGCCAAGCAGTCATTGCATTATCTCTTTGATGACGCATCAATATTTGTTCTTAAAAATACTTTATGCATGTGCCGTACGTGTCACCATTTTAGTCACCGGGGTATAGCTGGCCAGTTCTAGTTGTCAACATATCTTTTTCGTATCATTCTAGTAATCTTGCGTGTGCACATGCTTGTGACATGTTTAGCCGCAAATTAATTTGAAGAAACACAAATATAGTCAAACCGATTGGAGGTCTATTCCAAGTCATATTTCTAATCGGCGCTGCTAGCGCCTGGACGTCCGATGAGAAAACTTCCCATGGGATGCTCCATTGTTGGTCCACGGCAACATCAAAAGAATAATGTTTGCAACATAGAATAAACATCTATAACATAGACAATCATCATTTCCAACATCAAAATATATGTTGAAAAAAATTATTAACCATCCATTGATGATGGACGAAAAAAACGCCGCAACATCTGTTTCATATTGCACGGAACATTCAAATCTCTCATTGAAGATGCTACATCCAAATAAAATACTTGCAACATATGTGTAAATAAAATATATGCAATATCACAACATCTAGATCGACTTTTGCAACATCCATTGAAACACTAGCAATATTTTTCTGAAATACTTAAAACATACGCTTACAACATGTGCGTCGTCAAGCCAATGTTTTAAATAGCCGGCTAAGATGTTTAGCGGCAGGGCTGCCGTTACGGTGTTTAGCGGGCTATAGCAGTCATTTAGCGGGCTATAGCCAGCTTTAGCGAGCTACATGCCATAGCGTCCGTCCTTCCTAATAGCTATAGCCATCTATAGCGGAAGCTATAGCCGACTATTTAAAACTTTGCGTCAAGCTCATCCGCCTTGCCTTCTACCGCTGCGCTCCATACGCCGGAGCCACGGCTGCCACTGCCGGCTGCGACCACACGGAGCTCGCTGCCGTCAACCTCAAGCTGTGGCACCACCACGCGCAACCACTCCTCCCCGGCGCCACCCCGCCACCGCGCGACACCGCCCGCGCAGGGCTCGCTGCAGCTAGGAACGATCCTGGCGGGGGCCAGCAGTCCGTGGGCGCAGCCGGGCAGGGCGGGCTATAGCCGCAGTCGCCAGGGGACGCGGGCGAGTCCGGCGGCCGGATCGGGCGCCATGTCCCTAGCATTTCCCTACTGTAATATTTAGAAGAAAAAATTATCCATCTTTTATGTATGAATAAAAGAAAACAAAATTAATTTTTTATGGTTCATTATACTGTTTTCACTTTTCAGCTATATTGACTAAGTAATTAACTTATCCGAAACGATGTGACCACATCCTACAAAAATTTAGCTAGCAATGTAGGTCATGGATGGTGTATTCTTTCTAGGTCCTCTTTTCTCTGCAGTCTCGATCAAATTATTCCATACTGTGATGAAAGACATCCAGTCAAGCATTACAGGCATGGTGGTTGCACGTCACCAACAGACTAGCATTGTTTGACGAAATTCTCGTATAGCTTGGGGATGGGTGCCTTCCAATATCAACAGTAGCTAAACTATGAGACGATCATCAACTCTTGGAGTCTTTGCTTCATCTCATTGGTGCCGTGTCATTTATTATTCTCAAAAATATTCTATGCATGTGCCCATGTCATCATCATTATTTCAATCAATTGGCTAGGTGTCCATCAGTTGTAATCCTCAGTATGTCCATTAATAATGTTACGTACCCATGCATGTACCATGTCGTTGCAATTAATTAGTTTGAAGAAACACAAATAGTCCAACTGATTGGAATAGATCTATTCGAAGTCAGATTTCTCCAACCAGTTGGACTATTAATTTCTGTATTTTTCCTAGACCCAGGCTCTGTATGCAGTCTTGATCAAATATCTTATCCTGTGATGTGACCAGATGGATCTAATCATCAGGGACTAATAGGGGTTGGTAACTTATTTGCAATCATGTGACGACAACCTATTTGTGTCATGCATGATTACATTGTTCATACTGTGGTGTCATCAGGGATCCAATTAGATGTGTTGGGGATTGCCACCTCTGGTATGAGCATAGCCCAAGATTATGAGTGGCTCCGCACTACTGCACCAAAAGCCAGAGCAATAACCCTCGGGTATGAACATTTTTGTCCTCTCTTGTTACAGGGTGGAATCTCTTGAAGGATAGGAGGTTATTAGCAGGCTCTGTAGAGCAGATACAAGCTGACAGAAACCTCCGACCTCAACAATCGGCTCAAGGGCTCCACTTCGTGGTGATCGGCGGTTCCCGATCAAGGTCCAAGTGGCAAAAGAGGGGGCATGAAGACCTCCAAAGATCCCGTGGGCTTCCCACTCGGGCGGAGACGAACACGTGATGACCAGAGGCCCGAAGGCAGCTCCGACCTCGGGGGTCACATTTGAAGCGTGACCTTGTAATGATGATCCACTTTGTACACGCCAATCTCCCGAAATGACTATTTGCCCAGAATATTCCCCATAGATCGAGCAGTTGGGAGCATTTCCGGGATCATGTAATGAAGGTCAGGGGTATAAATAGTACTCCTGACCACCTTCATTGTAAAGGACAGATTTTTGAGGGAATTATCTTGCATTTTCAATTCTTGGAACCTTCGCATTTGTATTCCTTTTCTCTTTCTCTTTGGGTTTCGCAATCTATATCCCAACAAGATTAAAATATAGTTCACATGTAACCATGTGACCTATGGACATGCAAATAGTTAATTATCTGAGGTGTATTGTTTGATGGAAGTCGTCTCTTAGGTGTGATGCACCTATGCCTTTCATTATTATCATGTACTAGTAGTTATTAATGATTATCTGAGGTGTATTGTTTGATGGAAGTCATCTCTTAGGTGTGATGCACGTACCCCTTATCATTACTATCCTGCACTAGTAGTTATTAATAAGAGAAAACTGAGTACTCTAAGTCATCGCAAGCGCGCAGCCATTGTTTTCTATGCTAGGACATGTTGATTTTGTTAGGAATATTACAAGGATGTTACTAGCCTATGAAAACTAACGATTTCGTAAACACCCCTTATTACCATTTCAGACACGCTAGAACTAGCCGCCTATATGGACATGGCAGGAGCTGCCTTCGACTGTATGGGTACCTCTCTGGAAAGTTAGTCTCGCAAGCAGTTTCTTAAGACAGTTGTCTGTATGGGTACAGCTTTCATAAGGAACCACACCTATGGAGAAGCAATTTTTTTAGAAGCAGACATATAAGGAGCAGCCGTTTTAACAAAGGACCGTAACTACAACTAGAGGTTGGGCCCTTTAAAATTCAAATTAGTGCTGAGAAGAAATGGCACTAGTGTCCATTAACCACGTTAGTTTTAATTAAAATGGCTTGTGAAAGATTTTAATTAATTGAAATTAATTAATTAAAATTAACATGGCACGTGAGCCAGATCGACTTTATCCTTACTAGGAGGGAGGATAGACGTGATTGCTTAGATTGTAAGGTGATACCTGGGGAGTATGTTGTCCCTCAACACAAGCTTGTGGTGGCGGACTTTCGTCTTCGGGTACGTGTCCACCGGGACAAATGTACCAAGATTGCGAGAACAAAGTGGTGGAAGCTTAGAGGGGAAGCGGCACAAGCGTTTAAGGAAAGGATGCTAGGTGAGGGGCCTTGGGAAGAAGGAGAAGATGCAGATGACATGTGGCTAAAGATGGCAACATGTGTTCGGAAGGTGGCCTCAGAGGTGTTTGGCGTGAGTAAGGGAGGCAAACAGGAGGGGAAAGACACCTGGTGGTGGAACGACGAGGTGCAAAGGGCTATTAAGGAGAAGAAGGAGTGTTTCAAGCGTCTCCATCTTGACAAGAGTGCAGCCAACATCGAGGGCTATAAATTAGCGAAGAGGGTTGCAAAGCGAGCTGTGAGTGTAGCAAAAGGTAAGGCGTATGATGACCTGTATCAGCGGCTAGGCACGAAAGAAGGGGAAAAGGACATTTATAGGATGGCTAGGATCCGCGAGCGGAAGACAAGGGACATCAACCAAATCAAATGCATTAAGGATGGGACAGATCGACTGCTAGTGAAGGATGATGAGATCATGGATAGATGGAGAGAGTACTTCGACAAGTTGTTTAATGGGGAGAGTGAGAGCCCTACCCTTGAGTTAGATGACTCTTTTGACGATACCAACAGACGTTTTGTGAGGAGAATTCAGGAGGTAGAGATCGGGGAGGCTTTGAAGAGGATGAAGAGAGGTAAAGCGTTGGGTCCTGATGGTATTCCCATTGAGGTGTGGAGATGCCTAGGGGATAGAGCAATAGTTTGGTTAACTAAGCTTTTTAATCTCATTTTTCGGTCAAACAAGATGCCGGAAGAATGGAGGAGAAGTATATTAGTACCTATCTTCAAAAACAAGGGCGATGTTCAAAGTTGTACTAACTACCGTGGGATTAAGCTGATGAGCCACGATGAAGCTTTGGGAGAGGGTCCTCGAGCATCGCCTAAGAAGAGGGACAAGTGTGACCCAAAACCAATTTGGGTTCATGCCTGGAAGGTCAACCATGGAGGCGATTTTCTTAATACGACAATTGATGGAGAGATATAGGGAGCAGAAGAAGGACTTGCACATGGTCTTCATTGACCTTGAGAAGGCATATGACAAAGTACCGAGAAATATCATGTGGTGGGCTTTGGAGAAGCACAAAGTCCCAACCAAGTACATTACCCTCATTAAGGATATGTACAAAGATGCGACGACGTTTGTCCGGACATGTGATGGCAACACCACTGACTTTCCTATTAACATAGGCCTACACCAGGGGGTCAGCATTGAGCCCTTATTTATTTGCTTTAGTGATGGATGAGATCACAAGGGATATACAAGGTGAGATCCCTTGGTGTATGCTCTTTGCTGATGATGTGGTGCTAGTTGACGAGAGTAGGGCAGGGGTTAATAGGAAGTTAGAGCTGTGGAGACGCACGTTAGAGTCGAAAGGGTTCAGACTTAGTAGGACCAAGACCGAGTACATGATGTGCGATTTCAGCGCGACTAGGCATGAGGGGGGAGACGTTAGTCTAGATGGGCAAGTGGTGGTCCAGAAGGATACGTTTCGGTATTTAGGATCGGTGTTACAAAAGGATGGCGACATTGATGAAGATGTTAGGCATAGAATTTCAGCTGGCTGGTTGAAATGGCGGCAAGCTTCTGGCATCTTTTGTGACAAGAGGGTGCCACAAAAGCTAAAAGGCAAATTCTATAGGACAGCAATTCGTCCGGCGATATTATATGGTGCTGAATGTTGGCCTACAAAAAGACGACATGTGCAGCAACTGAGTGTAGCAGAGATGCGGATGTTGCGGTGGTTTTGCGGGCACACACGGAGGGATAGAGTCCGGAACGAAGTTATTCGGGATAGGGTCGGGGTGGCACCAATTGAGGAGAAACTTACTCAGCATCGGCTGAGATGGTTTGGACATGTCCAACGAAGGCCTCCTGAGGCGCCGGTGCGTAATGGGATCCTTGAGCTAGTCGATAATGTAAAGAGGGGTAGAGGTAGACCTAAACTGACGTGGGATGAGTCGGTTAAGAGAGACCTTAAGGATTGGAACATCTCTAAAGAGATAGCTTTGGATAGGAGCGCTTGGAGACTAGCTATCAATGTGCCTGAACCTTGAACTTATTTCTTTCGGGTTTCATCTCTAGCCTACCCCAACTTGCTTGGGAAAAAAGGCTATGTTGTTGTTGTTGTTGTTGTAGCTGGTCTGTGTATTAGCTTATGTCTTAACATAGTAAAAAAACAATCGATGGTCTGACATCAAATTTAAATACATATCTAGAAAACACCATGTTCTCCTCTAGTTTCAAGTCCTTTATGGAATTGTTTGGTTATTAGTTAAGTCACCTTATTCGGACTATACATAGGGAGAAAATTTGCAAGAAGCTAGTAGTGCTATGATATGATGTAGTATTCTTCTTTTGAGGAGGTGAAAACGCAATTAAAAGGCATAAAACCAGAATCATCGACACTGAAACAAAGTCAATAAAAAGTAAAAAAAAAAATACTTACAGATGTACACATATATGAAAAATGGAATGGCAACCAACTGGGAAGTCAAGGTCAGCACGATAGTTCGTTGGAAAACAACGGAGCCTCTGAGAAAAACTGAGGGGGTGAGGGTGTCTACTCTGCGTCTCTGCCTCTCTAGTCAAGTCATATTATTGTTTGAGCTTAGCCAAGTCTTCTGGGTCCTTTAATCAAATGGTCTCGAAAAAAAATTGCGCAGCGAGTAATACCAAGTCGTCCAAACTGGGGCGTTTGCTACAGGCCTACAGCTAGCTAGCACTGGATTTGTATATATATACATGGATGAATGCGCATCCATCAGACTCATCAGATACAAGTGTGGTCTCCTCTAATTTGTTCTCCCTCCCTCCCTCCCTCTCTGCTTGCTAGTTGCAGCAGCCAGGATCAGTAATGGCATACAACGATGATGACAAGCCTCCTACTTCCAACACCGGTACAGTTTCTTTGTCAGCAGCATGCATGGACACAGATCGAGATGACGATGACTATGATCACCGATTGATTGATTGATTGATTTGCATTTCATTTTCATGGCTGTAGGGAGCACCAAGGGTCTGGTGAGCATCAAGCCGGTGAAGTACTTCAAGGACGATGCGGCGCTGACGGCGGACACGGTGACGGCGGAGGTGGAGATCAACGCGACATCCTCCACCACCGTGAGGGAGGGGCTGGACCTGGTGGCCGTGCTCGACGTCAGCGGCAGCATGAAAGGGCACAGGATCGAGAGCCTGAAGAAAGCCATGACGTTCGTGATCATGAAGCTCACCCCGGTGGACCGCCTCTCCATCGTCACCTTCTCCACCGACGCCGCAAGGCGGACCCCGCTGCGCTCCATGACCCCGGCCGCCCAGAGCGAGCTCACGGCTCTCGTCGGCGGCCTCACGGCCGGCGGCTGGACCAACATCCAGGCCGGCCTCGAGACCGGGCTGGCAGTGATCGCCGGCCGCGTCAACACCAATGCCCGCACCGCCAACATCTTCCTCTTGTCCGACGGGGAGCAGAAGCCCGGCGACGCCAGGCTGGTCGACCCCGGCAAGGTGTCCGTCTACACGTTTGGCTTCGGCAAGGACACCAACCACCAGCTGATGAGCGACATCGCCAAGAGATCGCCGGGCGGGACCTTCAGCTCCGTGACGGACGGGTCCAAGGTGAGCCTGCCCTTCTCGCAGCTGCTGGGTGGTCTCCTCACCGTGGTGGCGCAGGACGTGGAGCTCACCCTGACGCCCAAGACCGACGAGGGCGACGTGGACACTATAGTGGTGGCTCCCGGCACCGACTACAAGACGACCACCGACGCCGGCGTGGTCACCATCGCGTTCGGCACCCTCTTCGCCGGAGAAGGGCGCAGGGTCGTGATCACCCTCACGCTCAAGGACGTGAGCCGCGACACCAAACGCAGCAAGGAGTACGACGCGCCCTTAGCCGAGGCCCAGCACAGCTACACCGCCCAAGGAAGACCAAGGGACCCTCAGCTCCCACAGGACATCCAGATCAGGCGCACCTCGACCCCATCCCAAGCGCCTGGCGCGAGCAGCAAGGCGCGGCAGGTGCAGGCCGAGATCGCCAGGCGCGAGCACGCCGAGGCCATCAGGCAGGCGAGGTTGCTGGCGGACCAAGGCGACCTCGAAAAGGCGCGGTACAAGCTGGTGGACGCGCAGAACGCCTTGGAGGACATCGTGCTGGACAGCCTGGCCGACGGCGAGATGCTGGTGAAGTCGCTCCGAGACGAGCTGGACGAGCTGATCAGGCTCATGGAGAACGAGGAGCTCTACAAGGCGCGGGGCCGCCCCTACGCCCTCGCCTCAGAGACCAGCCACGGCCGGCAGCGCTACTCCGCCAGGGGCGGCGACGAAGGCAAGGACGTCCGCCTCTTCGCGACGCAGCGCATGGACGCCTACCGCGAGCAGGCCAATAATTTCGAGAAGGACCCCAGCGCGCCGGTGCCCACCGCCGACGAGGACGTCAAGAAGGAGGTCGCCGCCAACCCGCTCGCCTCCATCTCCAACGATCTCGCCTACTACCTCCGTAATGCTATCGAAGCGCTGCGGGCCATCGAGAGGATCATCGCTCCAAGCACCTAGGGGGAGCTCCAGGCTGCCCTCTTATCATGCATTTCCTGTCCGATCATGCGCGCGCACCCGTTTCCTTTAGTTTCTTCTTACTGTTGCCATACCTATGTTTCCAATAAGCGCGATACCCAGTGTGCAAACATTTTGTTGTTTCATTTCCAATTCACATCATTTGAATTCGAAAACAGCTTTGCTTATTAATGGAGTAACCCTTATCTTAATTATATCATTTATAATCCATACTGAGTTCTTGGGTAATTTTAATATGGGATTTATTCTGGGCCGGGAATAATTGATAGCTATAACAGGAGAATTATGATAGATACAATTCAGACCAGAAACTAATTGTAATAAAATATACTCATCATGATAGATACAACAAGAGATCAAGAATCAATCCATAAGTCGAGGGATGTGGAATCAATCTCAGTCTCTTGTTATACCTATTATGAGTTTATTTTGTTACTATTAGTATTTTGCTACGAAAATGAGAAGAGGAAACACAAGAAAAAAAAAGGAAAAAAACAGCCTCTCCATGCCCATTTATGATTCCATCAGCCAGTGTTGCACTTCAACATATACTGTTGAGCACCACAAAACTAAGAACACATTGCTATTAACCGAACATAGCATTCCTACATTTTCCAATCTTCATTTCATTTATAGTATTCTGGGGGCATAAGAACATGGGCATTGCTGTTGACTGAATTATGCACTGCATCTATTCATCAGCATAACAAAAACTCAGAAACATAGTTCAGATTCACTACAGTAGAAGCAGCTGCATATGTGCAACATAAACAAACAGCAGATATGTCTTGCAAATTAGGTTCCTTCGGGTAATGACAGGATTATTTCTAAAATGGGAAATTATAAACTCAACTTACCGGCAAGAATGTTCTATATGAATTCTCTACTAAAGAGTCTCTGGAAGTGTAAAAAGCATCATCATCTTATTACCTCCACAAAAACACCTGCATCTTCTTCACTACCTAGTAGAACCAAGCCTAGTCAACTCAGTAAGGATTTGCATTGGGCTAAGTTTTCCAATGGACAGAAGTCCTTATATTGTGCAATATTTAGAAAACAAATTCCATCTTTTCTTCAGCATGAGAGGAAAGGAAAATACAGATTTCTATTTTCTGCTTAGAGAGATAAATTCAATATTAACTTATCTGAAATTATGTGACCGCATCCTAAGTATGTCATGGATGGTGTATTCTTTCTAGGTCTTCTTTTTTTTATGTAATCTTGACCAAAGTAGTTCATATTGTGACGAAAGCGATCCAGTCAAGCGTTAAATGGCTGTCTTTTCTGGCCACATACCCCGGTGATTAAAATGATGACACGGGCACCCGGTCATCATTTTTAAGAACAAATAATGTGACCTATTACACCAAAGAGAAAGAGCTACTGTGAGTAACCAAGGTTAGTCGTCTTTCCTTAGTTTAATGACAAGACAGTCATAAAGAATATATAGGTTACATTTTTAACTCTAATATTAAAAGGCATTGTATGCAAATTATTTTTGAATAACTAAGATTCAATAGAGCAAGAATATATAGGTTACATCTTTAGAAATTTTTTGGTACTAGATCCATATTTTTCTCATTTAGAATGAAATAGTTTTTTTAGATATAATTACAATATTTTTATTTTTTTTAAATACAAAACCACCTTCGAAACCACTCTTTGGCCCAAATTTTCCTAGTTTCGACAGTTGGATGGTTTTTGTTATCTGGTTTCATAGTTCAAGGTTGAAAATTGGACTTTTATGATAGTTTTAGAGTGTAAACATGACTTTTTTTTACGTGTGTATGTGGGTGAACTACCGTTTAATGCATAATTGGATCATATCACATCACAGTATGAACTAATTTCGATAGTACGTGGATGGACGGGTGGCTAGCTGGATTGGTTAAGTGGCCTCAGTAGCACTCGTACTGAGTTCGACTCTCAGTGGGAGTGGATTTTAGGCTGGGGTTAAAAAAATCCCCTCGCCCGCCCTAAGCACCAAAGCACATGGAAAATAGGTCCCGACACACTCCGACCCGCTTTCACACAGGTTATGATACGGGGGTGGCACCCCTGTGTAAAGGTGGGGCAGGCCGATTTTTTTTAAAAAAAATTGATCAAAACTACTACTACTTCGTAAGAAAGAGGATCAGTTAAGAATACGTCTAATTGTGACAGAGATCCAATCAGAGATTATAATGTACATGACTCCGTGTGACCTCCAAACTAGCAAATATTCTGAAATGATTATTAAAGTCATCTCTTAGGAATAAAGACTTAATCATCATTATTGTCTCGTAATTATTAAAGTAAGAAAATACTAAGTACTCTAGGTCATCGCAAGCAGACATTATTTTCTATGGTAGGATATATTAATTTTTGTTAAGAACAATACAAGCATGTTACTAGTACGAAAACGATTTTCTCATACACCCATTTGAGCTTTTCACACGCAGCTCAAAGACCTATGGACATGGCAGGGGCCACTTTGACTATGGGCCGCTTTGAAAAGGCAACACGACAAAAAAAAAACTGGAAAACACAGCCTCACCATGTCATATCACTCTGTTCGACTGGCTGTGACTGGTAGCTGGTGCTGATTTATTGTAAAAAAAAAGTATTGCTGGCTAGCTGGTGGCCGGTAACTAGTGCTAGTTTGGTGTGAGAAAAAAATAATGTTGGCTGGTTGCAGCCGAACAATAATTGATCACTAATCTTATTTTCTTCGTAACATTTTTATATGATTTTCTTCATAGACGGAATGATTCAGTAATTAACTCATATGAAATTATGGGACCACATCCTATGTATGTCATGATGGTGAGGTCCTCTTTTTTTTATGTAGTCTCGATCGATTAAATTAGTTGATAATATGATGAAAGCGATCCAGTCAAGCATTAAATGGTAGCTCACAGTTATGCATGTCACCAACAGACCTGTTGTTTGAGGAAATTCGCATCTTGCAGCGAGATGCCAATAGGACTATGACTGTCTTGTAGTCATTAAACAAAGAGAAGACTAACCCCTTGATCACTCCAAGGAGTTAGCTTAATTTATTGCTTCGATGCCGGGTCATTTGTTCTTAAAACATTCCATGCATGTGACCAAGGGGTTGTTCCTTTCTTAGTTTAATGACAACAAGCAGGCAGTCATAGACCTTTAGTTAATATTACAAGGCATCAATGAAGATCTCAGTCAAACAATGTTAGTTTCTTTGGCGACGGGCGTACGTGTGAACTACCGTTTAATGCATAATTGGATCACGCATCGCGTCGTCGTATTAACTAATTTGATCAAGACTACTACATAAAAAAGAGGACCAGGAAAGAATACGTCATACTGTGATGCCATCAGTGATCCAATCAGGTGTATTACTCCAGTTCACATGCATCCATGTGACCTTCGAACTTGCAAATATTCTGAAGTGTATTATTTGACGACGCAAGTCATCTCTTAGGATAATCTTAGGAATTGGTTACAATTATTAGTTGCATCTCCAACCCTCTTTAGTTCAAATATTTGTGCTAGAAATTAGCACAAATATTTAAACTAAAGAGGATTGGAGGTGCACCTAATAAAGATCACAAATAATTGCACCCCTAGATAATTTGATAATGCTGAATCATCATTACTGTCTCGTCATCCCAACCAGACGTTGTTTTCTACGGTAGGACAAATTAATATTTGCTAAGCATATTACAAGCACGTTATTATATATAGTATGAAAATGATTTTCTCCAACACGCCATTGGACTCTTCACACACAGCTCAAACTTTCAGCCACCTAAGGACATGGCAGGAGCCGCTTCCACTATAGGCCGCCTCTGAAAACATATTTTCACGAAGGGTTTCTTAACTAAGACAACCTCAAGTAGAAATAGGGTGAGTGGCTTTCATAAGAACCTGCTTATCTCATGACTTATATCATGCAACTGGAATAAAATGCAAAATTATTTGCCAAACATTTTGTCTAGTACAGATGAATCTAATCTTAATTATTATAACATAACAAAATTACATGACATTTTAATGTAAGTCCATGAATAGGCGTGCTAGCGCAAAATCGGCCGCTCGCACGTTCAGTATGTGTAAGGCCACGCCGTGCAACAACAAAGTTCTAGTTGATTTTTCACCGGTACGTTGGCGAACTGTCGGCGTGGAAATCGCAGCCCCCGCTTATTGGCACCCTCACATTTGGCAGAAGGAAAGTACCAAAGGTTATTCAAATCCAAATACAATAAAAACATGAAACTGTTACAAGCAGAAAAAAAACAACTGATTGCATAGCCGAACAATCAGAGCAACCATAACACAAAACAACAAAAAGAAAACAAGCACCCATGTAGCATCTTCCTTTGGTATGGTAGTGGACATGCTGCCCCAAAACCAATCGGCCTTAACGTGGACATGCTGCCCCAAAACCAGTGCTGCTCTTGGTGACAAGCTCGCTCCATTGGGTATTGGGGTCATCGGTGGCAAATTTAGTCCATGCCGGTGTTGCGTACTCGTAACGGCTATGCGTGATACGGTGGAACTCCTCAATGTCCTCGTTCTTGGAGATGTCATCCGTGTCACGGATGTTAACAGTGAAGACATCACCGTAAGGCCTAACAGAGTGCAGGAACTGAGGCATCGAGATGGGCTCGGTGGAGACCGCGGCAAGGTCGGCGGTGACAACGATGCTCCTCATGTCCGGGCTGAACATGGGGTGGGTCACATGCCCCGCGATAGTATCGGAGCTCTTCATCACCCGCACAATCACATCAGGATCATTGGCGTTCACCAAGAAGATGGCAAAGAAGCCTGGGTCTAGTATGTCCTTCTTCGGGGCATCGGCTGGCCTATCACGGGAGGAGGAGAAGACAATCCAGTCCCCTCTAGGCGACCAGCTACAGTGGGTGTCAGTCCAGGGACCGTTGGTTAGACGTCTCACCGTGCCTTCACCGAACTCCCCAATGTCAGAGTCTTCCATGATGTACAGGTTCTTGTGATGCTCATTCCCTCCATCCCTTGTTGATCGGAAAACAAACTTGGTCCCTTTCGGGTTGCTCGAGGGAAAAGCATTGTTGAAATTGCCGTTTGTGAGACGACGCACCATCTGTTGACTGTGTGGCTTGGAGACGTTTATGATGGCATAGATTTCTAGTGGCTTGGTAGCATCAAAGGACGGCCCTATGCAGACGTACAGGGTGTCCTTCTCTGGGTTCTGGTTCCACACTATCGAAAAGATGCTATTTTCTTTCCTTCTCTGCAAATAAATAGCTATTTTAGTTGCAGTCAAACCAAGCATACAATTGCAAACTCAAGAAAAAATTATTTTGTTTATAGTTTTGGAATTTTCATTGTTTGAGTTCCTTACCTCATGGACTTTATGCAAGTTTGGGCCATCAGCAAGCCACACGGCTTTGAAACTATTATCAACGAAGGCAAGCTTTGAACCATCTTTGGAGATAGTAGGAAACACACCGGACACCCTGAATAGCCCCACATCCTCGTGTGACTTCGGAGATTGTAGCTTGTGGAACTTCTTTGAGACACTATTATTATTAGTCCCGTCCTGGATAAACCCATAAATCCGGTCAATAGTTTAAAGCAGTCAAAAATATGTGTGTCGCTCGCAGAAATTTCCAGACATATGAATCATAATTTTGTTTAATAATAGCAATTTGCAGTTCAATTTTAGCCATTTTCTTACCAAATCCTCAATTCCTCATACTGTATTGTCATATAATTGCCAACTATAGCTAGCTAGTTTCCATGTAGAGCTGTGGTTGTGACTAACCTTGCAGGTGGTTCTACAACGGTGGTAACCGACGCGGGCGCCGCCGTCGAGTATGAAGGGGTTGTAGAAGTCGGCCTCTCGACAGATCTGCTGGGTGATGCGCGCCGGCTCATCGTTTGGCGCAGTGACATCGAATATCTCTATGTTGCGGTACTGCTCCTCCACGCGGCAACGAGCATCGTCGAGCTTGACTTTCTGCCGGATGGTGGCCACGGCCACCTTGGTCTCGCTGATGGCCGCCGGAGTCACGGCGTCGAAGGCCTCCGGTGTCACCCGGACGGTCTCCCCGGTGGCCATGTCGTAGCGGAACACGCCCCAGGTCGTCTGGACGTCGCCGGAGGGGAGCGTCGTCTTGTCGATGCCGCGGTGGAAGAAGATGACGCCGTCGCTGCCCCAGCTGGGCCAGCCGCCGTCCCGGATGAGCACCTTGCGCCGCAGGCCGCCCTGCGCCTGCCGGTCCACGTTCATGACCACGATGTCCGTCTTGAGGCGCTCGATCTCGCCGGTCCACCTGTGGAACTTGAAGCTGGCCACCGCCACCATCTTCCCCGACGGCGACACGGCCGGGCTCAAGTCGTACTGGCCTGGTGGGGTGAGGCGCTCCGTCCTGCCGTCGGCGAAGTTGGTCTTGTACACGACGGTCCACGGGGTGCGCCGCGCTCTCACCGGCTCCTTGGTGGAGACGTAGACCAGCGAGTGGCCGACGGCGCGGCCGCCCTCCCCCTCGAAGCCGCCGGCGATGCAGCCGCTGTCCTCCATGCGCGCGCCGCCGAAGGTGTCGGCGCCGTAGATGTCGGCCAGGCGCAGCACCACCGGCACCTTCCCCGGCGCCGTGAAGCGCAGGGCCACGTGCAGGGTCTCGAGGCCGTCGTCCCTCTCGGAGACGAAGACGAGGCCGGTGACGCGGCCCGCGTCCGCGTCGGCCGGCGTGGCGCCGCACCTGGACGCCGCCTCGGGGTTCTTCTTGGCCAGGAAGGTGAGGAGCTCGCTGAGCGCGGCGGCGGGGATGGGGCGGCAGTTTTGGTTGTAGGAGACGCCGTCGGTGAGGGGGACCTCGCTGTGCGCCGACGCCAGCTGCGGATTGGCGGGGCACGAGAAGATGTCAAACGGCTCCGCCGGCCTGTAGGTCGTGAAGAAGGCGATGCTGCCGCGAGTCTCGGCCATTGCGATGGCTCGATCGAAGTTAAGAAACGATTCGATGGCGATGGCTGGTTCCCTTTCTTGCTTGTTACTTTTTGCTGGTCGTTTGCTCAGCTGAACTGTTCCGACGCTAGATTTATAGACTCATCAGCCGGCTAGCTAGGCCTCTTAGCTTGATGGCTGCTTAACGCTAAGATGCATGTAGTCAAAGTACAGAGGCCTCCCAAATCCCAATTACAGGAAAGACGAAACCATTCGGGATCAGTACTTCGATCGTGTCGTTAATTATGATAATCCATTAGTATAGAATTAAACTTTTCAGGCCGTCAGAAATCGACTAAACAATTTTCTTCTTCAGAGTTCAGAGGTGATGCATAATGTACTGTGGTTCAATTCATTTTTTTTTCAAAAAAAAACTTTCATCCCTCTCCATAATTTCTTCGTCATCCTATCATGCATTCTAGCACTGTCCATTCGCTTGATATAAATCCAACCCGGCAATCCGTTTCGTGGAAAAAAAGAAGGCTTTTGTCATTTGATTTTTGATGGGATATTATTGCAGACGTTGTTGATCCGTCTCATCATGTTAATCTCATAGACCCCCAGCTCTAAGTAAGTCAACATGTCTATTCAATTTTCATCAAATTAACTTATTTGCAATCATGTGCGACGGCAGCTTACCTATGTCATGGATGACTGTGTTGTGATGATGCCATCAGGGATCCAATCAGAGATAAATGTAGTTCGCATGCATCCATGTGACCTCTGAACTTTCAAGTATTATGGAAAGTCATCTCTTAGAGTATAGCAGTATGCATGTTATCATGTAGGCATGACATAAAAAAAAATTTGACTGACCCCCTTCTAAGTCATTGGGTATGCAAATATGAATAATGACGACATCTCTTGAGCCCATCTATTCTCATGTAGGCTTGGCATATATGAGATATTCTCATGTAGGCATGTAATGTTCTCTCTTCTTGACAGCTTAGAACTTGTGAAGAGATATGCCTGCAGCATCCTATGTTAGTGTATAGTAGTTCTCTATTAAAATTTTTTATTATATTGACTACACAGTTTGATATTATATTAACTCTGTCGCGAAATGGTCTGTAGCCTAGTGGTTATAAGAGCCTCGATAGCACCTGATGTCCTGGGTTCGACTCCCCATGAGAACGAATATTCTGAGATTTAACAGTCTTATACATTAAGTGGTAGGCGACGTTCCCCTCAACAGCGAGGGGCCATCTGATCTTGTTTAAAAGACTGTTAGCTGGCACCCAGGTCTAATAATTTTGTATCCGTCAGGACTCGGTAAAATTCATGTACTCAACGTCTGGACTTAATATATCAAGGGTGTATGATTGTTTGATATTGAAGAAACGACCTTTTTTTAGGTCATTGGGGCTTGCTTTGTTTTTGACTTGACTCTAGCATAGAGCCATAGACCATGTTACTAGTATTTGTCAAGTCTTCTTGTTTAGCCTTAACAGGCTCTTCTGGGTCCCATTATTAAAGGGACTTGTAAACAAATTCTGTAGTGAGTCATAACAAAAACAAGTGACAGCCTCTATCCAGGCCATGAATTTAAAATTTCTATAGAATTGGATGTGTACATATTTAATTAGGGGCGCACGCTCATTGGAGTCAGATAGAAGGCGTCATCTTCTCTCCCTCTCTGCATCTCCCCCACCCTCCTTCTCGACCCCTCGCTCCTTGCTTGCTGCAGCAGCCAGGGCTCGGTAATGGCGTCCAACGACGATGAGAAGCCTTCTGCTTCCAATACTGGTACGCTCCGTATCATCCCCCTGACTCCTTGCATGTATAGACGGATGGACACTGAGAGAAATCTCCTTGCCAGGTGACCATCTACTCGTTTGGCTTCGGCCAGCACTCAGACCACCAGCTGATGAGCGACATCGCCAAGAAATCTCCGGGCGGGACCTTCAGCTCCGTGCCGGACGGGTCCAAGGTGAGCCTGCCCTTCTCGCAGCTGCTGGCCGGCCTCCTCACCGTGGTGGCGCAGGACGTGGAGCTCACCCTGACCCCCAAGACCGACGACGGCGACGTGGACACCATAGTGGTGGCCCCAGGCACCGACTACAAGACGACCACCGACGCCGCCACCGGCGTGGTCACCATCATGTTCGGCACCCTCTTCGCCGGAGAAGGGCGCAGGGTCGTCATCACCCTCACGCTCAAGGACGTGAGCGCCACCAACCGCGGGGAGTACGACGCGCCCCTGGCCGAGGCCCAGCACAGCTTCACCGCCCAGGGAAGGCCGCGAGAGGCACAGGTGCCGCAGGACATCCAGATCAGGCGCACTCCGACTCCGTCTCCAGCGCCTGGCGCGAGCAGCAAGGCGCGGCAGGTGCAGGCCGAGATCGCCAGGCGGCAGCACGCCGAGGCCATCAGGCAGGCGAGGCTGCTGGCGGACGACGGCCTGCTCGGCGACGCGCGGAGCAAGCTGGCTGAGGCGCAGAGGGCGCTGGACAGCATCGTGCTGGACGGCGGCGGCCAGAAGCTGGTGAGCTCGCTCCGAGCCGAGCTGGCGCAGCTGATCAGGCTCACGGAGACGAAGGAGATCTACGAGGCGCAGGGCCGCGCCTACGCCCTGGCCTCCGAGACCAGCCACGGCCGGCAGCGCTACTCCGCCAGGGGCGGCGACGAGGACGGCGACGTCCGCCTCTTCGCGACGCCGCGCATGGACACCTACCGCGAGCAGGCCAGGAATTTCGCGAAGGACCCCACAGCGCCGGTGCCCACCGCCGACGAGGACGTCAAGCAGGAGATCCTCGCCAACCCGATCTCCGCCGTCTCCACCGAACTCGCCTACCACCTCCGCAGGGCTATCGAGGAGCTGCAGGCCATCGAGAAGATCGTCGCCCCGAGCACCTAGCTCTCTTTCAGTCTTTCGTTTCATTTCAGATTAAATGTCGTACGTACTCGGTACTTCTGCTGTCCAATAAATGTACCTCGGAAATAAAGCATCAGTCAGTGGTACTCATCTGCCATTGTCTTCTTGTAAGTTGTAACGATTTTTGCTTGGATTGAAAGGAATACACTACTGCGTAGCATCAACCACCAACAATGGCAGCTGAGATTCTGCAAATATTTTCTTTGGATTTCAACGTGAAGAACCGGGATGGGTGACTAGAAAGGGGGAGCGAATAGGAGCTTTTAAAAAAAATGATGAGAATAAGGTCTATATATCCTGAATTCAATCCGCCATGCCTCTTTTCTAACCGCCAAAGTAAAACAACGCAACTTGTGCACCCTAGGACATTTAGAAAAAGCTCGACCCAAAGTGGAAGCAAGCGAAAAGCAATATACTAAGACACATCACAAAATGGAAGCAACGATTTACCAAAGTACCGGAAAAAAAACTTTTCCGAAAAGACTTGACAAAAGATCTTTCTTCACTAAGCATGCAACAGTTCAGCAATGATTAGCAAAACTCAAAATCAAGCGGAAGTAAAAGCTTAACTAAAAAGTCAATTAAGAGTCTGTCGGGGGCCACAATTAGGGGCACCCTAATCGGGGTACTAAAATCACCCTAAAAACGCAAACACATATTAGGCAACTGAGCCCACGAAGGCCTACGGCCTCCTTCAAATCTGGAAGAAATGAAAGGACTCAAAGAAGCCCAGCACGCGGCCCATCCGCACCCCCCTCGGACCCTCGGGGTGATCTCCGTCTCGCTCGAGGGTAGCAAACCTACCCTCGAGCGGGGCGAATCATCTCCGTCTCGCTCGAGGCCACCCCTCGACGAAATGGACAAACGGCCCTTCCGCTCACCCACCCGTCGTACGGAGGCATTAAATGACAACCACTCCTCCACAATGCCCAGGACAGACGGCGTCAGGCCGCCATTCCCCACAGTGGCTGTGACCGGAGTCCCGTCCGCCAACTCCGGTCACTGCTCGCTATCCCGGACGCTGTGGCAATACTGTGGGAATCTGCGACGTGGTACGAGACGTGCTCGGCACAGCTCCCGTTACTATTCTGCCAACTCCTGCTGTCCGGACTCCACCTTACCACACCAACAGCCCCGGGCCCGTCCCCTGCTCGGGAAGGGGTCCGGCGTCGCAACGTGTCCCCTAAGGGGGATGCTCAGCACGAGCAGCCGGAGGCCCGGACCTCCCACCCGAGGGGTCCGGGACCTCCACGTGACTCCTGGACCCCCTTAGCGCACGCGCTAGCACTCCACCCATGGGGGGCCCGGGACCGCCACGTGCCCCACTACCGCTGGCGCACATATATATGCAAGACATTGGGCTGCAGGGCCCACGGAACGCCGCCACGCCACATCTAGAAGATGGTACACCCTACAACGACGACCACGCCGCCTGCTGGGGCTGTCAGGACGCTGGCGCGATCTCCGCAAGGCCGAGGACGATGCCCAGGATGACTGCCACGCCCAACGCCATGCCCCACAGTGTACTTCCCATAGTGCTCGACCACTGCACCCCCGCGATTCGGGGGAAAGACGACGACTTCCACGATCCCCTGCGCATGTACACCGTCCCTCCTTGTGTCTATAAAAGGAGGAGGCGGGCTTCCTTTAAGGGGGTCGCGGTCAGAACCATACGATAGTACGCAACACTCAGCACCACTAAGCCTCTGATATTGGCACAAGCCTCAATCAACTCCTTCTCTAGCAGAGACTTGGGAGCTTCCCTCCCTCTCTCGCCTCGCCTGTACACCCTACTACAAGCACCTCCGGTGCAAGATAATACAGTGCCCTCGCACACCCCCTTGCTGGACGTACGGCCCCGCGGCCGGAACCAGGATAAACCCGTGCGTTACTGTGTTGCCTCTTGCATCAACATCTGGGACGAGGAAACACGCAGCATTATTAGTTGGGTCCGGACCGCCGGGTCAGGACACCGATAGAGTCTCACCAAAAATATCAGAGCTAATCAGTATAAATAAGTCAAGCATGCAAAGGCAAACAATTAGAGCTGGCGTGTTTGGGAGCACTCCAACTCCAGAAAAATAATTCTGGAGTAGCAACTCCACGTTTTTGCAGCTCCACTCTAGAAACTCCAGACAAACGTAGATTTGATGAACATGTTTGGCTAATAGCATAATTCTAGCTCTACGAATTAAATATTTTATTGTAAATATTCCATTCTACCCTTGTGAGTGGGCCTGCATGTCACCCTCTCCTCTTGTCCCCTCGTCTTCCTCCTCTGCTCGTCCCTGGCCCTCCCGCCAGCGTTGCCCAAGCTCTTTCGGGTGGCAGCGGCCCGAGCTCTTCCCGGCGACGGTGGCACGAGCTCTTCCCGGCGGCGCAGGTCCTGGTGAGGCTAAGCTTGCTCACGAGGCTGTGGAACAGAGGGCGCCCAACCTCGCCGGCGCCACTGGCCGGGGCCCCACCTCGCCGGCCATCCCTGTTCCCAACTGACACCTCAAATCGAATCCTCGGCCGCACCTTGCTCCCCATTCGTCGTCGCGTTGAGCTCCCCATCTATTGCCGAGCCGAGCTCTACATCCTCCTCGCCATGTCCATGGATGTGGCGAGCTCACGCCAGCCGCGGATGGCGCGGCAGTAGGCGGCGGCTTGGGGCGCTGGCTGCGGATCGAAAGAGGAGGTGGAGGCCGGAGGCGGCAGCTGCGGATCGGAAGAGGAGGCGACGGCTGCGGTGTCGGGGAGACGGCAATGGGCGCGCCGAGAGAGGAACGTGACGGAGGGGACGGGACGGGACGGACTCTTTTTTTCGCTCGTGAACCGGTACGAGAGATATGTAATTAGTGGCATGGTGGGTAAATACTCAGCAACTCTATGAGAATGTTTATACTAGCTGTTTTTGGAGCACCCTTTGAGGAGCTTCAAGAAAAACATGGAGTTGGCCTTCAACTCCAAGGTATTTTCAGAGTTGGAGTTGCTGGAGCTGGACGCGTTTGGTATGACATGGTGGAGTTGGTGGAGTTTTTGAAGTGGAGTTCTCCCAAACACGCCACACAAGTCAAATAAGCATGCAAATTACCTCTAAACATTAGTAACAACGAACACTAATTAAAGAGCTTAAGCAAAAGAGCAAATATAGCCGGTGTTAAATAGAGACGGGCTGAGAAAGCTCACTGTGCTACTGGTGCTTAACTCTTGCTCGTGGGCCGTGGGCCACCTGCAATCACCCCCGGCCTGCCTTTGGCCTGTGCTGGTCGGACCACGTGCGTTAGCAGCCGACCCAAGCCTGGCCGGCGGCTTTTTTATTTTTATATTTTTAAAAACGTTTTTTACAGAAATATATTTTCGGTTTCACAATTTACAGTTTTATACCCCTACCGCCCGGCAGGGGGCGGCAGGAACTTCTATGTAAATAAATATATTTTTTTTGCGCGGAGGCCCCTGGCAGGAGCCTGCCGTCCGGTGGCGGGGTGGCAGGGCAGGCAGCCGCCCGGCAGGGGGGCGGCAGACTCCCCCCTCTATATAAAAGGCTGAGCCCCCACCCCCTCATTTGCTTCCCACGACATCCAGAGAAGGGGAGGGAGAGAGGAGGGGTGAGGGAGGGAGTTGTAACGGCGAAGTCCTGCCGGATTTTGGATCCAAACCGCATGTAATAAATATTTCTCAACTATCTCATTCTAAATTTTTTGTATTTTTAATTCTATAATTAGTGTATGCAGCAGTAATGATATTTTAGCGATTTAGGTACTGTTTTTATTATAATTTAGGAAGAATTAGGATTAGTTTTTAGAAAAAATCATTTAGGTTTACCAACCAATTTTGTGGTATTGATTAGTTGTTTAATGCGAGAATTTTTTTTGAAAAATACTCAGAAATTGTAGAAAATGCTAGAAAAGTATATGAAAAATTCAGATAAATCGTAGAAAATGCAAAAAAACTGTAGGAAATGTTAGAAAAATTTATTGTACAAAAATTGTAGAAAATGCAAGAAAATGCTAGAAAAGTTTATGAAAATTTCAGATAAATAGTAGAAAATGCAGAAAAATTATATTTTTTATGTTAGGTATGGCCGAAGATACGCTAGCTCTACTTGACCGAGTCATAGACTTGTCGCACCGGTCCTTCCTTGCAGTGGTTCAGCACGTGAAACTTAACGTGTTGTGTCCACGTCCACCAGCGGAATGGATTCCTGTTGACCCACGATGGGTGCCCAGGTGATATGTCGTCGGATTATGTTTCTAAGAATACGTTTGTTTCGTATACATTTCCTACATAATGTACTTACCTTTGACCATTCTACTTTTCAGGTTGAGTGAGGCTGGTATTCTTACTATAGGCCGTCTTGCTGAGAGTGGTTTGGCAAAGCTGGACAAGTCCATACTGACGGCTCTGGGTGATAGATGGAGGCCTGAGACACACACCTTCCACCTCCCTTGTGGGGAGATGACACCGACCCTACAGGATGTTGCGATGTTGCTGGGTCTTCCTATCAGTGGGGATGCCGTAGGGCCTCGCGTTGTCCCGTCTACGTGGTTGGATGATCTAGAAGAGCGTTTTGCAAATATTGACATCGCGATTGATGTAGAGGAGCACCCAAAAGCAACAAGGCCTACCAAGTCATGGATTCTGCAGTTCCAGGTATATACCTTGTTTTGTTATGATTAATGTTAGAGTTATGCTTTTGACTAGTGCAGTTATGGTTTTATTTTATAATTGATCTCGTACTCATAAATTTTCATCTTTTCTATGCAGCCCGACAATTTGGCACATGATGCTGATGAGGATAGCGTCACTCGATCCCTTGAGGCATACCTGTTGCGGTTGTTTGGATACGTAATGTTCAACAACTCACACGGGGCCTATGTGGATAGGGTGCTTGTGCCTTACGCACAGGAGATCGCAGAGGCAGCTGTGGAGGAAATGCCTCAATACAGTTGGGGTTCAGCGGTACTTGCAGCCACGTACCGTGGCCTCTGCAAGGCATCAGTGCATAATAAGCACAATGCAATTCTCACAGGATGTTCGATTCTGCTACAGCTTTGGTCGTACGAGAGGATAGCAATTGGTCGTCCGATTATCGACCACTCACCGTATGAACTGGATATGTACAGTGACACCGAGGACGATAGGCCCACCATGGGGACTCTCTGGTACGCTCGTCAGGTACAGAAATGACTGCTACTCCTATTATTCTGTTGGCAATTCTGTTGCTTTGTTTGACTCTCTTTATATTTCTTATTGGTATATATTATTATTAATTTTGTGCAGAAGAGTTGGGCCCACATACAGTCTCGTCAGGCTTATCCTGACTTTGTGGTTGAGTTTGATCGGTTGACACCTGAAGACGTTGTGTGGGAGCCCTACTCCAAGTTGGCTATAACCACTCGTGCACCGTTCGGGATATCTTCGGTTTGCTTTCAGAACCAGAACTTTTGGATGACAACTACAGCATTGGTGTACGACGTTTACATTGAGGCTCACTGCCCGGATAGAGTCAGGAGACAGTTCGGTCAAAGGCAGTTGTATCCTGTGCCGTCAGCATTGAATCGGGTACAACTCCATGACCACAGGTAACGATTCATATGTCATTTCAGTGACTATACATTGTATAGTTAACTAATCATATTTGACTAAATTGTTTTCAATATTTAGTTTGTCGAGGACTGGTCAATTCTTCTCGAACATGTGGGTGACAAGGGTGCAGCCTTGGGTCGATGGCTGGGACCAGGCAGAGGAGAACGTGGCGCTTGCGACCCCTACACACACGGAGGCTTCGTACAGGGCGTACCTGAGCTGGTACCAGCCTAAGACTCGTTGCCGCTTGATATATGCTGACATGCATCCACAGCCGCATGTTGCGACCCCACAGGATGGCTATGCACGACATACTTTGGATTAGAGTGTTAATGTCTTTCTTTTTCTTGTTTGCAGTTTGAAATGTGCAGGTTGATGGACGTAGATGTCAGGGCGAATTTGATGAGGATTCGAGCGGGATCTATGATGGATAGGAATGAGTAAGAGTCGGCCTGGACCCGAGTTTCACAAAGAGCCCATTCCATGCTTGAAGTCTTTGGTAGCCGGACATCGTACGAGGACTCCTACGGTTCGTCTCAAGCCTCGACCTCGTTTCCTTGTGGTCCCACACAGCAGCAGCCTTCCCCAGCACCTTATTGGTCTCAGCAGCATTATCCAGGTACGTGAGGATACTTACTGACTTCCTACTTTGATAACAACAATTAATTCTCAGTCCATACAGGTGATGGACACCCACCTTATCAACCTCACGGAGGGACCCAGTTTAGTACCATGGCACCAGTTGCATGGATGTCATTTCAACCAACACAGGCACCACCACGACCTTTCGGTAAACATATAGTCCATATCTTAATTTCAATTAATTTTGGTATGAAATCTAATTCTTTTTGCATTTACATATAGGATCACAACAGTTATATGATGCGGGACCTTCTTTGTATTACTCTATGGCGACAGCAGAAGGAACGCAAGGTAAATACCTAATCCGTAGCCCGAACTTATCATGTTCTTCTTATTTCTATGAATATTTTAAATAATTTGAACGGTTTACAGGATCGCACCACCAGCTTCCTGATATGGGTCATTCTTCGTATCCACCACCAACAGATACGTATGATGAATATGTACCCAAATATATGACTTATAAGACGATGATTAAAATATCTTAATTGCTACTGTATAGGGGCCACACAGGATACCTTTGAGGCGAACTTCGAAGACTGGAGTCGGTTATTTTCTACACCTAACTAGCTGGCTGATCCTACCTTCCAGACACTTGTGGCCACCGGACGTCTAGGTAGAGACGTAGGGCCTACAGACCGACACACCAACCCTACAGACCACGTCCACGCACAGCGTAAAAGAGGTCGACATGATCGGGGTGGTTAGGAGGTGCTTCTAGTTGTTTCTGTATTTTTGTTATGAACATGTCGTCATGTTATACTTATTTTGTTCTCATGCATCACCTATTTCGTTCTCAGTTGCGTATGTGTATGAATTGCTAAGTTATACTTTTCATATTCATCTACTTTACTAACGGTTTTTATTTCTATCCAAAATATCTAAAACCACATCTAATGCCGCACTGCCGCACTGACGTTCAAGGTTTAACTTGCGGGGAGGAGGGGCCTGCCGCCCCCCTGCCGGGCGGCTGCCTGCCCTACAGCCCCGCCACCGGGCGGCGGGTACCTGCCGGGCGGCAGGCTCCCGCCAGGGGCCTCCGCGCAAAAAAAATATTTATTTACATATAGATCCCTGCCACCCCCTGTCGGGCAGTAGGCCCCCTGCCGAGCGGTAGGGGTATAAAACTGTAAATTGTGAAACCGAAAATATATTTCAATAAAAATTGTTTTTAAAAAATATAAAAATAAAAAAGCCGCGCTTGGCCGTGCATAGCTGACGGCCTGCTCCGGCCCGGCGCTGGTGCTGGGCCGGCATCGCATGCCGGCCTGCTAGCGCCGGCAGGGCGCACGCACTCCAGGCACCGCCGCGGGAGCCGCCGCCGCGCCATCCAAGCCGCAGAGCCCGATCTGGTTGACGGAAAGAAGAAAAGGAGACCGTCGAATACTTGGCCGCCGCCGATGCTCCCCGCAGTGCGATCCGGTGCCCTCGGCCGGTGGCGCTCGCCGCAGCACCTCCTCCCGCGCCTCCTCTCCTCCTCCTCCGCCGGCGCCTCGCCCGCGCGTCCGCAGGCGGCGGCGCTGCTGGAGCTCTCGGAGGTGGAGAAGGTGCTTCGCGATGTCCGGGCGGGCGACGTGCGCGTCTTCCCCGTCGGCGAGGCCGGGCTGCACGGCGGCGCCTGCGCCGACTACATGGTCGTCGCCACGGGCCGCTCCGACTGGCACGTCCGCAACATCGCGCAGGCGCTCTTGCACAAGGCACGTACTGCCCCCCTTCCCCTTCCCCTTCCCCTGCCTCCCCGCAGAAAAGCGAAAGGACGGTTCTTGGTAATTTATTCTGCTCTGGATCGTAAAATTAGAAACATGCTAGGTTCTTTGTCAATTTGTTGCAGTTAGTTCCACCATTTCATGGACCAGTAACATCTAGTTTTTTTTGTAAGAGTTTCATTCGGCAATCGGGTTGGGATGAGTGTAGTTCGCTTCGCATTCGTGGGTGAGTTGGAAGTCTTGCTCGCTGAACAACAGACTCAGCTCCACGAATCCCCAGGACAATTCAGGCCCTAGGAATTTTGTTTAGTTGATTTAGGAAGTTTCAGTTTGTTGGTCTCGTCTGCTGGCGAACATTCAGAAACTATACTATTATTACCTTGAGCAATAAAACTCTAGACTTGTTACAGATCAAGCAGAAGCAGAAGGGCTCTGATAGAATATTGATGCCAAGTGTGGAAGGCCAGCAAGCTGGAAAGTGGGTTGTCATTGATTCAGGTAAACTTTTCAAAAAATTGATTCAGGTAACAGCAACATCTATATTTTCGTCCCTCCCACTTCATGAATTTTAAGTTATAGCAATTTATAAAATTTTGTCAAAAACTGGATGGTGTTTAAGATAGTCTCTTAATATTATCATCTGATTGATGCCACAAAGCATTTATTGTGTTATGCTGCATGCCACAATGACAATGTTATTAACTGGAGTATAGTTATGATGAAATGCTCCACCCTGTACCTTTTATCTTATCAGTAATGTTGTAATTGTGATTGAATGTGTATGTTATTCTGATTAGATAATTTTTCCTTCTTTAATAAGTGAACTCAGCTTTACTTTTGAGTTGTTTGTTACCTTGCTATGTTTCTCTTACTTCCTATCTGTTTCCTTCTTTAATAATTTGACTTTGAGGTTCAACTTCATGCTTATGTACTGTAGTTTTTCTCAAGTAAGAAATTCAACAGTGGAATTGCAATGATCTTTTTGGTGACTACAATTTGTTTTCCCTTTTATAGACAACTTGGTCATTAAATTGTTTGTGGAACTCGAAATCACTCTCTAGAATCTAATTACATTTCAGGGTACAATTTGACTGAAAAACTGTACTTAACATGTTAATTCATGTTGTAGCCTGAGCTTTGTTTAATGTGATTGATTTGATCGTCAATGCGCTACATTGCCGGTGCCTCTTGTCTTGATTATACAGCAATGATGGTAGCATTAAGTAGTAATCTATGGAATTTCATGGCAACATAAGTAGAAGGCAAAATTTCATGTTAGTAACACACTATCCAAAATTGAGCATATTGGATTAAAAAAAAAGAAAAGAAAAGTTTCATGGCTTGTCCTTTGATTTCGGCTCCATTCTACCCGAAGTTGTTTTGGATGATTTACTAATGGTGAAGTTTTATGCCTTGTAAATTGTATGACCTTTGGTTCTGTCAGGAAGCGTAATCATCCATGCACTTGAAGAAAGGGCGAGAGAGTATTATGATTTAGAAAGCATTTGGTCAAAAGAGGTGTCTCCTAATACTTCTGTTCAGGTTGGTACACTTATAATTCTGTGTTATTGTTGTTTCCACAAATAACTGGTATCTTTGTCTCTAATATTGATAACTGCTATTATATACGGGTTGTCAAAGTTGAGTCCAGTACTTCACTGAGTATTTATTTGATTTGTTTCATGTCATGATATGAAAATTGACAATAGTTTGTCATTCTCTAACCTGAATTGTTTTAGGCTTTAACACTAGTAACTTTAATGCTTCTTCTGGTAGGATTTAAATATCAATATATTCTGCTGTTGTCAGGTGTTCCAATCTACATAGGGTGCATGAATTCGATGTAGATCATACTGGTCTCATGCCCATTTGCTTTATATAGTGGGAAAATGAGTTCAATGTAAAATCAGTCCAATCTACAACTGCTTACAAGACTAGAATGTAACTACCAGAAACTAGATGTTGAATTAGGCTGAAAGAAAGAAGCACTAGGACCCTAGCAAAAATATCAACTTCCTCATTATTAACTCCTTTATATCAGTCCTGTTTCCAGTTATCTTCCTGTTCCACATCCTCATAAGCAATCTTTCTCATAGGGTCACTCAATTTATTGGAAATGAATATTCATATATATCTTACACTGCAGTAATCTAAGGGTATTTGCATACTAATTGTTTACGGGTTCATGCCCTAACATGCTGACAACAGCATGACTACAATGTTATATGAACACAGTGATACAACCCTGTCAAACAAATGTTGGACTGCAGTGCAATCAAGAAAAGCATGTAATTTTCATATTAAATGTACTATGTACAAGGAAAAATCACAAAGAGGAATGGCATTGCTGTTCATCCAAATTCTGGAGTGTGCTGATGTGACTGGTATATAGGATTGCCATCAGATTGGAAGTGGGACATATGATTTGTTATCCATTGTATTCGCTGCCAAAGTTGAGAAGTTCACTGTATACTTTGGTTGAGGGAGATGTGTGTATCTGGTAGTTACATCAAATGTCTTAAGGAACTTTGTCATCAGATGACCTAGAAAAAAATAAGAAATTTTGAGGAAGAGGGGGTACAGTACCTCACTCTTAAGGTTTGCCCCTCAAGGCCTCAACATCTACCATTGTTTGTTCAGCATTGTTATCTCTGTGTCATGGTCATGGATTTAGAGATTCTCGGTGGCAGTAGGGTTCCCAAACTTATCTTTTTCTTCATGCATGAAGGATGGATGTGTGGGCTTGGCATGCATCAAAGTTCCCAATGCAGTAATCTCTTTCTTCTTTTCAACATTTCCCAGCAGGGCAGTAATTCTGATTTCTGTGACATGCTGAAAGCCCAGAAAGGGTTCAGTACACAAGAAAGTGTACTCACATTTCAATAGAGAATCAGATTATCCAGATAAATGTTGTGAGAAATTAATTTTACAACCTTTACAGGGATAGACAGCATTTCTTGTGTGTCTTCATCTGGATTATTTTTTTATAAAGTTGACAGACCAAAGTCACATGTTCAGTTCAGATGCATAGTTGGATTGCAGTACTAGTCCCTCCTCTTGTTCTGAATTTTGAGATGGATTTGTGTTTACGCGATCAGCGGCTAATAGGATTTCAATTCTTTTCATATCATTTCCAATTTGATTCATCTTCTCTTTTATGGAGTCAGTGCTCTGAATCCTCTGCAGGAGTTGGAGACCAAGCTGGTGAAGACACGCCGGAGGAACCTGTCGCAGAAACCCATGAAGAGCATCTGAACTTTGGTCTGGTACCATAATCCGTGATATTGTGGGGTCGCCTTTTTTCTTCTTTTGTAACATCCTTTAGTTTCCAAAACTCCCCGTCTTACTTTGGGCTTATCGGTAAGGGACTAAAATCGCTTTGATGTAAAGGTCCATTTGCAAACTTTACCTAAGTTTACAGTATTGGGACTGATGAACCAGTGTCTTTTAGTTCATTGCATACTTACGAATTCACTCATTCAAGCAATACCCAGTTGCTACGTGATAGCTCCACTTTCGAAATTATGTATTTCTTTTTTTTGCAGTTTTTTCAAGTAATTAAGGTTTCATCTAGAGTAGGGGGAAGAGGTTTCTATTTGTATTTATTGGTTATAAGTCTGAATTTTTCCACAACCCTAGAAGAAAAAATGAATTAAGTCTACATTGTCTAGAAAATGAAATCCATGGACCACAGCGGACACTATAAGAAGGCTCCCCGCCCCTCTCTTATTCAATGCCTGCCAGAGTTTAAGGTAAGCTCCTACCTGAGTGTTCCCTCCTAAGCTCCTACCTGAGTGTTCCATTCTATCGCCAGGTTGGGGCGGGTACAGAAAAAAATGCAGCGTACAGGTTTAGAGTGGAGGTGGTGACAAATCTTCCATTTTATTGTTCTCAATCCACATCACAATATCACATGATTTAAGGAACATAGCATGGGAGGTCTAAGAGGGTCTACAAAAGTCTTTAAGGTAAAAAAGAAGAGGTACACAGCTTAAGTCCATTTGCTCAAAATACTAACACAATATATAATTGAATGTAAGCACACCCAGTGCAAAATCCCTTATTTGAAGGCACTGCTCAGTTGATCAAGTGCTGAAACCATTTGGAACTAGTCACATGATTTGGAGATGGAGGCCGGGGTATCCTGCCTTGGCTTTGTTTTTCTCAAATAGTTCTTGCAGTGCGGTGACAAATTGTCCATGGACTTCATCTACCTGCAATCAGCAGCGCGCATGGATGCATCGTGCCTTCTTCCTCTTCCTCCTCCTCTCTGCCGCCGTCGTCGTCCTTCTTCTTCATGTCCGCCGTCGTGGTGAGCGGCAGTAGCAGCTAGCGCTCGTGTCCTCGCTCTCGATCATGCTCCGTGGGCTCGTTATAATCGGGAGAGAGTGATGATGAGTTAGCTGTTAGCTGGGCCTTTACGCGCTGTATAGTACGAGAGGACACACGTTTTTTTCCAAAAGGCGAGAGCGAGGACACGCATCCTTGCGAACGGTCGGGCGGCCGGTTGGCTAGTCCAGAATGGTAGCGTCGCTCCCCACAAGGTCATAAGTTCAAACTCTAGCTGGAAGAATTTTCGCCCGTGGGTAAAAAGAATCTCCTCGCTGTGCTCATCGCAAGACTTGACTCTCTCGAACATGGGCCAGGATTCGGAGATTTTTTTGCGTTCGGGAGAAACCGAGTCGTTTCCTCTTAATGAAAAACGGTGGAGCCCGTACACCTCCACCGCGTTTTTTCGTAGGACATGCATCCTTGGGAGTTTATGTCACATAATCACAATAGGGACAATGCCACGAGCTAATAACATTGGGGTGAGGACACAGCTAACACTGTAGCGCGAGAGGACACATAGCTAACGTTGAGACGAGTTAGCTAGCTGTTGGGAGTTAGTGTTAAATAATTACAACAGGGACTATACAACAAGCCAAGTACCCCCTCCATCTTAAAAAATAAATCAATTCATAACCCCCAAATTGTTCAAAAACAAGTCATTAATTTACCCTATGTGATACGTGTTCGTATATGTGTGTGCAACAGTAGAGTAATACTAAAAATAATGTTTTTTTAGGACGGAACGAGTATTAAATGCAACAGGGACACATCGGCAGAGGTCATTAGCAGAACTTCAGCCGGAGAGTTCATTCGCCACTGCTACGATTTCAATAATAATCACGTTTGATAGCGCTCGCAGCAGCATCAGACCTCATTAGCTCAGCATTACTTCCTTGCATAAGGCATTAAATCATCCCTCGTGTACATGCTGCTGGAGCACTGATATTCTGCCACCCCAAACATGAGCAGTTGTTGTAAATTAAAACCACTGCCCAATTCAATGGGCCGGGCCTCCTGTTGTGTCATTGAAAACATAATAATTGGGCCCTTAACACTCAACATGTTTGGCCACGCGATCCATTTTGCATAAGCTGAGTAATACTTATTTGTAGCTCTAGGAGACAAGGCCCAAAGCCACAGCCACAAGCCCAATCTTTTTGTGGGCTTGTGTTGGTTGGGCTTCATTTTAGAATCCATTAAATTTGGCCCAGGGTTCACCAAATACGTGCAAACATCTGCATTTCCTGGAAACACTTGAGCGACCTTTTGAGAAATTTCCGCTCCAAAACACATGAAACCATCATCATCATCAAGAGATCCAGCTGTTGCAACCTGCGAACCTAGATTAATCGACACCCGCAATCTTCGCTTTCCTGAAATCAGGCTAGGATTTGGATCGCTGAACACAGTTGTGACGTTTCTTCGTAGGAAACCATCTCTTAATTAGCTAGCGCGACGCTGGAACACCTCGCATACAAAGATTGGAGCTTTTATCCACGGAATGGTCTCTGCATCCATGCTCGAGACATTTGCTTTTGTTTGTGGTTGAACCCTGTCCCCATGCATGGCCCATACAAAGATTGGGTGCTCGTGACACATTTGAATTGAATACCACGCACGCTATCCTGCCGACAATGTTTCACGTTGGCTCAAAACATGGAGAAATGGAAGCCGCGTAGCACCTCAAGCAAGCCTCTTTTCTTGCATACGGATCAACAACCTACCTTTCCATCCTCTTGTTTTCCCAATAACAGTGCTATCTGGTAGCAATAGCATCAGAACTAGATTGAGATCTGCTTGGTCCTTAAGCGAGCGATTAGGCGCCATCCACGCGTTGAAAGACGCAAAAAAAAAAAAGGTGGCCGTTGGACAGAGGCAGCTAGCTAGCGGCAGCTCAAAGAGTTAGTAAATCGGAATCCAAAATGTGTCGAGCCGCCCGGCGCCACTGTTCAAAGTACGAAACTGGTTGCTGAAGCTTCGGCATTGTACCAACCAACAAACCGCTTTGTCATTGACTTATGGTTAGGGAAAAGATGTAGCCAGTTTAACGACCCAACCGACACCTAGCATCTCCCAAGTCCATCTCTTTCTTTTGTTTTCTTTCACAAATGCATATTAATTTATGGTAAATTGAGAATTGACTGATAAAATTTTGATTTTTTTTTGTTGCTATAAAATTTTGAATTGCAATACTACTATATACTCCTATAAGTCGTCGTAGCTAGGTTCACTTCCACTGGGTGGTCGCTTGTTGCGGCTGATGTGCATGACAACCTAGGCTAACTCGACATTTTTAGAGTTGCACTTCTACAAGCCAGTTTGAATGGAGGTTTAATGGAGAGTTTCATAATATTAAATATCATTAATTTTGCTGACATAGCAAGAAAAGAGAAGGATGCGGTTTCATGGAATGTGAAGTGAGTTTCATCACCATGAAACTCATCTAGCACAGTTACCAAGTTCTCAGTCTAGATAACTGTGTCCATAAAACTCCTAGAGACTGGTAAGGTGTTGCCTTTAGGAGTGTTAACAGGATGATGCCGCATTTTCATGAAGTGTTTGCTTCTTTTTTCTTGCCATTTTGGCAGGATGGTTGCATTTATGATTTATGTTCCCCGTGGGGGTTGCATGTCCACAAAAATTGGATGCAATTTTCCTCGAGTTGTTACACAACCCCTGACGTCTTGTTAAGTTACAGATGATTGTATACCATGATCATCCAGTAAAAGAGTCTACATCGATCACAACAATTCCCGCCAAGGTTTCATTGCGTTATAACGAGGTACTAAAAGTTTCAAGGCTTCCTCAAATAATGTGCCACTGGCTAGTGAGCAACAAACTAACCTAGCTCCTTTTGTCCTTGCTTAAAACGTTTATAGTTGGGAGAAAAAAAGCGCATAATGTAAAGGACCTCCATGTGGAGAGTACCAGTGTATATTCTTGCCTTTACAGATGAGTAATGTACACATTAGTGGTTGGTACTTGTCTCCCATAATAAACCTGGCTAGTTAAGTAGTCTTTCCTACTTCTTCCACACTTTATCTTCCAGTGGCATTGTTCTTGGAATAATCTATATTCAGTGCCAGTATGTGCTTCATAATCCACCTATCTTTTTTTTTCAAAACTTAATCCACCTATCTATGCACCTCCCATAATCAACACACAAAGTAACTAGCACTCCTCAACAGAAATGATTTTTTTTTAAAAAATGTTTAACAGAAATGATTGCATTGCTGTACTGCTCCATTGTGTTGCAGCACAAATTGACATTAAGAAAAAAAAGGTGGATTGGCACGAAGCAAACTGATGACAAGGTCAACGCATGTCTGTTGAGCACGCATGCGGTGCGCGCGCAGATACGGCTGTTTGGATTGGGATTGGATTAGCCGCTGCTAGCTGGCGCCTCGCAGGCAGCCGGACAGAGGATCTTGCAGAGGCCAATAGGAAGCAAGGTATATAAAATTAATTAATAAATAATTGAGTAGATAATCAGACGCTTAATTAATCAACTTGATTGGGTTGATTAATTAATTGCGAGGTTTTCAGGTGGGCGGTTGCTGTTGAGTGACCCCATGATGATTAGTTAAAGTGATGGATCGACGAACCACGCTGCCTGCCTGCCCTTTTGTTCTCCCCCTCCTTCGAGATGAGAACGCCAGATGCTCCCGCGGCGTCCCTTTCCATGGCCTGGCAAATTCCACTCTGCACGCGCTCGAATGATTACCACCCTGGAGTTTGCAGTCACTGCCCTTGATTAACAGCATGAATTAAGGCCCTGTTTGGGACCGTGTGCCAAAAAAAGCGAGGCGCGCATAAGCGCAACGCAGCTTGGAGCTCGCTTTTCGCGATTTTAGAGCCGCACGTTGTAACTGCCGCTTATTCAACGCGCGGCGGCCGGGCAACGCGCGTCCGCCGCATCCCATTTGGCGGGTTTAATTCGCTTCTTTGGCTCAGAAGCGAAGCAAACGCGGTCTCAGGGCCTAAGCTCCACTGCTGCTTTTTCTTTTAGGAAAACAAAAACATGAACTGCGCATTGCTCATTGCCCAGCAAAATATGTGCTGTTAGTCACATCAACTGCTCATTGCCACGAAATTAGGCTGACAAGTAATCATCACGTGCACCTTGATTGGAAATGCAACCACCAATTGGGTAAGGCTGGTTCCAACAGCGGGTCTGCAGCCCCAGCCCACAGCCACAGTCACGTCAGCGCCACGTCAGCTCTCGCCAGCCCACTCGACCCCAGCGCACAGCGCTCCATCAGTCAGCCTGCAGCCTCAGCCCACAGCCACATCAGCGCCACGTCAGCTTCTCCATTCCAGACTTAACCATTTCAGAACGCGTTGCTCTATGATTTAAATTGACACAGCAAAACCACTTTATTAAATTTAAAAATTCAGAAATTACATAAAAATTTATAGATGAGTTGGGGACGAAATTTGTGATTTTTTGGAATTTTTTTTGAATTTTTTGGAGTCCAAACGGTCAAAAACGGCTAATTGCAACGGCTAACTGACATGGCGCTGACGTGGCAGCCGTTGGCCAATCACAGGGCGCCACGTGGCAGCTGACCGGACGCCGGGTCGATACCGACCGGCCGGGTCGGTACCGACCGCGCGCGGCTCCAACGCCGGTCGGTACCGACTGCCCGGCCGGTCGGTAGCACTACCGCCCCGCGTTCTCGGTTTCCGCGCTTACCGACCGGCGCGGATCGGTAGCCGGGTCGGTACCGACCGGCGGGGGTCGGTACCGACCCCGTTGGAACCAGCCATACACCTACTAGTAAAATTAGTGAAACTTCTACCATAATAGGGTTGCCCCTTTAGCTTTCCATGCCACTAGTGCCTTGCGCGCGCCTTGGCGCGCGTAATTTATTTATTGTTTTCGTTTGGCAATATAAGTTTATATAGAGATTGTAGTAGATGTATAGACAAATGGATATACATAGATAGAAATATGATATTTGTTTTTAAAGCAAAGTATGCAAAAAAATAGTAGCTGAAATCCGACGTCTCAATCTCGCCGTCGAAGGCGGCCGGGAGCGGTCTTGGGGGCATCTCCTCACCATGCAATGCGCGGCTATCACGCCCGACCTGCGGCACCGCAGCGTACCGGAGCGAGGCCGGGTCGCCCGCCGGTGACGGCATGAACTCGCCGCACCCATCGAGGGCGTGCCCGGCGGCCCGCCCAAACTCGCCGCGTGGCTCTCCAGCCTAGCTTCACTGCCGTCATTGCAGTAGAGCACACACCCATTCGGAGGCCACCAAAATTACCGGTCGAGAGTTCTAGATTCAGATATTTTGTAGTGACCGAATGGATAGCTGACGCGTGGACCATTCGTGTCTCAAGGCCTCAAAGATAACGATGGCACGGCCAATCACATGCCCTGCCAATTTAGGATCGAATAGTAGGAATCTTTTTTTACTGGCGTGGCCAGTCTGCCGTTGCGGCGACCTTCGGGGCATTCACATATAGAAATTAGGGCCGTGATTAGATTCAAAAATTTTATCCCAAAAACGTCACATCGAATATTTGAGCACAGGCATGGAATACTAAATAAAATCTATTTACAAAACTTTTTACACGGATAGGTTGTAAATCGCGAGACGAATCTAATGAGCTACTTAATCTATGATCTGCAACAGTGATACTACAGTAACTGTTCACTAATTATGAGTTAATTATGAATTAAGTATGCTCATTAGATTCGTCTTGTGATTTACAACCCATTCGTGCAAAAGGTTTTGTAAATAGATTTTATTTAGTACTCCCAAATAGCAAGATTCCCTTTCATCCGTAGTCATACAGTGGTACTACAGTAACCGCTCACTAATTATGAGTTAATCATGAATTAAGTATGCTCATTAGGTTTGTCTCGTGATTTACAACCCATCCGTGTAAAAGGTTTTGTAAATAGATTTTATTTAGTACTCCGAAATAGCAAGATTTCCTTTCATCCGTAGCCATACAATGGTACTACAGTAATCGTTTACTAATTATTAGTTAACCATGAATTAAGTATTCTCATTAGATTCGTCTCGTGATTTACAACCCGTCTCATGATTTGCAACCCATCCGTGCAAAAAGTTTGTAAATTGATTTTATTTAGTACTCCGAAATATCAAAATTCTCTTTCATCCGTAGCCATACAGTGGTACTACAGTAACTGATCACTAATTATGAGTTAATCATGAATTAAGTATGCTTATTAGGTTCGTCTCGTGATTTACAACCCGGCCTGTAAAAGGTTTTGTAAATAGATTCTATTTTGTACTCCGAAATAGCAAGATTCCCTTTCATCCGTAGCCATACAGTGATACTACAATAACCGTTCACTAATTATGAGTTGATCATGAAGTAAGTATGCTCATTAGTTTCGTCTCGTGATTTGCAACCCATCCATACCAAAGGTTTTGTAAATAAATTTTATTTAGTACTCCGAAATAGTAAGATTTCCTTTCATCCGTAGCCATACAATGGTACTACAGTAATCGTTCACTAATGATTCGTCTCGTGATTTACAACCCGTCTCGTGATTTACAACCCATCCGTGCAAAAAGTCTGTAAATAGATTTTATTTAGTACTCCGAAATATCAAAATTCTCTTTCATCCGTAGCCATACAGTGGTACTACAGTAACCGATCACTAATTATGAGTTAATCATGAATTAAGTATGCTTGTTAGGTTCGTCTCGTGATTTACAACCCGGCCTGTAAAAGGTTTTGTAAATAGATTTTATTTTGTACTCCGAAATAGCAAGATTCCCTTTCATCCGTAGTCATACAGTGATACTACAATAACCGTTCACTAATTATGAGTTGATCATGAAGTAAGTATGCTCATTAGTTTCGTATCGTGATTTGTAATCCATCCATACAAAAGGTTTTGTAAATAGATTTTATTTAGTACTCTGAAATAGGAAGATTTCCTTTCATCCGTAACCATCGGATACTACAATAACCGTTCACTAATTATGAGTTGATCATGAAGTAAGTATGCTCATTAGTTTCGTCTCGTGATTTGTAATCCATCCATACAAAAAGTTTTGTAAATAGATTTTATTTAGTACTCTGAAATAGTAAGATTTCCTTTCATCCGTAACCATCGGATCACGATCGGACGGGCGAAATTTTTTTGGCCGACGTGACTGCCTGAGAGGGCGCGGAGGGTCGGCGCTTTCATTCCATGCCATTTGGTCTGTATAACTCTAAACAAGCAATAAGTAGATAGTGTCGCTATCCTATCCTCATTTTTTGTTGACAGCTGTACTACTAGATAGAAAACCACAGACCTTGCAAACAGTGGACTAAAAAAAATGTGATCGGAGGGGTGAATGAACCCCACCATTTTTCATTAAGAGGAAGCAACCCGGCTTCTCCCGGCCGCGACACTATCTACTTATCTGGAGATTTATACGACCTAGCTAGCTAGGGCTACATATATGCCACCTCCATTATTCTTTCAAAAATGTTGCCATCATGACATGCGATGCAACTTTATTTGGTTTTCATGTGACCAATACACTTTACTTAATCGCGCAACCTTATATTAAATGAAGAAAGTGAAATGTGGTCTATATATCTTGTGACAAACGGTTGCATATTCTTGGAATACAAGCGAATCCAAAGAGATGAGCAGAAAAGGATATGCATGCTTGTTTGGAATGGTTGGTGCTGTGTTGAGATGGTAACACTTGCAGGTTATTTCGTTTCTTATTAGGTGTCCACCCTCTGCACCTAAAAGCAGAGGTGGCTAGGCTACCTTTACCGTTGTGTAACTGAAACTCAAAACTAGTCAACGTCGTCGTCACTCGTCAGAATTCAGAGACTGAGGAAGACCACTGTATATATGTGGTGGTGTGTGGTCATTCTCTCTCAAGGTTAGTAGGTTTAACTCTCAGGTTCAGGCCTGATGATCTTCAGGATCAGGGCCATGTTCGTTTTCAGGGTCATTCTCACATGCGCTACGCACCTAAACGAGAGGTTGCTAGGTTACCTTTTGCCGTTGTGTAACTGAAAGTTGAAGTGGCCGGCACAAGTGCCACCTGCATGGCTTGCATCAGAGGTGAAGTTGAGGCCTGCCTGATCTCAGGATCAACAGTTGAAGCTGGAAAGGTGAAGTTATTCTCCCTATTTCTTTTAGATTGTCGGAAACAGCGGTGATCCACCGTGGCTCGTTCTTTGAATCTTTTGCTTCTCGCCGCTGCATAACTGAAACGAGATGAGGCAGCCATCTTCAAGCTGGGACAAGCAAGAAAAGCTAAAATTTACATAGTACATTTCGCTGTTGCCTGCTTGGGAGTTGCCGAGTTGGGACAATGATAAGCAGCTAGCTAGTCCCCTCTCACGGAGACGACGGAGCTGTCATGCGAGCAGGCCAGGAGGAGGAGGTCCGAGCCGCGTAACGGCAACTGCTCACCTACCGGCGCGTAGGATCAGCGCCGCCGCCCGCCGCCGTGCGGGGTACGTACGTAGCCGGATCCCGCCGGAGCGGCCGGCTGCCGGCTGCGCGCGACACGGCTCCCCTCGTACGTAGTACGTCTCTCCGGTGTCCGGTGTCCTGTAGGTCGTGGCCGGCCGCCGCGCGCATGCGGGGGGCAGAGCAGAGCAGGTCGGGACTGACAGCGACAGCGACGGATCGTGTGCTCAGCTCCGCCTCCGGGCTCCGGCCCTGTTCGTTTTGGCAGAGTACTTTGACATTACATGAGAGCGATGTACCAACCACGGCTAGGTACGAGTTCAATTAACCGATGCATGCGTTGCTCAGCATTGGTCTGTCTTTGTTGCTACTTGCTAAGAGTTTTCTTGTATTTGTATTGCCATGTGCTGATCTCGTGCTCAAATAATCTAGTGAAAACCGCCATGGACAAGCATTAGCTTCATCATTTCACAGTAGGAGCTAGGATTTAGAAGAGACTTGACACTCACTTAGCTTCAGCTGAAGATAGGAATGCATGATGTGCCAAGAAAAGAGGGACTCTCAACTCCGCCTGCTCTTTTCGAGCCTTTTCTTTTTGATCTGTTCTTAACATCTACTACTCGTATTTTTATCACTAATATATTGGATTCGATTACGTTTTGCCCTTGATGTTTTTGGGTTAAACAGGACTACACGAACACCAATGGAAAATCTGTCCCTGAAACACGGGATCGATCGATCGAGCCGGTAGCGTAGCATCTCTGTCGGGGAAAAGACGAGGGCAACCCACCCAGGTCACGACAGCATATATTCTTGTCGCAGTTAGACAGCGTGGATCAGCCTGTATCCTACTACTACTCTACTGTACATGTACTGTACATGACATGCGGGCCCCACGGGGCTGCCTGCTGCCAGCGCCAGGGACGCTGCCAATACGCAAGGGAGCAGGGCGAGGAGCTACTGGTTGGTACGGGAATCGGGGGAATGCTCCTGTGCCCGCCCGTAATCCAACTGCCAAACTTCCCACGGTTGGCGGTAGGCGCTGCTGATCGATGCTATAGACCTGCCAATTCCATCAAGACTAGGAGTGGGTATCCCTAAAGAAATTGGGAATCATTTGGCGATTCTTCGCTGATGTGCCAGCGGATTCTGTATTTCTGTGGCTAGATCATTCCTAGTCTGTCTAATCTCGAAGCGAAACCGTGGCTGGAGAGATGAGTGAGGGCATAATGGTCCGTTCAGTATGGGGGCAAAACATCTTTTGGGAAGTTTCAGTTCAGGTGCTGGTGGTTGCGTTGGGGCCTTTCGTATCAAGATTGGCCTCTTCCCCCCCCCCCCCCCCCCCCCGAAAGATCGCCTCTCTTTTTTTTCGTTGGTGTGGTAATTCAGTTATCTTTTGTATGCATGTACGGTATACTTTTAGAGTACATTTCTATTGTTGTTAGAGATTTGGTCGTTTGGATGAAATATGGAATTCACCTGAATTTGCATTAGGTTGCCACATGTTTCTCTAATCTCCTCTGCATTATCTCACCTTTTTTTCAATTAGTACCTTAATCATTATGTTAATCAGTACTAGTGTTAAGACGACGTTTATTCTTCAAGCAATCACCAATATTGTGAGCGAGGATTTCAATCGTATTCCCCTGCTTGTATAAAAAAGAATCATATTCCCCAATCAGCATCTAATGCTTCTGGCCATTTTTTATCTTTGTCCTACCTTCTTCCAATAACTAATAACTCTAGTTTATTAACGTAATAACTAATTGCCATCGTCTAGCCTAATAAACAACACTTAGACTACAGTTCTATATATGATGAGGCTTCTAATTGCAATCATCTCTTGTAACTAAACCTGGGGTTGCATTGTATGGTCGTTGGCTAACAAAACTGGCTAATTTGCTATGACATGCTAGGATTTTTTTTTTGAAAAGATAAAAACCCAACATTTCAACGACCCGAATTGATAGATCGTCTTGTTCAACTGTTTATGTGGCCAACCACGTAATTCTGACCCTCTCCTAGGTGTAAAACCGTAATGTGCCCACCCGCGCCATATCATGCCACCCCACCGCTATCGTCAACTAATCCATCTTCCCATTTCTTAATTCCAAATAAACCAAAGAGGAAATCAGCCAGCAAAAAACAAATAAAAAGAAAAAAAAAACACTTCTTCCCCAGTCCACCACCTCCCCCTTCCCTCCCTCCTCCAGCGAGCGCACACACGCGCAGGCGGCAAACGAAGCGAGCTCGCTTTGCTTCTCCCCGCGGCAACGGCCTGCAGGCGGCGCGTGCGCAGCGACGAGTCCAGGACGCCGCGAGCGCGACTGCGCGAGCGCGGAAGGAGGGGGAGGAGAGGAGCGCGCGGAGGGACTGGGATCCCCGACCCCCCCGCTCGGCTCCGAAGCCGGATCTGCCTCGGGGCTCGCGCCCGCGGCGGGAGATCGTGGGGCGCTTGGCCGGCGCGGCTGGTGGAGTGGGTCTCCGTCTGGCTGGGGGCGCTGGTGAGCGACGGCGGCGGCAGCGGCGGAATGCGGGTGGGTGGCGTGGCGTCCTGAGCTGTTTTTTTTTCGTGTTTTTTTTTCGCGTGTGTGAATTATAGGTGGTGGTTTTGTTGTGATTTTGTGTGGGTCGCCTGGGAAGGGAAATGTAGTGAACGGGATTTGGATTTTCGCTGACTTAGCGGCATTTTGGACGATTTTTTTTGGGGGTGGGGTGGGGGTTCGTATACTCACAGCTGCTTGGTCCAATTCGGTGCTATCATTTTTCGATCACTTTTTTTCGGCGCAGGATTTGCTGGAGTTTGCGGGGTTTGGGAGCACGTTGCTGTTTGCTGCTGTTTTTCAGAGGGGAACTAGTAGAATTGAGCTCGAGCTGTGTGGCTCAGGTCCCTAGATTCGGTTTTGGACTGGTTTCTTAATTTGAATTTATCTCCCGTGCACTTTGTTTTGCTCCCTGTTGTTGCTTCGGTTCTGCTCTTCCTGTGCTACTTCTCTATTTGGGGAGCTGTACTTTGTGCTGTGGCTGCTGCAGTTTTATATTTGGGTTCATGGAGAGGTGTTGCAATGTCGAATTATGGTAGTGATGCACCCCTGCTTTACTCCGACTATCTTGGTGATGTAGCTCTAACACGGCCACACGGGATAGCACAGCAGACGGCGGATGCCATGAAATGCCGAGTTGAAAGAGTAAAGTTTTAGGAACTTTGTGTGCTTGATAGTTCAATTGAATGTGCACTTTCAGGTTTTCTCGTGACACTTTTATTGTCATAAACTGTTTTGTAGAATATGTCCAATCGACTGATTGATTCTTGCGTACTCTTTTGAAGACTATTTGGGCTGTGTTTGTTTGATTCATTATTCCATTCGTTGTATCGAGAGGTGCTGCTGGTTGTAAAACAGCGTGGTTGGATGCCAGGAGCTCCTCATTGGGTTATCTAGGTTTCCTAGTTGGGTGGATTGTTTCATCCGGATGTGATGGATTCGGCAGTTTGAGTACGTTGAGAGGGAGAAACAAGGATAGCTTCAACTTTTTTGTGGACTTCCTGGGGCCTTCTTTGTTAGTTTATAGATTACTTTCTATGAATGTATTGGCATGTTTAACTTCGTGACTGCAATTGTGTGAGTTTTTTCTGATGGTGGTGGGATGGATTCGTGTGTAGAGTATTCATGATGAGAATGCGTTTCTATTTCCTTCCATAGTTCCATTTCGTTGCAGTTTTAAGGATCTTACTTTGTTGCCTCTATACCTCTCAGGCTCTCACAGTTATGATAAGTTTTTCCTTGTGCTTTGTTGCATTTTGGGTTTTCTCTGGTTGTTTAATATCGGTCCAATGTATTGCAGGTCATGGTATATGCTCCAGTTGATCTGAATGGAATTTGACTGCATTCTACTCTCCCAGAACGAAGGACATCACATTAGCAGTTAGAGAGGCTTAAGAGGCCAGGGAAAATGCCCCCGTCACCCTCGCTGAGGAGATCGAGATCGCCCGCACGGGAGACTTATCACAAGAGGGCCAACAGTTTTGGGAGTGTGCTGCCTGCAAAACAAAAGGATGATGAACTCCCTTTGTTCTCTGATATGCAGAAAGTTGAGAGGGAGAACTTCTTACTGGAACCATCTGAGGACTTTGATGACTCAATCGGTAATGCTTATAAATGTCATTCTCCTCCCTCTTTTACCGTCCCATAGTATTGCTTATCTGTTTCTATTACTTATCATTTTTAATTTCTTTCTTTCTTTCCATCAGCAAAATTGAGCTACTTCCCAGAAGTAAAGCTTGGTGTTAGCATTCCTGCACGTGGAGAAAGTCACGATTTGCTTGATGTGGATGGTGATAAAAATGATTGTGAGTGGTATGCACACTGATTGTACATTTTCCTTTCCTTGTTTGAAATTTGTCAATACCTCCTATGCCCAATTCTATGCAACTATATCTTGGCACAGAGTAATGACTTGATACTCATTGCTTTTTCCAATTAACAGGTTGTTAACTCCTCCAGAAACTCCACTTTTTCGATCATTAGATGATGACGACCAATCCGTCACTCAGTTTTCTAGGGGCAGAGCTCAGACCAAGCCCATACAGATTTCGAGATCATCCACCGTAAGTGCTTATGTCCAGAGGAGTTTCTTCCGAGAAATGTATAAGATTGCATCCATTACCTAACAATTTTTTTCTATTTTATTTATATTCAGATGGATAATACTCAAAGAGCTAGAAGCAGTGCAAGCCCAAGTAGGCTTAGCCCATCGCCACACTCTATGGCAAGGACAAGATCATCTAGTTCAGCCTCTCGCTCTAGCCCACCACCTTCTCTTCAACCACCAATGCTGTCACGAAGATCTTCAACCCCACCGGTTGCTAAGACATTAACACCTCCTCGAAGGTCTCCAAGTCCTGCCTCAAGAAGGATGAGTACTGGTTCAAGTGTCCCAGCTTTGAATGGAACAAGAGGAGCTTCACCAGTGAAACCTAATCGCAGATCTTCTTCACCAAAACTGCAGGGATGGCAATCAAATGTCCCTGGTTTCCCTTTTGACGCACCCTCAAACCTTCGCACATCGCTACCTGATCGTCCAGTTTCCCGTTCAAGGGGTGGATCTCCTTCATCTTTTAGTGGACTAGACAAGGGTTCAAGAGGTAGAAGACAATCATTGTCTCCCACTCCATCTAGAAGAGCCAGTTCATCTCACAGTATTGAACGGGACCGAATGAGCTCTTACAGCAAAGCTTCTGCAACGTCATCTGGTGAGGATGATCTGGATTCTATGCAGTCTGTGCCAAATAGCTACTCTAGTAGCCCAGCTGTGAAAAAGAGCTTGGCTGTGATGAAGACCAGAACTATCGCATCATCAAAGAATCTGTCAAAAAATTTCACTCCAAGCTCTGTCCCAAAGCGGTCATTTGACTCTGCAGTCTGGTTAATGGTAAGCGTTCCTCTGCTTTTATGTTACAATAGTATAATATTTCTCATGTCTTTACAAGCATCACGCCTAGTGTGTAATTAGTAGTTCATTTTGTGAATTCCATCACTTCGCCTACATTAATTTTTGTCTGGTGTAACGTGATCTTGGTGAGCCAGTTCATTTTTTTTTCTGTTGAAGATACATGGCACCTTGTATGCAAACAATCATTTGTTTATATAGTAAATTAGGAATTAGGTGTACTTTCCATGTGTTGTTGCAGTACTATGGGCTTATAAACCTTTTTTTTTTGGTATGTTTCCATTCTATAGTATTTTTGTAAACATATGAGGTCTTTGAAATGCACAAATCAAAATTTAATGATTATATTCATCAAAATTATTTTAGATCAGGTTTCTTTGTATTTTTAACGGTGCCTGCGAGCAGGCGTCCTTTGATTAGGAAGTGGTTACATTGAGAAGTTAGTCACAAAATAATCAGATGGTGTTTATTTTCTTGATGACCTGGATCAACCAGGTGTCGTCGTATGTAGTCAGTGATATAAGGTAGAATGATTGTTGCATAGTTTCATTTAAACAATGGTGTGGGTGTATCTTTACAGTAAATCAAGCCTTAATGCTTCTGTTTATTCCGTTTTTTTTTCCAAGTTGAAATTTGGAACTAAGATGTGATACCTGACCTTTCTTTTCAGGACCACCACAAAGCTCCACAAGATAGGTTCCGACCACTTCTATCAGGTGTCCCTGCCAGCACATTTGGCCCTGGCAATGGAAATAATGTGCACAAGCCTATGTTCTCACACAATTCCTCTTTTACAACTAACAGCAATGCAAGCTCTGACCATGCTGCCATTTTTGGCTCTTATAAGCATGGCAACCAAGAGCAACATGATTTGGTTGGTGAGTGGGAAGCAGGTGACAGCTCTCGAGGTCATGAGGACATATTTATGTTTGATAAATTGGATGAAATAAATGAAGAAAACATTCATTCCAAGAGCATGAAATCTACGGAGAACTCCCCAGTCATAGTAAAACATCAAGTAAGTGACAAACAGGACTTCGACATGGAAGAAAGCGGAACATGTGATCAGTCCTTATGCCATTCTATTAATAGTACTCTAGTTGGCTATGGTAAAACTGCAACTTGTGTGAGATGTGGGAAATTTTTTGATGTGATGGATGTGGATGGAGAGGGTGACTATTGCGAAATATGTGCTTCGAAGGTTGGGAATATTTCACAAACTATAGAAGAAGCAGACCAGCTGGATGATAAAGCTGCAAATTCGAGACCTTGCATTGTGTCTGATCCTCCTGGAGCCCCAGACTGTATAGACCATAGGAAAGAAGTCTCTCTTGATCATCAACTAGTGAACAATGAACCTCACAGTGACTGCCTCGACCAGACACTTCCATTTCACTCAATTGAGACACCTCAGGAAATGATGCTGGGACAGGAGGGAAAGATTGATGCAGAACACACAAAGCAACATGTTGGAGACTTCGCACTAGGAAATAGCATCGATATTTCATTTCATCAATCTAGTGTGACTGACTGTCAACAAACAGAACCAACATTTGTGGAACATGACCTATTCAGAGACCAAATAGACAACCACAATCATGGATTATCCCAATGTAGTGAAACTATCTCTGAAACTGTGACAAGTAATAACTCTCATCAACTGGCATCAGTAAGCCCTAAGATTGAAAATACTGAGGCCACTGGGATATCAGTACTGTTACTCCAGAAGTCAAATAGCAATAAATCGCCTGCTGTAGAAGGGAGGACCCTGGATTCTGCAAATACGCTTTGGTCGGAACCATATTATGCAAGAGACGGTGTCAATATAATGAGGCGTAGCTTTGGACGCGACAGTTCTTCAGCTGCTTCATCTAGTGATCTCGGGTCTTCAAGGCAATCAGTCATATATTTTGAGCGCCTTAGGAGCGGTAAGAGGGGTGACTTTGAGAAGTCCCAGATAAGCAGTACCATGAGTCGTCAAAGCATTGCTTCTGTGTCAGATATGTCAATTAGTAGTTCTTCAGCTTCACTTTGCCCTCAGAGTGATGCAGTAGGAGATACTTATTTGCCAATAGACACATTGGAAAGTTGTGCTTCAAGAAAAGTGACCCCTATCGAAGAATATGATAGTTCTGGTAAGGGTGCTTTGTCAAGTGCTATGGAGTGTTGGTCTGCTGCACAGGCTATTGTCAATGATGACAGTCTTGTTGACTTGAACACCTCGAGCTTTGTAGAGGTGGTAGAAGGAGATGCAACAATTGAGAACCATTGTACAGGCAGGATGGCTGACAGTGATCATTTCAGTTCGAATATGTGTTTGTCAGATACTGAAATGCCAAGTGACACCCAAGAGTCATCAGCTCCAGAGGAAAGTTGCATACCAGAAAATGAAGAGGATACTTCTGCTATCAGTCAGTGCAATACGAATGGTGCTCCAGAACATCCAAGTGATGAGAACAACTTTGATAATATGCAAATGCAGTCCGAAGCAATTCAGGGTTCAAATGAGGAAAACAGATTGGATGATTGTTGCATGTCTGCCATCTCCGAGGAGGATGTGTTGGTTTCTGAACAAAAAACTAACATAATGAAACTTCATAATGATGGTATGGATTTTCATCTCTTTTCCACCTCCAAGAATTATACCTACCTCAATGATGCATGCATGTTACCTGCTGTAATCATTCATTGGCCCTCCATTTATAATCATTCATTGGCCCTCCATTTATCTTGTCTTGGACATAGTTTTTTGTTGTTTGGAATGCACTGATATTTTATATACAAGAACACTTTTGCGAATATGATTTGTTATTTGAACCAAAGGGAAAAGGAAAACCCATGTAGTCAGTCATTCTGGGATTTAGTAAGCAGTCAGTCTTATGTGTTAATCATTTCAGTAAAGGTTTGATACATAAAATATTGGTAATGTAAGAGTTTCCAAGTGAGGTGTATTATTTTCTAGTGATTTAGTTCAAATCATTTCATAAAGGTTTGGTACATAAAATACTATTAATGTAAGAGTTTGCAAGTGGGGTGCATTATTTTCTAGTGATTTAGTTCAAAGAACAACTTCATGATTTTTTGTCATTATGTTTTTTCTCTGTGCACACTGCAACACAAGAGCAGTTTAGTATGAAAACCTTCTAGCAATCTAGCTCCTAGCTTACGTGCACGGTGCACCTCTGATAAAGTGTCTGTCGCATGGGTTGCTGCTGCTGACTTCTGCCTATGCTTAGATGCTTCCGCTCTTGTCAAGTGAATTCGAATTGTATGCCAATGATGGTACAGATATAAATTTAATCTTTTGTGGTCCTAGAGAAGCAAAGAAGTTTTTGTTATCAGCTAGAGGTATAGAAGGATGACCTGGTACATTTTTCATTATCAAATAGTTGCTAGCCCTGAACTCCTGAAGTATCTTCACAGATATGCTGCCTGCCATGTTTTCTTTGCATAACTAACCGATAATGTTTCTTATACTATTTGGTGAATATAAGTGTTTAACATAATTTTTTTTTCTGAATTGCAGAAGAATCTTGTGAGGCAGTAGAAGGATCAAGGAAACAAATCCAGAGGTGCTTCACATTAGAAGAAGCCGCTGATACAATTCTCTTCTGTAGTTCTATTGTCCACGACCTTGCATACAAGGCAGCAACAATTGCCTTGGAAAATGAGAAGGAATCAGAATGTGTTGATTCTATTCGCCCAACTTTTACCGTCGTTGGAAGATCTGGTCAAAGGGAAGATAGCTTACCAAAGCTGGTTCAAAGGCGAACTCCAAATCGGAAGGTTAAAAGGAAAAGATTGGAAGGAGAAACAACTACAATGGAAACTGTGGAGAAAGATGCTGTTGCTAAGGACTCCTCACCTGTACGTTCTGCTTCTGGCATCACAAGGAATTCAGATAACATGAAGCCTCCGAAGCTGGAGTCCAAGTGCAACTGTATAATTATGTAAGTAACTCCATCGTCCAAGATCGAAGGAGCTTTTTGGGATACTGGTTGGTTGGAACCGCAGGTTTCGTATCACAAGGTGGGTGTAGAGCTGAAGCATGGCTTCACCTGTTACATCAGCAAAGGAGGCATTCTGAGCAGATCTTCCGCTAGATTATTTTCGTATGGTGCATTTGCTGTGTTTTAGGTGACAGATCACAGAATGCACTGCGAGCTATTCTTTTGTAAATTCTTGGTTCTTCCTTCCCCCCCCTTCTGTTTGTCATTGCGGTTTGCCTAAAGTGTAAGAAACTGCTAGAGGAGATGGTGTTGATAGCCTATTTTCTTGCAATGCACGTGGCTTGTTGTGTCAATATCTTTCAATACGGTCTTGTTTTGATGATGTTCAAATAGAACACAGCAATGATTCGTGCCGGTGATTTGATTGTGGTGGACTGGTGGTGTGCGTTAACCTGGTGTAAGCTGGGCCACTCAGACTGGGGAGCGCCGATGCACAATTCCCTTGCTGTGCAGTGTGCTGTGCGTTCAAGCATGTTATCAGAGACGGGTCATCACACACATTTGCATGTCCATATCGTAGTCATACATCATTTACAAACAGAAGTTTACACCCACGGGTCATTAAGTTTTACAATGGAAGTTTTCTGACTTCTCTCCACAAAAAAAGCTTCTCCAACTATGGGGGCAGTGGGCACCATATCGGCCTGTTTGTTTCCGCTTTTTTGGATGTCGCTTTTCTGAGAATCAAGATTCTGACATAATCCAGCTGTCTAGAAAATCGGCTGTCTGGATAAGTTGGGTGTTTAGCAATTCTGATTATTTAGTACCGATTCTCTGAATTGAGTGGTAAAAAGTCTGAAATGCCCCTGAGGCTGATAATATCTCATTTTTTACTGAATACAAGTAGAATTTAATAATTCTAATATTTTTTTAGTATCTTGACTACATAATTATATTACAATTAGATCATGAATTATAATTCACACGGTTAGAATATTAGAATTAAATATATTTTAAAGTTAAATATTTCTTCTCTTTTTTTTCTACTCTAGCTCTTTCAACTGTCTCTCACCATGGAGCTCCGAATCTTTTTTTTTTCCTACCGCATCCTTATCTCTTCACGGTTCACGCAGCCGCCTGCTGCACCGCTCAAGCCTCCTCCTCGTTGTGGAGCTCCGGTGCCGGCTCAAGGTCCCGCGCAGCAGCAGTAGTGGAGGGTGGGCCGCGGCGGGGAGCAGCAGCAGCAGGGGACGGCGGGCGGTGTTGCGGCAGCAACAGGGGATGGCGTGCGGCGGCGCGACGGCAGGATGTGGCAGCAGCAGGGGAGGGCGGGTGGCAGCGCGACAGGCAGGGGATGGCGGGCGGCGGCGCGGCAGCAGCAGGGGAGGAGAGGGCGGCAGAGAGGCGGGGGGCGGCGGCGGCGCACCGGGGGTAACGGGAGGGGGAGGGGTATCGGGAGGAAAAGCGGGCCGCTTCTCCCGTGCGTGACGTTGGAGACGCCATGGGAAAAATCGAGTTTTACGTTGTATCGAGGATTCCCACATAAGCGGTGTTTGCTATAAGCGAAAAAAAAGTGAAGCGTTTGGGTGGGCTTTTTGTTTTTCTCCACCGAGAATCCGCTTATAAGCGGAAACAAACTCGTGACCTCCCAATTAAGATTTTTTATTCAGATAAAAGAAAATTTAAAATTTAAAATTGGTTCAATAACCACTTTGCTTTGTGTTAATATAATAATCTCTTGGGTCTGCTTCGTGCCGTATCCTTTTCATATATTCACTCTGTTCGCTATGTTGTGGCTGGTGGCTGGTGCTGATTTGTTGTGAGAGAAAAGTACTGCTGGCTACCTGGTAGCTGCTGGCTGGTGCTGATTTGGTGTGAGAGAAAAATATTGTTGGCTGATTGTAGCGAACAGAGTCATTGAATTTAGTGCCCAAATAGTTTCCTATATGAAGCTTTATTTTTTTTTCAACATTACGAAAGACTTATCAACGGTGCTATTATTTTAGTGTTAGACTACGTACCCATCAACAATCACCATGTATAGTACTTAGAAACTTTGCTCTTGTTTTTACGCGAATATTTTATTGATTACCGACAGACTTAACCTTTTTCTCCACGAATCTACTAGTAGTAGAATAAAGGCATAAACCTCACGTGAAATTTCTCCTGCTTCGGCCCAAGCCAGTGCTCACACTGGATACGTGTCCGCAGCGGCCGCAACGGGAACCCCACGCCTCCCGAGCAAAAAAAACACGCAGAAAATCTGGTGACGCAATCGGCAGCCTGACACTCTCACTCCCAGCGCCAGCCCGCCCGCCCCGCCCGGCCGCCGCCGTTCCCTCCGCGCCCCCTCCCCTCCCCTCCCCTCCCCGCCGCGGCGCCACCGCTCCTCCTCCTCCCGCCCGCCCGCCCGTCCGTCCGTCCAGCGGAGTGCGGAGAGATCCGCCCGGGAGTGGATTGGCTCCCTCCTCCTCTGGTGAGCGATTCCTGCCCGAGCTTCTCCCTTCCGCTCCTGCCGCGCGCGAGATCGACGTCAGTTCGCGCAATGGGGCCTCCCGGTCCCCAATCCGCAGTTCATCTCCCAACGATTTTCCCGGGCTCGCCTTTCTGGAGCTCAATTTTCGGGGGGTTTATAGTCGGGATGCGATTGGTGGTCGCATTTTGTGGGAGAGGTGGCATTTTGCTCCAACTCTGCCGCCCTTGTATCGGAGTTCGGAGAGCTCGTCGTCGTTGATGTCGCTGCTGCTCCTCCGTTCTGGTTCTGATAATACAGCGCGGTAAACTAGAAGGATTGGGTGTGCTGGTGCGGTAGATTAGGAGTGGATGCTTTGCGATAGGAATAGGATGTTGTTCAGTAAGTGTGTGCTTAGTTGTCAGTATTTACTGGGACCTTTGTTGATGGCAAGGTGCTGCTTGGGGGGATAAGTAATTGGATTGTATGTGGCATGTTGCTCTCTCTCTCTCTCTCTTCTTTTCCCTCCCAAGGGTTTCTTGAATTGTGGCGTTAGTAGATTATTTTGCTTCTTGGAGCCACTAGATGCAGCTAGGGCTGTTGTGAATTGCGGAATAGTGAGCTTGAATGTGAGCTTTTCCAATGGTGTGGTGTCTGTTTGGCTTGTTGTCCGGCTCAGTTTTGGAGACCTGCCACTGGGTTGGCTACTTTCTCCTGATTGGGTGGGTGTATCTTTTCATCCACAAGGTGATGGATTGGGCAGATTGGGCTTTGGAGTGCAGCCGATATAGGCATCTTTAAGTTTTGGGGTCCTTTTTGGGCCCTTTCTGTTTGGTTCATCCTGTTTGGTTGCTCTCTAGGAAGGTAGTAACTATGCTAGCACGTAGTTATTGGTTGGATAATTTCGTGCAGCAATGTCATGGATTGGTTACTTTGGGCAATGCATAGCTCACAACTCAGGCTTCTTTTATTAGTTTCCATTTTTTGCCCTTCATTTGCAGTATATCCACAACTAGTCCCGTACAAGTGTTACATGTCAAATGCCCTTTGAATTTGGGTGCATGTTTTTGTTTATTTCTGTACTAACAAAATCATCTTTGCAGATATTTCAAATGGATTAGTCTCAGTCTGATATCTCAGAAAAAAAGAGCATACCTACGCGCCGTTTGAGAGACTAAAAGACTACATAGATGGCCCCCTCACCATCACCTAGGAGATCTCTTAAAGAGTTTTCCCACAAAAGGGGGCATAGTTTTGGAAGCATTCTGCCTGCTAAATCAAAGGATGACGAACTCACATTGTTCACTGACATGCAGAAACACGAGAGGGACAACTTCTTACTGGAACCAGCAGAGGATTTTGATGAATCGATCTGTAAGCTCATAAATACCATCCTTGTAATCTGCATACAGTTATTGAAACATTGTGCTTCCTAGTGTGAACTTCATTATTCGATTGATATTTACTGGTGTTTTTTATTTCTGGCCCTGCATATCAGCAAAGTTAAGTTATTTTCGGGATTTAAAGCTTGGTATCAACATAGCTGCTCGGCAGGAAAACCATGATTTGCTTAATGCTGATGGTGAAAGAAATGATTACGATTGGTATGTACACTTAATAGCACATGTTTCTTTGGTTTGCTCCATGATTAATACGTTCTTTTTTTTATTTTGGCTAGCTTCAACAAATTTTATATGCTTAAACAATATATTTTATTGAGCTATGTGAGGTTCATATCTCTTGCTTAATACGTCTGTTATGTTTAGTACAGATTGGCTCTCGTCCTCTCATGTTGAGTAGTTAAGCAGCGAGTTACAAACTGCTTAGTCTTCCGCTTAATTTGATGCCGTGGCTTACTGGTATATGTAGTTCAGGATATGAGCTAGATCCTCATCAACTTACCCCTGACATCAAATATACTCCTAGAATCAAGAACTTTGAGAGCTAAACACATGATTTGAGAGTGGTGGTCCTCGCCATCAACCTGGAGCTGTGATACCGAAAGTAGAACACCCCTCACCGTGGGAGATAGACAGTGACTGGGGAATGTTCCTTGATAATTCTTCCATGCCCTTCATTGTTGATTCCTCCTATTGTTTAGGGAGAGGGGTTGCCTAACAATGATAGATGACTGCATGGAAAGTAAGAATCATATCAAACTTACACACTGGTTATTTGATGTGCAAGAAACTAGCCATGCAGCAGTTTAGTCTGTGCCACCCCTATGTTTAGAGTTCATTGGGTGTGCCAGACCAACCATAGCACTACAGTTGTACTGTCGCCCACCAAATATCATGGATCTTTTATTATTTCATTATTAAGCATTATGGTAATGTTTTGGACTTTCAGTAAAATTGGTGCTTTTGTTCTTTCTACTGAAAAATATTCTACCATGCCACTTACAAGGGATGGATGCTTCTATCTGTCATTGCATAATTGCTGACTAGGCCACATAATTAGACCGGTTAGTCCACATTTTCACTACTAGGTGCTTGATCAACGAATGGTGGTTATCAATCTGAGTACTAATAAGTGATAACTGATTGTTAGAACCTTTCTCTTGTTGGTTCTGCTCATTTTTGGCATGCATTGAGTTTATATGGACAATTAAGTTCTCCCTTTTTCACAGACATGGCATGTTCTGTTCTGTTGTTGAGTAGGTGCTCTATAGCCAAACATTCTCATCTCTGCTGAGTAATGGTTTCTCATTGGTGCGTGATTCCTGTACACCTCAAGAAGCTTCCTGACCTAGATTCCTTTTTTTCCCTGTCAGCTCGTTTTAGATTTTCGTATCTGAATTGCACAGAAAATATTGCAAGGCTCCAACTGTATGGTGTACTCTGGCCGTCTGGCGCTTGTAGAACTGCACTTTTCACATAATTTGTTTAGCTTCTAGGCTTTGTCCTGTCTAAAACAGTAAAATTCCACTTACCTATAGTTCTTGTGTCATGTGGGGGGCACTGGGGCAGCTACAGCTAGCACAGAAACCAGGGGCCCGCAGGCTAGGGCTGGCGGCTGGGTCTGGCTTTACCTTGGCCATCAAATTAGGGAACTTGAGTTTCAACATAGTATCTCCTTCATGTCTCAAGGCTCAGGGCTTAAACCACCCACATTGGAACTTGCCTATAATTTTATTGGCTTTTTATATGTTGGATTGGATGCAAGACAATACGTACCAGCCATCTAACTTGTAGGAGAGAATAATGGATGTATTCATCCAATCCTAGAAGGGTGGGTATATATAATTCCTATACATGGGTCTCTAGATGGGCCTCTATACACATGGGCTCAATATACACCAATACCCCCCTCCCCCCCGCAGTTTGAACTACCGGCACAGCGGTGTTCAAGACTGGACAACAAGAAAGCCAACACCTCCCCGCAGTCTGAACAACCGGCGCAGCGGTGTTCAAGACTGGACAAGAAGAGAGTACAAAGGGCTAATACCCCCCCGCAGCCACAACTAGCCACCGGCTACGTTGAGGCTGGAGCGAAACTCCGAGAAGGTCGAGGAGGGCAGTCCCTTGGTGAAGATGTCAGCAAACTGGGAGGTAGTCGGGACATGGAGTACCCGAACATCGCCGATGGCGACTCTGTCGCGCACGAAGTGCAGATCAATCTCCACATGCTTCGTCCGCTGATGCTGGACGGGGTTGGTGGAGAGATACACGGCGCTGACGTTGTCGCAGTAGACGAGCGTGCTCTTGGCGAGCGGGCTGTGGAGCTCCTCCAAGAGCTGTCGTAGCCAGAACGCCTCCGCCACGCCGTTAGCGACAGCCTGGTACTCCGCCTCAGCACTGGAGCGGGAGACAACCAGCTGCCGCTCGGACGACCAGGAGACCAGGTTGCCGCCTAGGAAGACGGCGTAGCCGGAAGTGGAGCGACGAGTGTCCGGGTAGCCAGCCCAGTCAGCGTCGGTGTAGACCACCAGCTCAGCAGAGGACGAGCGGTGAAGCACCAGGCCGAGATCCACTGTGCCACGGACGTAGCCGAGGAGACGCTTCAGCGCAGCAAGGTGTGACTCCCGGGGATCATGCATATGGAGACAGACCTGCTGGACAGCGTAGGTGAGGTCCGGCCTAGTGAAGGTAAGGTACTGCAAAGCACCGGCCAGACTCCGGTAAGCAGTAGGATCAGCCACCGGATCACCCAGATCAGCAGACAGCTTCGCCTGAGTGTCGACAGGAGTGGAGCAGTGCTTGCAATCAGTCATCCCAGCCCGCTCCAGAATATCGAGTGCGTACTGCCGCTGGTGAAGGAGAAGACCAGACGGGCGAGGCTCAACAGTGACGCCCAAGAAGTGGTGGAGCTGACCAAGATCCTTCATAGCAAACTCCTGCTGCAGAGAGGAGATGACACTCTGAAGCAACCGCTGACTGGAGGCTGTGAGCACAATGTCATCGACGTAGAGCAGCAGATAGGCAGTCTCATCCCCACGGCGGTAGATGAAGAGAAACGTGTCAGACTTGGCCTCGGTGAACCCCAATGTCAGCATGAACGTGGCGAACCGAGAGTACCAAGCCCGAGGAGCCTGCTTCAGACCATAGAGAGACTTGTTGAGCCGGCAGACCATATCCGGACGACTCGAGTCCACGAATTCCGCTGGCTGAGAGCAGTAGACAGTCTCTGACAGAGTGCCGTGAAGAAACGCATTCTTCACATCCAGCTAGTGCACAGGCAAAGAGCGCGAGAGCGCAAGCGAGAGGATCGTGCGCACCGTAGCGGGCTTCACGACTGGACTGAAGGTCTCATCATAGTCCACACCAGGTCGCTGAGTGAACCCCGGAGAACCCAGCGAGCCTTGTATCGCTCCAGTGTGCCGTCAGCTCGACGCTTATGCGTCCAGATCCACTTGCTAGTCACCACATTGCAACCAGACGAACGCGGTACGAGGTCCCACGTCTGGTTGGCAAGAAAAACCGCGTACTCCTCTTCCATCGCGCGACGCCAGTGAGGATTCGCCAAGGCGTCGCGGACAGAGGAGGGTACCGGAGAGACCTGCGGCTCCCCCTCGGTGGCGGAGAGAGTCGCGGTCTGAGACGCCATCCGCCGAGTCACCATGTGATGGATATGCCGAGGATTCTGATGGATGAATGGCGGGTGGTACATCTCCGGCTCGGCTCGAGAGGGAGCCGGAGGAGGCGGCGGCGGCGATGGCTCCGGTGTAGGCGTCGCAGGAGCCTCCGGAGCAGGAGGCGGCGCCGGTGTCGGCGCCGACCGACGCCGGTACACCTGTACCGGCTGAGCGTACCGCTGTGGCGCCGGTGTCGGCGCCGAATGACGCCGGTACACCTGCACCGGCTGAGCGTACCGCGCAGGTGCAGGGGAAGGCACCGGGGCGCGCGTGGTGCAGCGGGAGACACTGGGTCCGCGCGCGGCACGACCAGAGGTCCGGGGGCCGCGCGTGGCGCGACCGCGGGTACCGGGGCCGCGCTCGGCGCAGCAGGGATCATCGGAAGCGGTGCCGGTGTGCCGGGAAAACCTGCAGGGAAAGGACAAACATGTAACGGTGGCTGAACCACCGAGTCAGTCGGAAACGGAGACTCCAGCTCGGGGTCTGGAGAAGGAGTGGAGGAGGTGGAGTAGGGGAAATCTGACTTGTCAAAGACGACGTGTTGGGAGATCAGGACGCGGCGAGAGGTGAGGTCAAAGCATCGGTACCCCTTGTGGTCAGGGGAGTAACCGAGGAACACAGAACGAGTCGAGCGGGGCGCCAGCTTGTGAGAAGCGGTGGCGGAGGTGTTAGGGTAACACGCACACCCGAAGACCCGAAGGTGGTCGTAGCGAGGAGGGGTACCGAAGAGAGCGTGTTGTGGAGTGGGAGCAGGAGAAGCAGTGGATGGAAGGCGGTTGAGCAGGTAGGTGGCGGTGTGGAGGCTCTCAGCCCAGAAGCGCGGGGGGAGAGAGACCTGGATCAAAAGGGTGCGCACGACGTCGTTCGTCGTGCGAATCATCTGCTCAGCCTTGCCGTTCTGAGGAGAGGTATACGGACAAGACATACGCAGCTGAACACCCCGAGAGAGGAAGAAGGAACGGGATGTGGAGTTATCGAACTCCCGCCCGTTGTCACACTGGACGGCCTTAACGGTGAGGCCGAACTGAGTGGACACCCAGGCAAAGAAGTGGAGGAGAGTGGGGAAGGTCTCAGACTTTGCGCGCAAAGGGAAAGTCCAAGAGTAATGAGAAAAATCATCAACATTGACCAGATAATATTTATAGCCAGGCATGCTGAGTACAGGAGATGTCCACAGGTCACAGTGAATAAGATCAAAAGCATGCGAAGAAGAAGAAAACGGAAGTCTAACATGACGACCTAACTGGCACGCATGACAGAGGTGCTCAGCAGGAGCCCTAGTACATGGAACATCGGTACTACGACTAAGCTGAGCCAAAACGTCGCGGCCGGGGTGACCAAGCCGGCGGTGTCAGGTGGTGGAAGAAGGCGTCACGGTAAAAACAGTAGACGAAGAAGAAGTCGAAGGCGGAGCAGCGGAAGCAGGAAGCCGAAGAGTGTAAAGGGGCCCCGGGCTGTCACATCGAAGGAGCGGACGCCGCGAAGCCAAATCCTTCACAGTAAGACCAGAAGAGTCAAATTCGATAGAACTTGAGTTGTCAGCAGTAAACTGGCGAATGGAAAGAAGGTTGTGAACCATTTGAGGAGCAACAAAAACATTAGAAAGATGAGAAGCAGAACCCACGGCGGTGACAGGAAGGCAAGATCCATCACCAACCATGATAGAAGAAGGACAAGAAGGGTGTGGGGGTCGGACAGAAGAGAGGATACCGGCATCAGGAGTGGTGTGGAAAGAGGCACCTGAGTCGGCGATCCACTCGGTGCTGACCGGCGACGTCAGTCCCATGGTGCTGAAGGACTGCGCCAAAGTGGCATGGTCCCACCCCCCAGGCCAAGTCGGCTGCTGGCTGGGCTGAGCGGGCGGGGTCCAGTACGACGCGGAGAGGGGAGCAACACCGGTGAACATGGCCGTCGGCTGGAGCTGAGGACGAGGCCCCCCTCCCGGACCCTGGAGCGGCCACATCGAGATGCGCCCTGACCATGGGTTGCTGAAGGATGGCCAGGGCGTACCTCCAGGGGCAGGGGCAGAAGCGGGAGTCGGAGCCGGAGTCGGCGCGCCCCGACGGCCCCCACCGGTACCGGTACCCCCAGAAGCAGGGCCACCAGTGCCACCCCCCCCCCCGCCGACGACGTCCACGGTCTCCCCCACCTCCGGTCTGCCCGGCGGGAGCAGCACCAAGGAGAGAGGTGGCAGAGGCGGCGGAGGAAGCCGGTAGAGCAGCGACGAGCGCGGTGGAGGTGGACGAGGGCGATCCGGACGTGAGACCCCTGGTGATCTCCTCGAGGGCGAGGTCGTCCCGGACCTGTAGGAAGGAGGGGAAGGGCCTCTGGCGGGCGATCCAGCTCTTCAGGTGGTCATAGGTGCTGCTCAGGCCTCGCAGGACATTGAGCACCAAGACCCGATCGGACACCGGATCCCCGAGGTCGTGAAGAGCATCGGCCATGCCCTTCATCTGCCGGCAGTACTCACCAACGGAGAGGTCCCCCTGCACGAAGGTGCGGAAGGTGGCGTCGAGCTGGAGGGCGCGGTACTCGGCGTTGCCGAGGAACTGCCCCTTGAGCGCCACCCAGGCCTGCCACGCGGTGCCTCCGTGGGTCCTGACGAGGTCCTGAAGATCTAGGGAGATGGTCCCGAAGATCCAGGACATGGCGACGTTGTCGAGGCGCAGCCACGCCACGTCCTGCGCCTCGATCGGCGTGTCAAGGAGGACGTGGTCGTCGAGGGCGTAGCGGCGGAGGGCGAGCAGGACCTGGTCCCGCCAGTGTCCGTAGGAGGAGGACGTCGGGTCGAGGAGGACGGTAACCAGGGCCCTGATGTTCTGGACGCCGGCGGCCTGGAGGTGGAGCTGGGCGACCATGAGGTCGGTCGGGTCGTACCGGGCTCCAGATCCAGCGGGCGGGGCCGGTGAGAGGAAGAGGCGCCGGGCTCCGGGACGACGGGCCGGCCGGAGGGGACGCGGAGGACGTGCTCCGCCTCGGCGACCTGGAGAGCGGAGGCTTCGGCCGCAGCGCGCTCGCGCTCCCAGGCGATGGCAGCCACGCGGACCCGCTCCTGGGCCGCCGAGAGCGGCGTCGGCCTGGTGCCCGTGGAGGGCGGCGCATCCGCGGGCGACATCCCAAGCCCGGTCCACGACGGATCGGGCTCGGCGTCGGCGGCGGGATGCTTGCCCGTGGCGACGGCGGCGCGGTGGGCAGTAGCGGCGGCGGGATCGGCGGCCGTATCCCCTGGAGTAGCGCTCGTGGCCTGCAGCAGCTGCGCTGCGGCTTGCAGGGCGGCCGGATCGGCGCCCGCGGCGGCGGCGGCGGCCTGCACGGGCGGCTCAGGAGGCTCCAGGACGGGCGGCGGGTGCACGGGCGCGGTCTCCGCAGCGGCAGCACCCGCCCCAGCGTCCGGCGCAGGTGCGATGGCGGCAAGCGCGACGGCCCGGGTGCGCCAGGCCAGAGGAGGCCAGGCGGCGCTGCCAGCCCCCGCGTCCACCACGCCCCCTGCGCCCGCGACAGCCGCATCGGCGTCTGCGGGCGCCAGGATGACCAGCGCGGCGGCGGGACGGGGCGGGGGAGGCCGTATCAGAGCCCAGGGAGGCCCGGCGGCGGCGGCACCTCCGCCCGCGCCGGCGGCCTGGAGCAGAGGAGATCCGGCGCTGGCGGCCTGGAGCAGAGGCGACCTGGCGCCGGCGGCCTGGAGCAGAGCAGGGGAGGAAGGAAGGGGAGGGAATGAGGAAGGGGAGAGGGAGGGTGGCGCCGGCGGCTGCCCTGGGATGGGAGGGAGGAGAGGAGAGAGGTGAAACCCTAGGCTAATGATACCATGTAGGAGAGAATAATGGATGTATTTCTCCAACCCTTGAAGGGTGGGTATATATAATTCGTATACATGGGCCTCTAGATATGCCTCTATACACATGGGCTCAATATACACCAACATAACTATTCGCTTAACAGGTTGTTGACTCCACCAGAGACCCCACTTTTTCGTTCATTGGATGATGAAGAAGACAGGCACATTGGTATGGCTCTTAGGGGCAGGACACAGATTAAGCCAATATCAATTTCGAGGTCATCCACCGTGAGTGCTTACCTCATGACAGGTTCCTAGTATTCAATTTATCATGTGTGAATATCTCCTTTCTGATTTTACACAGATGGAAAATACTCGAAGGTCTAACAGAAGCAGTGCAAGCCCAAGTAGGCTTAGCCCTTCACCGCGCTCATGTAGCAGCACTGTGTTGACTAGGACAAGATCATCAAATTCATCTTCACGATGCAGCCCGCCACTTACTTTACAACCAGCAACACCGTCACGAAGGTCTTCAACTCCAGCTTCTAAGACATTAACACCTCCACGAAGGTCACCAAGTCCTGCTTCAAGGAGGATGAGTACTAGTTCAAGTGACCCAGTTTCAAACGGAAGGAGAGGAAGTTCGCCAGTTAAAGCCAGTCACAGGTCATCTTCACCGAAACTTCAAGGTTGGCAGTCAAGTCATCCTGGTTTCTCTTTTGAAGCACCTCCAAACCTACGCACTTCTCTGTCAGATCGCCCATCATCCCGTTCAAGGGGTGGATCTCCTTCATCTTTCAGTGGATTGGACATGAACTGGAGAGGTAGAAGGCAATCTATGTCTCCTACTCCATCGAGAAGAGCCAGTTCTACCCACAGCAATGACCGAGATCATGTCAGTTCGTACAGCAAAGCATCTGCAACATCTTCTGCTGAAGATGACTTAGAGTCCATGCAATCTATACCAAATAGTTACTCCAGTAGCACAGCTGCAAGAAAGAACTTGTCAGTAATGAAATCCAGAGCTATTGCATCACCTAAGAAGCCATCCAAGAGTTTCTCCCCTAGTTCTGCTCCAAAGAGGTCCTTTGATTCTGCAGTTTGGTTGATGGTAAGCATTTTTCTGTTTCTTTCATATTTGGTATGATGGTGTAGTAATTGTTTTTGCACCACATGGTAGGGTCCTCCTTAGTGATACGCTTAGTAAAGGTTCAAAAACCTTGCTGTGTTTATAGTTATTTGTTCCTTTTTACTAATATCATGTTTACTCATTGTGGCAAGATGACACATTTAATTTAAGATATTTAACTTTGCGTGAAACTATATTGTCATTGCCTTTGTTTCACATGATCCTCGGAAAACAGAGATGGTTTGTACTTTGCTGGTATTTTGTGGCCAGCGCTATATTTGATCAGTTGTGTACTGGCTTCAAATGACCTTGTTTGTTATTACATATCATAAGTCGTTTTGTAATCATTCATAATTCAATATAGCTTCTCTTGTAGAATTGCATTTGTTAGGCATTTAGACTGATTTATTTGCACAGTGAGAACCCTTTCTCGTGTTTGATGCGTTTCCTTTTGGATTGTCAGCGATCTAACAAAATGTTATACATATATTCCTTTTCTAGGACCATCGTAAAACTCCTCAAGATAAGTTCAGGCCACTTCTATCAAGTGTTCCTTCCACCACATTTGGTGTTGTCAAAGGAGATGATATACACTTGTCTATGTTGTTACACAATTCCTCACTCGCAACAAGCAGTAATTTAAGCTCCGAGTACGGTGTCACCTTTGGCCCTTGTATGGGTAATGACCAAGAACAGAGTGATGTAGTTGGTGAATGTGAAGCAAATCCTAGTTCAGTAAATCATGAGGATATATCTATAATTGATAAATTGGATGGACTGAATGAAGGACGCAGTTGCCATCAGTACACTTTATCAACTACTCAAAGTGGCCCAGAATCTCCAAGCTCAGTAAAATATGCAGAAAGCACTATAGAGGGCCTCAATATGGAAAGAAGTGGGATAGCTCAGACTTCATGTAATGTTGTAAGTAGTTCTAAGGTCGGACACACTAAAATGGCAACATGCACTAGGTGCAGGAAGTCATTCAATGCAATAGAAGACAGTGAAGAAGTTAATTTCTGTGAAGAATGTGCATTAGTAGTTGAGGTTCTTTTTGTGGACCCCAAGACACAGACTATGGAAAAAGGACATCAACAGGACCACAAAACTAAAAATTTTAAACCTTGTGTTACATGGGAAGACCCTCATATAGCCTCAGATTGCATTGGAGATATCAAGAAGTCATCTCTTGACAGTCAGCTGGTGAATGATGAACCTCATGCTGGTTGTCCACAAAAGTGTCCTCAATCTCAGTCAACAGTGGATACAACTAACAGATTGCTGTCACAGCAACATGGGGAGAATGTTGCTCAAAATTTGAGGCCACATGATACCGGCGACTCCCCACAAGGAAATAGCATTGATATTTCACCTTATCAATGTAGTGTAACTGTCTGTCAACAAAAGGAACCAACATCTGTAGTTGAGTGTGATATTTTAAGAGACCAAACTACCAAGCACCACAATGAGGCATCGAAATGCCTGCTGAAGTCAATGTATGAAGGCACTGAATTTGTCTCTGATACACTTACCATTGACAATTCTCATAAAACGGGATCAGTTAAGCATCTAAATCTGAAGGCTGAAAATACTGAGGGTGCTGGGATTTCAGTACTCTTATTGCAGAAGTCAAGCAGCAATAAATGGCCTGTTGTAGAAGGGAGACCCTTATCTGCTACCAATCTTCTCTGTTCAGAACCCTATTATACAAGGGACAGTGTCAGTACACAGAAGCGTACCACTGGATGGGACAGCTCATCAGCTGCTTCTTCCATTGATCAAGGGTCTTCAAGGCAATCAGTACATCTGGAGCACCTTAAAAGTAGTAATCGTTATGACTTTGAGAAGTCTCAAATAAGTAGTACTGTGAGTTGCCAAAGCATTGCATCTATGTCAGATGTGTCAACCAGCAATCGTTCAGTTTCAGTTTGTCCTCAGAGTAATGCAATTGTAGATATTGGCTTCCTAACTGACAATTCAGAAAGCAGTGCTTCAAGAACGATGAATTATACTGAGGAACTTGATGAGTCGTGTAAGTACACTCTCTCGAGCGCAATAGAGTGCTGGTCTGCTGCACAGGCTATAGTTAATGATGATGGCGATTCATTTGGAGATGTAGCAATTCAGAACCAAAGTACAGGTGGGAAGGCTCACAAAGATAACATAAGTGCGAACTCATGTTCATTAGATATCAAAAGGCATAGAAATATCCCACTGTCTTTGCCTCCAGAGGAAAGTTGCATACAAAAAACTGAAGAAGGTGCATCTTCCATCACTCAGTGCTATTCAGATGGCACACCAGAACATCCAGATGATGATTGTGTCATTGATAATCAACAAACGCAATATGAAGCAGTTCCATCTTCTATTGAGGCAAATAGGTTGGATGATGGTTGTGTGTCTGTAATCTCTGAGGATGTACTGATTTCTGCAACAGAGGATAGCACAATGGAGCTTCCTGGTAATGGTATGTATTCATGACTTGCTAACTTTCATATTCACTTGTTAGCTCCACAAGTTCTGTGTTTCTCTCACGCTTTCAGTATTCTTGCAAGTGGCGCATATTGGAATTTATTTTTAATGAACATGTACAGACATTTGATAAACATATTTTCAGTACTTAGGCTCCATTTGGTATTCCAGTGACTTTTCATTTTTTTTCAATAGCACTTATCTTCTTTTCTCAAGATTTAGACATTGGAGTTAGGTAGCAGCATCTTTTCAGAGTGATTTTGTCGCCAGTAAAAGGTTGTTGCATATGTTTTCTTTTTATGTTGTTTTAGTGTCAGTGCTTGTAAAAAAAAACACACTATTTTGAGGATATAAGTGCAAAAAAAGAACAAAATAAAAAAAATGGTAACTGGAATGAGACCCAGTAACCAGCTGGTTATTGCTGGTCACCGGCCAGACTGAACTGGACCAGTAAACTATCTGGTTTTTGTATCCTTGATTATATTGCAACCAAATTCATGGTTCACACTAGAGTGCCGAAGAAACTGGCTGTTAGCAACTTAGTGTGGCAAGGCAGATGCAGGCTGCTATCCATGTAAAGGCCTCGCTGTCTTTTATTAAAGAATAACACATGATTAGAAAAGTATGGTTGTCTAAGCTTGTGTAAATCTAGAATCAGACCAAATATTATTCACGGCTCTATTTAATGTGTGTGAAATGTAAGCCTCAAGGGACATAGTATAATCTAATGAGGGAGGGAGGGATGAGCTGTATGGGCAGAGAGCATGCACACCACACACTTGTTTAACACTTGGTGTCAATAGTTTAATGCAATATTTGTGTGCTTAAAAGTCTACCAACTAAGGTCAGGAAAGCATTTCTGTCTATCCTCCCTGTAGTTATGCTGCAAGTCCAGCACATTTTCAATTGAATTTGATTTAGTCGTGTTTGGTGTCTGTCAGTTAATTAACACTGATTTATGTCTGACCTGTAGAACAATCACCGGCTACGGTTCGGGGATCAAGGGAACAAAGTCAGAGATGCTTCACTTTGGAAGAGGCTGCTGATACAATTCTATTCTGCAGTTCCATTGCTCATGACATTGTATACAGGGCTGCAACAATTGGGCTGGAGCGAGAGCAACAATCAGAACTTGATTCTGCTCCTCGCTCAACAGTTACCATGGTAGAACAATCCATTTCAATGGGTGATAGTTCATTGCAGCCACCCAACAGACGAATGTCAAGACATCGGAAAAGAACAGAAGGTGGAACTGTAACAGAATCTGCCAAGTTGGAAGTTGTCACTAAAGATCCTGTATCTGTGCGACCAGTTCCTGAATCGTTAAGGACATCGGACAGCATGAAGCCTCCAAAGGTTGAATCAAAGTGCAACTGTGCAATTATGTAGAGTTTCCTATCAACTCAAGGTACAAGACACTTATGATTGTAGTTGAAATCCATGGTTGCTACTTCTTATTTGCGCGCAAGTCAGATACTCAGAAACGGACCTACACCCACCTGTTTCAATCAGCATCAGCGACCTACAAAAGATTGTGGTAGTGGTGCATTTGCTCTTTTTTGGGGGGTGATAAGGTGACGAGCCATTCTTTTGTAAATTCTTGCTTGTCCCTTTCCTCTCCGTGTTTACTCCGATTTTACTTGTCAAGTCGTCCAGTTTTAGTGGTCGTGCCCAGTGCGCGAATTTCAGTTCCTCGCAAGGAGAGGAGTGAAATTTCTGGTTCAGATGTTTGTGTTCATTTGTGTATTCTTTTGCGACGAATGCGGTCGTGCCTTGTTATGCAGTCGTGCATTTGTGGAGTGCACCCAGTCTGTTTGCATACCTGACAGGGAGTGCAGCGCAAGTTTAGGTTTTGACTCAAATGTAAGACTGTATCTATATATTGACATAGGAAGTTGTAAATGTATATTGGTTTGTCTAAATGGTGTTGGCAAAAAAGTAAAACCAAATGGAAATGTTGTGTTGAGCATATGCCATTAAAATTCAGAAGAACTGAACACTTTAGGCAAGTTAAATTATGGAAAATCCAGTCATTGGATATATCGTGCTTTTGAAATAGCTTGTCCGTACTATCTTTGGTCATAAATACCTGTTGATATGGACAAGAGACGCTCAAATTCTTGAAAATATTTAGTTTAAAAAAACAAATAGGACATGGGTAGAATTTCTTTAAAATACTTTTGTAATCTCACTGATTTTAAAATATATTCTAATAAAAGACCAATACTCAAACTCTCATAACTGTGAAAAAAGTCAAAATCGTAATTTTTTTTGGCCCAAGGAATTATGGGAGCTAACGTTTTAAGGCTTTTGAGTTTTGACATGAAATTGCTCACCATTGCAAAATACAGAACTTAATAGCTTTCAATACATTTGACAACGAAGTTTTTTTTTCGAGAAACATTTCACAACAAAGTTGGCACAACTATTCACCTAATCAAGCGCCTTCGTTCAACTACTCTAAAGAGTTATCCGTCTCATTAGATCCATTAAGCGCAACTAGCAGTGGTCTCTCTACTCGGTGAAATCGTGAATAACTTTAAAAATTCTTTATAATTTCCGTAATGTATAAAAAGAATCATAAAACCGGATGATGTGATGACATAAAGCGTACACAATTGCAAGACCAAGGTCCTGTTTAGATCTCAAAAATTTTTGGCCAAAAATATCACATCGAATATCTGAACACATGCATGGAGTATTAAATGTGGATAAAAAAACTAATTGCACAGTTCACGTGTAAATTGCGAGACGAATCTTTTAAGTCTAATTGCGCCATGGTTTGACAATGTAGTGCTACAATAAACATTTGCTAATGACAAATTAATTAGGTTTAATGAATTCGTCTCGCAGTTATAGACGAAATCTGTAATTTGTTTTGTTATTAGTATACGTTTAATACTTCAAATGTATGTCCTTGTACTTCAAAAATTTTACACCAAAAGAACTAAATAAGGCCCAAACTGAGTTGTGTGTTGTGTAAGAAAACAGCAAAACATAAAGAAATATCCCCTCCTTTTTAAATCGTAGGTTATTTTCATTTTCTAGATGCATAATTTTATAATGTATTTAAACATAGGGTATATTAAGATGCACAACAAAAAATATGAATTTGGAAAAATTAAATAACCTATAATTTTAAACGGAGAGAGAGTAGTGCATAATAGGATGGAAAGTACACAAAAATGAAAATGGTACATGTGCTATATTTCTGTCTTTTTAGGATTCATGAAATGTGGACCTCACAGATAAACTTTAGTCTAATTTTTAATCATGTCCCCTATGGTCACATGTATTTTCCACAAGAGAGAAATCTTTTTTTTTTTGAGTGACACAAGAGAGAAATCCAGTAAAATCAAATTGAGGGAAAAAAAATCTAGTACCCGGAACGGAGGGGCCCAACGTGTGTAACGTTGCAGTAACGCGGTTGCAGGTTTTAACGTTCAACTCGTCCTAGATCCGTTCCGTTCTCCTTCCCCGCAGCGGCCTCCGTCCCGTCCCGTCCCGTTCCGTTCTTACATTTCTCGTCCCGTCCGCCCCCGCCCCCAGATCGAACAAACGGAAGCGGACACCGCCGGCATTCCATTCCGACGCCCCGCCTCGGAGGAGAGAAGGGAAGGGAGCCCCCGCCCAGATCTCCGCCGCCCGCCATGCCGACGCCCGCCGACCCAGCCGCCGCGCTCCCCCTCACCCTCGACCTCGAGGACTTCAAGGTGGGTCCCCCCTGCTCCCGCCCTCCTCCCTCCGATTCCGTCCTGATCCCGGCCGTCTCCGCCGCGACGCTCTCTGACCGTGCTGCGGCGTGCGGCGCAGGGAGACTTCTCGTTCGACGCGCTGTTCGGGGGCCTGGTGGACGAGCTGCTCCCGGAGTACCGCGGGGAGGACGACGCCGCGCCCGCGCCGCCGCCGCCCCCGCCCGTGCTCGGGGCGGCCCCGCCCGTCTTCCCCGCCGTCGACGAGCTGCTCGGGCTGTTCAAGCACTCGTGCAAGGAGCTCGTCGACCTCCGCAAGCAGGTCCGTCACGTTCCCGCCCCCTCCTGCCGATGCTGCTGTGAATGCTGGCTGTGGTCTACATGCCACGGCCTGCCCGCCTGACTGAATCGAGTGGTTGGTTGGTTGGCTAGTGATGTTGTCTGTACTGATGGTGCAGTGTTACTGGTTTTTGGTTGACAGATTGATAAGAGGCTCCAAAATCTGAAGAAGGAGGTGGCAGTGCAGGACGCCAAGCATCGCAAGACGCTCGGGGAGGTAAGTTACCATGCTTGCAGGGTTTTTATTTTTGTCCATGATTATTGCAATAGGTTTTGTTTCAGGAAAATAATTAATGACAAGCAAACGGATACATGTACATGGAACCAGAAAGAACTATAGGAAACCTACTGCTCAGAAAAGAAAAGTTCAAATTCCTTTCAATTGCAGCCTTTAAGCCTTAGATGACGGTTGCAGACCCACAAAGCTGTTTCACGTATATGTCTTGTTGCCTTTGTTATTTCTTTCCTCATGTGGGATCCTCAGATAAGAAATCAGACCCACTTGTGAATAATTTGATGGCTTGGCTCTGCTCACCCCTTTCTGCAAATATCAGATCAGCAGAGCAGATTTTTTTTTCAGTTGCAGAAAAGAGACCCCTTACCCTTTCTTTATACAAATAAAATGAAGGAAATCGATGAACTGACCCTAGTCTTTGTTATATTTAATGAGTCACATTTAACTGTACACCTTTCCAGTTCAGGAATAGGGTTAAAACAAGGGAGGCAATTTGTTCATATCTTTTAAATGACCAATAGAAATGGCATTCTGTAATGAAAGGTATGACCACATGAGCGAGTTGATTAATTGACCAAATAGTCAGCCCCCAGTTGACAGTTGCTATGACATTGGATATATTCATTTTGGAGAAGCCATGGAAGGGGAAATCACTCCCCACTCTCTCCAACTTAACATACTACAAAACATAATACAACAGGGGCGGATTGCCCTCTAGTTGTTGGGCTTTTCCTGTCAAGCGGAGGCTCTAGTCGAAGCCCATTTTGGTGGACAGAGGCCTTTACTGAACTAATTCTTGACAACCCTAAAAAATGCTGGGATTGTATACATACTAGGTGCAATATGGGTAAATGGCTAACTTTGGAAACACTAGTTACTATATGGTTTGCAAGGCGTCGCCTAGGTGATGAGGCGCTCGCAGGGGGGTAAGGCGTTCCCGATGCCTAGCCAAAATGGGGAGGGAGGGAGAGAAGAGAGTGCACGAAGAAGAAACAACGAACAAGGAGGTGAACCAGCAGGCAGTGCGGCTCTCTTTCCTTCTTCCCCATACTCGCTGGCTCCGGTGGCATTGCTACCACAGCTCTGCCCACTGGCTCCATAGCAATTGCTGGCACCGGTCTGCCCCTGCTCAGCTGCGGTGGTGGTGGTCTGAAAGGGGGTGGCGACGTGGCTCTGTTTGAGTAGGGGGAACTGACCAATTCCTGGCCGGCAGAGGCACTTGGGGTGGCGTCCTCATCCGCTCGTTGCTTCTGCAGAGTGGTGGCGTCGGGGACTGGAAAGGCAGCGCAGAGGCAAGACTCAAGAGGGTAGGATACGTGTGGTGGGTGGGGGAGCAGTTCTTTATTGGCTGTTGGCATGAGTTGGGATTTAGTAGGATACTGAGCTCATCTAATGTTTTGGTTGTGTCCCGTAAGCTTATTTTTCCTTTTTTTTCTCTAATTTATTTGTGAGTATGGTGTCTGCCTGTGCCTTGCTCGCCTTGCCACTAAGAGCCTAGGTGATAAGAGTGTGATGGGTCGCTATGGCTTGGCTTAATGCTTTAAGAACATCGGGCCAGAAGTCCTAATGAAATTCAACTTAGAATGACCATTCAAACTAATTGAGAGAAGACAACCAACCTGTTGATCAGTATATTCTTGTATACAATTTAACAAATGGCGTTGAACAAGTGGTTCATGTTTCTTATTCTTATTAATTGTTTTATTGTTCTTTTCAGCTTGAGAAAGGTGTGGATGGATTATTTGATAGCTTTGCTAGATTGGATTCCCGCATATCTAGTGTTGGTCAAACTGCTGCAAAAATCGGTGATCATTTACAGGTAATTTCTTCTGTGCAGGAGTAATGCCTGTAAATATTGGAACATATTATATGATTCTAAGGTTGTGCCTCTGCTCTTAGGTTTGGTTTCTTTTTTGTTAATTTTATGTTTAATTTCTGCTTCTCTTGGCTTTCAGAGCGCAGAATCCCAGAGGGAAACTGCTAGTCAGACTATAGATCTCATCAAGGTACCATACATGTTTGGTGCTAGTATGTTAAGTATTTCCATGGGATGATGTTTTTGCATGTTGTTAACTTAAATTGAAATATGCTTCTATTGCAGTACCTGATGGAGTTCAACAGCACACCTGGGGACCTTATGGAACTTTCTCCTCTATTTTCTGACGACAGCCGTGTTGCTGAGGCTGCTTCAATTGCACAGAAATTGCGTAAGCTATAACTGAGCTGTGACAAATTCTTATGCTGTTTTTCTTTCCTTCTGTAGGTTAACACTTTAGTTGATCAATATTTTGTGGAAAACACCATGCTAAGTTGATATGGGCATGTATTTTCCTAATTTATATATGGTGATTCTTGTTTTTTTAGCAGCATTGCTGGGCATTTATAATATCTAAACAGGACTCTTTCAAGCAAAATAGTAGTATTAGCATTTTTCTCATGATGTCAATGAACTCTGATGTTATTCGCACAATAAGATATAGCATATTGCTCATGTTGTTGCATGTTTTGATAATGTAGGATCATTTGCTGAGGAGGATGTTGGTAGACATGGTGTAACAACAGCTGTAGGCTCTGCAAATGCAAGCCGTGGTTTGGAGGTTGCTGTTGCAAATCTCCAAGACTACTGTAATGGTCAGTTTGTTTCCTTTCAGCCTTTCTATAGAGATTCTGTTAGTATGTGGTGGTGAATTATTATCTTTTGTGCAGAATTGGAGAATAGATTATTGGCTCGGTTTGATGCTGCATCACAGAGACGAGAGTTGTCTACAATGGCAGAATGTGCTAAAATATTGTCACAGGTATGCATTTATGCAAGGAACAGGGTACTGCATCATGCTCAGATTGCTTGGTTGAAGGGAAAGATTACAATGGATGTAGTGCATTTTGGCTGTGTTCGCTGAATTTTAGCAGCAGCAACAACAAATCCTTCTCATGGTCATTAGTGTTGAATTCCATGAACCTGGTTTATATTTTGCAATCAAGTTCTTGAACTGACTATTGGAGGAGGCCAATGACATGACCATCTTTTTTTGAAATTGTTGAGGTATTAGTTTTTTTAATAAAAAATGTAGCTGAAAACCTAGGTCTGCGGCTTTTAGTGGCCTCATGTACTGGTGAGCTAGGACTTGTCAGTTAGAAAATTGTGAACATTTGAAATTGTGTTTGGGCTTTAACAAGGCATAGGCAACTTGCTTGCTAGATATGCCTGAAAGGCTAATTGGATAAAACTAAATTATAAACCTCGGCAAGCTTAAGAGCCACATGAGTAACTTTTGTAGAAAGGAAATTAAGCTTATTAGTTAAGGCCGAATATATACTTGCTTTTTTGGCCCTGGTTTTAGCTTATGTACCCCTGTTAAGTCTGAGGGTAGGTTCTACTCTATGCAGGCCTATAATACTATCTAATTTTCTGTGTTAATTTCAAGAGTTTACTTGTTTTTCTAATATATAGTTTTCATGGTACATTGATTACAGTTTAATCGGGGAACCAGTGCTATGCAACATTATGTTGCAACCCGGCCAATGTTTATTGATGTCGAAATTATGAACACTGATATTCAAGTTGTTCTGGGGGATGAGGGTCTGCAAGCTGACGCCAATTATATTGCAGATGGTCTATCTCAATTGTACAAGGAAATTGCAGGTTTTTATGGGCTATATTCTTTACAGTACTTGTTTAGGAGCTATACTTTGATTTTACTTTTGGTAATCTAAGATATCATGCTTCTGTTTAGATACTGTGAGGAGAGAGGCAACTACAATAACTGCTGTCTTCCCTTCTCCAAATGAGGTCATGGCAATACTTGTGCAGGTAGGTATTTTAAATGGCACTCTGAGTCTGTATGATTGCTGTGATTTATAGAATAGTTTGAGTGATTTACTATTGTAATTTGCATTTCAGAGAGTGCTAGAACAAAGGGTAACAACTATTCTTGATAGAATTCTGATAAAGCCGTCTCTTGCTGCTTTGCCTCCTCTAGAAGGAGGCCACCTTCTACAAGTAAGTCTTGTGCTCGATAATATTTCCATTGTAGCTTTTTGCCACGTCATGTATGATGCCTTGCTGATCTCAAATTAAAATGACAGTATCTAAGAGTTCTGGCAGTTGCATATGATAAAACAAAAGAATTGTCCAAGGATTTGCAGTCTATTGGTTGTGGGGATTTGGATATCGAAGGTATCTCTTTTATTTCATACACTTTTTCTTCTTTTCATCTTTTATTGTTCCATGCAACTTTTGATCATTCTACAGTTCATGTGGTTATAGTGCTACTTTTGATCCTCGACTGAATCTTAATTATGTTGGTGCATTGTTCTTAAAAGGAATACATGTGTTTACCACATTCTATCTGTATAATGGATCTGAATAATGGGTGATTTCTATTTATTAGATAATAAGCATGTAGCATTACTATAATGTCACAACTTTAATTCATATTTGTAGTATGATTAACAATTTCAATTACTTCTGATGCAGTAGTCATTTGGTTTGGATGGCCTATTGGTTCATCAACTTAATTTTTTCAATTCAATGATACTATCCTTTAACATTTTGTAAGGCAGTTGCAGATTTGTTGGTTATCGTTATGATTTCCTTTTTTTTTTTGGTTTCCTTAGGTCTCACTGAATCCATATATGTTGCTCACAAAGACGAGTACACAGAATTTGAGCAGGCATCACTCAGGCAGCTGTATCAGTCAAAGGTTATAAATATGTGTATTATAAAATGTAACCATTTCAAGCATTGTTTCTCTGTAAAAAAAACTCAAGTACCTACATTATAAAATTGATCTGCTGTGCAGATGGCTGAACTGAGAGCCGAGGCTAAGCAACAATCTGAGTCAACTGGCTCAATAGGACGTGCAAAAGGCGCATCTTTGACTGCGTCACCGCAGCAACTGATATCTGTAACTGTAGTAACAGAATTTGTCCGATGGAATGAGGAAGCCATAGCCAGATGCACAATGTTGTTTTCTCAGGTTGGACCGATCCACCTAGCTGTTTCTTTCCTGATTCATTACTTGTCCTTGTGTATAGTGATTCCTTATGCTTGATGGTTTCATTTAGAGTTTCATTGCTGATTTGACTATATGAACTGGCAAAAATGTTCTATATTTGTTATACTTGAATATATTGCGTGATGAATAGATGCCACCAGTGTAAATACACATGTTATTTAAAGTTCAGAAGGTCTTCACTCTACAACTATTTTTTTCCCCACAAATCCTAAAGTCTTCTATTATGAATTTTAAGCAATAGGTGTGCCAATCTGAGCCGGTAGTGTTTTTTTTTTCTGTTTTTTTTTTCTTCGTATGGTACTTGCTTCTTTATTTCTCCTTAATATGATGACGGGCAGATGTTGCCAGTTCCAGGGGAAAAAACATAGAATATTTTCTTATGTGTATATTGTAAATAATTCCATATCTCATATATCTTGTCAACTGCTGTTCTATCTGGACTAATTCTAAGTGACATCTTTGCAGCCTACTACAGTTGCAGCTAACGTGAAATCCATATTTGCGTGCTTGCTGGATCAAGTAAGAACCACGGACCACTAATATATAAACAATATAGAAGCTAATGCCTCTCAGATGACAAAGTTTTGTTGCCATAGGTGAGCCAATACTTGACTGAAGGGCTTGAACGTGCTAGAGAGAGTTTAAATGAGGCTGCAGCTATGCGGGACAGATATGTCATCGGGTCAAGTGTTAGTAGAAGAGTGGCGGCAGCGGCTGCTTCTGCGGTAAGTCTTTCTTTTTCTTCAGTCTGGTTCATTTTTGGCAGTCAAATACGGCTCTGTCCAAAAATTATCATTATATGGGAGAATTATCTGTATTTCAAATATTTGCAGGCAGAGGCGGCAGCTTCTGCTGGTGAGAGTAGCTTTAGGTCCTTCATGATTGCCGTGCAGCGTTGTGCTAGTAGCGTAGCTATTCTTCAGCAGGTAATCTGTGCTGATAGCTATTTTTAAATTTGCAGCCTTGTCTGCTAGGAAATGAAGTTAATGAACCATGTTTGAATTTTTCTGTTCCTTGTCTGTAGTACTTCTCAAATACCATATCTCGACTACTCCTGCCTGTTGATGGTGCTCATCCATCTGCTTGTGAAGATATGGGGTCAGCAGTATCTGTGGTCGAGGCTGCTGCACACAAAGGACTGCTGCAATGTATTGATACTGTTATGTCTGAGGTGTGCACCTTTTGTCCTTTCCTTATATAAATTTTGTTAGACCACATTACTAGCTGTTTGTGCCTTGTTACTTAATGGTTGAATCACAGAAGTCACCTTTTTCATGTTACTAGCCATTCTGTATATTTGGTGATGCATAATTGCAATACTTATGGCTTGGCCTTGTAGGTGGAAAGATTATTGTCTTCAGAACAGAAGGCTACAGATTATCGGACACCAGATGATGGAGCTTTACCAGATCATCGGCCAACTAATGCTTGCATAAGGTGATCTGTTCTATTTTGAATATTTAGCATGGTCCAATATACTAACTTGTGTTTCTTGGTTATTTCAGAATTGTAGCCTATCTCTCTCGTGTTCTTGAGGTTGCATTCAATGCCCTTGAAGGTTTCAACAAGCAGTCCTTTTTGACTGAGCTGGTATGTTACCAATAAAGGACCTTGATTTGCTGTTCTTTTTGGGTGAATTACAGCCATGCAAGCAACATGGTTATGGAAAATCGATATCCTACAAGACACATAGGAAATGTTCCATTTTTGCACTGTAGTGGAGTGATGATGCAGAATATTTATTATTCCTTCTCATGTCTGCACAGCAGTGCTTTTGTCATTAGGTCTTGTGTACTTCATCGCAAATAGAAAATCCTAGTTACATGATAGCCTTCCTTCTTCACACTCCGTCCACCAGTAATCATATCAGATTTATGTGGGGTACAGAAGATATAAAGTAAATTACATTTAAGGGTGGGCCTGGTGCAGTGGTAGGGGCTCTCCACTTGTGTCCTGGAGATCCTGGGTTCAAACCAGCCTCTTTCCAATTTATGCAGGGATAAGGCTGTCTAGAAATTCCCTTCCCTGGACCACTCCTTGTGTGGGAGTTTTCAGCACTGGGTGTGTGCCCTTTTCATAGAGATCTAAGCTTGCACGATTGCCTCAAGCAGGTCTTTGAACTTGCACAACATATGTTTAGGTCCCTAAACTTGTAAATGTGGTTCAACTGGATATGCTGGCATTAAGCTGTTGACGCAGCATAGAGGTGGCAACACCCCTCCTTTAGAGGGCAAACAATGTGGTGCTCTGTGTGGGCTGATACATTTTTTCTTTTGCTATCATTGTGTGGGCTGATACTGATGCCACTCCGCTAAACTGCTCATGAATTCCCATGGGCAGTTTACTGACTTGCTTGATCTGCAAGTTGAGGACCAAATTTACTGGCTTGATCTGCAAGTTCAGGACCTACTACTCAGTTTACAAAAGGAATGTATTACAAGTGAACACATTTAAGCATTTGAGCAAACTGCTGCCATGCTGCGTACATGTGTGCTATTGCTGATATTCATTTTGGTAATGGTGACTATTCTAATATTCTATGCATCTTTTTATTGCCATTAGGGAAATCGCTTGCATAAGGGGCTGCTAAATCATTGGCAGAAGTTCACATTTAGTCCCAGGTACTCTTCTATCATTTCCAAACAAATAAAATTCTGCATCTTTTTTTGTCTTCTGGTTCGTGACTGTCTTCAATTCAGTTTCTCTTGAACAATATTTTGTTACTCCTGTGATATTTCACATCCATATTTTATTTGCGCGATGTGATAATATCGGATTCATCGTTTATCTTTCTAAAATGGTAAATTGAGCATAAGGATCGAGCAAACAGCCTTGAGTTGATTGGATTACAACTTTGGATAGTTTCTCTTCATTTGCCTTTGTGATCTATGTGAGTTTAGCAACTCAATTTATAAGAGCATGCTTTGTCTACCTCTTAATATTCCGCTTTATTAAGCTGTACCAAATACATTCTGCTTTATTGAGCTGCCCAGTAGTGATTAAATGTTCCATGGCCTTTACCCTTTAACCTGTTTTAAGTTAAAAAAATGCAAGGCCAAATCATTAGTTAACTCTGTTGAGATTTTTAGTTTTGTGCCACCGTGTTAATTACTGTATCCATATTTGCCATTGGTTTTGTAATATTTATACTCATGCCACCAGTGTAAACTTTGTTCCATACAAGCCAGCATTTCGAGTGGCGTGAATCAAACAAGTTTTGACACTAAAATTGGTAGGGTGGTGGCATAAATGGGTCAAGTTTTACACAGTGATGGCATGAGTCCAAATATTACAAAAGCAATGGCAATTGTTGAGACCACAATTGGCGCAATAGCACAAACCTCTTTTTTCCCCAAAGAATGTTTTGAAGACGTTTGCGCTCTCCTTACTATCTGGTTGCTTTTTAGATTGCTATTATTTGATACAGATTTATGGTATTAGGGATGAAAGTGGGCACCCAATGATTAGGTCGCTATATTAGCTCATTGATAATCCTGCACGAGTTACGTAAATGTGCATATTTATCAAAGTTGTGATTGATGGAGTGGTCATATCTAGTTTGAGTTGCAGTAATGACCATGGACCACTATAACTGGTGTGCATGCCAGCCATTACATAAAGTAAAGGTTATCTTGGTAGAGCCTGACTTCGTAGTGCCATTTCTGTTTTATTGTAGTGGTGGCCTGCGGTTGAAACGTGACATAACTGAATATGGGGACTTTGTTCGAAGCTTCAATGCCCCCTCCATAGATGAGAAGTTTGAACTGCTGGGAATGTAAGTCTTGCATCTGGGGTTTCTGTCATGATGTTTGTGCCAATTTTTCGCTAATCTTTACTCGGATCTTATGTTTGCAGTGTGGCGAATGTTTTCATTGTTGCTCCAGAAAGTTTAGCATCGCTGTTCGAAGGAACCCCAAGCATCCGGAAGGATGCCTTGAGGTTGTGTCTGCATAGAAAACGTTTAATGATATTTCCAGAATAATTCATGGTTTTGTTTACATTTGAGGTTGTGACTGAGGTTTGATTTACATTTCAGGTTCATTCAGCTCAGGGATGATTATAAGACGGCGAAAATTGCTTCGATGCTTAACAATATCACAGCCGAATGATTGGTATTGGTACTGGGAGCTCATGATGTTTGAGCAGCATGCACATTGTTGCTGTGGATCTAGGCAGTGCTAGACTCTCGAATGTCCATCGGTTTGCGCAAATGGTTCCTGACAATTGCTGCCGCCTGTATAGCTGAGCTTCGTGATTACTTTAATTCTTTGGGTTCCCATTATCTGTTACCTTTTACTTTTATTTCGGGCTTGCTCAATTTGAGCTGTACATGTGGGTTCAGGTTCTCAAGATAGATATTGTACCTGTATAAAGCATTAATTATGTAGAGAAATTTATTTCTGTTGCTACACACTGTTTGTGGTATTTGCAGCCAGCCAGTCAAATAATCGTTATGACAATGGCCCGTTTATGGTTTCTGACTTTCTGATCACTGCTGTACGTTCCTGAGCTGAGCCGTAGAAGGAACTGTCATTTTGAGATTCAGACTCCTCACTGACGTGTGGCACCAATCGCAGTAGCCACGTGTCAGCGGAGGGAATCCTTATGCAGTGCTGCAGAGAAAATTTATATGCTCATTGCAGAATGAAGGTTATAAATAATTATAAAATTACCCTTATTAACTTATTACTGATATTATGATCCCTTTGAGTACTCTTATTAATGAAATTGCAATATAATGCCCCCTTGGTCTTCATGTGATCTTGTGGGAATGGCACAGGGCGCGAACACGCAAAGTTAGGGACAGGAACGACATTCGACAACAAAAGGCAGGGATAGCCATTATTTGCTTACACGTGATGAGGGCATAGAATATTACCATGGGCACGCAAAGGGCAGGCAGCTTGCTAAAGTAACAAAGATGCATAGAACGTGCGACTAAGCCTTAAGGCCCCGTTTGGCAGGGCTTCGGCTCTTCCAAAAACAGCTCCGGTTCTGGCTCCTCAGATGGAGCGGCTTCTCTGGTAGAGTTGGAGCCATTTTAGAAAATGTTTGGCAAAACAGCTTCACTTGTTAGATTGATGTGTAAGCCGCGTGAAGCCACGATTTCATAGCTTCACCTTGCCTGTGTAAGCCGTCGACAGCTTCAGAACCGGCTTCACGTGTGAAGTCGGTCCTAAAACAAACGTTTGGGAGGGCTTCACGTGAAGCCGCTCGTGAAGCCCTCCCAAGAGCCGTGCCAAACGGGGCCTTATTCTTTTCTTTTCACCAGCTAGCACTTGCTGTGCGTTACTACGGGTAATATAAATTTTATCTAAATTTACATGAGACTATTAGGCCATGTGACCGTGCGAGATATTGATTGTCCAGACTCCTATTGGGATTAGGATTGATTCATTCGGTTCCGACTAGGAATCCGATTGACGGACTGAGGAATTATTACTTGCTTTAGAGATAGAGATAGATAAGATATAGAGATTTTGTGGATTTGATTTTCTCTTTTGGCAATCTAATAATTAATGCTACTAGTCCAACTTTTTGGCCCGTGAATTTAAGGGGTGTTTGGTTTGGTGCCATTATTATCGTCTTGTTTCTTATTAATTTTTTTTATTTGGATTGTAGAAATTTAAATGGGTCGATCCATCATCACGTACGTCATCTCTTGCAAGCCATCCTACCAAGGAGCTTAGTAAAGCCTTGCTGCTCCATGAATGAAGTAGTGTATTTGTCAAGAAACCATGCATGCATGCATGCATGGTCCATAAGATAGCAGCAGCAGTGGCCGGAGGCCGGGAACCTTGCATTGCATTGCATTGTAAGCCTGCGCTGCTGCTTATTCAAGGGCTCGAGCTTCAAGCTAGTTGGCCAGATACTAGTGAGCATCGAGTTTCTTTAATTTCGATCTGTGACATCACACAAGAAATTGAACACACGACGAGCGAGCTAGCTTAGATCGAAGAGGGGGAAAATAATAGAAGAGGATGGTCGATCTGGTGGATGCCATGATCTGGTGGGACAAGTGGCAGCTTCGCGTCGTCGTGGTGGGCAGCCTCGTCCTCCAGTGGTTCCTCCTGGTGGCTAGAGCTGTAAATCTGGGCCGTGCTTAATGGACTGGCACGAGTACGGCCCGAAAACCTGGGCACAAAGCCCGGCCCAGGACGAAAACAACTGGGCCGTGCTGGCACGGCACGAAGGGCGGGCTGGGCCGTGCCTGAGATTTCGGCCCATCGTGCCGCCCGGCACGATGGGCCGAAATCTCAGGCACGGCCCAGCCCGCCCTTCGTGCCGTGCCAGCACGGCCCGGTGTCCTGGGCCGTGCCTGGGCCGGCCCGGCAGCTGCAGATCTGGAGGATCACTAGTGTTAATTTCTTGTAATTTTTATCATTGTGGAAAAAAAAACCTTTCAAATGGTGGTATTCATGATCTGTGGGCCGTGCTTGGGCTGGCACGGCCCGAAGGTGGCCCGACGTGCTTTTGGGCCGTGCTGGGCCGTGGTTTCAGGTCTTAGGCCCAGCACGGCACGGCCCGGTAAAATTCCATGCCTTATCGGCCCGGCACGGTTCAGCCCGAAGCACGATGGGTCCGTGCCGTGCCGGCCCGGCACGGTTCAGCCCGAAGCACGATGGGTTCGTGCCGTGCCGGCCCGGCACGGCCCAACTTTCAGCTCTACTGGTGGCTGCCCCCATGCGCAAGTACGTCATCCCCCGGCTGTTCCGGACGTGCATCTGGCTGGCCTACATCAGCAGCGACGCCCTGGCCATCTACGCGCTGGCCACCCTCTTCAACCGCCACGCCAGGGCCACCGGCGATAAGCAGCCGGCGAGCCCCCTGGAGGTGCTGTGGGCGCCCATCCTCCTGATCCACCTCGGCGGGCAGCGGGAGCTGACGGCCTACGAGATCGAGGACAACGAGCTGTGGACGCGGCACACGGTGACCCTGGTGTCCCAGGTCACGGTGGCCGTGTACGCCTTCTACAAGGCGTGGCCCAGCACCAGCGACGACCGGAGGCTGCTGGCGTCGGCGATCCTGCTCTTCATCACCGGCTTCCTCAGCTTCTGCGAGAAGCCGTGGGCCCTCTACAGGGCCAGGATCAACAGGCTCACCGCCGTGTCCGCCATGCTCGACGAGGAGCCCGATGATGCTGGCAAACTCGGCTTCTGCTGCTTCACTACCGATAAGTTGAAGAAGTGATGGGCGGCGGCCGATGGGCATCAGCTGTCGGAGAGGGACAAGGTGCACATGATCCTCTCGGACCTGTCTCTGTACGCCGCCGCGGATGATCTGAAGCAACCCCTGAATCCTCTGGATCCCGGCGAGGACGTCCTGCGCTGGCTCCGCAAGGCGTTCCGGCTCATCTACACGCGGGCCAACATGACCACGCCCGCGTACGTGGCCTACCACCTGCTGCTGGTCCCGTCCCTGCACGCCGCCGCCATCGCGCTCTTCGCCACCATCCCCAGCAAGCGCCGCCGCTACGACGGCACGGACGTCGAGGTGACGTACATCCTGATGTGCCTCACCGCCGCGCTGGACGTGCTGGCGGTGTGCGTCCGCGGCCTGGTGCATCTGTGCCTGCTCATTGCGGGTGTCCCGGCCCTGTGCGAGACCATCCCCGAGTACAACCTCGTGGACTCGGTGCTCCGGAGGATGCGGACGTGCCCCGGGTGCCTCCTAAAGTGCGCCGCCTGCGTGGGCTTCAGCGAGGAGTTTTTCCATTTCAGGCGGCGCCGCGATCGCGAGCTGTACGCCATGGTGAAGGATTCCTTGGTCTTAGACGTGCTCAAGGTTGGGAAGGTGAAGGCGCTCAAGGGCCTCGATCTTTCCACCTACAGAAGCTTCGCCGGGGCCACCGAAAACTGGGCGCTAGGTGACGACCTCACAAGGGTTTGTAGCACCCGCATGAGGCGCAGCCTCCGAGCATCGTTCGACAAGAGTGTGCTCACCTGGCACATGGCCACAGATCTCTGCTTCCGCATGCTGCCATGCCACCTGCAGACACGGCGGCGTCTCATTATTATTCTCAGCAGCAGGAGCAGGCGGGCCTGTCTGCTGCCGGCCCCAGCAGCTCCCACCACCACTCTTCCTCTGACCATGAGCTCCACCTCCGTCGTCAGCTGTGCACGCAGGCAATCTCCAACTACATGGTCCACCTGCTCAACTTCCGCCCCGAGATGCTCATGACCGGCAGCAGGAAGCACCTCTTCACCCGGGCCCAGCGACACATGAAGTGCATCCTCGCCGCCCAAGACGGCATCCGGCTCAAGCTCCAGAGAAAGCAACACCTCGATGCCGCAGACCTGATGAAGATCAAGCACCAGGCGCAGGCGGATGATGATCATTCAACAAAGCACAGGCGGCGCTACGCAGCCGATCTCATCCGCGAGGCTTGCGAGCTCGCAGAGGAGCTGATGGGCATCGACAACGACGAGACCCGGGGCCGCTTGATGTACCGCGTCTGGGTGGGCATGCTCTGCTACTCGGCCAGCATGTGCAGGGGCTACCTCCATGCCAAGAGCTTGGGTGAGGGAGGCGAGTTCCTCTCCGTCATCTGGCTCCTCATCTCGCTCAAGGGGGGCGAGACCTTGGCGGACAAGCTTCAGATGCCGGAGACAGAAGATGGCGACTGGGACTGGAACGTTGTGCATACGGACGAGGTCGAGGTGTAATAATTTCTTCTCATGCTTGCTTCTCTTGTATTTTCGGTTGGTTTTTCGATCTTCCGCTGCATGCATCCATCAGTCCCCGCACCGTGTGCATGCAGCTTGCATGCCTCAGCTCTTATATAAATAATCTACAGTAATAGTACAACCCAGCTGTTTGTTAATTTGTGCTTGTAATTGTGGAATCACAAATCATGCACAAGCTGAAACACACACATGGTCCTAGTTACCAGTGACGAGGGACCGAGGAGAGATCGATAGTAAGCCTATATATCGTTTTAGATACTATGTATAGTATTTTGTTATAATGCATCTAGGTGCTGCAACTGGATTGTGTCCGGTCGCAACCGGGTGCGTGGCTCTGAGCTGCAACCGGTTCGCGTCCAGTTGCAAACCGTTCTGTCGAGTTGCAATTGATCTACTCTTTCAGTTGTAATCGATGTATAATCTCTCGGTTAGCAACTGCAGGGTGAGTGCATTTTGCATAGAGAATGCACCTTGTTGCATTTTAGTCTCGTTGTGTGGGCATGTGCATGTCTGCCCTTATGTTGTAGAATTACACACAGAAACCATGCATACTGTATTAGAATTTACATAATAAATCTATTATTTTATTATTTGGCCAATAAACGGAGTCTTCACGTTCACTCTCAAGCCCTAGAAATTCCCACGTTAATCTGAGAAAAATAGAAAAATAAAAATTACCTACCACTGCAATTATGATAAAAATTAGCTTAAAATACCCTTGTGCCTAATTAAAAATCACCCACCAATGCCATTATGAAAAATTAAATATACAATATCATTTAGCTATGTGTCAGTTACAAATATATACTATTAATAAAAACTAAAGCTAACAACAATCAATCAAAATAAAATAAAAATAAGAATAATTATCTGCATAATATTATTAAAGCTCAACAAATCGAATTGTTATTATAGGTAGATCATATAGTTGAAATGTTTTAATCAATAATAAGACATAATTTACGATAATAAACAAGATGATGTATGGTTAAAAAATAGTATAATCTTTAAGTAAGGATACAACGACATATAATTTTTTGAATTTTTAATACTATCCGCGCAAATGCGCAGGCTATATGGTTAGTTAGATTTATTTATGTTGTAGCTAGCTACAGTCATGAGTCATGAGTCATGACACGGAGATGGAGATCTAATAAAAGAATGATCTTAGCCTGGCCCTCAAGAATGCATACGGACTTGAGAACAAGCTCACCACTACCGGATTCACTGGCTTTGCCGAGTGCCGGTTACACTCGGCAAACGCCACTCGGCAAAGCCTCACACGGCAAAGGAATCTTTGTCGAGTGTCGGATTTCGGGCACTTGGCAAAGACTTTGCTGAGAGCCTTGGCACTCGGCAAAGCAACCACATGGCGCCACCCTGGGCCGGCACTTTGCCGAGTGGCTCGGCAAATAGTTTTTTTACAGTGAGTTGCAAAAACAATGGAACTAAATTAACATAATACAAGAAAACCTATTATTTCATGCATAATTATTTCAAACTCAAATTAACATAATTTGAATTTCAAGTTTCAAGATTTTATGCAAGAAAACCTATTATTTCATGTGTTTCTAAAGTCGAATTGAATTTATATCAACAAATTTGTTTTGATGAGGTATGTATAAAAAATTTAGTGACTACCAACTAAATAATTTGCCAAAATAAAGCAACAAATTATGGTTCATGCTTTCATGCAAAAAAACCTATTATTTCATGCGTTTAAAGATCAACTTAAAACTAAATATAATGATTTTCAATGTGTGCCAAAAAATAATTTAATATATAGATAACAAATTCAAAAATTAACCAAATTTTCACAAGACACATGTTTTGTAGTTATTTCTCTATATAAAAAGTTTCACATTGAAAATCATATGCGACTTTCATTTCAACCACAAATCCAACCGGATACTACACATCTCTCCGAAACTTCTTCGGAGATTCTCCGGCTTATAAGTGGCGTACACTGTCACATGTCCGAAACATTGTCAATTTTTTTCCACTCTATCCTCGCATGAAACCAAGAGATTTGCACAATTCCCATGATTTTCAGACATTGCATGCTATTTTTGGTTTTTTCCGAACGTCCGTGCACAAGCTTGTGATCAAATTTCTTGATAAAGATGCTTCAACTTTTAAGTTCTTTCTCGCATACGGCATCAGTTTTGATTCAGGTACATAAATATCAAATTTCCATTCATTGATTTCGAAATTTCGACCCACTTCTAATTTTAAATTTACTTCGACGGATTATTCCCCGCAAACAAAAAAATTAAAGAAAAATAGTAAACCAATCAATAAAATTATTTTATGTTACTAGGAATTACATTATCAAATTTAAGTGGAGACCAAAAAAATTTGAAGGCCCAAAATTTTTTTTTTAACCAAGTTTGTCGAGTGCCTGGGCACCAGCACTCGACAAAAGAAGCTTTGCCGAGAGCCACGCCAGCGCACTCGGCAACATTTCTACTTTGTCGAGTGCCAGCTGGAGACACTCGGTAATATTTCACCTTTGCCGAGTGCCAGCTGGAGGCACTCGGCAAAGAGTTGACGCCGTCAGCCCCCCTGACGGGCGGCGCACGGCGGGCGCGCGTGCTGGGCACGTGCTCGAGCTTTGCCGAGTGCCGCCCGGCCAGCACTCGGCAAAGGAGACACGTTGCCGAGTGCCTTGATTTGCCGACGGCCTGCACTCGGCAACGCCCGGGCCGGCATGCCGTGTGCCAGATTCCTGCTGAGTGTCCGCGGCCTGGCACTCGGCAAACCATATCTTTGCCGAGTGCCCGTGGTCTGGCACTCGGCAAAAACCGAGACATTCGGCAACTATCGGTTTTCCGGTGGTGCACGGGCTTATCTATATCTTCTTCGGGCTTCACCATTTCCAGGCCGGCCGATTTGTCTCTGTCTCTGTTCCTGCTTGATGCTGCTCCTGAGCTCTTCCTTGTCAACGCCTACGACGCGGCCCAGCACCGTGTAGCCCTGCTTGAGCAGCAGAAACGTCGGCAGGGCCTCCACTGTCATGCGCTGCGCGAATTGCTGCATCCAAGATAGTCATCAGCGGCGTTCCGATCCGTTCAAATAATGAACTCGTGCGCGCAAAACTAAAGTTACCCTGAATTTGGTGATGTCAAGCGAGCAAAAGTCAGCATAGTCTTGCAACTCGTATGCAAGTCCTCTCCCGGGGGGGTTTCCATCTAGCACCTTGCTCATGTATTTGCACGGTTCCGACCACGGCGCCGTGAACTCCAGCACCAGCTGAGAATTGAGATGCGATACAGTGACGATGAGCAGATCGATCGAGAAGCAGCTAGCTAGCCCATGGTATATTTTTCCTTTCCATCAGAGATTCAGAGATGAGAGAAGAAACGCACCAACTTGTTGCCATTCTCAGCATTGCTCATGATTCCTTGAGCTCCTGCCCATCGGCGACGGACTTCACGGTGATCTTCGTCGTCGACGATGGTGCTTCCATCTTTTGCTTTCCTGCTGAGAAGGCCGGGATTCCGCTGTTGTATATTCAATAAGTTGATGAAAAAGAAAGTAGTGCAACAAGTCATAAGACAAAAAAACAAATAGAAATCACTAGAAAAGAGGAAAAGCACTGTGCTTATATTACATGCATACATCTCTCCTTGCTTTAAAAAAAAAAAAGTAGCTCGATCGCGGATCGTGTAGAAACGGCAGTGCTGGGTCATAGCTTTACAGGGCCGGAAAGAGGATGGTTACTGTAGTATCATTGTATCAAATCATCAATTAATTATCATCATTAGATTCGTCGCGAAAAATTACACCCATCTCTAAAATTTTTTTGCAAATAGACTTTATTTAGCACACCATACATGCGAGATTCTTTTGTAGCGCTAGCTAGCCCTTTGAAAGCAAACAAGGCCTATATGCTCGTAAAATTTTCACGCAATATCTGACTTCTCCGAGAAGGTAAGGTGAACGATTCCAAGCTTTGTTTAGTGGTTTTTCTTTGTTAAAAGCGAATCCGTACATTCCTGATAGCAGCATCCTCGAGTCTTTTTTTACTGATTATTTCTAGTGTCTAATAATGTCGCATCCTATGTAGCAATACACTAGCAACGTTGTCGCTCTTGTTTGTGACCAACACAACAAGAGAAATATGAGTATATATTGGACTTTCCTTGCTCAAGACCTAAAAGACGCGGTGGGCATCGACTCTTCTCTTTTCCCCTTCTACAGTAAAACAGGGCGGAAAAAGGCAAAGCCGATTCCGACCCCCCCCCCCCCCCCCCCTCCGACGGTCTCGGACGGAGTAGATCGACGTCCGGCATAGCTATAGCTACTAGGTTGTACATTCTAGTAGGCTAGGTTTGCTCATTGTCGTAGTTGACGACGGAGCTTAGGGTTTCGGCGGCGGCGTCGCTGCAGGTCCGACAAATAAAGTGCATCTAGCTCTTCTCCGACGGTGATGGCGGTGTATCCGGCATCAGCTCCGGCGAGGCAGCTGCGTGGTGCTTTTGCTCTTTTGGCTTCGACTCCGACGGTCGGGAGGTGTTCTTTTGTGCTGACGGCGGCGGCGCGGCCATTAGCTGCGACATCTCCTGCAGCTCCGGTGTCCGAGTCAAGCTTTTGGTCCTCCGTGGCGAGTCCAGCGAGGTGTTCTTCGTGATCCGTCCTGTGAGGTTAGTTTGTTCCATTCGATTTGCGTTCGGATGGGAACTTTTCTCTTCCTGGTCGTCTTCCTCAGTGGAGATGGCTGTGGATTGGGGTGATGCTCTGCTTTCTTCGAGTTCGACGACAGCGGCGCTGGTTCCCCTTTTCCCTTGCCATCGCCGGAGCGGCAGCGCTGATGGTCATTCATCGTACTTAATACGTCGTCGAGGTGGTTCGCGTCGTCGAGGTGGTTCGTCGTCGTTTGCCCCTGCAGCAGATTCCAAGGCTTGGAGCTGTGCTTTGGTTGTGGCATGTGGATCTTTATCCGGACTGTCTGCCTCTCATCATGTTGTCCTCACCTGGCGATGCGACGGGCGGCGGAGGGTGCCGGAGATAAAGAAGAAAGGAGGCCTCTTGTGTGCGCTTCTTGTATTTTCTTTTAAGTTCATGGGTGCTCCTATAAAATGGGTTTGTACTGTGCGTGTACGTGCAATATAATCCCATTCCGTTCGGAAAAAAAAAGGTTTGTGTTTCTAAAAAAAAGGGATATTTATCAGGTATGTCCTAGGTTCTAAACTTTTCTCCATATATGAGGCATTCCCTAATCCCAGAATTCAGGCCCCGTTTGGGAGGGCTCCCGCCTGCTCCGGCTTTGGTATTGTAGCCGTGCCAAAGAGGCCCTCAGTTTGACCACCACGTTCAGAAAACTTACGCTACCCGGCGTTCAAAAATAACAAATAACATATAGGAATTTGTGCAGCTATAGACATTTTTTCTGCATCCAAAAATTACATATTTAGCAAAGAAAATGTGTTTTCTCATGTTTTTAAATTTATATGAGTAAATGTTTTCATAGATAAAAACATTTACTAAATAAACAGCATGTACAGAATATTATATTGAAAGGACCATCTATATGGAAGAGAAAGAGGATAAGGTGCTCATCTGCACCACAATCACATGTGCTCTAAATGTTCAAGCAAGACATTTGTCCACTTGGTAAGATACGGTTTCAGCTGTCAAAAAAAATTATTCCATCTAATAAAGTATTCTTAGCTGGCCCACATTAACTCTGTTCGGCAGCTCCAGCAGCTTCCACCCCAACAGTATTTTCCTCTCACACCGCTCCAGCACCAATTTTCAGTCACCAGTCAGCCAACAGTATTTTTCTCTCACGCCACTCCAGCCACCAGGTCCAGTCCAGCGAACAGAAGCATTGTGTGGAAGGTGAGACGAACCAAGAAAAGATTGCAACTCCACTCCTTTTGAAAAAAAAAATATTCCAATTCCAAGTTCTCTAGTCCTTTATGAATATGTAGTTTTCTTTGAAGAAATAAAATTAAAAATATACAGAAGGCTAGAAAAAAAATATTCAACAAATGTTTTCCTGTGGCCAAAAACACATTTATTTCAGGTCATGCGTCAATCTCCTTCATCCCTTCTCCCATATTTTCCCTCTTTTCCCTGGCATGCTTCCTTTCTTTCCATTTTGTTCCCTTCGGCCTTTTTAGCATGCACATGACCCAAGAGAAAAAAACAGGCCTTCATGTGTGTTTCACTACTATAACCAACTGGCCCATGCGCATTGGGCCGTTTGCAGTCCAGTCCAGCCTATGCCATTGAAGCAAACCCACTATCAGAACTGTGTCAGCCCAGGACGCAAGCCTAGCAAGGTCTCACCGTCTCATTAGAGAAAGGCCACGCCACTCTGTTCCTGACGATTTTTCTTTAAACTGTCAGCTTCACTGTGGTAAGCATGAGTGAGGTACCACAAAGCAAGCACTGAACCAATCTCACGCGCCAAGACGTGACTCGTTACGATGCCTACACACATACACACACACACACACACACACACACACACACACACACACACACACACACACACACACACACACACACACACACACACACACAATCCTATCTATGATCTCCGGTCAGATCAAAACTAAGAACACAATCAACCATAGTTTACTGCAATCCTTGCCTGTAAACAATTTTGTTCTAATCAGTTTGGCACGCAACGACGTTGTTATCATTGACTTGACCTTGTTTAGATAATTAGCTAGCTACATGACAATTTCCCGTTAAACTGTCAGCTTCAGAGTTTCAGACATGAGATGCAGCAACAAACCACTGAACAAACCACCTGCCGAGACGTGCCTTCCGACCTCAGATCCGAACCAAGAACACCATCAACGATAGTTTACTGCGATGCTGGCTTACCTGTAAAGAATTTACTTCTTGTCAGCGTGGCACGCAGCAACGTAAACCGTTGACTTGAACTTCTTCAGATAATAAGCAAGCGACCTCACATGACATGGATAAAGCAAGGTCACCTGCAATGCAAGTACCATCCAGCCCAAATCAACGCCCCCCCCCCCCCCCCCAATCAATGAGCCATGAGCTCCCTCGCCGCCGCGTCCACACTGCTGCTGATCGCTGTCAGCTTGCTCCACGCATCGCCACGCGCCGGAGCGGCTCGCCGCAGCCTCAACCGGGGCGACGCCATCGCCGTCGAGGACCATGCCGCAGACTTCCTGGTGTCCCCGGACGGCACCTTCGCCTGCGGGTTCTACAACGTGTCCCCCACCGTCTTCACCGTCTCCGTCTGGTTCGCGCGAGCCGCCGGCCGCACCGTGGTCTGGACCGCCGCGCCCGCGCGCCCCGTGCACAGCACGGGCGCCCGCGTCGCCCTCGACCGCCGCGGCGGCGCGCTCGTCCTCACGGACTACGACGGCGACGTGGTCTGGAATTCCACCGCCGCCCAGACGGCGGCGCGCGCCCGGCTCCACGACACGGGCAACTTGGTGCTCGAGGACGCCGGCGGCAACACGTTGTGGCAGAGCTTCGACAGCCCCACGGACACGCTGCTCCCGGCGCAGCGGTTCACGGCGGCGAGGCACCTGGTGTCGCGCGGTGGCAGGGGCAGGCTGCTCGCCGCCGGCTACTACAGCCTGGGCTTCAGCGACTACGCCATGCTCTCCCTCTTCTACGACAACCACAACTTCTCCAGCATCTACTGGCCCAACCCCTACAACAACTACGTCGCCAACAAGCGCAAGATCTACAACTTCACTCGCGAGGCCGCGCTCGACGCGCTCGGCCAGTTCCTCTCCAGCGACGACGCCGGCTTCGTCGCCGCCGACCTCGGCGCCGGCGTCAGGCGGCGCCTGACGCTGGACGCCGACGGCGACCTCAGGCTGTACAGCCTCGACGCGGCGACGGGGGCGTGGACGGTGGCGTGGATGGCGTTCGGCAACCCCTGCATCATCCACGGCGTCTGCGGCGCCAACTCGGTGTGCCTCTACGCGCCCGCGCCGGCGTGCGTCTGCGCGCCGGGGCACGAGCGCGCCGACGCCGGCGACTGGACCAAGGGATGCAGGCCGGTGTTCCGGCGCGACTGCTCGCGGCCAACGAGGCTGGTGGCGCTGCCGCACACCGACTTCTGGGGCTACGACCTCAACGACGGCGAGATCACTCCGTTCGACGCGTGCGCGCAGAGGTGCCTGGGCACCTGCGCGTGCGTGGCGTTCCAGCACAAGCAGAACATGGAGTGCTACCTCAAGAGCGTCCTCTTCAACGGCAGGACGTTCCCGGGTTTGCCGGGGACCGTGTACATCAAGGTCCCAGCCGACTTCGACATGCCGGAGTTCCAGGTGCATCAATGGCGGGAGCACGGTGGCGCCCTCGCCATCGATGAAGACATCCCCCGGTGCGACACTGGCAATGGCAGTGCAGAGGTTCTCCTTCATGTCTCCACCGATAATGGCGCGAGAGATGTGGGGAAGCCAGTGTGGCCGTACTTGTACGGATTCCTTTCGGCGATACTCGTCGTCGAGGCGGTCGTCATCGGGTTCGGCTGCTGGCTCTTCTCCAGCAGGGGTCTCTTCAGGCCATCAAGGGTGTGGGCAGTTGAGGAAGGCTACAAGCTGATGACCAACAACTTCCAGAGGTACACCTACTCGGAGATCAAGAGAGCCACCGGCAACTTCACCGACGTCATTGGCAGCGGCGGCTCCGGCGTCGTTTACAAGGGGATCCTTGAGGACGACAGGATGGTGGCCGTCAAGGTGCTCAAGAACGTGAGCCAGAGTGAGCAAGAGTTCCAGTCCGAGCTGAGTGTGATAGGAAGGATCTACCACATGAACTTGGTCAGGATGTGGGGGTGCTGCTCTGAGGGAAAACACAGGATTCTGGTCTCTGAACACATTGAAAATGGGTCACTTGCAGAGATGCTGTTTGACAGGGAGAAGGCGTCGGATACTGTTCTTGATTGGAATCAACGGTTTCAGATCGCTTTAGGCGTTGCAAAAGGATTAGCGTACCTTCATAGTGAGTGCTTGGAATGGATCATCCACTGTGACATGAAGCCTGAGAACATACTTCTGGACAAGGACTTGGAGCCTAAGATAACCGATTTCGGGTTGGCGAAACTGCTGAACCGAGACGGTTCCGATGCGAATCTGTCCCGGATCAGGGGAACCAGAGGGTACATGGCCCCAGAGTGGGTGTCATCTAGCTCACCGATCACAGAAAAGGTTGATGTGTATAGCTATGGAGTGGTGCTACTTGAGCTGGTGAAGGGGGTTAGGGTTTCAGAATGGGTGATCCATGGGGTTAAGTTTGCTGACATGGATACTAGGATGGTTGTTAAGGCAATCCATGATAAGATGGAAAACAGCGATCAGGAAAGATGGGTGAAGGATCTTATCGACCATCGACTGAATGGTGAATTCGATCATGTGCAAGCGAAGGCGATGCTCAAGATCGCCGTTTCATGCCTGGAGGAAGACAGAGGCAAGCGGCCCAACATGAGCACTGTTTTGCAGGCGCTCATGTCAGTTGAAGATGAAGCAAGGTGACAGTCTTGTTTTTGCTGTCCGTCCATGTTTCGTTGAACTGAAATCTTTATCGTCAATGCAGCACTCTGATGTCGGTTAGCTTATGTACTGTAATTATTTCAGGCTACTAATTTTCTCTAAGGGGTTAACATTACATTGTGTTGAACTACAGGGTTTGAAATGAATGCTTCTATTGCTATTCGCCAAGGCTTCCCTCTTTTTTTTTCTTTGGCATTGCAATCACAACTGCTTGCCGTTTACGGCTAAACAAAGGCAAAAGATTATTCTCAAGAGTAAATGCCCAAACAAAATTACCACTTGCAACCTAGAAATCATACTTGGTTACTGGGGTTGCTCAAAAGCTACTAGCTGTAAGAGTTCGCAGAGACCTCGAGGCACCTAATTCTGATCATACAACACGCCTACCAAGACCATTTGTTCACAAAGTCAGCGCTAAAGATGAGCAACTAGAAGAGCTGACTTGGAGTAAAATTCAAGTTTTATACTATCATAGAGCTCAGCTGTTGCCGGCAAGTGGTGTGAACGTGGGATCAATTCTTGTCCGCTTCTCCAACTACACTTTGGAAATCCTTCCATACCAAGCACTGTGCATCAACCAATGTACTGCAGCTCGAGACAAGAAAAAAAAATAGGAAACTCTGTTCTTACTTTTTTTTAGCACACTGTTCTTACTACTTGCAAGCAGAGAACGGGAAGATATATGGGCTGAATAGCCCGAGTGCTTGGGCCACCCTGCTGCTGGTGGCTTGACCAAAAGGTCCACTAGGCCCACCTACTGGTTCTTCCTGAGGTTAGTGATTTTTTTTTTTCGAATCGAGATTTTACCCCATTTCCATTAAGAAACGGAAATACTTGAGTTCAAGTACCACCCGAACGGGCGCAGAAACAGAGGGAAACAAAAGGGGAAATCCTCTAGACATCCTCTAACCCCCGCCTAACTTGATTCAAGCCAGGTATCCAGGGGTTTGAACAACAAACTTAGGCTTCCTAAGAGAGCGCCCAAAAAGGAGGAAACAATCACCAGAGAAAAACTCAAGCCATTTACAAATTCAATACGGCCATCTAATTATTTAACATCCAGAGACTACTGACGGGGGTAGAAGCACGCTACAGCTCCTCCTGGTCACTTGTGTCATCTTCGTTCGACGGAAGTTGAGGAAGACGGTTGTAGAGTCCCAGCTGCGCCACCGCATCGTCCTCCTGGTTCCGCTCGGCCACCGCTGCAGTATCCATCACAGTCTGAAGCCAGAGCGGCGGGGTAGTATGCACCTGGCGAGCAAGAATACGATGTGCGCACGAGAGGATGATCTTTACTCCCGCAGCAAGTTGACCTTGAAGTTCCGGGGTATACAAACCTGCCCAAAATTCAATTAAAGCACAAGCATGAATCTCAATTTCAAGTGGATTCTTTATCAGTTTTTTTTTTATCAAAGCACACCTTATTTCGGGATTTCCAAATTGCCCAGCAGATTGCAGCAAAACACAAGGTGTGCACACCAGCTCCACCAGGAAGCCAAAAATTCACCCAGGCTCTATAATGCCCCACCTCATGTGGAGTGTTATTAGCACCTAAATAAATGCCAAAAATCCCCCAGACCACTTTGGTTATGCTGCATTGGAAGAAAAGGTGGTCAAGCTGTTTCAGGATATGAACAAAAATAACATGTAGGGTCTCCAACCCAATTTCTTCTGATCATGGTATCTTTAGTAAGAATGGCTTTCTGCTCCAGAAGCCAGCAGAAAATTTTGATTTTATATGGAATCTTAGCTTTCCATATGTGTCCAAAGTGGCAGCCATTGTCATCAGAGGTTAGTTTATCATATATAGACTTAGAGGTAAAACCTTTTCTGTGCCATGCCCACCGAACCACATCATGTTCATTTGAGAAAGGGAAGGAAAAGGCCAGGTTAACTACATCCACCCATTGCTCGAAAAGAATGGGGGGCAGCCACCTAGTGAAATGTAACTGACCATTTTTTTTCCAGAATTCCAGCACTGTGCACTTTTTCATGTCACACAGATCAAAGAGGATAGGGTACATAACACATAGGGGTTGATGAGTGAGCCAAGGGTCAAGCCAGAAAAGTGTTTTGTCCCCTCTATTGGTTTGGATTTTCCTCCCCTTCAAGTACACACATCTTATCTGAAGTAAATCCTTCCATATAGGAGAGTCATCCATTCTTCCCTTAACAGTGGACACTAAATCATTAGAAAGGTATTTCTTTTGAATAATTTGTTGCCAAAGTCCCTCTTCATTCTTAAGTTTCCACCACCATTTGCATAGTAAGCTAATGTTCATCTTCTGAATATCTTTAATGCCCAGCCCCCTTTTGTTTTTACTTTTACAGATTGTAGTCCATCTAACTAGGTGGTATTTCCTTTTAAGACTACCACCTTGCCAGAAAAAAGATCTCTGCCCATCTAATTTCTTGGCTATTGTCTTGGGTAGTAAGTAAATTGACATGTGATAGATAAAAGAACTGGACAAATTAGCTGAGATGAGAGTGGTTCGACCAGCAATAGACAAGGATCCACCTTTCCAACCAGCCAGTTTCTTCTCATTCTTTTCCACTAGGTGAATCCAATCTTTGATGTGTAACCTACTTGGGCTAATTGGAACCCCAAGATATCTGATAGGGAATTTCCCTGTCTGACAATTAAACAATTCAGCATACTGTAGGTCAAGAGCACCATCTCCATGGATGGTAACAATTTCACTCTTAGAGAAATTAATCTTTAGTCCAGACATTAGCTTATAAAGGTATAGAAGGAGTTTCATATTCCTGGCACTCTCTATGTCGTTTTTTCAGGCAAACAATTGTGTCATCAGCGTACTGTAACAAACCACACCATTGGGTATCAAATTACTTGCCAAACCAGTTATAGCACCATCAAGTTTTGCTTTTCTCACCATTCTAGCCATACAATCTGCCACAAAGTTAAAAAGATTAGGAGAAAGAGGATCCCCCTACCTCACCCCTTTGTGGCTGACAAAGTATAGGGCCACGTTTTATCGTTGAGTTTCACACTACCTGAGGTTAGTGATCTGGTTGAGCGATGACCCCAGATTGACGAAACTAGCCTGGAAGAAGCCGTACATGCTCCTTGCCGGGGTCGAGGATGGCGCGGAGGACCTCATCACGGCCGTCGACGAAGCCACGATGGGCAGGGCAGGACAGGAAGACAACAGCCGCGGCACACTACTACAAAAAAGGTTTTCTGAGGCGGGCGAAAATGGTTTTCCAAGGCGGTCTGCCCCATCCGCCTCCCCTTCACCGTCACGGTAAATCCAAGATTTACCGAGGCGGATCACTGCCCGCCACGGTTAATAAAACAAAAAATTAAAAAAGAGAGAAAAAGCCCGGCGAGCCCATCACAGGCCCGCCGAGCCCATCCGCCGCCGCCGCCGCGGTGCGGGGCCGTCCGCCCGCAGCCGCGTCCTGCCGCCGCTCGGGGCTGTCCGCACGCCGTGCTTGGGGTCGTCCGCTCGGGGCTGGCCGTGCTGCCGGATCTGGCCTCCCGGGCCACGCCGCTGCCGGATCCGACATCCCGGGCCGGCCGCGCCGCCGGATCCGGCCTCTCGGGCCGCGCGGGCACGAGGACGCGCCGCCTCGCCGCCGTGAGGCCCGCCGGAGCGAGAGAGAGAGGGAGGAGGGGCAGCCGGGCGACGCTGGGAGAAGGGACGGCCAGGCGGCGCTGGGAGGAGAGGGAGGAGCAGGAGGCCCCGCCCCGGATCCGCGCCCGCCGCCGCTCGCTGGTAGGAGCGGGAGGAGCAGGGGTCTCGGTTAATTGATTTTGTGAGGCGGTTTTTTGTAATCGTCTCAGTTAATAAAAAGTGACCGCCTCGGTTAATGCTGGCTATTTACCGAGACGATTATTTTTCCTACTCGCCTCCGAGGCAATTTCCAAGTGTCTCGCAAAATAGAATTTTGTAATAGTGGCATTCGCCGGCCGGAGGTGGTCGGCCGGCAGGACGAAGCCGTCGGGGATCGACGACACGTGGGGCGGGGTCAGGTGGAGCATCTTCTCCATGGAAGCTGATCGATCGCCGTATCGTAGGAAGGGAAATGAAGAGATCGAGCAGCTAGAGGATTGATCGGATCGGAGCAAGAAACAGTGCGTTGGACGGTGTTCCTTTGGCCGCTGCGGCGTGCCGGACCTCGATCGATGACGAGACGAGTCGACGAGTATGGGTTCGCGAGCGAGAGCGACAAGGTACGTGTTGCCGCTCAAGCACGCGCGGCGCCGTGAAGTGCTTGCCCGCTCGCCGTCTCGTCGATATCTCTTGGCCGGCTTGCGTGATCTTGCTCGCCGGCCGGCTGCCCCTTATCGACTTCTTTTTACGTGCTGCCATTTTCGTCCTGTACCGGCCCGGTGCAAGAAGTGTACCTTGTTTCTCCGAGCAGTCAGCTGATGATCCACGAATAAGTTGTCAGCATTGTACGCTAGTCATGTGACATCTTAAACCTTTTGGGAAAGACGTGCACTGCATTATTCCATCGTTCTATATATATGAGACAAAAGTTGAACTGTAGTCCGTAGCTGCTTCAATGCTTAAGGTACAGCAGAGGCGCACGTATACGTATAAAAAGAGAGAGTGTAATAGGAGCCCTTTTCCCTTGCTTGCTTTCTTTCCGGTGTTTTTTTCAAGCTCCGATACAAACAATTGATTCAAGAAGATGATAAGAGAACTCTTCGGTGTAATTTTTTTTTGTCGTTTTGTATCAACTTATTCTTCTTTTAACTACTAATTATTTTTCTTAATATGAATCAGATACGAGACACCATTCCGGCTTTCTAAAAAAATTGTGATAACACCTTGACTCTCATAACAACCAATACCAGTATACCACACAACTTGCATGTCGTTTTTTATTGCATCGTCGTATATCGTACGGATCACATACTCAGCAGCTGGAGATGTGACCGATCGAGAGATAACACTTGAGAGACATGGAAATAAACTTGGCATGACGATGGAAGAAGCTTAATCAAGGCAAATCCTTGTCAAGGACTACTTGCCCTGGTTTTTAATTTGCTTCTTCATATCTCCTGCTTCTGGTTGGCCTTGAGGTTGGTAATTTGGTTGAGCTTGGAGCCCAGGTTGACAACGTTGTGCATGCGCTTGAAGTCGCCGACCCTGAGCGTGCGGTAGCGCGGCGGGTTGCCCTCGCCGACGAACTCCTCGGCGGGGCCGACGACGCAGTCGTCCGCCGGCACGATGAACGTCGCCACCGAAATCCTCGCCGCCGCCGAGTTGGTGGCGGCGCGGTGCTCCACGCTCTTGAGCATCCCGTTGGTGACGACCTCCAGCTGCAGGCCGAAGTTGACGACGAAGGAGTTGGGCACGGGCTGCACCCTGATCCAGTCGCCCCTGTAGGCGACCTCTAGCCCGGGCACCGCGCCGGGGAGGAGGATGGTGATGAGGTCCCGGTCGCAGTGCGGCGGCAGGCCCAGCGTCCTGCTCGGGTCCGGGCACGGCGGGTAGCTGTTGATGTCGAGGGCCACGCGGCCGCCGCTGATGTCTCCCTCCAAGTAGTCCGGCCGGAGCCCCATGCCCTCGCAGAGCAGGCGCAGAATCTCCATGGCCAGGCCTCTCGCCAGCGCGGTGTAATTCCCGACAACCTCCCTGCAGCAGAACCATGATGATGCATCGTGAACAATTAATTGGTTTGAAGGAAATCAAATATAATCAGAGATCAAATTAAGCTACGCATTCATCGTCGGCCTAGTAGTAGCTGCTAGCTGAATAATGGCGGCTAGCTAGCTTACCGGAGCCTCTGCGGCTTGTGCGGCCAGTCCTTGGTGTCGCCGGAGGGCAAGGGGTAGACGAGGCGGAGGCAGTCCCGCCAGTACCTCTCGCCGAGGGTCTCGTAGTTGGTGCCGGAGAAGAGCCTGTTGGGCTTGCTCTTGTCCTCAGAGTAGAACTCCGCCTTGTCCGCCGCGGGCAGCTGGAAGAACTCGTGGCACACCGCCTCCATGTCCCGCAGCACCTGCTCGGGGACGCCATGGTTCACCACCTGCAGCGCAACCACGCACACCATACACCGGCCGACCGATCAATTCTGACGATCGATCATGAGTCATGACGCGAATTGGGATATGGAGAGCAATTAATGAAACTTGCCTGGAAGAAGCCGTGCTCCTTGCCGGCGTCGAGGATGGTGCGGCGGACCTCGTCGCGGCCGCGGGACATGTCGATGACGGGAAGAGAGACAGCGGCGGCGGCGGTCGCCGGCCGGAGGTGGTCGGCCGGCAGGAGGAAGCCGTCCGGGATCGACGACGCGTGCGCCGGGGTCAGGTGGAGCATCTTCTCCATGGAGGATCAAAGGAGGGAACACACTGGGCAGATTAATTCGGAGAGCAGATGAGCAACAGTATGAGGCAGTGCGAATGAATTGAAGCCGCTTGGTCGCTCGATCGTCGTCTTGGTGCCGTTTTGTAGGAGTAAGGAGTGGAGTGAGTGGGAGTGGGAGATCGAGCTCTCTCCTCTCTGACTCTGGCCTCTCGGGGTCTGGGCAGCAAGAAGCTTGCTGCTCTATCCTTGCGTTCTTGCCTCCATTGGCTTCGTTGTCAGTGAGAGACTGACAACGTGAAAGTTGCCGCTCAAAGCTTGGGGTGACGCCGTGCTTTGGTTTGCATTGGTTACCTGCTCGGCGCTCGCCGATCATGTGTGGGAGGGAGCGGGCGGCGGGTCGGCTGTCGCTGTCAGATTTGGTTACCTGCTGCGTCTTTCTTAAGCCATTTTTTTGTTATCTGTGGTGTGGACGACTGTGTAGCTGGTACCACATTATCATGTCGCTCCAAGTAGCCATCTGATCATGAGGAACGAGAGTACTCTATTCTGTTTGTGATGGGTGAATTATCAACCGTGCGGTGTGATCGTTCGCTTGGTCTTTGGATTGCAGGTACACGGGCGTCGAGTGTCGACGGGGAGCTGCCGTGGAGGTGCTGTGGCCGATGGACCGTGCGATGGACGGCGGTGAAGGGCAGCCGGGACCGGAGCTCGGACCGGGCGGCAGCTGTGGCGCCCACTCCTGGATCGAAGGCGCAAGCGGCGACGGAAGACGGGTTTCTTAGTTTGCGCCACAAAACCAAGGAGGTGGACGGCGGTTTAAGACGTCAAGTCGTGGAGGCACGGGCGTCGGTCTCGGGACTGACGGAGGCGACGGGCGTCGACGGCGTCTAGGGCCTCGCTGCGGGCGAGGAGGTGACGGGTGTCGGGCGGCGTCTAGGGCCGTCAGAAGGCCGAGGCGGGAACGTCGTCTAGGGCCACGGCGTGGAGGCGGGAATCTTCCCGCGCGTGAGGTTTTGGCGGTTTTCTCAAAACCGGCCACCTACCCGGGTTTCGCGGACCCTCCAAAACCGCGGACCGGATTTTCGTCGACGTGGCGGCATCGCAGCAAAGATTTCGACTCGAAGAAAGAAGCTCCGCCGTCGATCGAGGCTGTACAGCGGGGTGCTGCTGCCCGACCGGTCTGACCGGTCTGACTGCAGCCGCCGGGTATAAATACCCCAACCAGCCCGTGGCTGGGGAGTCTCTTGAGTCTTTTGTTTTCTCTGAGTTTTTCCTTCTCCCAGCCTCTGCTCTAGGTTAGAGCCAAGGACTCCAACGCAAAGAGATTTTAGATTATAGCTATTCTCTTCAATCTAGTGGGTGGATGATGGGCGGATGGCTCTAACTGTTGTATAGGTGAATTCCTCGTGATTTAATGAATGAAATTTGGTTAAGATTCACTTGTGTGTGCTGAGCATCTCGTCCTCCCTTCCTCCTTTGTGTTTTGGATTCAATTCTCCTCTTTTGGTGCGATTCTTGTTTGGAGGAGAATAATCCTTGTCTCCGTGGTTTAATGAACTCTTTGCAATGATTCTTATGCATCTAGCCTAGTGCTACACCCCCTGGAATCATGAGTTCTCACGGATTGGTGATTTCGTGTTCTTGAGAAAACCCCAATCCTCTTCGATTCTCCCTTGATTTCTCACGATCTGTTGATCCTTCGGGAGAGATCTTTTGGGGATATGTTTATGGGGTAGTTACGACACTTTCCTCCAAGTTTGATGAGATTTGGACTTCGTTTGCTCAAGATTTGCGATTTGGAGTTTTTGTTCGCGGGCTGTCTGGGAGCAACCGGTCTGACCGGTCTGTGAAACCGGTCTGACCGGTCGGCATTTTTCAAATCCCAGCCCGACAGGTCTGACCGGTCCGGGCAAACGGTCAGACCGGTCTGACTCAGTAGAGCCGCAGTTTGAGAAGTTTTCTTGCTTTGCTTCCGTTTTGGAACTTGGGTCTTTTTGGCTTTGAGATAGCTTGTCCATAACTATTTTCATTGACCTAAGTTCGAGGGTTTGTGGTGTATTGGGATATAGGCCGACAGGTTTAAATTTCGAAGAAATTTTGATCGGCTCCCATTCACCCCCCTCTGGTCGCCGGTTCGGTCCCACAATTGGTATCAGAGCTCGGTTGAGGTTTTCAGTACCTTAACCGGTTCGAAAATCACTCGGTGACCATGACAAGTCTTGGTAAGATCCCGGTGTTTTCTGGCGAGGATTATGCCTACTGGAAGGTTCGCATGAGAGCCTTCTTGCAGAGCATGGGAGCCGATGTCTGGGAGATTACCACGAACCAGCTTTACGAGGTGCTGGCTGTTCGGACCACGCCTCTTCAGGTGACCCAGCCCGAGGCTAATGCCAAGGCCGTCAATGCCTTGTTCGCTAGCGTTTCTCGTGCGGAGTTCTCACACGTCCAGGGTTTTCAGGAAGCCCACAAAATTTGGACGTGGCTTGAGAACTACCACGAGGGTACACCTCAGGTGAAGGCCAGACTGTTCGAGACTCACCGGCGTGAGTACGAGAACTTCACACAGGAGCCGGGTGAGAGCATTGACCTGATGTTCAGTCGTTTTCAGTCAATTGTGAACAAGGTCAATGCGAACAGATCTGCTGGTGCCCTTGAGTACACAGTGCACGAGAAGGCCCTTAAGTTGCTTTACGCACTTGATCGCTCTGTGTGGGATCTCAAGGTGAACACCATCATTGAGTCTACTGGTTATGAGACTCTGACGGTGAACGAGCTTTTCAGCAAGCTCAAGGCCACGGAGGTGGATAACCAGACACGAGCCAAGCTCAATGGTGCCCCTCCTTCCAAGAGCGTCGCTCTTGTGACTGGCCCAGGTGGATCGAGCTCTAACGCTAACTCTGCTCTTGGCTTTTCTCTTGCCTCTTTGCCTTCTATTTCAGATGAGCAGCTGGAGACGCTTGGCGACGACGACTTGTGCTTCCTGATCAGCAAGTTCCAGCGCGTCTACCACAACAGGCAGAGGAAGAAGAACCCCGGGTGCTACAACTGCGGCGATCTGAACCACTTCGTCGCCGATTGCCCCAAGAAGTCCGGCGGTGGCCAGAACAACTCCTTCGACTACTACCGCCACCGCGACCGCGACGAGGGAGGCTCCAACAAGGAGCGTCGGCGCCACAAGCACCGCAGTCGTGACCGGGGAGGACGCTTCGACAAGGAGTCGCTCAAGAAGCGCTTCCAGTACAAGGCCAAGAAGCGGGAGAAGGCCTTCCTGGCGCAGCTCAGCGACCTCGACAAGAGCTCCGACACCGACCGCTCTTCTTCACCGACCTCTGACGACGACGACAAGAAGAAGAAGAAGCGGGACAAGGAAGCCACCGGCTTCATCGGCCTTTGCTTGGCGGCCGGTCGGCGCAAGAGCTTCTGCACCATGGCGGGCAAAGCTGATGGTGCTCGTGCGTCTTCGGGTGGACATGCTACACCGACGCACTCCGGCTCTTCTCCTGGATTCGAAAGCGATTCAGAGGTAAACTCCACAATCGACCTGCTTGATATAGAGGTTAGGGAGTTGTACGCCGCTCTCGACAACCAGAAGAGGCTGCTTAAGGAAGCAGCTAGAGAGCGTAGAAAGCTTAGGGCTGAGCTGGCTTGTGCTAGGGAGAAATCTAGTGAGGATGAGTGCGTTGGCTGCATATCTCACATGAACGATCTTGTTGCTCTCCGTGCCAAGCATGATGAGAACGTCGCGAACTTAGATGTTGCTAAGACTTCGCTTTCTGACGTGTCTCGCGAGCTAGCCAAGGCCAAGCATGAGCTTGAACTTGTCAAGGACGCTCCCATTGTTAGTGATGTGCTTGAATGCGATGAGTGTCCTATCTTCAAGTCTGATCTAGCTTCTTTATAGTCCAAGTTTGCTACTGTTGTTTGTGAACTAGAGGAGCTTAGATTTAGGCCTGCTTTGCTTGGCGCGTGTAAGCTTTGTCCCACGCTTAGGTTGGAGCTAGAGGAGAAGAACGCTTTGATCAAGTCTTTTGGAAAGACTAAGGTCATAGAGTCTAGCCCACATGTTTACTGCTCTGTTTGCCCTGGTTTGATTGCTGATCTGGATAATCTTGTGGTAGAGAAAGCCAACTTAGAGAATGAGAACACATACCTTAGGGCGATTCTGAGTTGGGTTTCTAGCAGTGAGCCACAGTTGGGCATGATGATTAAGCAGTTCAAGCGTGGTGATGAGTTTGGGGTCGGTTACACATACACGAAGTCAGACTTTGACAGGTTGTATGGTAAGATTGGCAAGGCTGCTGGAAACACTGCTAGTACGAGCACACAGCCTTCGCTTGTTGACCCCGCGGATGGTGTACTTAAAGAACCACCGAAAGCACCTCCGCAGAAGCAGGTTTGGGTTCCAAAGTCCAATGCGCTGAGGAACCCCCTTGACACGCTCCCTGTTGCCACAGCCCAGGTTGCCCAGAAGAAGAGGGCTGCTCCTCCCCGTCCGCAGGCTAGGCCTCCACCTCCCAAGCGCGAGGTGAGGTACCACTACGAGTTCTGTGACAGGGAAGGTCACTTGGAGGAGTTTTGCTTCAGGAGGAAGCGGGCTGTGAGGAGAGAGCAGGAGAGATGGAACGCGGACATGTACTCTACTCGGGTGCATGGTCCTTCTCGGCGTGGTGATATGCGAGTTGCTAGGGCGCGCCGTGTAGGTGGAGGTCAGGGATATGGTGGTGGTTACCATGCTACAGCGGGTGGTCGTTTTGCCGGCCGTGGTCCTGGCCGTTTTCAGTACGGCTATGGACCACAGGACCGAGGCTTTGGAGGAGGTTTTGAGACTCCACGCTTTCCTCGCTGTGGTGTTCGTCAGTCACGCGGTAGACGGGACGGGGGATACGCTTTGACTGGTTTTGCTAACCCTTCTGTAGAGCAAATGGCTCGATACTGGTTTGCTTCTCACTTTGCTAACCCCAGTGTTGAGACATTTGCTCACCCTTTGTCTCACTACTGATGTGCAGGTCAGAGGCTTGGAGAACAGGTGGATCATGGACTCCGGTTGTTCGCGCCACATGACCGGGAATGACAAATGGTTCTCCAGCCTCACCCCGATGCGCTCAAAGGAGTACATTGTGTTCGGGGATAATGGAAGAGGAAAGGTACGTGGACTCGGCACTGTTCGAGTTTCTGATCGCTTTACCCTGAGAGAAGTTGCTTTGGTTTCGAACCTTGGTTTTAATTTGCTCTCTGTTTCGCAACTTCTTGATGAGGGGTTTGAGGTTCGGTTTAAGGAGGGCTGTTCGCGTGTTCTTGATTCCAGAGGAGATTTAGTTTGCCGGATTACACCTCGCGATCGAGTTTTCTTGGTTGACTTCTCTGGAACTCCTTTTGGCCCTTCTCATTGCTTGATGGCTGGTCCTTCTTCTGATTTGTGGAAGTGGCATAGGTGACTTGGACATTTGAGCTTCGATTTGTTGTCGAGACTGAGCTCACTTGGCCTGATCCGAGGATTGCCCAAGTTGAAGTATGAAAATGACCTTGTTTGCCATCCGTGTCGCCACGGGAAGATGATTGCCGCTTCTCATCCACCTGTTAATCAGGTGATGACCGCTCACCCTGGAGAGTTGCTACACATGGACACAGTTGGTCCTTCTAGGGTGATGTCTGTTGGTGGGAAGTGGTACGTGCTTGTGATTGTGGACGACTTTTCTCGCTATTCTTGGGTCTTTTTCATGAGAACCAAGGATGAGGTTTTCGAGTTTGTTCGAGACTTGATCTTGAGGTTGAAAAACGACCTACCCCAGGCCATGCGAGCGATTCGCAGTGATAATGGCACAGAATTCAAAAACGCTCATTTTGACGCCTTTTGCAGTGATCAAGGGCTTGAACATCAGTATTCTTCTCCCTACACTCCACTGCAGAATGGAGTTGTAGAGCGAAAGAATCGGACGCTGGTTGAGATGGCGAGGACGATGCTCGATGAGCATAGGACTCCTCGCAAATACTGGGCTGAGGCGGTTAACACGGCTTGTTACGTGTCCAACCGCATTTTCTTGCGTGCTTTCATGCACAGGACTTCTTATGAGTTGCGGTTTGGACGCCAGCCCCGTGTTGACCATCTCAGAGTTTTCGGTTGCCGGTGCTTTGTGCTGAAAGATGAAAATCTTGATAAATTTGAGTCTCGCTTGTCTGACGGTATTTTTCTCGGTTATGCTTCTCACTCTAGAGCGTACCGTGTGCTGATTATTGATACTAACATTGTCAGAGAGACTTGTGAAGTCACTTTCGACGAGACTGCACCGTGCAATTCTTCTGTCTTTGAAGTTGCAGGAGATGATGAGCTCGGCACCTCCATCTTTGAAGATGAGGAGGAAGAAGCTGCAGATGGCGACGCTGAGGCTACCACGCGTGCTGTGGACCCGGCTATCTCTGCCACGAGTTCGGATGATGACGACGGCCCCGACCCGACTACGTCTACTTCCCGGGGGCTATTCGAGAAGGTGATTCAGGCTTCACCAGCTGCACCTGAGGAGGCACTAGCTTTGGTTGAGGAGGAGGCGACTTCGACACGGGAAGCACCGCGACACATTCAGCGTCGCCATCCACCTCAACAGATGCTAGGTGACCTCAACGAGCGAGTCACCAGGTCCAAGGTAACAAGTATCGCTGGTTTTGCTCATTCAGCATTTGTTGCCTCTTTTGAGCCCCAGGATATTGGACACGCTCTTTCTGATTCTAATTGGGTCAATGCCATGCATGAGGAACTTGAAAATTTTGAAAGAAACCAAGTTTGGGTCTTAGTCGAGCCTCCACCTGCTTGTAATCCCATCGGAACGAAGTGGGTTTTCAAAAACAAGCAGGGTGAGGATGGTTTGGTTGTTCGGAACAAGACTCGTCTTGTTGCCCAGGGGTTTTGCCAAAAAGAGGGTATTGATTTTGAGGAAACTTTTGCCCCTGTTGCTCGATTGGAAGCTATTCGAATCTTTCTTGCATTTGCTGCTTCCAAGGGTTTTAAGGTTTTCCAAATGGATGTTAAATCTGCCTTCTTGAATGGTTTTATCGAAGAAGAGGTTTATGTGAAGCAACCCCCTGGTTTCGAAAATCTCAAGTTTCCAAACCGTGTTTATAAACTTCAGAAAGCTCTTTACGGTTTGAAACAGGCTCCTAGAGCGTGGTATGATAGATTGAAAACCTTTTTACTGGCTCAGGGCTTTAAAATGGGATGTGTTGATAAAACTTTGTTCCTCATGCGATCTGGCACTGATTTCCTTTTGGTTCAGATATACGTGGATGATATTATCTTTGGTGGCTCTTCTCACGCTTTTGTCTCCAAGTTTTCTGAGCAGAAGTCCAGGGAGTTCGAGATGAGCATGATGGGTGAGTTGCAGTTCTTCCTCGGGCTGCAGATCAAGCAAACTCATCAGGGCACTTTTGTCCATCAAGCCAAGTACACTAGAGACTTACTGCGGAAGTTCGACATGAGTGACTTGTCTCCTCAGCCGACTACGATCAGCACATCTACGGCGCTTGATGAGGACTTGGACGGCGAGGCGGTGGACCAAAAGGAGTACAGGAGCATGATCGGCTCCCTCCTGTACCTGACGGCGACGCGACCGGACATCCAGTTCGGCGTCTGCCTCTGTGCGCGGTACCAGGCTTCTCCGCGCACCTCCCACAGGCAGGTGGTGAAACGCATCTTCAGGTATCTGAAATTCACCCCTGAATTTGGTCTTTGGTACTCTGCGGATTCTTCTCTGGTTTTGGTGGGCTTTTCTGATGCCGATTTCGGTGGGTGTCGGTTGGATCGCAAGTCGACATCCGGCACTTGTCAATTTCTCGGTACATCTTTGGTGTCTTGGTCCTCTCGCAAGCAGGCTAGCATAGCACTTTCTTCCACAGAAGCTGAGTATGTTGCCACTGCTAGCTGTTGCTCCCAGATCCTATGGATGAAGCAAACCTTGCAGGATTATGGATTGAGTTTTGGTAGGGTTCCCATCTTTGTAGACAACATGTCAGCTATTAGCATTGCAAAGAACCCTGTCCTACACTCTAGAACCAAACACATAGATATCCGATTCCATTTCCTGCGAGATAACCATGAGAGAGGACACATAGACCTGATCCATGTCCCTTCAGAGAGGCAAACCGCAGATATTCTCACCAAACCGCTTGAGCAGGACACCTTTGCTCGCTTGCGAGGGGAGCTTGGGGTTTGTTACCCCTTTTGATCGCTGACTTTTGTTTTTGGTAGGTCTTTGTTTTGCTTTTCTTGGTTTTATAGGTTTGGTAGTTGCATTGTGCATATGCATTGTACATGTTTGTATTTTGCATTGTCTCACTTGCACTAGCATTCTTGTATACATTGCTATGATCTTCTAGTGCCTGCTAGTGTGAGTTGATAAACTTGATCATGTATAACTTGCTCCACTGTGTATATGACATCATCTGAGTTAAGCTATTTTGATTTGAAAATATGAAAACATGATCACCCTGTCTTGGCTACTAACATGTTAGGGCGTGTTGATATGCTTTGCTATATTATTCATGCTAGTGTGGCTTTTCGTTCAGCAATTTATACTTGAAATGATCTAAACCTGGTAAAATTGCTTGAACTGTTCATGAAATGGATGGAAAAGATCCAGGTGGGATTGCTTGTCGCACTGATCGAGTTTTCGGGACGGCTCACTTTGCACTTGTGAGAACCCGGGTAAGGCTGTGCATGACTGAAACGAGTGCTTTAAGCTTCTGATTGTCTTTTGGCATAGGCTTGGCCTCGTTGCTAAGTAAAGCATGACAAGCTTTCAACCCCTGGCACTTAGAATTGCTTGATATAAAAATTGATCGAAAAATGAATGTTGGCAACTTGTTTTGGCTGATTTGGCTCACCTGTATGAGTTTGAGTAGCACTGCTTTTCATTCCCTACTTGTTAGTGCTAGATCATGGGTGATGCTTTTATTTCTCCTAAACTGAACTTGTCTAGCTCTAGACTGATTTGATATACCCTGTTGAGCTAGATGCAGGTCTTGTTTTTGGATGCACACGTGCTTGAGACTAGATATTGCTCATATCTTTGTATCCCTGAATGCTTTCACTTACACCTCCTGCATTGCATTCATTGCATAGCATCTGTTCAGGGGGTGTTTCAGCTTCAGGGGGAGCTTTAGGTCTTTTTAGACTTGATGTGTGCATGTGCCAACAAGGGGGAGAATTTTGAGAGAAGTGTTTGAACAAGGGGGAGACTTGTTTGAATTTTGAAAAAGGGCTTTGAGAGTGCATCATTTTGGGAGAGTTGCACTTGTGAGAGGGAAAAGATTTGCTTAGGGAGTTTCTTCTTTGTTCTTGGCTCCTGGTTTTCCTCGTTTTCCCTCTGCTTCTTGCATGACTGCGTCGAGCGTTACCTCTGTCTTTGAGGAGTCATGTTTTGGCTTTTGATCGATTGCGTCGAGCTTTTGCCCTTGTCTTAGGGGATCGATCTTTACTTGAGTAAGTGACTGTTTCTGCCTTTCTGAGCTTTTTGTCACTTACTCGTGCTTCTTTGTTCTTCTTTTATTTCACTTCTCTTGGTTCGTTTGTGGTGTGTTGACAATGCACTCATCAAGGGGGAGATTGAGGAACGAGAGTACTCTATCCTGCTTGTGATGAGTGAATTGTCAACCGTGCGGTGTGATCGTTCGCTTGGTCTTTGGATTGCAGGTACACGGGCGTCGAGTGTCGACGGGCAGCTGCCGTGGAGGTGTTGTGGCCGATGGACCGTGCGATGGACAGCGGTGAAGGGCAGCCGGGACCGGAGCTCGGATCGGGCGGCAGCTATAGCGTCCACTCCTGGATCGAATGCGCAAGCGGCGACGGAAGGCAGGTTTCTTGGTTTGCGCCACAAAACCAAGGAGGTGGACGGCGGTTGAAGACGCCAAGTCGTGAAGGCACGGGCGTCGGTCTCGGGACTGACGGAGGCGACGGGCGTCGACAGCGTCTAGGGCCTCGCTGCGGGCGAGGAGGTGACGGGTGTCGGGCGGCGTCTAGGGCCGTCAGAAGGCCGAGGCGCGAACGGCGTCTAGGGCCATGGCGTGGAGGCGGGAATCTTCCCGCGCGTGAGGTTTTGGCAGTTTTCTCAAAACCGGCCACCTACCCAGGTTTCGCGGACCCCCCAAAACCGTGGACCGGATCTTCGTCGACGTGGCGGCATCGCGGCAAAGACTTCGACTCGAAGAAAGAAGCTCCGCCGTCGATCGAGGCTGTACAGTGGGGTGCTGCTGCCCGACCGGTCTGACCGGTCCCCTGGACCGGTCTGACCGGCCTGACCGCAGCAGCCGGGTATAAATACCCCAACCAGTCCGTGGCTGGGGGAGTCTCTTGAGTCTTTTGTTTTCTCTGAGTTTTTCCTTCTCCTAGCCTCTGCTCTAGGTTAGGGCCAAGGACTCCAACGCAAAGAGAGTTTATATTATAGCTATTCTCTTCAATCTAGTGGGTGGATGATGGGCGGATGGCTCTAGCTGTTGTATAGGTGAATTCCTCGTGATTTAATGAATGAAATTTGGTTAAGATTCACTTGTGTGTGCTGAGCATCTCGTCCTCCCTTCCTCCTTTGCGTTTTGGATTCAATTCTCCTCCTTTGGTGCGATTCTTGTTTGGAGGAGAACAATCCTTGTCTCCGTGGTTTAATGAACTCTTTGCAATGATTCTTATGCATCTAGCCTAGTGCTACACCCCCTGGAATCATGAGTTCTCACGGATTGGCGATTTCGTGTTCTTGAGAAAACCCCAATCCTCTTCGATTCTCCCTCGATTTCTCACGATCTGTTGATCCTTCGGGAGAGATCTTTTGGGGATATGTTTATGGGGTAGTTACGACGCTTTCCTCCAAGTTTGATGAGATTTGGACTTCGTTTGCTCAAGATTTGCGATTTGGAGTTTTTGTTCGCGGGCTGTCTGGGAGCAACCGGTCTGACCGATCTGTGAAACCGGTCTGACCGGTCGGCATTTTTCAAATCCCAGCCCGACCGGTCTGACCGGTCCGGGCAAGCGGTCAGACCGGTCTGACTCAGCAGAGGCGCAGTTTGAGAAGTTTTCTTGCTTTGCTTCCGTTTTGGAACTTGGGTCTTTTTGGCTTTGAGATAGCTTGTCCATAACTATTTTTATTGACCTAGGTTTGAGGGTTTGTGGTGTATTGGGATATAGGCCGACAGGTTTAAATTTTGAAGAAATTTTGATCGGCTCCCATTCACCCCCCTCTGATCGCCGGCTTCGGTCCCACAGATCAACGGATTAACTTCTGAACAAGTCGGGAAAGACGTATTGGATCGGCTACGACGTTCTATGAAAAAAATTGCGACAGCGAATTTGTTACGGTCTTCTTCCCGTCAACTCATTTTGGACTTTTGGTGATACATTCTAGTATGAGCTATACAATCACCCGTTACATTTTAGTAAGAGCTATAAAATTGCTTCTTCATGGGCGCTACTAATTTTGAGCAAAGGTTTTAAATCCGCTATAGCTATTTGAGGCATGGTATCGCTATTTGAACTCATGTGTAATTTAGCTGTTATAGTCTGTTATAACCTCATTTATCCCACTATTAGCTATTTTTACAGTCCAGCTGCCAATCCCTTAGTCCACTATTTAGAACTATGATTTTGAGTTACGTAATTGTAATTCGAAATGCAAGGCTAGCTAATCAAGATTTCTTATTTTTGTATGCATAAACTTTCTCCCTCTCTTTTTTTCTTTCTTTCTCTCTCTATCTCTCACCCACACACACAATTTCTCCGTATTCTAACACAATGGTCATATGATGTTTTTTATTATTATCGTGTTGCGATACTTTAGTCGCCAATTTTATATGTTCTTTTCATCTGCATTCATGGTTTTTCTCCTTCCTCACCTCCATGCGCATGGGCCGTCGTCCATCCTCGTATGGAAGAAAACAAATCACGGGCTGCCCACCATCACGTGTGGGCTAAAATTCAAGCCTCGGAGTGGGCCTTGTTAGTGCAATAGGCCAAATTGCTGGGCCGATTGATTCCAAGGCGTGCTACCCGTGACATCTCGATAATGGGCTAGAGAACCAGTAACCAACACCCCACACGCCGCCATAATGCAACCCAACTCCGCCGCCGCTTTTTGTGGTGGCACCTCATCATCCCGTGAGGGAGTTGTGCGTGCCGGTCTTCTGCTTCAAGGGTATGGAGGTTGCTGCGGGCTGTGTGGAGGTTTGGTGGCTGGATCTGCATCGACTATCCAGTGGCGGCGGTCGGCGTCGTCGGCGAGCGCAGATCCGAGATCGAGGGTGCTCGGGGCATGTCCCCGGCCGATGGGCGACTAGCGTTGCTTTCTTCTTCTGCGGCCCACCTCAAAGCCTTCGTGCGATGGAGTTCCCTCTGATCTCTAGGCGGGTGGTGGCCGGAGCCGGCGACTTCTGTTGGCGGAGTTCGTTGCTATCTCCGGCGAGCACAGGGGACGGGTACATGGGTGTAATTTTTGTTTTTTTAGAGGCCCTTTGTGCAAGTTGGGTGGAACAGTTATCCTTCGTATCCTTGTATGACATACTTGTATTCGTATGTGTCTTTGTACTTTTCCCTTAACTTGAAATACAGGTATGTTTGCTCAAAAAAAAACTCGGCCGCCGCTATCGATCCCTCCACTTCCAGCACTGGTAGCGGTTGTGCTATGCACAGCCACCCACAATTCCATTGTCCGTCCTAACTTTATCGCGTGCTTCGAAGCTAGCAGACGGACCTTGGCAGCATCAAGCATGAAGGTGAAGATGTTTCTGTCCCAGGTGAACCGTCTGCACCGTCTCAATATGCTCAGGTCGATCTGAAATTCTTGCCATGCTGCATTGCTGCCTTCCTATAGACATCCAGGATGCTCATGTGCATCGAATCTATAATGATTGTGATCCCTTTTTACGCGATCTAGATGCTCGATCTAAGTTTATCTAGAAAATTTAGTGTGAAGTACTGCTTCATTTTGAAAATATGTATGTGATCAGCGTTGAAACATTAAAGCAGCAGAATGATGCGAAGGATAAGATCGAGTTACAACATCAAATGAGTTCCACGGAGAGTTGGTGCCAAATGAAGTCTTTTTTCATGAGAATTGGTATTTTGCATAATCCTTTTCAGTATTCCTGCTATTTTAAATATATTCACATTCCAGGGGCAAGCATGAGAATTTGAGAGTTAAAGAAAAGGAGCTGTTAGCTCCCAATTGCTATTCATATAATAATGGACGATAAGAAATTAGACTGAAATTTTTGTACAAAGCATCTCATGTTCCATGAAAATAAAGATCAAATATTATTCCAGTTCTAACTTGAGCGTAGACTATGACCTCCAACTTAGAACTGGAATAACAAAAGATACATAGATCATAAGTATATGCAGCCATTTCTTTTGTGCACAACACACAACATTTGGTGTTACATGATTATCTTGTACATCAGTCACACTCATTTTTGGGAGCTGAAGCATATTTTTCTTCTGCAAATTCACCATTATTCCATTGCTCATGGATCTAGCAGCTACTTCTGATCATAGTGGTCTGGTACTGCTAAGAATGGCTTAAAAGTCAGCACGAGCCCAATACATTGGACAATGTTTAGAATAAAAAACACCATTTGATCCCCTGCACAATTAATGAAATAAAATTGTATTAGGGTTTGATACACAAAAAAATCTATTATACACATGTGCTACACAAAGGATACAACATTATGGAAAAAGAGGTGGTGGTGGCTAAAAGAAGAAACCATACCACACAAATTTACATACACACCTGGAAAGAAGGCAGCATGTTGGCGCTTCTGGGCCCATGAGAATCTACATTCAGAAAGTGTAGGTATAAGATTTGTGTTCAAATGCACAAACCACATGCATCAGAACCTAATAAAAACTCTTGCGATGATATTATATACTGTGTACTGTTTTGACGTGTACTGTTTAAAGATGATGTGTACTGTTTTGACTGTTCATAATATATACTTTATCTTGTAGTTATATCTGTCTAATAAGCATTCTTATTAATTGATATGTTTAAAAAAATTATAAATATATTGTGTGACTATGAGGTTTAACATCTTCTGGAATTAATATTTTTGACTCATTAATTGTTGTTCAAAGGAATCTGGATATGCTATTGGCAGATACTCACAAAGCACCCGCTCCAGCAGGACCAATAGCCTTGAAGAAGGACATTGCAGTTGCAGCTATGCCATTAGCAGCGCCTCTTTGACTCTGTGGCTGTTTTTGGACATAATAGAATTAGCTAAATTTGTAGCATTTCAAAATAACTCAGCTAAATAATCTGATACTTGCCACAGCATGGTTCTGCAGAAGCGAAGTGCCAGTTAGGACAGTAATCTGATCATGTTTAACAAATGTATAAAGTTAGTGTGTAAGATAATAACAAAAGAATAAAAATTAACTATTTGATCCTTTTTTCATGATAATTCCCTAGATAACTTTAAAGCAATTATTCGAGGGCCAATGGACAATATGATGCGTTCGGGGCGCATATAGAATTAAAAATGAAAATAGTTCTATATATGTGATTGTACAAAGATCATGTTATCCGTTCGAATGTTTCGTGCATACAGGCATAATACTAAAAAAATAATTTTGTTTACATGACATATATCATATTCTTTTGGGGTTTTCATGTTGTATATAAACCAGCATATGGGGGCTGTAAGACAACATGCAAGTTTTTTCTTCTTTGTTTATTTGTATTCAGGATCATTACAAAATATTGAATAAATAGATCGGTGTAAATACTTACACCAAGAGCACCTTTCACTATGGCAGCAGAATAAAGAGCTAGTCCAAGTCTATACCCATACAGGTGCGTCATGAAGGGATAAGCAGCAAGAATTGGTATTGTTAGGGCCTACAGTGAAAGGAAGTAAATAGTTAATGGATATGAATTATATACATTTTTGTTTTATTGCAGGTAGTTTACTCACGGATGAAGCACGGCATGAATTGACACATCCCAGAAATTTGTGGACTGGTCTATAGATGAATATTTGATACACAATAAGTCCTGCCCCTACAATTGAATGTGAAATTATTGTTCAAGACATTACCGAATAATAGTAACCAACTTCTAATAACCGGTATAATGGGGATAGTCATACAGTATTATATAATTATGTACATATGAGACAATAAATATATATTGTGATGTGTTGATGGCCATGTGTGGCTTGGCTGGTTGTGTACTATCTAGTGGAGTAGCATAGTTAACAAAAGAAATATTTTTTTCTTAACATTAATTGGAATGTTTATCAACATTTTGCAACCAGTCCTAGTACATGTTGTATAGGTTGGTGTTGTTATATATACCAGCAACTGCAAGAAGTTGGCCAACTTCTTTAGATGAAAAGCTTAGTCCTCCATACTTTCTGTCACTTATGGTCCACAATGAAAGTATCTGATATTAAATGTAACAAAAAATAAAAAAAAATATCATAATATTATGTTGATTTATTGATAGGTTTAATTAAGGAGAAATATGCCATATTTAAATATTACCTCACTGTATGCCGTGTCATGAAGTGTGAAAACACAATATGCAATGATAGAAGACATTAATGGCCAATTCTTATATAAACTTTTGTCCCCATGTTCCTCTTCTGTCTGTGGATTTCTTGAATCACTGGACATTTCTATCTCATTGTCTATGTTTTTGTGCTTATGAAGTGTCTCCTAGCAATCAGCAACAAAAAGCATAGCTTCTTCATTCAAATATTAATGATTGACTCCACTAAAGTGGTTAAACTGAAATATTGCATTAGTCACATTAATCCTATTGGTCATTTAACTATATAAAACCTAAGTTTAACCAGTAAAGGATATTATATTGTCATCTCTCATTATTTTCTCTTTTTTTGTGTTTTATTATGAGAATCTACAAAACAATAAGGACATACACATACCACTACCTGACTTGTTTAAGAAAAAACTTTTTTATCGATTCCTTTCATATTTTAGGCTAGGCTCTTTATAAGAATCGAACTTTTTAGGGAATTATTTTGCACATTTAAGTTTAAATTTTGGATCCAAATGCACAATAAGCTTCTATGATCCAACTATACCAACAACAGGATTATTAGCTCACATACTCCTACTATTGTTGACTTATGTCTAAGTCTTAATGAAAGGCTTGGTTTAGAAACAACCTAAAAGTTAATGAATTATAAAAGAAACTTAATGTTTTGGATTTTGGAGATAAAAATTGATGTCACCAAATTATGGAGAGACCAAGAAGGGTATTTTTTTTTCTTTAAACTTTCATAGGAATCAGCATGTGCACCTACCGGTAACCATATGCAGCTTACTAGAACCACAGCAGCAAAAAGTGAAATACAAAGGCATGGCAAGAGATATGGGAACCTAAAAAAATGAAAATATAATTAGTTTTATTATTTATATAACTTGAATTCGAGTTAATCAAAAAGCTTACCTCCCAAAAATTGATTTTTCAGAGAACATGTTTGGATACTGTTGTGCAGGCTGACACACAAGAGAAGAAAAAAATATTGTTGCATTGTAGAAAATATTGTTTTATTATATAAAAGGAATCAAATTCTTCGTCTAGAAAAGGGAAATCAAATAAACATTAGTATACTACCCGTGCCAAGTAGCCTCCAATGGATGGGCCGACAACAAGACCTAGGCCCCAAGCAGTGCTTACCTGTGTTCAATTACTAATGTTAAATTGTGCATCAATGGACGATGGAACTAATTTTTATTATATACAAAATGTATAATGGAAGTTTTTACAATTGATAGCCCTAGAGCATGGTGTTCTGGACGGCAAATCTCGATTGAGTAAGCCTGCAAGCAGTAAGCCACGATTCACATATACTTATATAATAAGAAAACAATCGCCTGTATAAATGATGCCAGATTATATATGCATCCTGAAATACCTTTATTGGTGCAAGCATGCCATTGAGAGCACCTAGAAGCAATCTCATGGTAATTGCCATCCAATACTTCATACTTAGTCCAAATAAAGTGTTAAATATAACTCTGGAACAGTATTACGAGTCTTGAGATGAAAATTACCATATAATTAAATAGGATTGCATTAGTATAGTTTCTAGAACAAGAACATTGTGCTCACACTGAGAAGACAGAAAATATAATGATCGGTTTTCGCCCAATACGATCAGCCACTACACCCCAGAAGAGCGAGGCCAAAAATCGACCAACAAAGTAAGATGCACCTATGCAGTATAAACAGAATTATCCGATATACTTCAAATTGTGTGTAAATATATTTTCTAAAAGAAGGGTAACAACATTTAAATGACTTAATGGCCAATATTACTCTCACCAAGAAAACCAGCGTATAATCCAATATCTTGTTCCTTTTTGGCAACATGCAAATCTTCAATCTATCATCAAGAGAAGCCAAGTTTGAATCAAGACATATGGAAATATCTTCTCCAATATGCAGAAGAGAAGCCAAATTTTAATTAATAAAAAAAAGACATGTCTAAATTAAAGTGAGATGAACCTACCATGTAGTATAAGAAGGGAAACAAGGATGATATTGGTAAAGCTGAAATGAAAGATCATCATATTGTCAATATAATGTCAGGAAACATCACTCATCATATATATGCACATATTGCATATTACTCAGAGAGAATAGTCCTAACGAGCTATAGAACAAATCAAACGTACATGCATCGTCAAATTATTGTGATACTTGTAAGCAATTATTATAATAGCCGCATTGCTTAAATATTATGGAATACAACCTGCATGTAATCTTTGTATATGCAAGAGAAAAACACTACCTAGTTAAATTTAATCAAGAACAACTTTTTATTCACGTATTATTAGTGAACAAACTAAAGCTTCGCTCTAGTTGCTGACTTCTTGTTGAATACAATAGCGGCAAGATGCTACTGGAAGGTTTCACGAAAGAAAAGATAGAAATGGTGAGGCCATGAGAAGGCATGCATGAATGAAGCAAACAAACTAAAAGAGAGGACATATATAAAATGTCTAATCGTCTATATATGCTCCCTTTGCCCATGAGGTTGGAAGCCGGTAGGCCAGGTACGGTTACCATCCACAACGTTATTATTAGGTATAATAACGTTATACTCTAGTGTAGTTGATCCTATACCGGAGGCAACGGTGGTGACGGCGACAAAGAAGAGCTCTTTGTAGGGGATGCCCTTGTTGGCCGCCTTCCTCCGCTCTATGGCGCATCCAGGGCAGCCGTCGACGTACAGCGACGTCGCCGGCGGCGCCTCCTCACCCATTCGATCAGACGACACAGCAGGCATCGACTCTAGCTGACACTGCGGATATCAATGTCGATCAGTAGCTAGGGCTTTGCAGACAAGGCGTGTAGTGGTAACTGGTACGTTATATAGGAGAGGCGGTATACGAGCTGAGGCGATCATCAGTACTGTGCTAGTCAGCGCGGCTACGTTCTTGAGCTGGGTATGTACGTCTCTGTACCATGCGTGCATCGGCGATGAGCAGCACGCAACGAGCTTGCATTATTGCCGCCGGCCGGTGGTATATATATATTACAATTATATTCCCCGCCCCTCTGACAAATCACAGCACGATTTCTGATCGTTTAATTTTCTGTGACAGACGACGACACTGAGACCGCGCATTTTTTTAATAAAAAAAAACATGTCCAGCATGCAAATCAAAGTATCGGTCGCAATGGCAATGGGTAGCAGTGCATGCCATCTGCGCATGCTTGTACTTACGTGGTTAGTTTTTGTTGGTTTGGCAGGTGATGATGAGTACGTATCTGAGTAACGATGATATGAGAGACCGTCATCGATCGTTTCTCATATGATTAGGATCGATGCGTGTCAGCGCTGATGGGTGCTGTCAGCAGAGACGGCGACTACTAGCTGCATGCAGATAGTCAACGCATAGAGCACGCAAGATATATATGTATATATAGCTAGGTTAGGTTAGTTTATTTCGTGTAGGATTGTTATCCATCAATCCTTGTGAGACAACATGAAATGTGCCGCCGTTAGATCCATCAGGAGTCGTTACCAACCTATTAAGTGTCGTCACTGTGTGCGTAGCAATAGCATCATGAATGGGACTACACTATTCGACTTTTAGTTGGACGGAAGGGACACTGAAAATGATCTCAACTACTCCCCAGAACAGCAAAACAAGTTTGTTAGCGCCCCGCCCATATATTCATATTACCTCTGTCGCCGGATCCGTTCGTTCAGTTCCTTCCGTGCCACCTCCGCTCGCCAGATTCAGCTTTTTTTTTTAACCTCCATATGCCCGCAAGACACTGCACCAATCCTGTCACAAGGCTGATGTCGCCCAAAGCAAAGGTTGTGGCATTGTGCGATCGAGACCTCTGGTACATAATGATGTGTTGTGTTATCTTACACAACATGATAATAGAGGATGAGCGAGAAGAGGATGAGGACTTTAACTACTACCAGGAGCCGGGCGGCCTCCCAGAGTTGGCACCCGAGGACTACCAAACACGTGATCCGATTCTGGTACAAGAGTTCCTCAAGAACCATAAAGCAATCGAGGATAAATCAGCGCACGAGCAACTACGAAACGATCTTGTGGAGCATCTTTGGGCAATTCATAGCTCCAAATAGCGCAACAATTATGGTCATCAGGTAGCATGTCTGTGAATGTTCTCTCTTTTTTATGAATACTTATTTCATAGCTTCTTTACAATTTTTATGTTAGCTCACATGTTGGACTGCATGTAGCATAGATAGTTCTGTTATACTTGCATTACCTGAACTCATCTTATGGTGCATATGATATAGTTCTGAACATTCAGTCATTTTGCTTTACTTGTCGCAGGGGCCTCTTCAGAAGATCTGGGACCTGAACAATGAGATCTTCAGAAATTGTCATGCATACTATGGAAACATGTGCTATGGAAAGTGAATTCAGTGAACATTTGTTAGGCTATTTAGATTTCTTAGATCAGTGTGTTTCAGTGAACATGTGCTTCTGTAATGAATATTTCTTACTCAAACAAGAATGTTTCTTAGATCAGTGTGTTTCAGTGAACATGTGCTGTGCAACTTGTGCTATACTGAATAAAATGTGAGAATGTATCCTGAACAAAATGTGAGAATGTATCCTGAACCTGTATTCTCATACACCTATTTTTTCAGAGGTTTCAGAGTCCAACAGGAAGCCAACTTGAATTTGTTACAGGAAATCTGTAACAAAACATTGATACAATGAGAGCTGTAAATAAAATTCAGAACTATCACAGCTCAAATGATGCAACAGAACAAACTAAGCAACATTGAACTGAACAACATTGAACTTGAATAGACACTCTCCCAGGTCTATTGTGTTACAGGAAATCTGTGTGTACTGTAATAGCATCAGCATGAGAGCTGTAGATACATGGCTCCAGAACAAACTAAGCAACATTGAACTGAACAAACTAAGCTGTGTGTACTGTAAGCCTTGATACAATGAACTGAACAAAGCAGTGAAATCAACTCATGTTCTGCAGTGTTGATCCCATCACAAGAGCTTCAGTACTACCATCCATGCTCCAGTGCCGGAATATACAGAGAAACAAACAGAAAGAAAGACAGCTAGCTTAGTTATAATCTTAAAATACAGTACTACCATCCTGAACCAAGTCTTCTAGGAAATAAGAAATACAACTAAGTCTTCTTTCCTACTGCAGCTTGGACAGTAACTGAAAAAAATGGTCTTCACATGAGAGACTCGGCTTCATCAGCATCTCCTCCGCTACCCTGCTCACTTGTGGAACCTCCCCCCGATGCCTTGACTAATGCTTCCTTGGCTGTTGCTATTTGTTGCCTCATTGCCTTGACATATGCTATTTGGCTTTCATCCATGTTGGAGGTGTTGCAGAACATGATCTTTTGTTCTTGATCCCACAACAACTTCCGCTCCTCGAGGTCCTTCTCAGCTTTCCATCTTTCTTCGCGTTTCTGATGTTCTTCTGTCTTCATTTGTATAAAGGTTGCAAGCTGGACGGCATATTCATCATCTCCATCATTCTTCTTTTGTTTCTGTTTTGATTGTTTGCGACCTGGAGGTCGCTTGGAAGGTGTACGGTCATCTTCTTGTGCTTCTTGCGATGGGGTTGTGGACTTGCTTTGCCTCTTTCCTTGGGCTTGCTTCATTGCTTCATATACTGTTTGAAACTTCTCGGTATGGCGGACCTCCATCCAGCAGTGAATGTAAGGAAAACCTTTGGTCGCATCATAGGATTTCTGCGCTAAATTGATCTGCAACAAAGATGGAATCAACAATTAGAGAATGAGAAGCATTTGATGAAGTCATGAATTTACGAACTTACATATTCTGTATTCGGAACGCCACTTGGACGGAGACGTTCTATCTTCTCGATGCATTCTTGAAACCGAACGCATTCCCTTTGGATGCCATTCCACCTTTTTTCAAGGGAGGTAGCATTTCTATCAGAGACAAAAGTCTTGTTCTCATGATAGTGTTGTGCTATCCGATTCCAATATGTGCCTTTTGGTTGATCACTTCCTATTCTTGGGTCAAATGTTATGGCCATCCAAGACCAACACAACTGGATGTCTTCATTGTGATTGTAGTTTCCTCCCCGCCCTCTGCTACTGCCACTATCTGGGATTGGTGCTTGTGTGAGAACCTCCAGATCGGCTTCAGAGTCTTGTGTCAGCATGTCTACCAATGGCTGAGAACTGTCCATTGGGTCCTATAATGGAAACATAATACATGGAATAGGTTACTACTTAGTAGTAAACATAATACAACATGCCAGTATACGTGTTCAAGTGAAGGATAATACTAGTGAAATAACACTGAAGATGACCAACAACACATTGCAGGTGTGGATAGCAACTCAAGCACCAGCCAGCTGAGTGTAGTTAAAGTTGAAAATGAAGTTTAATTGCAATCAGCAACTGTACCTACCAAGAAAAATGGAATCGCAAAACTTGTAACAATTTTATTCAGAAGAAGCAAATGTCCCACACCAAAACAGAACGTCGACAGTAGCTGGTCAACAGCAGGGAACAAAAGAAACACACATAGGAGAAGTATGTTAGGTCAAGAGTGCAAAACTAATAACATCAATGAACAAACAAATGGTGAGGCAAAACAGCACGACCAGTTTGCAGTTGATCAATTAGCCCCAATTGCCTGATCAGAACCAGAGCCAGGCCAATCGCCTATATATGCTACCAGTGGACCTAAACATAAGCTTAATTCATACATTTGTCCTAATAAACTCATAATTGGTCAAGCTCCTGAAATGAAAGGTACTAAACAAAAAGGCATCAGCACCAAACAAAATTGTCCATAAGCAGTTCATCCGCAATCTATCTTGTCCATAAATGTAGAACTGATTTTCACTCCTGATGACAGTTGACTTTGTAAGAATTAAGAAAGATAACCCAGAATGTATAATGAGCTAGATATAAATGGTACCCTAGGATGAATATAACAAATTCAAAGGGAAATCCTGACAAAGACAATAATGCTTAAGATTTAAGAAATATATTGCCTCACATGACACCAACTTAATATTCTTTGACAATCAAGCCACAGAAAGCAAGGTAATATCATCAAACGTAGATGTCTAGATAACATAACAAGTAGTGATGGTCTTCTGAAACCAGAATGCTCAATGCTTGTATTACCAAAGCAAACAAAGAATTATGATCCAGAAGATGCTGCTGATATATTACCAACCAATGCTTGTATGGTTAAAGCAAACAACATCAAAGATACAGAGACTCAATTCTGTGGCCTGATAACAGAAATATGATACAAAGCATCTTGCCAAATTAAATTGAGAACCAGGTGGAGCTGCTCCTACCTGCATGGTGTTGTCGGCAGTTAGGGTAGGGCTCCAGTCATACAATGGCATCGAGGAGCTGAAGTAGTCGTCGTCGTCAGTCGTTGAGGCGGCTCTTCGGGTGTCCGAGGCGGTGGTGGCAGCTACCATTGACGTCTTCTGGACTTGGTGCGACGAAAGCTGTGCCGGCTCGGAGAAGCTCGGCGTTTGGGCCTTCCTGCCGGCGCCGGTGAAGACAGAGCCGCGATGTGGTGCTTCATGGCGCAAGGAAGCAGGCAGGAGGGGGCCGGGTGGAAGCGATTGGAAGAGCTGGCGAGGCAGGAAGGCGCCGGGTGCGAGCGCGGCATCGGGGACCTGGCGTGGCCGGACGCCGACGGGATCAACCCTGGCGTCGAGGTTCTGGCGAGGTAGGACGCCGCCGGGAGGAGGACCCGCCGGTCGTGTGGGTGCCACGAATGTCGAGCGGCGTTTCTTCGATGCCGAGGTAGGCGCGGCCGGCCGGGGTGGGCGCCCGTCGCCGGAGATGCCGCGAGGCAGCGGCGCCCCGGCCAGGCGCGGTGGCGGCCTGGTCCGGCTCGGCCCGTTGCTGTCTCCGCCCCAAGCCGGCAGTCCGTCCCCCAGAGGGGCGGATCCGGCCATGGCGGGGATTCTACCGGGGGCGGGCGAGGATCTCTGGCGACGGCGAGCGGGATGGCAGCGGCGGCGGCTAGTCGGGTGCTGCGGCGGCGATTCGGGATGGAGTGAGCGGACCAGACAGAGGATTCGGGATGGAGCGAGGCAGCGAGCGAACCAGAGAAAGGGGAAAAAAGAGGCCCGGTGAAAATAGTGGGCCTCCAATTGTAGGGGTTTTGGATTAAAATTTGGTGGCCTCTCTAAAATGGGGGTTTGTTTAGAGGCCCGGTTGGAGATGGTTTTTTTCCACTGGAAGACTAAAACAAGAGATGGGGGCTCATTTGGAGGGCCGGCTGGAGACGCTCTAACCTCATATATACACTGGGTTCTCCGGACAAGTTAACCTTATACGCTGCTACCATAGTGACGAGATGCCCATGGAACAATTCCAATGCTTGTCGAACTTGTAAGGAAACAATGCCCGGAGCAGTAAGCGGAAAAGCACCAACTTTGTGAGCATTTTAAGATGATTTTTCATGTAGATATTTACGCGGAGATTGTTGTACTAAATCTTCATCCGTCACAGCATATGCAAACTTCTTTTTATTTGGAAGGGTTTCAAGAAATGTAGCTGTCATTTATTGGAAGCTTTCAGATGCCTTTATAGATGATGCTTTCCTGCTTTCAGTTTATTAAGGCTGCATGCATCGCGTAGTTGCAATCTCTCACACCGCAGAGCCATCTGGAGAGCCAAGAGGAGGCAGAGATCCATCAGACCGGGCGCTATTTTCAGTAATCCTGAAGACAGACAGCCGTCTCAGAACACAACTACAGAAGGAAGTATGTCCGCAGCCGTGTACATGATTCATGATTGCACTCCTAACCCATGCTCATCAGAAAATAGAGATACAGAAATCTACTTCGTCAATACAAAACCTGCTAACAAAAAGAGAACATTCATGCACGCTTCTGTGCATTGCAACTAACTAACACATCTGCTGAGGCCTGCACGATATCCATATTGCACCTGAACGGCCAGATTTGTGAAGCCCTGCAACACGAAAGTTTGTAACCATTAGCAGAGTATAACTTTGACGGATTTTCTGGTGTAACATATTAATGACAAAATAAATCTGTACAAGGTAGCGTGTTTTTGGCATGCCACAGACAATGAAGTACAGCTTTGATTTGCCAAATTAGATCTCATTTACCTTCTTGTAATGCAATTAACATATATTTGATCTCTACAGAAAACATGTAGCAGATTCTTGCAAATGTCATTCCCACCTTGCAACATATAATGATCTCATATAGAGCATGCTTTTCTGCGCATTGACCAATTTTTGACAGTCTTGATGGTATGACCATCTGTGAAAAAGAAAACAATATGCAATCTATAAGATAAATGAAGAAATTACATGCTAGTGTAATTGAGAAACTACAGTACTACACATAAAAAACTGATCCATGTTGACCATTGCCAGTGATTACCTCATTTCAGTTCAGGGGCATATGGAGCAGGGCAAGGTGATACTGTGTGATCAGGCAAGTCATTTATAAACTCATTAGCAGCCTGGAGGCAGGCGTGGAGCATCTTCTTCTCCAACCTTACAAGCCTTGTAGCAACTTCCTTCTTTGGTTCCAAACTGCCATCTGCCAACTAGCAATAACCAAAGCAACAACATATGATTCAGCAAGTATAGAATCAGTCAAGAAACACTTCATAAAAATCCACTAAACTCATTACCATAGCTTCATCCTCATCCAAAGTTGTTGGATAACCAGCCAATCGAGATTCCAGGTAACCAACAAGTTGATCAAGAACAGCTCGCTCAGTACATGGACTAACCTAGAGAATACATACACCATATGTAAGAAAAATTGTTAAATTCTGGACAAACATATCGCACATTAAGACTGCTACCCAGAAATCTTCATTTGGCATCAAATCAAAAAGGATACCTAGGTTATCAACAGTTTTACCTTTACCCAAGCTAGTGTCTACAGCAAGTGATGGCACACAGGTACTCAACCATGAACCATTTCAGTTGGATCAGAGCCACTTTTCAATATGTTACCTAAGAATGCATATTCATATACAACCAAGTACAAACCCTAATGTTAAGTAGCATGAACCTATCCAATTGACAATATGCTAAGTATATAATAACTGCAACAACAATATATACTAGGCTATGATCCAAAGCATAGAAAACTACCAATATAATGCCTCAAGAAAAGCTTTAATGCCAACCAAATTTTCAAAATTACATGCAAAATGGTGTTTTCTGCCTTTCATTACAAGTCCGTGGCTCCGTGCAAGGGTAAATTAGCATTTCGGTGTAGCTAGAAAATCTCAAGATTGTCCAGAGCTGGTTTGAACCTAGCAATGATTGGGGACAAACAGGTGGCACATGTTTAGCTTTAGTTCAAACAATTAGCTGATGATCATCCTGTCAGAAAGAAGCACCATAACATTGAATCTAGTGTGAAATGGCTTTTAGGTCTATGCCCAGAAACCATAAAAGTGGATCATAAAGAAGCACAAAACTAGGTCAAATAGGTTCCTAATTACAGCAGACTAAAAAGGGAAAATATGTTGAATAAGTATCAGGGCAAGTGCTCTCATGTATGTATACATCATATTTTGGAAGCACCCAAGCAAATCAATGAAGCAATAGGTAGCACCATCAAGGATGAGTAGGTAGACTAACTGGACATGTATCTCCTTCAGAAGAGAGTATGGACTGCATTTCATCCGGATCTGAAATGTATCCTAATCTCAGGTAAGGCAGCATTTCTGCAACAGTTTCTTTCTCTTTACCTACATAGACCTGATTCAACGAGGCATATTAATATTCAAAACTTATAGTTTCACTACAAAAGGGGGAAGAAAACTCACATTAAAATTTTGGATAGCAAGCTTTCCATTCCTCTGAGCAACCATTCTTTTTTCTTGGTATTGAGGATCTTCTGTATTTAACGATGCCTGTAACAGTATTCAGTCAGAGTTACACAACCAGACAATAAAGAAGAAAACCGCATAAAAGGGATTGTTTACCTCAATTGATATGCGATCAAAGGGATTGTCTTCATCAACAAAACCATAGTTCAGAACCAGCCTGGAGTTTGTTTGTGGTCCACACCTGTATAATCTACATAATTTGAGGTCTTGAACACATGTACCAAAAACAAGGCACCAAATCCACACTAACTGATGAGCCCTCCGATTGCAAAATATCATGAGGAAGAACGTATATGAATGCAATTATGCAACTGAAGAAAACATAATACCAGACGATTATTGGTTCTCCAGCTTTATATGGCCGATCCACCACCAACCGAACAGAATCACCATCAGCTGTCAACATCGCTTTGCAGTTGCTCTTGTAGGTCAATAGTGGTGGCCCCAAAGGAACTAGTGTGAATCTTCGAGCTAATCTAACTTTCTGTTCATGAATAATAAGTATAAAAAAGTCAATGAGAGGATTTCCTACACTTTATACTAATTGCAGAACAAACTATAAGTCAAATGAGAGTATTTCTGTTCAGAAGTTCAGCACTAAATTTTCCTACACTTTATACTAATTGCAGAAAAAATTATAAGCATTTAGTTTAACAAGGAAGAAATAAAAGAAATGTACAGGAAACAGGTACCACAACAATACTTGTATAAGCCTAAATCCATCCCACAACATGTTACCTGCAGATGAACCACACAAGACTGTACTGCAACAAAAGCTTGTTTGAATATCTCAAACGGAAAAGCCTCAGTAGGTATATCAAAAGGGTATTGCTGCACAACACGAATCAGTGAGAAAGAGGATCAGTTTACCAACTAGGCTGTCATGGAAAGAAATATGTTTGGAAGATCAAGGAATACCTGAAACAGTGAACCTGCCATGAACCACACTGTGTCAAGCTCATTATACTCTCTCCTTACCGCCTCATCTCTAGCAACAACTTCATCCTGAAATTATCATCTATGTTAGGATATTCATCTTTCTTACAGAATATTGATTAATCCTTCCACATCAAAAAGTGATCATGATACATTGAGATAAAACATAGTCAAATCACTTTCCTTTAATGGGCTTCCAGTCAGGTAATCAAGTTCACTTTCAGTCCATAAAAGTGGTGATTCCACAGCTAGTTGTCCCCTTCCTCGGTGTCGGTCGAGCTCCTTAATGTAGGGGTACCAATATGAATCCTTTCCTTGCTTTTTCTCATACATGAGATATAAAGCCAAGCATGCCAACTCAGATAACTTGTTGTTTGTCAACAACTCAGCTGCATGTGGTGCAGAAATATCAAAAAACTGTCAGGCATATCCATAACATATAAATCAATTACTTATATCCTCATGTCTGCAAACAGCACTGTGATGTAGTGTGTGGGTGGGTAATTGTTACCCTTTTTATGTAAATTGTTCCCTTTTAGGCACGCCCAGGTTAAAAAGAGAAACATCATGAACATAAAGTGCCACAAAGAATTGCCAAGCCAGATCAGTAGGGATTGCGAACATCACACGCACAAACATATACAAACAATGCATTAATACAGATGAAGCAGAATTATCACATCGATTTTCTGCAATCCTGGTTAAATAACAAAACATCCTAATGAAAGTGTGAGCAATCCTGATACACACATGAATCTGACCTAAAAGTGTGCCTGTGGCTGCAAACTAGAATGTTAAATACCACAAGGGCATAACCAAAAACTCATAGTAGGGCAAAACATAAAAATGGGACGAGCAGCCTATATTTTGGGGAAAGCCCTAAAAGTCTAAAGCAGTCCCTCTTATTTTTTGATTCTTCTAAAAATGCTTCAAATGTTGAGAAATGCAACAGACCCGTATTCAGGACATCTACTCAAGAGTCAATACAGAAACTAGTGGAGCATACAATCTTAACGAAAAGCGAGACAGGAACAGCGCAGTTATTGATTTCCTGAGATGCTAAATCGATTATTATAGCCAAATGTATGTACATACAAGAAACGGAATTCCCCAATTCCTAGGCGTTATAGAGCTCAATACAACCAGATAGAGAGAGTATCAGAGCCAGAGGCCATCTCACCTACTGATTCGTCCCCGAGAACCCGCTCCAGCGTGACGACGAGTGACATGGGCACCTCGAACGCCACATCCCCCGCCTGCACAACAAACGACGGAGCCAACCAAATCCAGGTCATGATCGCGTCATTACTGCCGGAATCCAAAACCCACGCCCTACGGCACTAACCTGGAGGGCATCGCCGGCAGCGATGTAGCGCAACGGGCGGTCCCCGCCCTCGCGCAGGCAGGGCACCGGCCGCTCCCGGATATCCACTTTGCCCGGGGGCAGCCCGCGCGCGCGCAGCCAGTCGACGAAACAGTCTGTGGCAGATTCGGCGGAGGGCCCCACCGCGGTGGCCGGCGGCGCGCGGGCCTCCGATGAGGAGGAGGAGGGGAGCAGCGTATCCGCGTGGCAGGCGGCGAGGCGGAGACGCGGACGAGGGCGCGGGCGGGGCCGCGGGAGGCGGCGAAGCGAGGAGGGGAGGAGGAGACGGGCGTGGTGGGGGCCGGAGACGGCGGCTGCAGCGGCGGCGGGGGAGACGGAGGCCATGGGCGTTAGGGATTCAGGCGGGGAATGGCGAGGCGACGGTTGGGAGGGGCGGCGGCGGTGGAGCGCTGCAGCGGCGGCGGAGGAGGTTTGTTGGTGGTGGTGTGGATGAGGGGAGGGCGACGATTGGGCCAGGTGGACAGATATTTTGCCGTAGGTTCTACGTCTATTTCACTTGTTTGAATCTGAATCTGAACTTTGATTTTGATACATTTTGAGTGAGGTTTTGTTTAGTCGCAAAATTTAAAATTCCAAACGAGAATCTTACATACATGAAGTATTAAATCTAAACGAAATAAACAATTAATTACATAGTTTGCTTGTAAATTACGAGACGCATCTAATGAGCCTATTTAGGCTATAATTAGACACTAAATTGCTACAGTAACTATGTACTTATGATAAATTAATTAGACTCATTAATTCGTCTCGTAGTTTACAGACAATTTCTGTAATTAATTTTATAGTTAATCTATATTTAATACTTAATATGAAAAAATTCAACTTCAAAAACTTGACATCCCACACCTAAACGAGGGCTGACTTGTGTTCACGGCCCAGTTCTCACTGCATACTAGATAGACCTATATTTTGCTTGGATGATCGGGTGGGATTAATGGCTGATCGTGCTCTAAAATTTAGGGGAGACACGACGAACTTAACTAGTAACAGTAATACTCAACAGCCAATAGTAATAATAATGGATCATACCTGCACATCGAGTGTCTATTGAAATGACATGAAACAAGTTACAATTGACATGAATGAAATGGAGTGCATTGATAAATTATGATAGAAGAATTATTTTGCTTGTTTTCGACTTAGTTCGGTGCCATACAAGATATATTTCTGATATTACCAGTGGAGATGGAACAACATGGATGTAAGCCTTTTCAGATATCACGAGAGATGAACCAGCGATAGGCAAGACAGCGTGCATCTCAAATTGCAAACAGACATCTGACAAAAGGAACACCAAGAATTCTCAAATTGCGTACGTCTCAAATTGCAAACAGAAATTTGACAAAAGGAACACCAAGAATTCTCAAACTAATTCATGGGAACAAATGTGTCTGTCAGATCACATTCGGAGGCTTGGAGAGTGGTTAGTTGGTGGAGAACTGTCTTAAATCCAAATCCAGATTCAAATCAGCACTGATTCAAACTACTTTCTTCGTTCCAAATTAAAGATCATTTGACTTAATTCTAAGTTTGATCACTCATTTTATTTAAAGAACTTGTACAAATATAGTTAAATTTAAATTATTTTTGAAGAATTTGTATTAATAAATCAAGTTATAACAATAAAAGAGGTGATATTTTGCATAATTTTTAAATAAGATGAGTGGTTAAATTTGAAATAAATAAGCTATCAGAGTATCAGTCACGATATTCGAGTCCTGTCTTCTTCCAAATGAAATATTCGAGTCCGATTCGAGCTACTATCAGTTAACAATCTTCTTCGAAATAGTATTAAATTAAATAAATTAAACAAGGCATACAGAGGCACGGCCGAACACTCATCACCGGATCGAACAAGGGTACCCATCGAACAATCTCCCCGCCTGCCGCATCGCCGCCGCCTGCCATGGCCGCCGTCGCTCCCGTCGTCTCCGACCTCGTCGACTTCCTCAACACGTCGCCCACCGCCTTCCACGCCGTCGGTACGCACTCCTCTTTCCCTTTCCTTTTCTCTTGTTTTTTCCTCGCGGATTGTCTCAGCTGACTCCGTTCGGTTGTTGTTTCTTTCGGGACTAGACGAGGCGAAGCGGCGGCTGAAGGCGGCGGGGTTCGCGCAGCTCTCGGAGCGGGAGGAGTGGTCGGGGCTCGAGCCCGGCCGCAAGTACTTCTTCACCCGCAACCACTCCACCATCGTTGCCTTCGCCATCGGCGGCAAGTGAGTCAGCTAGATCCGCTCGCCGGCACCCTTGTTCTTACCAGCCTCTGGTTCTCGCGGGTTCCTTAAATTCATATATTTTATACAGTCGTTAGAAGAAAACCAAATAGTAATCTGTACGTTGCCTTCTTGAATTGTTTGTTGTGTGGATTACTACTTGGCTGATGTGTTGATGCTCCACAGGTACGTTGCTGGAAATGGGTTCCACATCATCGGTGCCCACACTGACAGCCCTTGCCTCAAGCTCAAGCCCGTCTCCAAGGTATCAAGCCTGAACTCTTGCTTACTGATTCCAGAGTACCTTACATCCTGTGTTGCAATTTTGATATGATAGCACGTGTCTGTTTTACCAGCCATACATTTATTATTCGAGAATGAAAGTTTTTTTTACTGTGTATTTGGTGGTACCTGATGATACACAGTATGCTCAGTTAGTGACAGTGACAGTATCTTGCTTCTTATTTCGCAGGTAACCAAAGGAGGTTATCTTGAGGTTGGGGTACAAACTTATGGTGGTGGATTGTGGTACACATGGTTCGACCGTGATCTTACTATAGCTGGTAGGGTGATTATACGGGAGAAGAGGGATGGCGGGGTCTCTTATGCACATAAGCTTGTACGGGTGCAAGAGCCGATCCTGAGGATTCCTACTTTGGCTATTCACCTTGACAGGTTGGTAAAGAAAATTTCTGTTGCTAAGTATCTCATCCGTGTTACTATTTGTAATCATGCAGATCTTACATAATGAAGGTGTGGTCTGTTACAGTAACACTAAGTAATTTATATCCACCTGTTTACATTATGTACAGGACTATCTCCTCAGAAGGCCTCAAAATTAACAATCAGAGTCATCTTGTTCCGGTGCTGGCTACATCTATCAAGGTGATTTGAGTGCACTGACTAGAATCTGATATTTTCTCCTTATTATCTGCACATATGCTACCAACATCAGTGTTGTGCTGTTGGGTTAGTTCTGAGGAAGGCACTATATCATCTGATTCAGTAGTGAATATGAATGCTTGATTATGCCGTTTGTTGGTTGAAATACAAACTTTTGTATAACGTCTGCAATTAATCCTGAATACTCCCTATGTCCCAAATTATTAGTCAATTTGGCTTTTCTAGATACATATATTTTGCTATGCACCTAGACATAACATATATCTAGATGCATAGCAAAAACTGTTCACCTAGAAAAGCTAAAATGACTAATAATTTGGGACAGAGGGAGTATTTGTCTTACAACAAATCAATTTAGGGTAAATCTTTTGGTGCTGAACGTAAGTACTGAGTCATATTATCATTTTCTCTTTTGCAGAATGAAATGCAGAAAATAGTGGGAGAAAATGGCCCAAAGGAGTCATCGGAGAATAAGAACACAAAGCACCATCCATTATTATTGCAGGTATCTTCCTTTTTGCTGTTACAGACTTACAGTTCAACTAACTCATATAAGAAATACATATTAACAGCCTTGAGATCTGAAGAAAGTTCCGCTGATGTCATTTTTTGTTGCAGTTGATTGCTAAAGAGGCTAACTGTGAGCCTGATGAAATATGCGACTTCGAACTGCAACTTTGTGATACTCAACCAAGCGCTGTAGCAGGTGTCATGAAAGAGTTCATCTTTTCAGGACGGCTTGACAACCTTTGCATGTCATTTTGTTCATTGAAGGTCTGCCTCACTATTCCGTTTGCCTACAGCTACTACGTTACTGTTTTAGCTACCACATCTCATGATTTTTCGTGGTTTCATTGTTTGATGTTGGTTTCTTGCTAGCCCATTAAATACTTGCTCTGATCACAAATATAAGTCCATCTAGGTTTGTCCTAAGGCAACATGTAAAGAAAAGTAAATGGTTTGAGTAAACAATTCCCTTCTGTTTAAAGAAAAGTAAGTGTTGAGTGTTATCGAATGAGTTAGCATGGTTTAAGGCTAGAATACCTTTTATCCACTAAGCATCATACTCTCTTTGGATAATAACCTCTCTATCTATAATATTATAGTTGTTCACTGATACTTGTTTGATTCTGAGGATTCTATCATTGCATTTACTTCCAATTTTATAATGCTGAGAGCTTTCTCTTTTTAATAAATTACTGTTTATTTCCATTTTTTAAATAAACTCATCATATTATTATTTCCCGATACTATTCAGGCCCTAATCGACTCAACTTCTGCTGAACAATCACTTGATCATGAATCTGGCGTGCGAATGGTAGCTCTCTTTGACCATGAGGAAGTTGGGTCTGATTCTGCTCAGGGAGCTGGCTCCCCTGCCATGTTGGACGCTTTATCAAGAATCACGGGGTCTTTTAACTCTTCAAATTCCAAGGTACTGACTAATGTGTGCTCACCCATTCACAATTGTTATTCTTTATTTCACCCTGCCACAGTATTTGCAGTTTTTCACATCAGTTTGTTTCCAAATTGGTAATAGAAAATAACACTGTTTTTACTTTTCAGTTGCTAGAAAAAGCTATTCAGAGGAGCTTTCTGGTGTCTGCCGACATGGCACATGCTTTACACCCCAATTATATGGTAAGAATTATCTAGCATTTTACATATATGCATCAAGATAGAAAAACAATAGAAGAAAAGATAGAGATGTTAGATGTATATGCATCTTGTGTATTTAGTCACTAGTATAGGGTGCTCTTTGCACATTGTACATGACTTTATCAGCCCTTTGGGTATGGCAATACAGTTGAGTTGCTCATTTGTAACATGGTATCAAAGCCTAGGGTTTCCAATCCTTCAATCCCTCCGGCTCCGGCAAACCACCGGCGACTCGCCGGTGAGGTCCCACTGCCGTCCGGCGAGCAGCTCCACCCCTTCTTCTCCCCTTTCCCCTCTTTCCCCTGACCGGCCTCGCGCGCCAGCGGCCCTGCGCTGCGCGCTAGCGGCCGACCTCGCGCGCCGGCGGCCCTGCTCCGCGCGCCGGAGGCTCCGTGCACCGGCGGCCGTGCTCCGCCCGCCAGCGGCCCCTCCGCGCGCTGGCGGAGGTCCCGCGCGCCGTCTCCAGCCGCCTCGTCGCTCGATCCGCGCCCTCCCTGCCCCGCCTCCTCCCTGCGGGCGCCACCCCCACTCCTGTGGCCTCGCACGCGCGCTCGCAGGCAGCAGCAGCGCCTCTGTTTCTTCCCTCCCATCTGTGTCTTGCTCCTTTGTAAAAAAAAAACAGAGAAGAGTGAAAACAGAGAAGAGAGAGAGCCAGGCCTTGTGCGCTACACCATGGCTTCTCTTGGCCGACCGGGTGCCGTACCCATTCTTCGGTGCCCTGTTGTCTTTAATGGCAACAATTGGAGCGAGTTTTCCTTCCATATGGAGATCCACATGGGCGGCCAGCAGCTATGGGGCTACCTCACGGGTGAGCGGCCTTGCCCACCCACCTTGACTGCGCCTATCCTGTTTGCGAGCATGGAGGTTGACATTTCCATGTCCCTCCGTGGTCTCTCCACTTCCCACCTGATGTGGGCTCACCTCCGGCGCAGTTACGAGATCCGTAACGAGGCATTGTACCTTGCGGTGGTCGAGGAGGCTCAGTCGCTTCGCCAGCACGACTCCACCGTGGAGGAGTTCCACCGTCAGATGTCCGCCGTCTGGCATCGTCTGGACATCCTAGGTGCGGAGTTCTGTGCTAGTGGCACTTGCCAGTGCTGCGATCGTCACCGGAGCCAGCGGGAGACTCTACGCCTTCACGCCTTCGTCCTGAGTTTGAGGTTGTCAGGTCCCAGCTCCTGACTCGTCGACCTCGCCCACCTCTCGATGAGGCGATGCCGGAGCTACGTGCTGAGGAGTCTCGGCTCCGGGCGGGGGGCATAAGTGGGGCATCGCAGTCCTCTGTTTTGGCTGTTCGTGCTCCCCTTGTGCCTACCACCCCTCGCCCGTCACTGCCCCCACTACCCTCGACGACGAGTACTCCACCTGCCTTCGACGACCTGTGTGGCTACTGTGGCAAGGGTCGTCACCCTGAGGCTGTTTGTCGCAAGAAGCAGTGCGACAAGCAGTCTCGCCGTGGTGGGTCCAGTAGCTCGAGTGCTACTCGCTCTGTTTCTGCCATGGAGCAAGAGCTCCTCACGCTGCTACGTCGCTTCACTACGGTTCCTCCCTCACCCTCTGGCACTACTGCTCAGGCTTTGGGTCCTTCACCGCAGCCACCACCACCACCTCCTCCTCCCTCAGGTATCTCATCTAAGTGGTTTCTTGACTCGGGTGCGTCTTTCCACATGACTCCGGATTCCAGCCAGTTGTCCTCTATGTCTCGTGTTGATCCACTTATTATTGTTCAGACAGCTGATGGCACATCTCTCCCGGTTGTTGGCCGGGGTGTTCTCTCAACATCTTCTTTTCATGTTCCTACTATTTCTCATATCCCTCAGCTCACCATGCAGTTGATGTCTGTTGGTCAGATCACTGATCATGGATGTCATATTATTCTTGAGTCTGACTCTTGTTGTGTTCAGGATCTCCGTACGGGGCTCTTGGTGGGGACTGGACCTAGACACCATGACTCTCAGCATCTATGGGAGCTTGATTGGCTGCATCTTCCTTCAAGCCCTCTCGCTCCTCCGTCACCCAGCTCCACCGCTTCCATGTCAGCTGCCTCCACCGCTCCTACTTTTGCTCAGTGGCATCGCTGTCTTGGACATCTCTCCGGTTCCCGGCTTTCCACTCTTGTTGGTAGTGGTGTCTTAGGTCCTGTTTCTGGTGACGCTGCTCTTCATTGTACGGGTTGCAAGCTTGGCAAACAGCTGCAACTCCCATATCCCTCTAGTGATTCTGTGTCACAGTGTCCTTTGATCTCATTCACTCTGATGTATGGGGGCGTGCTCCCTTCGCTTCGAAAGGGGGCCACCATTACTATGTCATATTTATTGATGATTATTCACGGTTTATCTGGATCTATCTTATGTCCTCTCGTGGTCAGTTCTTGTCTATTTATCAGCAGTTCGCCACCATGATTCACACGCAGTTTGATTCGCCCATTCGTGCTTTCCGTGCTGATTCTGCTGGCGAGTACATTTCTGATGCGCATCGTCGTTTTCTTGCTACACAGGGCACTCTTCCTCAGTTCTCCTGCCCTGGTGCTCATGCTCAGAATGGTGTTGCCGAGCGTAAGCATCGTCATATTTTTTAGACCTCTCGTGCTCTCTTGCTTTCCTCTGAGCTTCCACCTCACTTCTGGGCTGAGGCTGTCTCTACGGCTGTCTTTCTCATTAACAGACAACCCTCCTCTGTTCGACAGGGTTGCACTCCGTACGAGCGTCTCTTTGGTCACCCTCCTCGCTACAGTCACCTTCGGTGCTTCGGGTGTGCTTGTTTTGTTCTTCTTCCTCCTCGTGAGCGCACGAAGCTGACTGCTCAGTCAGTTGAGTGTGTTTTCCTCGGGCACAGTACGGAGCACAAGGGTTATCGCTGCTATGACCCTGTTGCTCGTCGGATGAGGATCTCTCGGGATGTCACCTTTGATGAATCTCGTCCTTTTTATCCTCGTCCTTCCTCCAGCCCCTCTTCCACTGCTGTTGAGTCTATCTCCTTCCTAACTCTTCCTGACGTATCTCTTCTGCTGCCTTATTCCACGTCACCTACACTAGAGTCTCCACCACCTTCCCCACTTCCACCTTTGTCACCACCTTCCGTTCCTCCACCGGTTTCACCTCAACCTGACTCTTCCTCGTCCCTCCTTGGACGTCCTCCTGCGGTGCTGCCGCCTCGGACGATTACTCATATTTACACTCGTCGTTCGAGGCCTCCACCCTCATCGGACTCCTCTCCCTCGCTTCTTGGCTCTCCTTCCGATTTGTCGTCTCGGTATGCTCTTCGTGATCGTGGTGCTCTACGCCCTCCAGAGCGCTATGGCTTCACTGTTGCTTCTCTTGTTGAGCCGACCACTTACCGCGAGGCTGCTGTCGACCCTGACTGGCAGCACGCCATGTCTGAGGAGATTGCTGCCTTGGAGCGCACCGGTACTTGGGATCTTGTTCCCTTGCCTTCTCACGCCACTCCTATTACTTGAAAGTGGGTCTATAAGATCAAGACTCGATCTGATGGCTCTCTTGAGCGCTACAAGGCTCGCCTTGTGGCGCGTGGCTTCCAGCAGGAGCATGGTCGTGACTATGATGAGACTTTTGCTTCTGTTGCTCACATGACCACTGTCCGGACTCTCATTGCTGTTGCTTCTGTGCGGCAGTGGTCCATCTCCCAACTCGATGTTAAGAATGCTTTTCTTAATGGCGAGTTGCGTGAAGAGGTCTACATGCAGCCACCTCCGGGCTATTCTGTCCCTGCTGGCATGGTTTGTCGGCTGCGTCGATCTCTTTACGGCTCAAGCAGGTTCCTCGGGCCTGGTTTGAGCACTTCTCATCTGTTATCATTGATGCTGGCTTTAAGCCAAGTGACCACGACCCTGCCCTCTTTGTCAACACTTCTTCTCGTGGTCGCACGCTTCTTCTTCTCTATGTTGATGACATGATCATCACCGGTGATGACTCTCAGTTCATTGACCTTGTGAAGATGCGCCTCAGTGATAAGTTCTTGATGTCTGATCTCGGTCCTCTTCACTACTTTCTTGGTCTTGAGGTCTCTTCCACACCTGATGGCATCTACCTCTCCCAGGAGAAGTATGTTCAGGATCTTCTCTCCCGTGCCGGTCTCACAGATCACCGTACTGTTGATACACCATGGAGTTGGGCGTTCACTTGCGCGCCACGGATGGTGAACCTCTTGCTGATCCGACTCGCTATCGTCATCTTGTTGGTAGCCTTGTCTATCTTGGGATCACTCGTCCTGACATTTCTCATGCTGTCCATATACTGAGTCAGTTTGTCTCTTCTCCCACCCAGCTCCACTACACCCACCTTCTTCGTGTTCTTCGGTATCTTCGCGGCACCACTTCTCGACGGTTGTTCTTTCCTCGCTCTAGCCTTCTCCACCTTCAGGCATACTCTGATGCGACCTGGGCTAGTGACCACTCTGATCGTCGTTCTCTTTCTGCCTATTGTGTCTTCCTTGGATCCTCCTTGATTGCTTGGAAAACCAAGAAGCAGACAGCAGTTTCCTGTTCGAATGCTGAGGCTGAGTTGAGGGCTATGGCGACTGTGACAGCTGAGGTCACCTGGCTCCGGTGGCTCCTTGAGGGTTTCGGTGTGACGGTTTCCACACTGACTCCTTTATCTTCTGACAGCACTGGTGCGATCAGTATTGCGCGTGATCCAATCAAGCATGAACTCACCAAGCACATCGGGGTTGACGCTTCCTACATGCGATCGCAGGTGCATGATGCGGTTGTGGCCCTTCGCTATGTCCCTTCGGAGTTTCAGTTGGCAGATTTCTTCACGAAGGCTCAAACAAGGGCGCAACATGATTAATTCCTCTCCAAACTCACTCTTGTAGACCCACCATGAGTTTGAGGGGGGGTCTTAGATGTGTTAGATGTATATGCATCTTGTGTATTTAGTCACTAGTATAGGGTGCTCTTTGCACATTGTACATGACTTTATCAGCCCTTTGGGTATGGCAATACAACTGAGTTGCTCATTTGTAACAAGAAAAACATTTCTTAATCATCTGTATTTAATTTTCCAGGACAAGCATGAGGAGAACCACCAACCAAAATTGCATGGAGGACTTGTGATCAAGCATAACGCCAATCAACGTTATGCAACAAATGCTGTGACAGCATTTATTTTCCGAGAAATTGCTGAGAAGCACCAACTACCCATCCAGGTTAGTTGATTCAAAAAGGACCCCTACACAATGAATTAGTACTGATTATTGCCCAATTTATGCTTCATATATCTGGCATTTTTCCTTATAAGGAGTTCTAATTTTTACATTTGTAATAAGCAAGCCAATTTTTATCTGTTACAAGGCCGATTAACATGTATTTGATAAGCCTCATATGCTAGTTTTGTGGTCACAGATCTGAATGAGCTCCAATGCATCAAATACCATCTAGGGTTGTAATGCCTGTTCTTCTTTTTTTTTTAAGGTTGACCTTGTACAACCTTATGCAGATCCAATGTACTAGGTGTTAGAACATTTTTGTTCTTATATTTGGGTTTACGGTTCAGACCTTGCACAGCAGGCATTAGAACCCTAAACCCACAACCCAAGTTTCAGTGTCTTTCTTTTTTGCTTTTTTTTTAACCTTTTTTACCTAATATTAGTAGTAGCTGCATTCCTGAACTTTATAGAATTGGAAAAACAAATTTTATGTAATGCAAGGTAGAATCTTATCATTGACTATTTTTGCAGGATTTTGTTGTTCGAAATGACATGGGTTGTGGTTCAACAATTGGCCCAATACTTGCCAGTGGTGTTGGTATCCGTACTGTTGATATTGGTGCACCACAACTATCAATGCACAGCATCAGAGAAATGTGTGCCACTGACGATATTAGCCACGCGTATGAGCATTTCAAGGCATATTTTGAAGAATTCACTGAGTTGGATAGTAAGGTCAAGGTGGATTATTAAGGTAGTGAAACACAATAGGGTAGCTTTGTTGCAACGTATAAGGAAAAAGACAAATTCAGGAGGATGTATTATTGTGTTCTAAATTTTTAGCTTAGCACTTGCAAGATATTTCTTAAGAAGCATTTGGCTTGTGGTTGCATGCTTAAAATACATTGTTACAAAGCTCTCTTATTTATTGGCGAAATGCAAGGTTCCAATCTCTACCATAGAAATGACTTAATTCAGAACCATTATTTCGAACTAAAAAAATTCAGAACTATTCAAAAATTCTAACATAGTTTTTGATCTTATAAAGAATGTTTAAAACTTCAAAATTGTGATGTAGATTTTGTGCCACAGTAGAGAACTTGTTGAATGATGTGATTCTTTTGTGGTATCCATTGTAGTTAATAATCTCGTTAGATCAGACTATCATCAGAGGATCTCTCTAAAAAGACAAAAATGGAAGGCGAACTTCTACATCCCATGCCATTATTTCCATCTGTGGTTTGCAGTGTTTTTCATGTTTGCACTGTGAAAAAAAAATCATGTATTGCGCGATGTGAAAAATGGAACTAGAGCTTGCACATTCGACGAAATATTTGTAGAATCGGTATGGATACAGTACTTTTCATATTCCAAACGGACTTTTTTTTACTCGTGTTCCAAACCAGGACTTCCATGAGTAGCAGGCTTGTTTAGGATAGTCAGCTCATTTCTAGTTTTAACTTTTAACCTTGATCAGAGAGGGATGGCTACTGGCTACATGCCAACCTTCTACACACCTCTAGGCATTGGGTTTATGCGCTGCAGTCTCTTCAGCCCTAGCAATGAAAACGAACGGAAACGGACAGAAAAACCTCATTTCTACTTCCGTTTCTATGTTTTTTTGGCAGAAATGGAATCGGATTCGGAAAATACGAGTACGGAAACGGGATCGGGTTACGCGGAAGTACGGAAACGAACCAATACGGATGTTGAGCCGGAAAGAATAACGCGATCAAATATTCTCGAGTATACATTAACAAAGTCACAAAATAATATACACGTATGAAGTTATTAGTCCAATATTCACTAATATGCCATGTGTTAACATGTCAACATGCATACTTAGTGATTGGTATATTTTTGAACATATCAATTTTTAGACATATCTTATGTAGATTAAAAACGGGATGAAAAACGGAATAAATACGAGTCAATTCCATGTAAAAACGGAATTCCTCGGAAATGGACGGAGAAAACTCATTTCTACTTTCGTAAATACGGAAACATGATCCCACAAATACGAAAACAGACGGACAAAAATAAAAAACAAAACAGGTCGGAACATGAATATTTCCGTCCGTTTTCAACCCACTCTTATTTCAACCCACTCTTATGTTCTTACGAGCCTCACGGTTCTCAAATCCAGGTTGTGTTCCATTCTCTTGTTCCTTTCGACTTTCAAATCCACATCATTGTGCAAACTTTTATTTTGAAAAAACAGCATTTACATGTATATTTATTCGCAGAATCATAAGTATGGATGCAAGCACACTACCGCACTTACGTGGAAAGTTAAGAATACAAGCTACCCCATAATGCAAATACGACTAAACATCACTCAACTTCACACATCATCCAGGGTACTCATACAACTTGAAAACTTTATTCAACTTGACGCACATCAGCACCTGCACACAATAGAGCAAGATCCAAGCGGTGCCAGGGATCTTCTCTATTATCGTCATTGGTAACATATGCATGGATGTACGTACGGGAAGAAGGTAGCAAAGAAAACTTTGCCAAGTATGAAGCTGTAATCATATCAGTATTAGTTCCAAAAAAACAGCTTCCCTCATTTGAAACAGAAATTATTCAGACAATTCCCGAGCTCGTCAAAGATGTGATAAAATGGTGCAGATGCACAAATGAAAAATTGAAAATGGAAACCGCAGGATGTCGGCATCAGTATAAACTTTGAAGGAACCCCAACAAGGGACTTCAGTACATGTCATCATGCTTAAGCTCAAGAATGGATACTTCATCATGAGAGAGCTTTCTTCACCTCAACAGTCACTTCCTTTGGTGGTTTCTCCGCAGGCAAGTTCGCCACTAAGCCCTTCTTGGAGTAGTAATCAATCACCTGGATGAGGCCAATTGTTCCCATATTAGGAGTAGGATTGATAGTTAAACAACTTGCTAATTTTTTTCAGAACAAGTGGAAATCTAGAACTATGAATAAAAAGTGCAAAAAAACAGAACTTGCTTAATTGTTCCCATATAACAAGGATGACTATAAATGAGCCAAGCATCAAAACTATACAGGACGAAAAAGGACAGTTTTCACCAAATCTTTAAAAAAACAAACGTTTAAAAAGAAACCAGCCCTTTTTCACCAAATCATTAAAGAACTTTATTGACTATAAATCATTAAAGAACTCTGTGCGTGCATTTTTCTCCCTTGACTATACCTAGACAAAAAAAAAACAAATGTTTAAAAAGAAACAAGTAACATAACTTAAGAAATACATATCAGCTGTAAAATAGAAATATCTCCAGAAAAATTTACACGTGCATTGTTCATTTAAGGAATAACATACAGGCTCAGTTTGTCTGTGGAAGGCTTCAAGCCTTGACTTCAAGACCTCAGCTGTATCATCTCTCCTCTGAATCAATGGCTCTCCAGTGACCTGATTGAAAATAGTTAACAAATCAGGGTACAATCACAAGTGCATAAATATTTTGTGGGCAAACCACACAAGCTCTAGCAATTAACAGTTGGATATACAAGAGAAAGCAGAAGTGCTTGCGATAATGCAGCTTATATTTTTCTCTCTATACATATCTATATATGCTGAAGTTGTCTATGGTGACATCTACCTATGCACAGCTTTCCTCGTGGGAGAAGAGTGATGAAAACATCAAACCTTGAGAAACAGGGTACAGCCAGGGCACACAAAAGAGACACTATGCATACAGAAATGCTATCACATTAATTTAAAACAATATGAGGGCACATTGCACTATTTAAATGAACCAATACACCATCAATCAAAAATACTAGCATTCACAAGCAGAAGTGCCCCATAGCAATATTTACTAAGCTATAATTACTCTAACTAGTATTAATAGACTGGAAATCATCTGCCACACTAAGTTATGCCACATGAGCACAACTGATTGGAAAACATGCTGAAGAACATATGCAGCAAAATGTTGAACTGGTCTACACTAAAACAACTACAAAGTAGAAACAATGGCAAGACTGTACAAATGAGATCATGAAAACTTAACATAAGCAGCCAAACTAGGTGCTGTGTATCCAACTTACATCATCAACTCCCGGAGCCTTTGGAGGTGCAAATTTTGTATGGTAAGTCCTACCACTCGCTGGGTGGATCCAACGACCAGTAATCCGTTCTTCCAATATAGCATCATCAATTGCGAAGTTCAGGACCTTGTCAACATTAGCACCTTGCTTTGCCAACATCTCATCAAGCTGCACAGAATATTTAAAATCATTGAGGTGAAAACTATACTGAATCAAATATAGATAGCCTTTATAAGTTACTCCCTCGTTTTTAATATATGATGTTTAGAACAAGCTAATTAGTTCGTAGGGAGTATAATAACAAGATATAAGAATGTTTCTTCAGGCTGAGGAATTGAGTTGAGTATCTGACCTTCTGTGCTTGAGTGACAGTTCTAGGGAAGCCATCAAGGATGAAACCATTCTGGCATGAGGGTTTCTTCATGGCTTCATCAATGATCCCCACAACCAAGTCATCGGAAACAAGCTCTCCCTAAAGGGGCAATGAGCATACAGTGGAGTCAGAAAGCAGTTTACTAGTTATTTTGGGTGTGCTAACATTACCTTGTCCATAGCTTCTTTAGCTTTGATTCCTAGAGGAGTCTTGGCAGCCACGGCAGCCCTCAGCATATCACCAGTGGCTAAATGGCACAGGCAATATTCATCCTTAATAAGGGGAGACTGAGTTCCCTTTCCAGAGCCGGGTGGGCCTACAAGGGGTGTAGAAGAGGTGTCAAATTTGCCAAATGAGGGGCACTCTAGAATAGAAATAAATACTGGAACTAGTCATTAAAGAACTGAACGAGAAAGCAAAGAAAGCATTGTGGCCCTCAATATCTCCCTATGCAATCCTGACTACCAGTGCCAGAACAACATATCAAGTCAAACCACATGTATGGCTACAGAGACGAAAACAAAGGGTATCACAACACCATTAATAAGGAAAAAGCCACCAGGTAAAGCTAGACATGGAAGAACAACACTATTTACATTGTATTTCTATCATCTATACTGTCTCAGGTTTATACCATATCCATAATACAAATCTTCTTCTGCAATGTAAACAGTAGATGCGCGTCATTACCAGCAAAATACCAAAACATAATTGCATAAGAGACTTCACCTCAGTACCTCAAAGTGTCATAAAAGCTTGAACGACAATACAAACTCATGGGCCTGGTGAAAGGTAAAATAAATAAATAAAAAGACAGCAATTTTTTTTCGAGATCTACATCTTAACTCTTCTTCACAAAGTCGCATCCTTAGAATTCTACATCTATGACAAAAACCACCAATACCGAACAGCACAAGGCCTCGAACCAATCCAGACCTAATAAATGAGCACACAATTTCTCTTCCGTCTGTTGAGAAATCCTGAACCAATCCACTCATCCAAAAAGGAGGCAATTTTTCTTCGCCACACATGCAAAAAAAAAAAAAGAAGAACCAAGGTTCCTCATGAAAGGAGAAAACTTCCCGTGGATCCCGAATAAGTACGTCGACAAGCGGTGGCCTTTCCCTCCCGGTGCCACGAGAACGGCGAATCGACCAAGCGCCGGCGAGGAGGAAGGTTATAGGGGATAGGGAAAGATCTGTCAACGCCGTACCGATGAGGATGAGGCGCTTGTCGGGCTTGGAGCTGCATTTCATGCGGCGGAGAAGCTCGTGCATCAGATCTAGCGACGGCACGTCCTCCAGGTTCGCCGCCATCTCCGCCGCCGCCGCCGCCGAACGAGAAGAGCTCAACTCGCGTGCGTTGGGGGCGTCGCTCGTCTGGGTCGGGTCGGGTCGGGTCGGGGTTTTGTTAGGCTTTTCCTTCGTTTTCCCTTCTGGTGAGGTGGGACTAACCGAATTTTCCCTCAGTTCGACTTGTTGCTAGTAGTATGTGGCTACCAACCGTGATAGTTCAAAACGATAGTTCCCTTGGTCAATTTGATTTTGCATTTAAGTTTAACCAAAACCCAGAAGCAGTTTAGATGACTGGTCCATACTGATGTAAGTATGGATCCATTTTTTCCCCTTTTTATGAATACCAATGTATTAGACAATATTGAGGAGTCAGTTGACGTGTCTAGGCAGCCACATACTTCTAATCCTAGTTCGAGCATCCGTCTCCTGCTTGTAGATCGGACTTTGAAACCCAAGCTCAACAAACAGCTGTTACCACCAACCCCAAAGTTTGGTGGAACCTAATCAACCTACATTTTCCATGCATGTGCTGGCTTGGCCAAAGCCAGCACCAAACTTTTTTTTTTGTTCCTTCGGTGTCTCCACAAGATAAGTTCAATGGCGCCTGTCTTGCTCATTTAATTGCTGTTATCTGCAGCTACATAGTACTATATTATTCCTCCCAAAGTTTCCTTTGACCACTTTTCGGAATGTACTCTCTTGAGACATATGATCCTTGGCATTGTAGTAACACGGAATTTTTAGGTTGTCATTAATAAATTGTGTAAACTATGGATCAGATGCTTTTATTCTCAGAAAAAAAAAGACTTGAGATATAAGATATTAAATGGTCTCGAGAAAATTAAAAAAAATATCCCACCTTTTTCAGCTGAGGATTTTGTCTTATTTATTGGAACAAAATTCAAGTTCAACAAAGATTTGAAAGAAATTTAGATAAAAATCCATCAGATACAACACAAGGTAGCGTTGTATATTGCATAAGCTGCAGCACTCATGTCATGTCTATTCCTTTTTCTAAAAATGTATACACATTGGCAGGCAAGCGGGGTTCCACGGCGACAACCGTCAACCGGGGCTGAACCCAGAGCAGTGGTGGCAGAGCAGAAGCGAGAACGAGACAGGGTTCATTCCTACTTGAGCAGATTTGATGTGAAACACATACTTTTCGCAGATGCAGCCAGCAGGTATGCAACAGGTATACACCATTTTCAGATTCATAGCACAAGCCATGCATAACTGCCGATTCCCTAAGCCAACTCTTTGGCAATGAATGAGGAACATAATGAATGAGGAACATATCAGCTTAACAAACTCTCAGACGCACGCAATAAGGGGGCAAAACGGCAAACACTGCCCTGTATTCTAACGATGCACATCAACAGACCAGATGCTGACTAAAAAAATAAACAAAAAAAAGAATCCAATCTCATTTTAAATGCTAGATATCAAACTCACCCCCAAAAAATAGTGTATTCCCGGTTAACAGACATTTGTACAGAAACAATTTCTTTGGGCTATACCTGCAAAAATGTAAACCCAAAAAAAAAAGAGTGAGGCAGGAAGGAAGAAGAGAACAAAGTGTTAGTTATGTATCGAAGCCTGGTCGCAAACAGAGCATAATCCAGGCAAGCTCCCTCTATCGACGATCCTGTCATCCTGGGAGTATTCCAGATGCTGATGTGTTGCTGCAATGCAAGATGATTACCGCTTGTCCAGGACATTCTTGGAGTGTATGCTCGTATTGCAACCTGGAGCTGATAGCGGTTAAAAGGCGCGCCATACATCTATGCTCCACATCTCTCTAATCATCTGGATCCATCTCTTCGTCTTGCTCTGAAGATTTATTCACATCGCTTCTGTCAGATTCATGCTGCGTGTCCAGGCTAGAGTCATCTTCAGGCAACTCATCCTCGTAGTCCTCATTTTGAGGTTCACTATTCTTGGCAGAAGCCATTGCCAGGCTGCGCACCATCCAATCTGGACACTCTTCCTCACCTCCAAATAGGAGCCTGCCATTGCTGCTTTTCACTGGTTGAACAGCAGGTGATTTTGGTGTTCTGCAAGAGCACTCTGGCAATGGGTGCGCGAGAAAAGATACAGGTCTTGACAACGTAGCTGATGACACAATGCCTTCCACACCTGCACTTCTGTTGAGGTGCTCACGTGCAGCAATTGTCCAATTCCGTGGTGGATGATACCGATGATCACTAACATCTTCAAACAGCGCAGCAACAATCTTTCTGGTGATTAAAAGGGGTGGGAATGATCATCATGCAAAACTTCATAACAAATGATGCTATAATTGCCAAAAGGTTATTATGCTTGACCCGTAATATACTAGAGAACAATCAAGTACCTTAATGATTTTACAATATGCATAGCTTTTGTGTTTGTTCCAAGATTAACGGCTATCCACTTGCAACCTGGAGGCTACTTAACTACCACCAATGTGTTTTCATATGCAATGTAATAGATATGAAATGCATTTTTAATGGCTGGAGAGAGAGAGAGAGAGAGAGAGAGAGAGAGAGAGAGAGAGAGAGAGAGAGAGAGAGAGAGAGAGAGAGAGGGAGCGAGGGAGCGAGAATCTTTTAAGCTATACACCTAGTATGTAACTATAACAAATTAACAATATAATGGCTTTGTACCTGTCAGGCCTGTAGGTAATACCAGAAGGTGACTGGTATAACCTGTGCCCCATGATCAAACTTGAGTAGTCCGGCCAACCACTCCCATCATTGTGAAACCCAGGAAAGAAGGCATCAGCTTCAACAGAAACAAAATAATCAAGTGCATCCCAGAGCAACCGGTGCGCTTGCCTCCTGAATTCAATTGGTGAAGCATCTGGTTCTGTGTCATTCTCACCAATCCAACCATACCAGCCTTCCTTCTCATGGGCATAGAATGGCCTTGCAGGAGGTGGAGGCAGCGGTCTTGGACGAGGCCCTGCTCTCTTCCATTCTTCAATGAGTTGTTTTTCACTTTTGGGAGGTGGGGGATGAGGCAAATCTGAGGTTAGGGGATCTTCTGGCCCAACTAAATCAGACAGCTCCTTCTGACTACATAATGAAGTGCGATCAACTAGGTTAGCAAACATAGCCCGTAGAGGAATAAGCATTCTCTGTCCACCAAAGGTCTCAGAACCAGCCAAGAATATTATTGTGGTTGGTGGGTAACCTAATGCTTGAAGTAGAAGTCCAACCTGGAAATGCAAGATTGTTTACATCACAGCATTAGCAATCAAAATAATTACTAAGCTGGTACAGTAAATCAGGCACTGTATTATATCGCCGCAGCTCAATGTGCCCCACAAGACCAAAGAATAGAAAGAAGAGATGAAGTCTAATTCTTTCTAGGTACTTTTTCTTTCTTTTAACTACTTTATTTTGAGCCTACTTTTCATACTGAGTAAACTAGTACAAACAATGATGCTTGAAAGCAAAACACAAAGTTCATACTCCTAATGTAAAGGTCCACACAAGGAAAAATATCATCTAGAACTATCTTGTTCTGTTTCATATATTTTGTCAGCTTGTTGATAGCAGGACCAAAAAGAAAGACCCTAATCCTTGGAATTCATGGGTCTGTAGCACAGCAGTTGATTGATGAACCATTTCAACCAAATTTAGTGAGCAAACAGACAGTCTGTTATAAGCAAGCTCACCTCTTCTGGCATGAGTGGACACAAACCAGACATCTTCCTGGATACTGAATCAACTGTTAGCTGTTCCTTTACCGTTCCTCGTTTAATCATCTGGTTCCTTCTAGATTGAATAAGCTCCGTATGAATATCCTAGAAACGATCAAAATTAACAACCAGTCAAAGGAAAGTCCAACATATAGATACTGGAAGCAAGGTTATACATATTCCATACTGGAACACAACAATTCTAAGCATACAAACCTGGAATAGTTCGGCACAACCATGAAAAGCTAGAGTATCTCTTAGCAATCCTGGGTGATAGGCCAGATAAGGACGGCCAGATGCTCGCAACCTATAAAAAACATTCTTGAGTTATGATTTATGAGAACAGAAAGTCAGAATGCGAAGCATAATTATCAATGAGTGAAGAAGAACCGCTTCACCTCTTATAAAAAAATTCTCAATCTACACAAAGCAACCCAAAACTTTCCGGTACAAGGAAATATTGCAAAATGAGTAGAATGCCATCTTTCTTCCTAGTATCTATACAAGGGAAGCCAACTTGAATCATGGAAAAGGGATGAAAATTATTTATTGAGGCAGCACAATCAAAGTAGTTCAAGTTTCATTCCGTTCATTGATGATACATAGGGCATGGAGCATAATTCATAATTCTATAACTGGTCAAACAACAAAAAAGAAAGGGGCGAGAGGAGCAATGGCAAAGGTGGGAAGCCTCACCTTCCTACTATCTGGCTCCCAAGAGCCTGAATTTGAGGGCGCAACCTTAGAGCATGGAAGGCTACCCTGCATCTAAGCTTCTGAAATTCCTCCAGGTTTGCAGGGAGAATTGACTGCAGAAAACCATATGGAAAGGCTCTAAGTTCACATTGAAAATAAAATGAAGAACAAAACAGAGTAAGCATGGGCTTGGAGGATACCTTAAGACAATTACCTCCATTAACAATTATCCCAATAACTTTTGATTTTACAAGTCTGGGTAATACTTCTGTCATGTAGTACTCTGGAGTGGCAGAATTCCTAGGAGATACTGTGGGAAATTTTATCTTTTTCCTAGCCTCTCTGAGATCCTTTGGCAAGCCACGCACAATAGCCACATCATTGGAAAGTGCATCTATGAAATGATCTTCATCATATAGATAAGAAAAGCTTTTGAACTTTGGACTGCAAGGTCGGAACAGAGGGAAAGCTATATTTAGAGAAAAACAGGGTAAAAGGAATAGATAAACTACCATAATGAATTTCAGGATGAGGAAGGACACATCAACCTGATGCCTTTTGCACGAGTTGTTGCTTGTATCTCAGGAATAACCAGGGTAGCATTTAAGAGCCTGGCAACGGCAACAAGGTCACAGATCTAACAAAAGAAACAATGTCATGATCCTATTATAAAGATAACAAGTAAAAGGATTATTTGCACAAGAAAACTTACTGAAGACTGTATCTTCTCAAAGCCACCATATATCTTTGCATAAATAAAACCATTATGCTGACTGGGAGCTGTAATAAGGAAAATCGAACAGATTTTATCAAGGTTTAAATTTATTCGTTACAATCAAAACAAAAGGATCAAAAATATCCTAAAATGAGCTGACAGTGAGCATAAAAATTAAGCATTTCAGGTAGCCTAACACTTCAAAAATGCTATAAGCATGTAGTCATTATAGTTGAAGTATGGCAACAGATCTATCCGCATTAGTGTGCATGTCACAGGAACCATATTAAGAAACATCCTAAGGTCAACAACCCAACACTGATGATTCCAATGTTTGGAAAATAGAGGAATATTTTAGGCTGAGCGCTTAACACTTAAACATGCCAAAGATATATCGAAGAAAATCTTAGACATAGATCATGATAGAATATGCAAACTTGTAGAAAAAATGATCATCTGCGCTTATCACAAAATGCATATTGCTTTGCAAGCGTTAGAATTCTAGCATGGTCTATATATATGTATCTTTTGAGATATTTCTTGTGCACAAGTGTGCTTCTTGAGAAAAGGAATGTGAATTCACCTACAGATTTTTCCTCAACGTCTAACGTACCCAAACATGCTCGACATAAGCTTTTGACAATGAAAATGCTAATAAAGTACATGCAAGTTGAGAATCAAATTACCAGCATATGTTTTGCTAGGTTTTGCAAAAGGATGCAAGTGATCGAGTTTGCGCAATGGACCCCACAATCTCCGTGGGCGAGGCCTCTGCCAAAATTCAAGAAGAATGGAAAATGATGTTAGGACGTATATTCAACAATTGCAGTGAAAATGTTTGCCCAGCACAACCTCGATAAACACAAATTCCTTCAGTAGAGAACTCAGGAAAACTGAGAATTTGGTACTGCAGCTTGGTTAGGACTTGTGAATTACCGGTCCAAATGGAAGGACATCATCCATATGCATGCTGTACTTTGTAATGCCCCCAGCTGAATAATTTGCAAGAAAAAGGTGCACAAGCAGCGACAGCATCGACAGCATGATGCCAATGGCTGTGGCCAGCTTAAACTTGCTTTTGAGCAGCATTTTATTTCATTACTCTGAGCTCCGAAATCCTGATGAAAAGGTTCAAATAAACGCTTAGACATCTCCACAGAGCACAGATCTTCACTTCACAACCAGGGGCGGATTACATATTTTATTCCCAAAAAATCGAAGTTAGTGGACATAACACACGCACACACTTGTAATCGGGTCTGATCCGGATAAAAACAGCTTGCATTAGGCCATTAGGGTTTGCAAAGCTCGGTTTCGCAAAGCGGGAAGCAGGGGCGGGCCCAGCATTGGACATGGGCGCACACATGTACACCCGATTTTTGCAAACGAAATCGAAGTTAGTAGGTAACGCATTGTAACTGGATCAGATCCGAATATAATTAGTTTTTGTTAGGGTTTGGGGTGCTCCGTCTCGCACAGCAAAGGAAAGGAAAGCGAAGGGGCGGGCATACCTGGTGGATGCTCGTCGCCGGCAAAGGGCTGGGCGAAGACGTGACGGATGGCGCCGCCGCTCGCCCAGTCGTCGCCGCCAGGGAAGGAAGACCACTGGAGGAGAGGAGTCAGAGAAAAGGGAAAGCGGGGGAACAGAGATGAGCCTGAGGGAGCGGGCTGTCTGTCAGTGAGCCGAGCTCGAGCCAGCCTGCACACCTGAAAGCTGAAACTTGTGGGGTTCGATAGCATCCCGAGCCGAAGTCGATCTGAGCGGCTGAGCCTGACATCCTGCCGAGCCTACAACCAAGCTCCAACTCGGTTTTTCGCGTTAAGCTCGAACTCGATTTAAATAAGCTCGTCTACAATTCAAATTTTATTTTAGTGAATTATAAGCCGACGAAAAACATTTTAAAAATATCCCCATCTCGTTTCTATTTTGCATACGCCTATAACATATTTGCACCGGAAACTAGCTAAATAGTGAATGAGCATGATATTATGATAATCTAATAAAATATATTCTTATGGAGCTGAGCTGAAGCAAAAAAAATTGCATGCACCTCGTTTGGTATAGCTCCTTCAGCTTCACTTTAATCTACTGCAGCTATAGATGTCCAAACGAGCCGCCCGGCCCGGCCCTAGCCTGGGCCTGGGGTGGCCCGGTCATCTCCGTGCCGGGCCGGGCCGGGCCCGGCACTACGCCGTGCCCGTGCCAGGGCGGGCCAACCATCGTGCTCCTCCAACGGCCCAGGCACGGGCCTATTTCGGGCCGGGCCAGCCCGAAATAGCACGGTTCCTGCGGGCGTGTCCGGGCGGCCCGAAGCCCACACCACGCGCTGGACGAGGGGAGGGCGAACAGCGGACGGCGGGAGCGGCGATGTTGGGGCCACGGGCGGGGCGAGCAGCGGCCGGCGGCGAGGGGCGGAGAGACTGCGGCCGGTGGGGAGGGACGGGCCGAGTGACTGCCGGCGACGAGGGGCGCCGCGGACGACGGCATCAGGGACGAGATGCTGATGCGCCGTCTGCCACTACCTGCCGGCTGCCGTGCCCCCGCGGCCCCCATCGCGACACCCGCCCCCATCGACCCTGGCAGCAGCCGCCGCTGCCGCCGTCGCGCTTGCTCGCCTCGGCCTGCGTCTGTTGTGCCATGCCCGCCGACCACCGCCGCGCCCGCTGGGCTCCGCACCTCCGCCTGTACCGCGCCTATCACTGGCCGCGCGAGCGCCAGCCATCGCCGTGCCCTCTAGCTGCGCAGATCTGAGAGCACGAGAGGAGGGGGGTGAGGGGGGCGGCGAGGAGTGAGAACTGTGAAGGGAGGTGAGGGGGCGGCGGGGAGGGACTGAGTGAGAAGGAAGCTAGGGTTGGGAAGGTGGGGATCGGTTGGAGCGTTGAGTTGGGAATTGGGGTTATGACTCTAGGTGCGGGGCCGGACCGAGCCGGCCGTTGTTTTATTGGCCGTGCCGGGCCGCTCGACGTGCCGGGGTTGCAGCCTAAGCCCGGCACGGGGTACCGGGCCGGGCTGTGCTTGGGCCGGGCCAAAAAAATAGGTTTCCGAGCGGGCTGTCGGTCTGCGGGTTTTTTGGACAACTATAACGACAGCGCACTATAGTGTTACTGCAGTGCAAAGCCGGTGGAGCCACATTTTTCCAACTTCATCCGCTTCTCTTCCCGCGCAGCTGGCTGTAGCACCTCGGGCTTCCTTGTACCTTCACGCTACTCAAGGACGGAGCCAGACCTGTTTGTCGTGGTCAGCTGACAACGATAATTTCTTTAGAAATTAGTGGCAAATCACTGCTACATCATGTTTATCAAGTGAGCTGACAACCTTTTCTAATGGAAGCTGACACCGGCAACTCCATCAGCTGGCTCCGCCCTACTGTATCGCGGGATGCAAAAGGGCCTTAAATGTGATGCGTGTACCGCGCGGGGGCGGGCGTGGCAGCGCGCGGTGCAGCGTTTCTCCGTGGCTTGCACGCGCGGTCATGCTCATTCGTTGCTTGCGGCAAGAGACAACGACGCTTTTCCATCAGCACCTCACTCACTCCTGAACCCAAGCAGGCAGGCACGGCCTTCCTTTCAGATGTTTGTTAAAACAATCTCTTGCTTCTGGGATGGATGGATTTCAACTAGCTTAGGCACGTTTTTAGATGCAAAGAGTTTTTTTTGAATCTTCGAAAATGCAATAGCAAAATAATTTGCTTCGTCTTTATTACCTCGTAGAATTGCAGTTTATTGATGACACGATTTCTCGAAACCATGACATTCAACTCTTGACTTTTAAAAAAGTATGATCCAACAAATCTGGCCCGACCCGCTAAAGAAAATCAGGCCTTGGGCTCCAAATCCTAGCACGTTACAATCGCTACTAGGATAGGAATACATTTCCTCAAAAAAAAAACTAGGATAGGAATACACGGGCTCTAATATTCGACGCGAAACATAATCCAACTTTCTTTTTTTTTAAAAAACTAACAAATGTAAATGATGTATACCATGCATCCTAAAAGGAGCAAACTTTGCCGTAAAACCAGTACCCCCTTTGTGTACTGATGAAAAAGAACAAAGTGAAAACCTTTCTTCTTATTACAGGTAATAATTGGCCAAGTAATGATGAAGCCGTAAAACCAGTACCCCTTTCTTCTTCTGATCCACAAGTCCAGCCTCCAAATCAACTCCCAAAAAAATCTCACAAGTTCCACAGCTATCCAATTTTTCCTTTTAAAAAACTCTCTCAGATTCTTTTCTTTACCTCTCCACGCGAATAGTTTACTTCGCTTTGCTTCGGGTCACCAGCAGGGTTAACCATTTCGTTTTCGTTGCAAATCCCGGTGATTAGCGGAAACGAAATTTCGTTCCGAAATTTCGGTAAATTTCGGCAAATTTCGGTGGCTTTTGGCCGAAATTTTTTGAATTTTGAATTTTCAAACGAAATTTTCCGAAAAATACCGAAATTTTTTTTCCCGGTAAGTAGCGAAAACGAAATTTTTCGCCGAATTTCGGCGAAATTTCGCCGAAATTTCAAACCCTGGTCACCAGTCACCTCTCCCTCTTCTCCTCGAGGCAGAGGAGGGACGGCCGGCTTCTTGTATCCAGCGCCTTGTTCTCCCCACCCACCGACACCCCAGACTGCGCGTCCACGAACGCACTCGCCCACCAGCCCAATCATTCCCAACTTGAGCAATCGCCTCCAGCCGATGCTTCCTTCCCATCAATCTTTCCCGGTTCGTCGCATTGCGTCCGGGTTGGCCTGCCCCTGCTAGATTCAGGTACCTGCTGCAACTGCTGTTCTTGACGCGTTTACTTCGGTTTGCCCGAGGTCCCCTTTTCCTATCCTTTCTTCTCTCCCCATTTGACCTCGATTCAATCCATGCTTCCGTTTCGGTGCTTCCTCATCTAGTGCAATGATTTGGACGAGGTTTTGTTTTTCAGAATATTGGACTTAATATGATGGATTGGTTTGGGCCCTGTACCCAGTCCCCCCTTTCCTTGGCTTTCGGTACTGCATTTTGGTTGTCCTAACTTGCTCGAGCTGATTGAGCATTCAATCGATATTGATAACTCTCGTACTGAGTCCTCTTGGGTTGTTGCATGGCAGTGTTGCTTCACATTGCATTTTGAGTGTTGGTAAAGTTCCTGCCTTTTTTCGACGACAAAGCCCCCATTTTCTCTCCAGCGTCTCTGTTTGTTTGATGCCTCACTTTTTTTTCTTCCAGACCGGCTGAGTTCGAACTTCTCCAGGTTGTTCTCTGTTATGTTTTCATCTGCTAGTGTGCTAGTGTTTGCCATGTTTTGGATGCTCCATTGGCTAGTGCAGTCTGGTCAAAGCTATCTTTTCTCTCAGATCTCTTCATGCCCGTACCGTTTCCCCCTTTATTATTCGATTCCAAATTATTGTATCCATCTGCTGATGCTTTTTATAGGGTTCGTTTCTTTTTTTAGTGAAATGATGCATTTCAAGAGAGTTATTGTACATTCTGCAGCCCCATTCTGATCCAATCGCGCTATTTCCCAATGTTTTTGAAGAAAAAGGGAAATTGTGTGGTATCATTTACTATGATTCAATCTTCAACTTTATGGTGGCGACGTGATGCAATGAGTTGCATTTATGTAATTGTTGACTTACATTTTCCCATCCTTCATTATTGAAATAAGTTTGCTTTCTGGTGTCAGACTTTAATGTTGATCAATTAGGAGTTTTTTTCCCCCTTTCACCTGGACTTCTATTTAGCATCTTGTAGGGCTCGTAGCACATGGTCATAATTAGTTGTTATACTAGCTGCTTTTCTCCTTTAGCTAGTGGCATAATCACTGCCTAACTGCATGCAGGAGCTTTGCTTCCAATGTACTCCATGCCATTGTCTGATTTGCTGCATAGTTCAGAGTGAATCAAAGAGAGGAACAGGATTCATTTTCATACGCTAATTAAACTGTGGGGAGCCGCTGATTAAGCTCAGTGTGTATCCAGTGCTGCAGCAATGGTGCTAGGCCTCCGAACCAAGACTAGGAAGGATTCTGCCTTCCATGTGGATTTCAATATCCTCATCCAAGAAATCAGCCCTTGGCCCCCTTCTGAGTCCCTGAAGTCTTTGCGCTCGGTGGTCCTTTTCTGGGAAAATGGCGAGCGAAATTCAGGGAAGACAAGCACTGTTGCTCCTTCTATTGGGTCTGGTTCTGCATCTGGGAAGATTGAATTCAATGAGTTCATAACCTTACAGGCTGTTTTCCAAAAAGAGGGGTCATCCAAGAGTGGAAAGTGGCAGAAGAATCTGCTTGAGTTGAACTTGTATGAGCCAAGGAGGGATAAGCTGAAAGGTCAACATTTGGGGACTGCAACATTGGATTTGGCAGAGCATGCAATGTTTCGTGAGGACTCGAGTGTTCCTGTACCTCTCAATTCAAGGAGGAGCTTCAAAAGCAATGCCCAGCCCATGGTTTACCTTCGAATCCAGCCGTTGGATGGGGATAACTCAAGTGTTTCCTCAACAGATGCATTATCAAAAGAGGCATCAGTTGATAAGGATTCAAAGGAATTCATGTCAGCAACAATGAGTGAGGAGTACACGGAAGATACTGAGTTTGCTTCCTTCACTGATGATGATGAAGAGGAAGTTCCATATCCGCACCGCTCGGGTGGAACTGTTCCTACAGGTAGCAATAGATCTCAAGAATCTCTCAAGGTAAAAGAAGAATTCTATTTTAAATGTGTAATTCACTCTTGTTGCCATGTTTATCTCACTCTAAATAAATAGTTCCTTTTCAAAAGTACAGCGAGGAGACATTCTTTTTCTAGAAAGTATGAATTCATTGAATTGTAATTGTAACACTAGGCAAGAAGTTACTACTATATGCAGTTTCTATCACGTCACCAAAGTGATGCTAATATATCCTGTATATTCATTCATTCTTTGAGCGTCCACATTGTCTGTCTCAAGGCGAGCCATAGCTGTCAGTATGGTTGCTAGAATAATTCATGCTCCATTTTTCCATTTTTTTCCATTTTATTATTCATGTTTTCTAATCTTGTCAAGAAATTTACATGTTATCTGCTGATAGAGTAGGAACTTCGTTCTTACAAGCATCTGTAAAAATATCGACAGGGCAATTCTGTTCTTGTGTTTGTTGTATCCCATCCCATCACCATTCTTGACACTTGCCCTAATTTCCATATCTGAGTCTACTTTGAAATTGTTAGGGGAAGGGTATCAACTTGGTTGGTAATGAAGGCACGAGTTCATCATATGATTCTCTGCGTGAAGTGGCATCATCCAGTACGAAAGTAAGGAGTGAAGAAGTTGCAAAGTATCCAACTCAAGTCCAAAAGGCAAATGGCCATCCAGGGAATCTGTCTCTCTCATCAGATTTGCCCAGAGAACAAAACCCATCTCTTCCACCACATAATGCATTCAGAAGCGGTCGTAAAATGTCATTTGCCTATGGTATGCCTGAATCCAACCAAAGGCACTTTGGAGATAGAACATATAGCACTTTAACTACTGATAGAGCAAGGAATATGAGGTTCAGTATGAGAGTTCCAGATGTTAATGGAAGTGTCACAAATAGGAAAGTTGATCCCCAGGAGGAGGAAGTGAAGGAAGTTGATTCCCAGGATGTTGCGATTGCTCATGAGAATACAGCTAATGCTGATGATGGATTGCAAGTTCAGGAGTCAATACGCATTTCAAATAACCGAAATGACAGCAAAGTTCGAGAACTAGAACTTAAGGTTGAATTACTTGAAGCAGAGCTACGAGAAGTCGCCACTTCTGAGATAGGCCTTTATTCAATAATTGCAGAACATGGTAGCTCAGTGAACAAGGTCCATACACCAGCCCGAAGGCTGTCCAGGCATTTTGTGCATGCATTAAAAAACTTTTCAAGAGACAAGATGGGAAGTGCAGCAAGGAGTGCTACCTCTGGGCTGGTTTTGGCCGCAAAAGCTTGTGGATATGATATTGCAAGGTACGTGATATTTCCTCTTCACTGTTCTAAGAATTATAACTTTTTTATACTAGAAAAATTGGCTATGACTCAGCAAATGTTTAGACTTTACACTATTGACTTAGTCTTTTGCTATTATCTTGATTTATCTGTAGGGTGACATGAGCTTTTTCTGTAATCAGGTTGAGTTTCTGGTTATCAAACTGTGTGGTATTGCGAGGAATTGTTACTGAAACTTCTAAGCAATCAGGAACTGCAAATGGTATCAATTCGTCTGGTTATAGTTCCAAAACAACATATAGGAAAAATTCTGCATCAATGTGGGAGTCACTTAATAGGAAGAAAGGAAAATTAGTTTCCCCTGAATTTGATAACTGGGAAGATGTTGACACATTTATAGCTGCAATAAAGAAGATTGAATCCTGGATATTTTCACGAATTGTTGAAACCCTTTGGTGGCAGGTTTGTTTCTTGTATCCTATGTCACATGTACTTTTGTTCTTAGGGATTCATTAAACCTGATGCAACACAAGCCTTAATTTGCAGACATTCACACCACATATGCAATCGGCTTATATAACCAGTGACTTGAAAACTAGTTCGAATGCAAAGAGAAGCTATGGAAGGATTACTGTAGTGGGAGACCAGCAACAGGCAACCATATCGATGGACATATGGAAGAAGGCTTTCAAGGAGGCGTCAGAAAGGCTTTGCCCAGTAAGGGCAGCTGGACATGAGTGTGGATGCCTGCCTATGCTGGCCAAATTGGTGAGCTTCATATGATTAAGCAATATCTTGAGTGTGCTCCTCTTTTAAGAAAGTTGGTATAGAAATATTTTGTTACATAATTGATATTTCTTGCATGAATAGATACTATTAATGTTTTTTCCATGATTTTATTACTAGAGGCAGAAGCAAATTGTAGATAAGCACTACCACTGTTCTTTTTTAGTCCAATGTGATTCACTGTAAGCTTCATGACATCTATGATACCACATTGGATAAGGCATACTTTTATCCTTAAAATTCATCTTGATGTGTCTGTCCATTTAAGACTTGCTCGATGCAACTGTGTCTTTGTTCAAGCCTGAGGCCCTGAGAATGAAAAATATTACAGACTATGTAAAATTATTTACTTATAAGTTATAATAACTCTGGACAATATTCTTTTCAACAGGTGATGGAGCCATGCATAGCTAGATTGGATGTAGCAATGTTCAACGCTATTTTACGTGAATCAGATGATGAAATTCCAACAGACCCTATGTCTGATCCAATAACTGATCCTAAGGTTCTTCCAATACCATCTGGGAAATTTAGCTTTGGTGCTGGGGTCCAACTAAAAAATGCGGTATGTTGAATCTCAATTGTGCTTACCATGAGATGACACGACGTAGAAACACCCCCCCCCCCCCCCCTCTCTCCTCCCTAATTCTTACTTGCTATTGAGACCAAATACATGTATCTTTCTTGTAGATTGGCAGCTGGTCCAGAAGTCTTACTGACTTGTTTGGTATGGATATGGATGACTATCCAGAAGTTGAGAATGCAGATGGTGCAAATGGCTTTGCTGAATCCAGAAAGCCATTCTATCTCCTGAATGCATTGAGTGATCTCTTAATGCTCCCCAAGGATGTGCTCATGGATACCAGTACTAGAAAAGAGGCATGCACACCTATCTTCTTAAAATTCGTTATAATTATTTAACTTCCTCATTACTGATATGAACTATTTCAATATTTTTCATGTCAATTTGAATATTTTTTCTATAGTTCCTAATACTATCATATCATGTTTTACAGCTTTGTCCTACCTTCAGTTCCTCAATCATCAAGAATATCCTTCTGGGCTTTGCACCAGATGAATTTTGCCCAGATCCGATTCCAGATTCTTTACTTGAAACACTAGAATTGGAGGTTAGTCCATTTAACTTTCTGATGCATTAAATACCCAGAGGCTATTTGCATGATTTGTTGTAGTTAAGGGGTATAAAAACCATCATTATCCCTTTTTAAAACACAGTGATTACTTTGAAAAATTTTAAACTGTAATATTATTACGCTTACACTTGCAATATGTCAGATTGTCAGTATAACTGAAACACAAAAGGAGTTGTTTTCTATTACTACTATTTTTTGCAATGGAACCAAAATAGGTGTTACGTGATGCTAAATTTGAAGAGTGAATGCGGATATCGTTATAAACTTAATATTTGTAAATTGTACTCATAATAATCCATTGTTTTTTCAAATTGTTTAGTGAAGTATAGGTTTAGGTTGCTAGTTTGACAAGGAAACTATCAGGAGGTAAATAACAGACATTGGGTGTCTGTGTAAGAATATCTGACCATCAGACATGCTCATCAATCTTCCCTGCTGTTAGGACCACCTGGAAGGCAACAAGGGCATACACTCCATCCCATGTGGTGCATCACCGATCTTGTACAGCCCCCCTGCATCTGGAGCAATACTAAGCGTCATCGGTGATCCCAGGAAGAGCGGTTCCGCCATCCTTCGCAAATCCAACACAAGCGACGACGAGCTCGATGAGCTGAGCTCACCACTGACCTTCATCTCCAACACATCGTCAAACCCACTTGCAAAGCTGAAGCGAATCAGCAACTCGAGCACGGCGAGGTACAGGCTCCTCCATGAGGTCTGGAAGCTGGATGACCAGTAGGGCTAGCACCTCTATGCTTCTCTTTTGTACATATATAAGTTCCCATTTCCTCTTTGGTTCTTGTTAATGCGCGATATTTCAGTGTATGTATGTTTTGTCACACGCAAGACGAAGTGACGGGAAACCGCAAGGGTTGAGCTCTAATAAATTCGGTGTGTCCAAAACTCCAAATGCACAACTGTAGGTTCTTTCTGTGTTCCAGTGTGGATTTGTTGGGTTGTTCAGAGGGGGAAAAAAAAGTGTCACTTGGGTAGTAACCTGGAGCCCTGGCCCAAGTTTGTAAATGCTAAATGCAGCCAGTCCAGTGCGCTGGCAATGCAGCCCATTTCCACCCACTCTCCCGTACAGTGAGTGGGTGGGCACGGTGAGAATATTTAATCCCACATCGCTAGGCTCCGGTTAGTATCACTAGTTTATATGCTGGAGGGGACAGGCGGGAGCACCATTGGTGGGTGAAGTGATAACCTAAGGGAGGGGCACTCACGTAACACCCCACATAATTTTAGTGTAGCTAACCCTAAACCATACCCTAGCGCTCCCCTCTTTGTGGGGGTTGAGTTGTTAAGGGGATTCCATGATATCTTTCATGGGTACTTTGATATCGAAAAGGCTTGTTATTCCGGTGCTTTGGCCTTGATAACAAAAGTAACGATGCCTTGCGTGAGTGCCCCTCCCAGGTAGGGTTGTGGTGGGTTTTCCGATTTAGGGCCCTATATATCCCCCTAGTAGCCCTCATTTTTTTATATTAGAAAAGCTAATTTTCGCCAAAATTCAATTTTCCCTTTTAATTTTCCGTTATTAAATTTGATCAAAACTCGTCGGGCAATTTTACTATAGCATACCACAAATTTTTACCTGACAAAGCAATAACATGGGTTAAAAACAAAATTTGTGTTAAGCAATATTCTATGTGGTCCAAGTTTCGCTTTGTTGAAATCAGACTTGTTGGTTTGACATGAACACTAGATCAGATACCTATACTTTATTTGGCATTTCGGTAGTTTTTTCACACATTCTTGTTCTGAAATATTAGCATGATTCTATTATAGATCAAGAGTGGGAGACAACAGACTACCAATTGTCGAACATCACAATTCTTCATAGGAAGATGACGTGCTCATTAACATATTAGTTTTGGATAACTTCATCCTAAAATCCACCGGCTCCTGTGTCTTACCAGAGATGTTCGTTGAGGTAGGTTGTCTGTATATGTTCTTGGGTGTGCATGCGTGCGTATTAAGGTTAGCATTTGTACTGAGCATTTCGATACAAGCTTCTTCCTTTGCTAACATAACAATGAGCAAACCCTGTTTTTATCTACGTTAACACTACCGTACCTCGTGGAACTCAGTGGGGAGCAATTAACCCTGTTTTGTGTTTTCATAGTCGCCATGAACAAGGAAATTCAATCTATATTATTTGGTGCTGAACTTGATTGCCAGAGGCCAAAGCCGCACAAAGGAAACTAGGGAAGCAAGTCGGATTATTCGTCATTTTTTACCGTTGTCTGTACAGTGTGACGACACATTAAATAGTAATTTAATTACTATCTAATCACAAGATTGCATAGTGCGGTGGAGACCATGCAAACCGGTATAATCTTAGTTTTTTCATTCTGAAAACTAGGACTCGAAGCCATATGTCAAGATGGCCGAGTTGGTCTAAGGCGCCAGTTTCAGGTACTGGTCCGAAAGGGCATGGGTTTGAATCCCATTCTTGACAAAATTTTTGAGCTTTTTGTTCATTTCCCTCTGTGTGTGTGGGAGAATCCACGATCGATCCATCGAATCGTCATCGCCTGTCGAGGATGAAGGCGCGCACAAGATCTACTTAGGTTTAGTTCCCTTCAAAATTTTATAAGATTTTCTATCACATCGAATTTTTTTTTTTTGCAAGAAAGGAGAGAGTTTCATTAATCAAGGGGAATTACATCCTGAGACACTAGGTGTTCGACACACGCCGGAAAAAGTCCCCGCCAAACCGCACTATGGTTCAGCCGACGCGCGAGCTCGTGCGCAATGACATTTTGCTCTCTCCCCATATGCCTAAACACGACCTGTGGCAGCTTGCCAGCTTCGCTCAGTGCATCCTTGGATGGTGAAGAACGCAGGGGCTCTTTGCTTCTGTCGCTGCGATAGGTAGCCAATGATTCTAGAGCAGTCGTACTCCAGGATCATCGGTTTATGGATCCATTCAGCCGCGAGGTGGAGCCCCTCCCGGCATGCCAACGCTTCCACCTCCTCTGCAGACGCAACACCTTGTATGGACTTCCATGCAGTCAGGAGCACATCGAATCTTTTAACGCATGTATAAAATATTAAATGTAGTTAAATAAAATAACTAATTATATAGTTTGTTTATAATTTGCGAGACGAATCTCTTGAGTCTAGTTAACTCATGACGAGACAATAATTACCAAATATAAACGAAAGTGTTACAGTGCTTTACACCCAAAATTTTATGCATCTAAACAAGGTCTAAGTACCCAATGCAATGACGTGGGGTCATCATACCTTTTTGCTACTAGTGGTGGTTTGGTTGGTTCCTACGCGTGCTATTTTATGGCGTGATAATGCTACAGGCCGGCCATCTCATGCTATTAAAACCTGCTAGCTTAGTTGTCTAAAAAAACCTGCTAGCCTATGAGCACATCCGAGAGACTGAGCCGGCAAATCCTCGAGATTAACGAAGTACCACGGGGGCTCCGCTGTCGACAGGAACATCGCCTACCACTGAAAGCACAAACGCCATTAAATTCTAGAAAATTTGCTCTCACAGGGAGTCGAATCCAGGACCTCAGGTGCAACTGAGACTCTTGTAACCACTAGGCTACATGCCCTTTCGCACCTGCTAGCTTAGTTAGCAACCAGATATGTCTTAATGTTTTACGCTAGTGAATGACCAGATGTCCTGATTGCAATTATTGTTGCTGATTGTCGGAACAATACTAGTAAGGTCTGGTTTAGTTGATTTTTGAAAAGTTTTTTTTATATTTGAAATATTAAATATAGACTTAATCATAAAACTAATTATAAAATTCGTCTGTAACTACGAGACGAATTTATTGAGACTAATTAATTCGTCATTAGCACATAGTTAATGTAACAATTAATGTATCAATTTAATCTAAAGTCTAAACATCTTCGATAAACCACCATACAGGTATTTGCAATCCAGTTCCTGCAAGAGTACGCAACCGCCACCAAACATACAACTTCCATGTCCAAATACAAATTCCGCTAATAATTAAAAGAGTTTTGCCCTCCAACGAGATGCGACTTGCTCACTTGCTTTTGCTTCTTTCTACCACACTATTCATCAGTAACCACCATAACCTGCACACGATTTTGGGTCCTTCTGTCACGGCTATCATGCATGAACTTCAGGACCTTGCTTGCGACAGGACAGGACTACCTCCAGTCTTACACATCGTCTTCACTCCTCACTACTCTTCCTGATATGCTGGACTGTACCGCCGCTCACAGCAGTCTCGTCCATGGAACCACTAGTCTTCATCCTTTTAGTGCCATCTGTGCCAATGTCAGCGTCGTCTCCCTTACGCTTCAGAGGCTGCTGGCTTTCGTTGTTGTCATCAACCTCCTTGGAGCTCTTCATCTCTTCCACAGCGTCTTCTTCGACTAACCCGTCCACCACTTGTGCCGCACTCGTCTTGTTCATGATCGTATCAGCATCTTTTCCTTCCTCAGCGTCTCCTTTGTGCTTCTTAGGCTGCTGATCCCCCTCCTTGATTTCAGCCAGGGTTTTGACAGAACCGTCAGCGTTGACATCTGAGTTGCCGATTTGGCACTCCATCTTCTTATCCTCAGCACTAGCTTGCTCGTCCTCGTTCAAGCTGATATCGTCCTCTTCCTTTGCCAACCCACCATCGTTTTCCTCCGAGTCACTACTATCACCACATTCGTTAGCGTCATCACCGCCTTCTTCAACAGCCTTCTGTTGCAAAGACTCGATCAAAGCCATCATCTCTCGGTTGATCTGAGGAAAAAAATATCATCAAACATGTTAGAAACTTGCCAGCTCTAGTACGCTTGGACAAACTTATATTTCAATTAGTTGCACCTGTGGATTCACTAGGAAGTCACAGATGTCAGTTGGGCAGGAAGGACACTTCTTCACAATCTTCTGAGCCCTTAGAGTCCGACCGCCACGGCTTCTTTCTCTCATAGAGGACTGTGAATCATATGCCCCAAGCAAACAAGTCTTGCAAAAGTTGTGGGCACAGGGAGTAGTGAGTGGTTCTTTAATCACTTCCTGGCAGATTGAACAGGCGAACTCTGCAGGACAAGTGAACAGAAAACAGTTTTCTCAATACCACAAATTAAAGGCATGTACTAGATAAACAGAACAGAAGAAAAGATAACCTTTCAGCAGTCTTTCAGCCACAGACATCTGAGTACGCCTTGCTCTTCTCCGGACCTGCTTGTCAGACTCAGGAACCCCAGTGAGAACAGGCTTCCTGCTCATTGGAGGAGGAACCATCCATTTCCAACCTTCTTTCTCCTATGACAGTAAATATATAACCCATCAAAACAAGGTTCAGTAATCATGAAAGCAGAAGAAACAGATGTGCATACATCATAGTCCCATGAAGGACGTCCTTTTCTCTCTGTTATATCAGTTGCATCTTGTAGCTCTGCGATCTTGGGTAATGGTCTTGGACGGTCACCACGATCATCACTGGAAATCATAGCAATGTGTCAGGTAATACGGTGGAATGGTGCCATTTTTCTCTAAAATAAAATCGTGTATGTATTTTATCAAACCTGGTCCAAGGAGCTGGTTCGTTTTCACAGCGTACAAAAAGATATCTGCAGACTTTGAACTTACCCTATGGCAAAAGGAAGAAGCGCGAATTTAATAACTTCTCCATAAACTTGTTTAGATTTTCAGCTGATAAGCAACTTCAGAATGCAAAAGTACGGGAAGTTCTTCTGGAATTAGTATACAGGAGCATAAAATTACCTGAATACCAATCTTCCTCCAGCATTTCTCAATTCTATAAATTCCATCATACCTCACACCAGAATCAGGAGCATAAGAAGAACGCTTCTCTTTGTGGGACCTATTAATAAGAGAATGTAGAAAGACAAAGTTTGTGTATAAGAGAATATTACTAGATAATCAGATGTACATCAAATGATCTTAATATGGGAACAATTTATGATACTGATAAAAGCATATCCGTCCCCATGTCAAGAAACAGCAATAATGATATGTAAATAAATACAGAAGCAGTATACCTTAAAATGTAATTTACTCGGTGGAAAACGTTGCAGTTTCAGATATAAATTAAGCATGGGGAAAAAAAATAAAAAGCATACCGCACAACCCGGACTGGGTAACCCTTCATGCAACTGATAAGCAAAGCCGCATTCATCTTCTCAAACTTTTGATCAAAGGATTGTTCCTTGTTTGTTCTCTTGTTCCCGCTTAGATCTCTCCCACCACTGCATTAATATATTTCATTTTAGAGACATTTCATAAGGTGAGGTATTGTTGATAGGTAAGGAAAACAAATATAAGTGTAACAAGTGATCAAATTATCATACCTTCCAGTATAAAGGAACCACTCGCCGTGGTCTTCATCGTCTTCGTAGCCTCCTGACAGTGCTACTGACTGAGCACCATGCGTGGACTGGCCAGCAATACCAGCAATGTGAGGAAAATGAGCACCCCATTGCCTGCATTCAAGTCGGTCTGCCCATGTTTCCCCAACTCGAACACCAATGTTCCTTTTGGGATCATTTTCTGCAAGAATGGGGCCAAAGTGATCTGGTGCAATTGTCACAAAGATCTGGCCACTTGAAGCATTTGCTTTTCCAGCCCGCTTAGCCCTCTCAGTTCTATATGCCTTATCAGGCCTGTCATCGTTCATTATATATTGATATTGAACTGCTGAGCCATCAGAACTAGCTTTCTTCGAAATTTTTGCCATGCGAATAGCTTCAACTAAAGCGGAATTAATTCGTGGTTGCTGTGCCATTTTTGACGGTATCTGTGCACGACACTTGCCACACGTCTTCTTTCCACTATGTATCCACTTCTGGAAGCATTTCAAGCAGAAGTTGTGGCCACATGGTGTCTGTAGAAGAAACAATTACATACTGGTTAGAAGTGGAACAAAAATAAATGTTTAATGGATGAACATAAAAAATTGTAACAGGGATATTATAGCTACCAAAAGTAAAATATACAAAGTAAGAATATACAACTAGATGAAGACAAAGAGTCAAATAAATACCAAAGGACAAAAAGAATGGCAACAATTTTAGAACATCCCTTAAAAAAACAATTTAGAACACACATCAAATTAGCAGAACAGAACCAAATAAATCTCCTGCATAACTAATAAGTTTACATGTTACAAGCAGAAAACGCTAATTGAGTAGATATATAGGCTGGATATCCATATTTTGGATAGCTATTTGTTTGACAACATTTGTCTGCCAACTTTCATATCAACGATAGAACAAGATGGACATAGCCAGAATATGAAAAATGCATGGTCACATGGAAATATGAAAATAAGGTATAGGGAGGGCGAGCTAACCTGTTAAAGCTTAGCATTGATTGATCATCTACACTTAAATACGGGAAGTATCTAGCAACTGAATTTTATTAAGCTCGATCATCCAACTCACAGCAAATAAACAATTCAAAAATGTTTATACTTGCTCACAGTAGTGAACAGAGCAAAATAGGCAAGCCTATAAGGCCAAATTGAGCAATATGTCGCCAAACTGCCAGATCACACTGCATAAGAAGCAGATTTATTAGAATGATGCCCCCCCCCCCAACCCCCTCATTGCTCAATTTGACTATTCATAGAGACGTGAGACTTCATGTGCAATAGAAACTGCTGTTTTCATCATTAACAAATTACATGTGCTACAGAAGGTAAGCAACGACGACAAATTAAAGTAACACTTATTCTCTGATGTAAATAGGAAATCTAAAATATTATATATATTGGAGGGAGAACAAGACTCGCCCAAGCCAGTATATAAAGATGCATTGTATGAGAAAATGAAATGGAGATATATAAATGTGTGGCACTTCATTGAAGAGAGAGTAAAACCACTGGTGGCATTGTGGCAGTATCTCAGCTGGCTTCTAGGCAAGGAATATAACACAACATCCAATCAAGCAACGTGGACCAATACAATATGCAAGCTGATATATAGTGAAATCAGAGCAACAGATGACCAAACCAATGATGCTCTATTCGTATAGACTTCATCTGTGCAATAGAAACGCCTGCGCTCATTAACGAACTACATGCATCAGAGAAGGTAAACAGTTCATCAACACAAAAAGTAGCTTCTTATTTTGTTTTAAATACAAATTCTCTAGAGCATGTGGGAGGGAAAACAAGATTGACCCTCAGCAGCCAACATATAAAAGATGCATGGTGTGGCTTCTAGGGCAAGGAATTATACAAGCACAGCATCCAATCAAGCAATACTACAATGCAAGCTGAGAGTAAAATCACAGCGACAGCTACAGAAGCACTGCACAGGTAGTTCACGGTTTGCCCCCGAAGGCCCAAACCAACACTACCAGAAAAACCGAAATTTCATGACGGTGATGTATTTTCATGGGAGGCATTAAGGAACTGTCATGACATTTTTTTATTTTTGTGAAGATACATTAAAACTCGCCACGAAAATGTATTTTCGTTAAGGTGATCCATACACCACCACGAAAATTTACTATTTTCGTGATGTTATCATGTAAAGCCTCATAAAAATAAGTTTGAGCGCCAAAACCTTTCGTTCATGCGTGAGATTTTCCGTCGAGGACACACTGTGTATACATGCTGGCCTTGGACGGGTTGGGTTAGTCCTGGCACGAAATTAAACAGGTTGACCCGTACACACCAGATTAAAGCTGCTATGGGTGTCCGATCCGCAAGACGAATCAAGTGATGGCGGCGCGGGCCCCTCCCCACTGTGAGGATGGCGGCGGCCACCAGGTTGCCCCCGGGTTGGCGTTCATGTGTTTTAATTTCTCCCAACCCCAGCGCTAGCTAGCTAGCACCACGAGTTCGCCGCATGAACACTACCCTCGTCTCTGTCAGTCTGTTGCGACGATGGTAAAAATTCCATCCGATCCGAGCGCAACTCACTGATACGATGGATCCAAACGGTGGAATCAGAGAGGAGGGGATCCAACTATTGATGAGGAAGGAGGCTGACGGCCGACGCGCCGGGTTCAAATTAAATCGCGGAACTCGCCTAGACCAAACTGTCTAAAGACTCTAAACCAGCAAAACAACACGGTTTGGTTCGAGTTCTGTAAGAAAAACCGCTGAAAACCGCGACTGATCAGGGATGCAATGCATACAGATTCACAGAACGAGCATGAAATGAAGTTGATGACCGCGAAGGTAGAACTTAAGCAGAGAGCGAGAGATATTATATAGCACAAAACGTAGGAGAAACAGACAATCGATCAGCAAGACGTTCCGGTGATAGAGAAGAGGAGCGTGTGCCCTCATCCGCGGATGGAGAAGCCGCAAACGGATCGGACTGGAAGAAGAAGATCGAAGAACACACCAGAATCGAGAATGGTAGCGCAGGGAGGGAGCTAGGGAGAGCGCTACTCACAGTCACGGGGCGATCGGGGAGCTTCATGCAGAAGGAGCAGCTGAAACTCCTGCCGACTATGTCGAGGACATCGTCCCCCGCGCCGTCGCCGTCGTCCTCGTCCGCGTCCTCGGTTGCAGCAGATCCGGCGAGGAGCTCCTGGCGGCGGCGCGCCTTCTCTTGGTCGGAGAGAGTGGCGTCGGCCTCGATGGCGCGGATGGCGGCGACGAGCTCGCCTCCCGCCGCGGGGGCGGCGGCAGGGGCCGCGGCGCCGGAGCAGTCGGGGCAGCTCCATGTCGCGGCGTCCGAGAGCGCGGGGGGCTCGGAGAGGCAGGGGGAGTGCCACGGCGTCGCGCAGGTGGAGCATCGGAGCAGATCGACCTCGGGCGGGGCGGCGGCGCGGCAGACCATGCAGACGCCATCTCCGTCGCAGGGGAGGTCGGGCATGGCGGCTGCGGCGGGTGGGGAATCGGGGGGTTCGGTGTGTGCTAGGGTTCCGCGAGGGCGCCCGCGGGGGGAATGCGAGGGGAGCGTGAGAGGTGACGAAAGCGGGAGGAGGAAAACGAGGGTTTGGCTTGCTTCAAAATTTTCAGTTTGCCGCTGCCGGAAGCCCGGAACGCGCACCCGCCCCCTCTCCCTCCTGCGCGCATGGTTTTAAATAGCGGGCTAAGAGGTTTAGTGTTTGAACTAAAAAAATAGTTAATAACGGGCTAAATGAAGCTATAGCGGGCTATAGCGGCTAAATTACACATGAGTTCAAATAGCAGTACCATGCCTCAAATAACTATAGCGGGCTATAGCGAAAGCTATAGTGGGAGATTTAAAACCTTGCCTGCGCGGTCGGCGCTCCTTTAGTTTGCGTGCAAAATTGTCTGTCGACACTAATGCTAAACCAGGAAAAAAAAGATCGAAGCACAAGATAAATTATTTCAAAAAACAAACCAACTGCTCAAGATCGATATAGGAAATCTTTAAAAAATATAAAAGCATAGGAAATCTTAAAATGTGAACCTTAATAGTGGCACTACTGCTCATTAACGGCGGCAATTCTTTTTTTTCCTTGTTTCTCAACCTCATCCATCGACAACAATTGTTGGGGACTTGATGATGAGGCCTCGGTAGTATACTAGAGGTGGGAGGAGAGAGGAGTGTTAAGTTTACTACAGCCTATGTGACATCGACGTCGAGCATTATTGGTACTAAATAAAACGTAACTCCAAAGAGGGTTAGAGATGTAGTCGAGGCCAATAAATAAAGGGAAATGAACGAAGCAGCTAGCCGGAGGAAGAACCGAAATAGAAGCATGGTGGATATGGATTTCGTTGGCATTATGGCATTATATGTAGACTTCATTGTATCTTATTACTTGTATCTTTTTAGACGGTTTATCACATTATTGCATCTAAAATATAGATAATATGAGTCATAATATTTTATATTCCTTTATTTGATGTACTACCTTGTAATTGTTTTGAGACGAATGATGGCGTATTATTGTATTTTAATTTTTTGACACAGTATCGAACCTCATTTCTGTTAAGCATCAACGTAAATACCACACAGTTTTGTTACAAAAAAACCCAGACCGGTGGAGAAAAGGTGGTAAGAGATTTATCATCTTTTTTATCGGAAAAAACAATAAAACAAAAAAAATGTGGAAGCATATAAGTTTATTACTATATGTAAGGATATTTTGGGTTTCGACCATAACTTATATTTTCTTGCCATCTACCGCACATAAATGATATACCATCTTCAAAAGGTAGGCATATCAAATAACAAATGAATGGCCTAAATATAAGTATGAGGGTTCAATTATTAAAATGCATGCACAACATATATTTGGAGGAATTTCCAGGTTCCCTGATAGTTCGTTTCTTAGTTCAATACTCGCTGCAGTTTTTTTTCTAGAAGATAAAGTCTTTGTCGCAAAAAGTTATAGCCTCAGTGAGCAGGCAGGACCGGTTGCAATTGTAGAGTATAAAGGACAGTACCTAGTTGTACGAAAATTTCTAGTTCCTAGTTTTTTTTTGCAATTGTTACTGTCGATTTTGCATCGCTAACGCAAATTTATTGCATCTCTAACAGTGCTTAGCATTGCTATAAGCCAATAACTGTATAATTATCCTTTTCCATTTATGGCATCTATACATCATGCTGTTTAGCTTTCTCAAACTAAAGTTCATGTTTTATTAAATGCTTCAAGATATGCACCCTCGATTACATTTTCCATTTTCTTCGAACTAAGAGGTTCAGTACTGTCAATTTTGAGGGCCTCTATTTTCTATACATCTGTTGGATCGATGCGGTACAGAAATCCTACTGCAGTTCTTATATTCATGGATAAATAGAGAGTCTGTTTAAGGCCATGAACGTAAATGTTCAACAACTAAAATTCGAAGTGCAGTTCCTAAACAGTCAATGATCATGCCATTTCATCATCTGAACCTTAACAACTAGCTACACGCTCTCCTTAAGGAAAATAATATTGACCGGTGCTCAACTCAAATTGGCCTTCTTATTTTCACTACACATGGGTAAGTTCAATTAGTTCCTACTTTGGGTCTGATTCCTCTGATTAGAAATATAAGATCACTTGAATTTGCGTCACAACCAAAACGCCCTGATTCCGCAAAAACTGTTGTCCTTCAGTCCTTTCCAAGGTTTGCACCAACTTATCAGGTCAGAATGTTAAATTTCATCTTTAGCCCTCCAAACTATTAATTGCGGTTGAGATGCATATAACTGGGGGCACGTTGAGAGTGGCTCCAACGCAAATTTTGTCTTTACCTTTTATTTCACAACTGAACTTGTGTCCTACATCAGCAGCCAGCAGATTACTAATAATATTCATGTCCATTCTGTCACCCAAAGGCATTCAGAGTTCACTGGGACAAACTTAAAACAATGGGTACAACATGATCTGTCTGCAATCACTGGAAACTATTTGACAGTTTCTGAATGATAGCTTTTATTTCTAAAACAAACAGAGGAACTTAGATGCCCTTCTCCAGCATCGCCCGAACCCGTGTTGGGAGACCATAGAGCCGGATGAACCCCTCCGCATCAGCTTGGTTGTAGATCTCCCCATTCTCAAACGACGAGATGTCCTCCCTGTAGAGGCTGTAGGGGCTCTTCCGGGATGCAACATTCACCGACCCCTTGTATAGCTTCAGGGTCACTGAACCAGTGGTCGTCGCGGTGATCTTCTCCATGAAGGCGTCAAAGGACTGCCGGAGAGGGTCAAACCAGCGGCCTGCATAGACCAGCTCAGCATACTTGAGGGCCACCATGTCCTTCCACTGCATGGTTTCCCTGTCCAGAGTCAGGGCCTCGAGCTCACGTACCGCGGCTGCCATGATGGTACCACCAGGGGTTTCGTACACACCACGAGACTTCATGCCTACAAGGCGGTTCTCTACCATGTCAATGCGCCCGATCCCATGCTTCCCACCAATTTCATTGAGCTCTGCAAGGAGGGATGCTGGCGAGAGCTCCCGTCCATTGATGGAAACAGGAACACCTGCAACGATGCCAATCTCCAGATACCTGCATGCACGGAGCTTAGCAATTAGTACATGCATCGGTATGCTAATGAAAACCTGTCTCTCAGAAAAGGGAAAAAAGATTGATGAAATACCTACAGGAAGATGGAAAATGGCAAAACCATGGCACAACTGGTTTAGTTTCTTTTGCACACCCACTAAACAAGGATCTACTTTTCATGTAGTATAATAAAAAGCCTTATCTCAGTACACGTATCTACAGTCTGGCATGATAAATAGATGAAACTATGCTGCATCTACTTGCAGAACCACTGTGAGCTTGTGACTAGGTTCCGAAAGCACAAAACCCAGGCAATGTAGTTGAGGCCCACCTTCACTTCTCTTATATAAAATGATTATTTCAGTTTCACATTGTAACATCAACATGAAGCTACCAAGTGAATGACATTGCAAATAGCACTTTGTCAAAACTTACGATTTCACATTGCTACATATTCCAAAATTCGTCATAGGTAAATTGTTAGTCATATTATCCAGATCCGAGACCAGCCCTACTTGGATGGTCATGTTCTCCAATTATATCATATTATCCAGATCCGAGACCAGCCCTACTTGGATGGTCATGTTCTCCAATTAGAGAGGACCAGGTGCTATAAAAGATGGTGCAATTGTCAAAATATCCTAAGCCGCTATATAAAAGATGGTGCAATTGTCAGTTGGGAATATGTAAACTTAGCTATATGCTGCAACAAAGGAGGTAAAGGACCTTAAAGGATACGGATGTACTTCAGAACCAGAGCAGTGAAAAGGTAAACGATTTTCCTCCCAAAAATAATATAAACAATTTATCACTCACTCGGGTTCCGAAGGTGCATTCTCTGGAGCAACAGACATCATATACATATCTTCCTTTGGCTCATTTGCTGGGTCCTCCAAGATGTCACCCTGCAACGTATTGAGAACAATTCATTTCATGTAACATCAAAGATAAGAATCGTAATTTTCAGTTGAAGGCAACAAGACAAAGATGCAGTATAGATGTTGTTATATTCTTCTATAAACTTGGTTAAAGTTGAATAAATTTGACTTAGAACAAAGCAAATGTGACAAGTAAAAAAACAGAGGGAGTATTGATTTAAAAGTTTGGATCATATATATCTTATAAAATTCTGGTGTACATGTACCAAGAAAAGGAAGAGTTGCAAAGTGCATTGAGAAAAAAAGAAATTATAAACAAGAAAATGGATAATACCTCATGGCTAAGGTGCAACAAGTTTCGATCTCGGCTGTATATTGATTTCTTTGAAACTGGAACTGGTACATTATGTTTCTTTGCATACTCAATTGCATCTTCACGCCCTGTGATGTCCCACTCCCTCCAAGGTGCCACCACTTTGAGTTCAGGATTTAAAGCATAAAATGTAAGCTCAAAGCGAACCTGCAGGAAAGGTAAGCATCAGAAGATGAAGATGACTCACCATATTAATATTCACGCTAACAGCATATCTACCTGATCATTGCCTTTCCCAGTGCATCCATGAGCAACTGCATCTGCACCAACTTCCTTGGCAACATCGACCATTGCCTATGATGGAAATATAATTGCTCAGTATAAGACTATTGGGCATAACACGATTTGTTTCTGAAGATTACAGCGAACACCCTAAAGATCCTCAAGGATATAGCAGTGCTCAATTTATAACTGCAAGTATATCGGTGATATTTAATTCATTCAATAACTTACAGATCAAATGTTATCTCACACAAAAGAAAGCAAAAACACTAACCAAAAACATAACCATACAAGGAAAAAAAATGGAGCGCATGTGAAATACAGTTGAACGCCATTGTTTAGAATATTGTTTAATGGCTTGAATAGCCCTAATCAGTGGTAGAACCAGGGCTACAGCAAGCCAATCTGCAGCCCTAACTGCTTCGGAGATTCCCAAAGATAGCAAGCCAGTAGGCATGCCAATTAAAACAAAGATGCACTTCACTGTACATCGATATGCCGCACAGTGTAGCACAGTGATGGAGATCTTGAATCAACAATGTCCAGTTGTCATTTGCTTTTTTTTATTTAAGCCCTTCTGTTTCTCAAGTGCCAAGACACCCTAATCTCGTGGAAAGGTTCCTATTTCACCTCTACTTCTACTGCATGATGCCCGTTAAAGATTGATGCTTAATTGGTTGGATTATTTCCAATGTCAGACATCAGCCACATACACACTAATGGACCAGTGGATGTGGATCAGCCAAAAGAAAAATAAGGTTCCCAAGCTTGTAACAGAGACTTTCATGGAGCAAATAGGAAATAAAAGACCATTCGAGTAAAAAACTTGCCAAGTCTATGTGTATCAAAAAATACAACATGTTCTACTGAAACAGATCTGAAGTTTTACAAAAGCGTTAGTGCCTACCAAGAGTTGCATCAAGTTTAGACCAGTGATTTCGATGTTGTAGTAGTAATTATGACTCAAATAATAATATCCCACATAAATATATGTCTATTTTTAACAATACACTACGTGCTGCGATGTTATAATTAAAGCTCAAGCATATAATAATTAACTTGTGAGAAGATTACAGTATACATTATTGGTGCTTGTACATAAACAAGATGTGATTATCATATAAATTTTACCTTAGCAATAACAGGCCTAGCCATTGAAGTACCAAGCAGATACTTTCTCTCATAAACTGCACCAGCTCGCAGGCAGGGGTATATATATTCACTAACAAATTCTTCTCTCAAGTCCTTTACAACAAGCTGGCATGCTCCACTAGCTTTTGCCTTTTTCTCCAATCCTTCTAATTCAATGGCACCCTAAGGAAGGTTGTATACGAGTTAATCAGAGAGAGAGAGAACAATAAATAAGTGGAGTGGGTTGAAAATCCAAAGTATGGCACAACCTCATTTACTTAATGACAGTTAAATAAAACATATCACTAAGAATAGAATCTAAAAAGAACATAAAAATAGACATTTCAAAGCAACAGGTGAAACAATAATTAATTTTTAACCCATGAACTTTGCAACCAGCAGTACTGTAAACTACTAATCGATACATCTGCATTCAAAATAGACTTTTGCCTTTGTTTTATTTACGAGATCTAATTGATTAAAAAAAAACACCATCATATTACTTTGAGATAGGAAACTATCCGGACAGAGGGAGTACTAACAACAAATAAACATGGGAGGGAAAGAAACAGAGATATGTTGGAATTAGATCGCAATTTCAAAAAGGACAGTGTAGCGAATTCATTATGTATGCTTGAGCACTAGTCAGGTTGTTATGTATAATTACATACCTGGCCAACATCAGCAGTGAAACAAACGACTTCACAACCATAGTTCTCCCTTCAATTAATAAACCAGAAAGGCATAGTAGGCACGATGATATCAATATTTATACTTTAAGATTGACAAAATGAGACAAAATGCATAATAAAACAAGGAGTATTTATACCTGAGCCATGGAACAATAACAGATGTATCCAAGCCACCGCTATATGCTAAAACAACTTTATTTAATTTGCCGCGCAATCCACTGTTGTTTTGATCACCACTACTAGCAGGGGTGACTGCACCCTGCTCTTTTCCAGTTGCCATTGCCCACCTGATACCTGCATATTTTAACAAATATAAAGGAGCTATCATCATAATAAAAGCAAATGGCTGCGGTGCTATTTATGTAGCTTTTAAAGAAAACGAAATAGACTAAGTCATCAAGTTTCCTATTCCAAGCAGTAAGAAGCTCATGAGTTGTACAGCTAAGTCCATGACTAACTCCAAGTCCACAGGTCCATATCTATGAAAACTTTTTCAATTGTACAATATAGTACCTTTTTACTGTAACATATCATTAACCACTGAATTGTGAAGAAACTGGATTGAACAATGATGCTTATGAATTAAGATCATTTTACCTAAGGTGGCTAATCCCACCATGAAATGGGAGTCCTAAAAGCAGTTGGACTGGAGCAGTGGAATATTCAACAAACTAAGATATGACTTGCACATGTCAGATATGTGATGATTGATCAAATTGAGAATATTTGATAGGAAATCTAGCACAGAAACAGATGGTGCCATTAGCATGTGCTACATTGCAGGTACAGGGAACGCTGATCCCCCATCCCAAGAAGGCTTGACATATAGCACGTACCTTGGCCATTGCGGGCCTTGTTGTGGCGCCGGCGAACCTGAACAGCAGCTCCGGTAGGGAGGGAATTCGACAGGACTCCACTCTAGCATCCACATGAAGGGTTAAACAGTCATGATTGCTGATTCCTTCTAACAAGCAAAAAAAAAAACAGAGGGGGAGGGAAGAGCACCGTTTACCTTCTGAACGAGGCAGGCCGCGCTGGAGTTTGGACGGACGCTAATCCCTGCAGGGCCAGCAAGATATTCGTTAGAGCAGCGAGCATCCGCGCCAATACAAAACAAAGCCTAGAAACGTCTAGCGCGGCGGGCGGACGGGGACGGACTTGTGGACTGCGGGTTCAGCTGAACCCTTTGGAACGAGAAGATTTGGGACTTAGGAGAACAGGCGGCTGCTACTGCGCTGATAACAAACAAATCAGCGCGGCGCACGGAATACAACGAGCCCGTGGCCAGCTCGACGGGATCGGAGCGCCCGCCGCATCCACTCCCGATTGGGGTTCGGTCGCTAACGAGGCGACGGCGACGACAAGCCGGGGATATGTTAGAGCAAACCGGAGAGGGCGGGATAGGATAAGAGCCGCGGCTTACCTATGACCCCGGAGGGCCCTCCCGCCAACGCCATTGCAGGGAAGGGGAGGGAAGGGAGGGAGGGGAGACGCTCGAGGACGCGGCGGGGTGGCGGTGGCGGCCGCGCGGGTAGCGGGACGGGGAGGGGGAGGAGGGGTTTACCCTTGTGCGGCCAACTTGCGATGGCCTGCGGGGGCTTTTGACTAGTGCGGGAGAGTGGTGGGGCGACCCGCTGAAGATGGGCCGGGCCGGGCCGGGCCGGGCCGGAAGAAAGCCGTCGTCTGTTGACCGATGACCGTGGTGGCCGTGTGGCCAATGGCGGCGCGGGTCACTCTTTGCCTCTAGCTCCGTTCAAAAAAAAAAAAGGCTCCATGTTTTTGTTTGGTGACAGTCAACAGTCACGGATGTGAAGTTTCAAAAAAAAAAAAAACAGTCACGGATGTATCTCGTATCGTAATTACTTTTTTAAAATCATAGCTGCTACCTCCAACATGTACTCCCTTCGTTTCAAATTATAGTTCGTTTGATTTTTTTGACTCTAAATTTGACTACTCATTTTATTCAAAAATTTAAGTAAAATATTATTTCTTTTGTTGTGTCTTGCTTTATCAATACAAGGACTTCAAAATAACTTAATTTGATTATGTTTGCATAAATTTTTTGAATAAGACGAGTGATCAAATTTTGGATCAAAAAAGTCAAACGAACTATAATTTGGAGCGGAGGTAGTATCTCATATAATCAAAAAAATAAAGGGCATAGTAGTTATACATATTAACAGTAATATCTTCTAATGTGAACAATGTCGTGCAAAATTTCAATAACGTTGTAGGTCCTTTCATAGCTTCTGCACGGGAAACACTTGCCATGAAGCCGCAAAAATCACTGTCCAAACTCTCAGACAAAAGGAACTCTCAAAAAAAAAACTCTCAGACAAAAGGAAAGGTCACTATCCAACAGCTTGGGCAGCACGCGCCTCCGTATCCCTTATCCATGATAAGCCTATTTCACGGATGCCCACATCAGCCGTCGCTTGACATCAAACTTTGGTTATAGGTCCTATTCATGCCACATCCTTCTGCATTGTTCACTCCATTTAATATAATTCATGAGGTCCTTTTCATTTTAAATCCCAAGGAGGAATGAAGTGGTTAAGTTCAAAAACGGGCTGTTCTAGCCTGTGATCGAAACTTGTTTCTAATTAATTTAGTTGCGAGGTTGTAGTACTTCCTCCGTCCACAAAAGAATCAATTCTCGCTTTTCGATAAGTCAATCATTTTAAACTTTAAAGTTATATAAAAATTAATACATTTTCAAAATAATATTATTTACTATAAATTTGATCAGACTTGAACTATTTTGACCGGTATGGATCCGTAATTGCATTTTTTTGGATGGAGAAAGTAGTATACTAGTATTATCCCACAAGGGAAATGGATAGAGAGAGAACTTATGGATAGGATGGAGAAGACGATGGAATAATTTTGCCTGCGCAAGTAGTACAAAACAGTCTTTTAGGAATTTGGGGTGCATGTTAACATTTCAAATGTTTGAAGATTTTGAGAAGTGCTCATTGGTCACTCAAACACAGTGCAATAGCACTTCTCCGGAACTTCACAAGATACACATCCTCATTATATACTGATGAAAAATGAAGCTGGGAATACCCTTCTCCTACATCTTTTTTCTCTCCATATACCATTACCGAAATCATGAATTGCACCCCAAAAGAATTGCCAACAACAACAACAACAAAACCCAATTACAAGAGAGCACAGCAAACAAAATTGAAAAAAAGAAAACTGGATTACATGAGAAAGCGAGAAGGGGAGGAGAAGAAAAGAAGAAGAAGAAGAAAAAACTCAGATGACCTTGCATGTGAGCATCGCTTCTGAAGCTGTGTTCTATCAAGAAGATTCATCCATGCATGTGCATATGCATTGTATGGTACGGTTGAACGCATCAGCTTGTCATGAGCCGATCTTGTCGAGGCTGTCGGCGACGGCCTTCATACTTGGCCGGAGCTCGGGATCGACCTCCGTGCACGCGAGCGCGACGTGGAACGCCGCCACCACCTCCTTCTTGGGCAGCGCGGGGCCCCGGAGCAGCGCCGGGTCCACCATCTCCGCCACGGGGCGCGCGTCCTCCTCGAACCCGCGCCGCACCCACCGTACCACCTCCGGCACGGCGCCGCCGCCGTGCTCGCCGCTCCCGGACCGGTCGGTGGCCGTCGACCCCGACACGGGCGCCGAGAACGACGCCGACGTCGACGGCGACGCGTGGTCGGCGCCGGGACCGCGGCCCGTGAGCAGCTCCAGCAGCACGACGCCGAACGCGAACACGTCCCACTTCTGCGACGGCTTCGCGCCCGGCGCCCGCGCCTCCGGGGCGCGGTACCCGCCGCCGTAGCGGTCAGGGGCCGGCCCCGCCGGCTTGGCGTACGGGATGGCGCCGCCGAGGAGCCCGCCCCCGCCCGCTGATGGCGGCCCGTCCGGGGCGCAGCCGGCGACGGCAAGCAGGCGGGCGAGGCCGAAGTCGGCGACGCGCGGGGTGAAGTCGGCGTCGAGGAGGATGTTGGAGGGCTTGACCTCGCCGTGGACGAACCGCCGCGGGCTGCACTCGTGGAGGTACGCCAGCCCGCGCGCCGCGCCCTTGGCGATCTTCAGCCGCGCTGACCACGACAGGACGGTCTGACCCGGCCGACCTGGAAGAAGGAAAGTCAACGGTCAACACATCCAGTCAACATACACGACTACACGAGCAAATTTAACAAGCATCGTATCCAAATTTTTTGACAAGAATGAATTGTATAGCGAGCGATATCCTCCTAACTCCCTGATTACGTGTGATGCATGCATCGCTGCAAAACTAGTTTGAACATGGGAGGAGTTAGAAATTGACAACGTAGATGTCGACCACTTGGCAATCCAAAGCGACAGAACGTAGTGTGGCGGCAATCCAAGCAAGTGCAGTTGCACATTGCTGGGTGGTGCTGTGGCCGTCGGCAATTGCCTGCCATGGCTGTCTGATCACTGTTCATTGCTTTTCTGAAAAGGTCTGAAAGAGACTTGCACAGTGATCCATTAGACCTTCAGAAAGGAAGACGTCAGAGAACAAGAAGTCTCAAACGAGCCATTAGCTCAAGAATCATTGCCACGCCACCCACACATTAGGCACACTGTCTCTCAAGCTAAAGAGGCTCATTAGCATGCATGCAAAGTGGATGCCCTTTGTCCCATTAGCCCCCCCAAAAGCCCCCAAATCTGGCATCACCACACCAGCCTGAACAGCCAGCGCTGACACCCATCATTAAGCACGCTGAAAAGGCCCGATGATGGATTACCCAGGCGTGCCTCTGCTGCCCATGCCCAATCATCACCTTCTTTAACCTTTCTTTGTAGGTTATTAATCAGCCCCAGATCGACGAGAATATTCATGCTGTTAGGCCAGGTGAGGAGAGTGACAAAGGTTTCGTCAGGCTTGCAAAAGGCCTCTGCTCTTTTGGTCTGGCTAGCTCCTCTGTTCGACATGCTCTGCAGCCTGCAGTGCAATTGCAGCAGCATGAGCAAGCATGAAGGTGGAGACAGGAAAGGGAGGAGGAGAAAGGGACCTTCCAATGGCAGCCCTTTTGGCCTGACAGTGCCGGTGCCCAGTTGAGTGAGAAAGGCGCCTTTGGAGCTTGTCAGCTTGGTATGATTTGGTGTAAAGCTTTTCCCCAACATTACTGTTAACGGAGCATGCTGCTTTGCCCCTCACTCGTTTGCTGTACTATGGAGCTATATTATAGATCACCAGCAAGTAAACATGTTGATTATAGTACAGCAGCTGCCTTATGGCTTAAGCAACAATCTTTCTCATTTTTTTTCTTCCTTTTCCTTCATCCTGGCGTTCAAGCAAACACTAATGCCAAAGGATCCCGTGTGGTGTATGCAATGCCAATTCCCTTGGATTGCATGCTACATTGGTACTACTAATGACAGTGCCACCATAATAATTGTTTTTTTTCGAACATGCAAAAGTTTTGCTCATCTTGATCTTACTGAGTGCTAAGAAGCACATAGGTCCAGATAAGAGAACACTAAGGCCCAAGAGGACCTGAGCAGCTCAAGCAAGAAAGACAGAAAAAAACATGCCAATTGGATTTCAGCCATTGAAACCTGATCCGGTTCATTTGGTACGCTCGTGAGTAAACAGGTAGATGCATGACCGTCGCTTCCATTGCAGGCGAAGCTATTGAATGAAAGCCATGCGCCGACCTCAGTGCTTCGTTAACGTTCTGGTCTAGTCAAAGAGGATGATGGGCACAGGAACACCATCCAGCGGTGATGATCACATGGGGAGATGAGATCGATCACCGAGGACCATGCGTCCATGCAGGCCCAGCCGCACAAAGATGCCCGGCATGAATGCATCCATTGGAGGTTGGAGCTAGCAGCCTAGCAGAGCGTGGTCCAGCTCCAGCCGCCATGGGGACAAGCCGGCGTGGCTTCTTCAGCGCCGGTTTTGGAAGCTTTCGTTGCAGCTAGCACTCTCTACGGGATTGTCTGCCAATGCAGTGCGTTCGATCCCGTGGCAGTGTAAGATAGTCCATCCATCACTCCCTGTTTTATCTACTGTACCTCCGTTCTTGATTACTTGACGCTTCAAACAGTTGAAATGGCTTGCAGTTAACTACGTTGAGCTGTCGGAAATGTCAAATAATAACGAATGGAGGGAGTATTTTTTTTATTACTACATGATAAACTAGAATTGGTTTGATGCAAGCCAAATTGACCTAAATTTTTTTGCTGTAAAATTGACCTAAATTCAATTTTGCAGTCAATGCATGAAATTGAAGAGAATGATGGCGCGTAGCAATTTTAAACTTTTACTATTACTAATTGGAGGCTCCTTTGAAGCATACATCTAAAGTTACCTCAAAACTTATATCTAAATTGCCCACCTCTACTATTATAAAAAAACTAAAGTAATCCCCTATTCATGTAAATTACCCACCTACGCCACTATAAAAATAATACAAATAACCCCCCTAACTTGCATATAAATTATTATCCAAATATGTTATTATTAAAAGTTAGAGTAACCCCTAAATTCGAATCTAAATTATTATGGTTATAATAGCATATTAAAGTGCACCAATATAAAATTCTAAATTAATATTTCAATTATTATTAATATATTATTCATATAAGAATAATACTCACGATATGTATTACCATGTATTAATATATGATGGAAGAAATAAGAATATCAATTTTCAAACAAATAATTTAATTAAATATTTATCAAACACAAATTGAGGCGTGATACAAAATAAAATCTATTGCAGCTAGATAATGATAAATATGAATTTTAGAGTATGTGTTAGAATATTCAATAGACGAAAGAGTGTGCGAGATAGATAATTATAATTATTAGCTATAAGTATTATTTTTATATTAATTCTAATTGGCTATAGTCGCGTGCCACGCCCCCACGGGGCCACAGCGACAAGAAACACGGACAATAAGCAATCACCCAACAACCATGAAAAGGTCCATAACAGGTCAAATGTAGCTTAGCCTAACACACCACGTATTGATGTACAATACTACCAAGGATCATAATTGCTTGCTCACAGTACCAACCACTGTCCAGCGCCATGGCTTGTACGCATGTATAGCATTCTCTGCACAGGGTCCTAGCTAGCTTGTGCCTCTCTATCCTATCTTCATCCTTATATGCTACTTCATTCGTTCCAAAATATAGGTCGTTTTGACTTTTCTATATTCATATATTTTGTTATGTATCTAAACATGCGCTATATCTAGATGCATAGCAAACACTATGAATCTAGAAAAGCCAAAACGACCTACATTTTGGAACGGAGGGAGTATAATATATGGACGCAAATTTTGCAAGTACGCGTACTGCAACTGCGATCGCGTTTGATCTTAACATTTTGCATGTCAGCATCATCCTACATTTGCAGGAGTTTTGATTTCAATCAGAAGTAAGCAGGTTCCTTTATTTGTACTATGGATGTGGCATGTGATGGTTGGGAGCAAAATTCGCCAACCGGAATCATGGCACTAATCAGATCACGGGCATCTACCACGTTTCTCCGATAAAGAATCAGCTAGGATCCAAGGCTAATCAGCAATTAAGTAAAGCGATTCGCATCTAATTCTGCAAAAAAATACTAATTACCAGCAGCAGCAGGAGTGAATGATCGATCGATCAGTGGCGTGGTGCGGTGTGCTCACCTCGCAGCGCGGCGGCGAGGTTGCCGTTGCCGACGAAGTCGGTGACGACGAGCTTCTCGTCGGCGGACCAGTAGTAGGCGCGCAGCCGCACCACGTTGGGGTGCCGCGCCCGCCCCACGGCGCGCGCCTCCGCCGCGAACTCCTTGCACCGGTCCGCGCCGCCGCCGCCCAGCCGCCGCACGGCCACGGGCGTCGTCCCGTTGGCCACCACCACCTTGTACACGATCCCCTTCCCGCCCTTGCCCAGCACGTACGCCGATGACCGCAGCAGCTCGTCCAGCTCCACGCGGAACCCGCGGTCGATCGCCACCAGCTCCCCCTCGCTGCCGCTGTTGTACTTGCCGTCGCCGCCGCCGGAGGCGTCGTTATTGTCGTCGTCCGAGGACGCGTCCGACGAGTCGCCGCTGCCGCCGTGCCGCCACAGCATGCAGCGGCAGAGCCCGCTCTTGCTGCTGTCGCCCTCGTCGCGGCGGCTTTCTTTCCGGTCCTTGACCTTCCAGTAGACGTACACCAGGATGACGCCGACGAGGGCGACCCCGGCGGCGTCGGCGACGGAGATGAGCGCGATCAGGCCGGTCTTGATGGGCTGGTGCCGGTCGGACGAGGTGGATGGCAACGGTGTCGTCGTCGCCGGCGGCGCCGGTGACTGCGTGGGCGGCGGGACGGCGCGGCAGGGGACCTGGAGCGGGAAGCCGCAGAGACCGGGGTTGTTGAGGAACGCCGTGGGCCCCTGGCTGGCGAGGGAGCCCGTCTGCGGGATGGCCCCGGAGAGGTTGTTGAAGCGGAGGTCGAGCGTGACGGTGGCCGGGAGGCGGCCCAGCTCGGGCGGCACGACGCCGGAGAAGCGGTTGTGCGAGAGGTTGAGCGTGCCGGCGAGGCGCGGGAGCTCGCCGAGGTCTGGCGGGATGGAGCCGTTGAAGGCGTTGGAGGAGAGGTCGAGCTGCTGCAGGTTGGGCATCTCGGGCCAGACCCCCGCGGGCAGCTCCCCGGCGAAGGCGTTCCGGGCGAGCACCAGCCGCCGCAGGCTGCGGCAGTTGCGGAGGTCGAGCGGCAGCTCTCCGGAGAGCGCGTTCCCGGAGACGTCGAGGTTCTGCAGGCGGGGGAGGTCGCAGAGCGCGACGGGGAGGCCGCCGGTGAGGCGGTTGCCGTAGAGGTAGAGCGAGTGGAGCGAGGACGCGTTGGAGAGCGCGGCGGGGATGGCGCCCGCCAGGCGGTTGCCGTGGAGGTTGAGCCGGCGGAGGAAGAGCAACGAGCCGAGCTCCGACGGGATGTAGCCGGAGATGTTCTTGCCCGCCACGGCGACGCCGATGACGTGCGGCGGCTGGGCGGGCGAGGCCGAGGAGGCGTTGGCGCAGGTGACCCCCGGCCAGCGGCACGGGTCCGGGTCGGACTCGGACCACCGCGAGAGCGCCGAGTAGGGGTCGTCGGTGGCCGCCGCCTTGAACGCCAGCAGCGCCAGGCCCTCGGAATTGAGCGCCACGGCCGACGGCGGCGGCAATGCGAGGAGCAGCAGGAGCAGCAGGATTGTGGCCATTACCGCCTTGGTGTGCTGACACGCTTGGTGTTGCTTGTGTGATTGGGTAAGTGGAGAGTGTGTGTCTGTGTATGTTTAGGAGAAGCCAACACTGGCCGGTTGTCTTGTCAGCATGCAAGGAGGAGAGGACTAGGAAGGGAGAGCGGTGAAGAGACTCTGGGATGGGAAGGTTATAGAAACCCACCCACAGATCTGGTGCAGGAGGGCAGGTTATGTTGGCACATTGTCATGTGGGAAAACTGCCGGTTGAGATTGGATTCTGCTAGAGTTCAGAAGGCCAGATGGATGGAGGCCCAGGTGGGTAGCTAAATTGCTTTTAATTTGTTCCCGGGAAATTGTGCAGATTACATTCTCCCCAATGCATACATGGAGGAGGTACATCACACTCTTGGAAAGTAAAATTTGGCCTGAAGAGCATAGGCCTCTGGATCGGCGCCAAGATCCGGTAATATTCATAAGAGTGCACAGCTACTTAAGGGGAAAACCTTGTTCAATCATCTGCTTCAAGTCAATCGAACCCGACCCTTTTCGAGTTGTTTAAGGGCTCTCTACGCAATTCTTCCAAATCTCAACTCGTATTGCCTTCCGATGGCGATTTTTGTGAGGAATTTTCGGATGATGAAATCTGACGGGTCTTCTCTTACGTCCGCACTGGACACTAACACGTGGGACCGGATCCACACATCAGCTATCCAATATCTGGGACGGGCGTTAGAGGAACCGTTTCCTTTTTCTTCGCATTGAGCTAGTACCTCATGCCGTTTCGTTCACGCCTGCCCGCACGACCGGGTCCGTTTCTTAGTGAGAGAGAGTGGGGAGGGGGGGGGCGTGCAAATTTTGATCAGTCGTCGAACTAAGTGGGCACTTTAGGTGCTGATAAAATGCAGTGTGGAGTGGCGAGCGCATGGTACTAGATAGCGACGGATATTTAATTTGTTCTTTTCCTCTGGCCAAGTCACATTAGTGAGGAAGTGGTTATGCGTGGAGGAGGTGGGCAATATGGTGGGGGCTCTTCATCACCCCTGGGCCACCAAATGTACTCGCAATGCGTAGATCGGAGCTCATTGCTCATGGGTGTGTGGATTGTGGACGGAGAAAGGAGAGGAGAGGTTGTGCCATGGAGCAGGGAGGGGAGTAGAAGGGAAGCAAAGGCGGAGGGGGCGCGAGTTGGAAGCGTGATGATAAGTGCTACTAGGAGATACGGCGCCCTGGCCATGGCGAGCTAGTAGGCGGCATCATGAGCGGACGTTGCGGAGCGCCGACGCCTGCGGAGACGGATCGACGCCGGCGCCGGCCGCCCGGCCTAATCATGCGTGCTTAGGCCACGCCCTTTTCTGGGTGGCTTGGTTGGTTTGGTGGCCACCTCGATCGGCCGTGTGCACCTGCCGCACGACGCCGCCGCATCATGGGTTTGGGTGCGCATCGCATCTGCATGCCGCGATTACTTGTCGCGGTCAGTCCAACGGTATGGAAAATCAGTGACACAACGAGCAACGGATCACCACCCTGCATGCTTGCTGCCGGGCAGGACCTATACTCTTGTGCAGGCGTGCGTTGTGCCTTTAGTAATCTCTTCACGCTTCAACTTGGCTCATACATTTTTATCTTAAAATTATATAAAATTAGAATCCAATTCTTTTAGAGCCTGGTTCTTAGATTATATCCTTTAACACCATGGGACCTATAGTAACTGCTCTGGTCACAAGCATTAGCATGATTGGCTCACGCGCGATATCTGAACATGAGATGGCAGTGCCCGGTGGCCGTCGGCGAGATGGCAGTGGCCGGTGGCCGTGCGCCGGCGAGATGGTAGTTGCCTGTGGCCGCGCGCCGGCCTCTACGACGAGTTCGGAGGACGGCGGCTTCTCCACCTAAAACGATGATGTCCAGATATCGCGATGATTCAGCGATCAGCGGGATAGGCAGGGATTACGAGAGATTGGCCGGGATTAATTTTCCTAGGGGGTTTTTGGTATATTTGTTTTGCCAATTAGATGGTGTGGTGGGAGGGTTTATGTGTAAAAAGACACAACACCGTTGGATGGCCATCTGACGCACCACGATAGCTGCTTGCACGATTACATAGATGGGCTGATTGCACCCAAGTCGCTCCCCCTAGAGTGACTGCTCTGGTCACAGGCATTAGCGTGATGATGGGCTCACACGCACGCCTGTTGGCCTTAATCACTCGCAGATCACGTTGTGGATCGATACAATGCAATGAGCAGCAGCTGCCTACCCCGATCTTTCGGTTTCAGGTTCAGGGTGTCGACGTCCCGAGCAAGCGTGGTGTGTGGTCGCAGCTGGCGGTACAGGGTGTGCGTTATCATGAGTCTGCAGGGGTGGTGTACAGTAGTGTATCCTACTGTAACGAGTACGCGACCATGCATGTTCTCTCGGCTGAGGGGGCGCGGCAAGTACAGATCAAGACAGGGCGGCATGCAGTTTTACATGATCCTGTGATCAATTCCATTCTTGAAGCTGTTGGAAATTGATTGCTGCTAGCATGTAGAGCTCTTGATTCTTCCTCACAATGTGCCGGGGGAGGATACGCTTGATCTCTCGCTTATGCTTTTGGGAAATGGCCCGAGCTGTGCGTGCCGGCAAAAAGTTAATGTTCTGCAACGGGGGATATTCAGACAATTCTCTGCTCTGTCTACAGCACTGTTTTTTTTTTTGAAAAGATACAGTACTGTTCTTAAGTTGCCTTGGTACAGCAACAGCAGCAGTACGCACGTACAAAACAGTAGCACAGTAGCCCTTTCTCTGAACGGACGTTCCTACCTGCATCCACAGGTGTCGATTGTAGTAGAGCTGGTAGAATATGTCCGTAAAGTGTTTTCCCCTTTGTGTTTAGACCATGTAAAAATTTGGACAGAATTCACTGTAGTACTGAAGATTAGAAGAAGTAAACGTGATCTAATTAATAAAACTAATTACACGGATGGATGGAAAATGATGAGACGAATTTATTAAGCCTAATTAATCTGTCATTAGAAATTGTTTACTGTAGCACGACATTGTCTAATCATAGTCCAATTAGATTTAAAAGATTCGTCTCGAAATTACATCTGGGGTTATGGAACGGGTTTTGTCAGTTATCCACATTTAATATACTTCTAATTAGTGGTCAGACATTTTAAGTTAACTGTAATGCTGAAAAAAGTTTTAGAATCTAAACACACCGGTTTCCTTTTCTACTTCACCCTCCCTATTGACAGGGGTGCATATGCACTCCAGTCTCTTGGTAGATTTTCTCGGATAAAAAAAAATTCTCGGACCACAGTGACCAGACTGACCGTACAATTCTGACAGATTTACAGTGGCAGCTAGTACTTGGCCAATGTCCGTCGTCTGCGTCATGTACGGAGTATGATCGTTCGGCAAGAATGCAAGATGCTGGACTCCATCGCCTGCCTTTCTGACAGCAAACTGGGGTGTATTTTCTAAGGTTTTGTTTGATTTTTTAAATTATTATCACATCGAATATTCAGATACCGATTCGAATGTTTAACTACAAATTTAATATAAAACTAATTTTATAAATTGCAATTAAAGTTCTTGACGAATCTATTAAGTATAATTAATACATAATTAATGGATGGTTACTGTAGTAATTAGTGGTCAAATTATTGACTAGCCAGATTTAATAGATTCATCTTGTGATTAAGTCACAAGTTATAAAATTAATTTTGTAGTAAATCTATAATTAATATTTCTAATTGGTGTGTAAATATGCAATATGACAGGACTTATTATGACTTAAACTGAAAAAATCAAACGAATTCTAATCCATCGTCCATCTACCTTTTCAGTTTCTTCTGCACGTGCTTTTCGTGGTTGGATTTCCAACTTACTAGATAGTATGTGCTATCCAATATTTTTAGCTCTGCGTCATGATTTACTACTAGTTAGATGCTGTAGCTATGGTGCTTCCTAATGTCTCCGCGTCATCGCCCCTAAAAAAAAAGTCCCTACAGCCACACTAGCAACTTGCATCATCCCTTTCCCTTCCCTACAGGCTATGCCACACGCCCACACTAGCGCCGCAGCCACGGCGGCGATCCAGCGCTTTTTTTTATATATATTTAAAAAAAAAATCAAAATTTCAAAAATATATGTCCATTTTGAAAAATTTCAAAAATACCCCCGGTCGCCCCCTCATAGGGCGACAGGCCCTAAGTGTAATTTTTTTATCTTCAAATTTGCAACGAGGTCCCTGACAAAAAAATCTGTCGCCCCCCCTCGGGCGACCACTGGGCCCCGCCCACGGGCGCGGCAGGGGGCCTGTCGCCCCCCCACGGGCGACAGGGGGGGCCTGTAGGCCCCCCTCGGGCGACCGGGGTACCCTTTGTATAAGCATCCGACCCACATCCCTTCCTCATTTGAGCCCGAAAATTCCACCAAAAATCCAGAAAAAAGAGAAGGGTGAGGAGAAGGGAAGCGACGAAGCCCTGCCGGATTCAGCACTTGTGATCTGCAGGTTAGTACATTTAGTTTATATATTTTTTCCATTTAAGTAGGAGTAATTTAAGTAGGGGTGAGTAATTTAATTTAATTAGTTCTATAGTAGAACCATTTAAGTAGGAGTTTAATGATACTTTAGTTTGTAGTTACGTAGTAGTAGATTAGTTTAGAAAATTAGTACTACGCATTTATTATTACAATTGCAGTACTATTAGAGACATGTTTATAAATTAATTATGATTTAGAATAGAATTTGGCATATGCAGTATAGAATTTGAGTGTCATCACGTAGTTATAAATACTTATACATTGTAGTTGAATTTCATACTTAGTTTTTACGGATTATTGAATAAGGTAGTGAAGTAAAGAGTATAACTCGATAAGTATTATGTGATATACAGATATGTCGAGCAAGATGCAGTTTCAAGTATTTTATAGTGACTACAATGTTTTGTATGTGCCAAATGGAGTAGATCTTTCTGCCTTTAAGTGCACATCTAGCGCCATAGATAAACCTCTAGAAAGGAGTTTTGGTTCCATATGTAAGTGGCTGCAGCGTGGGTTCCGTGTTGATCCGTTGACACATGTGATCACCGTCCAGTCTCTTGTTAATTGGGAGGTACAAAGTGATTTTATGGGAATTGATGATAATACACAGCACTAATGACTGGCAGAAGTACATGCAAGCAGCTCTAGAGCGTGGGTGGCCTCTGGCCATTCTTGTTCAAATCCGGGAGAAGACACAAAATGAAATCCAACATTGTGCAGATCAAGGAACTCCGAGTATTCGAAGAGAGACCAATTATGTTGAGCAAGATGAGTCAGAAGATACAGATAACCAAAATATGGGACCACAGGGCCTTGCTGATGAGGGAGAGAAGATACATAGCATTGTGGACGAGATGGAGTCAGAAGACCAAACCGCAATAGAGAAGGAAAAATATGAGGGCTCATCTGATGACGAGCAGTACTCATTACCAAAAGAGTGGAAGGAGCATGGTTTTGGCAGTCATGTCGCAGAAGACGTACGAAATCAGGAGTGTGAGTACAGAGGGAATGAGGTAGTGCAATGTGCAACATATCCAAACATTGAAGCCGTAAAAGATGTTGTGAGACTATGGGCAATATCATTGAAACGAGAATTCAGAGTTGTAAAGTCTGGCAGTAAAGAATATGAGGTGAAGTGTGTGAATGATGGATGTACATGGCGAGTACATGCATTCAAGGGAAAATGGAAGTCGAACTGGAAATGTTCCATTGTGACAGAGCACACTTGTTTGCTGTCAGAAGTTCTTCCCTCGCATCATAATATATCATGCGACTTTGTTGCAAAGCAAATGTATGGGTTATTTGAAGGCATGACGGGATAAACAAAGGGTGTTCGAGATGCGGTTCGACACATACGAGGCATCATATGATAACCTACATCGTATGTTATCCCAGATTGCTGCTAGAAATCCTGGAAGCTTTTATGACACATACCTCGTACCAGCCGTGACTAGGGGGCAAAGAATTATGCAACGAGCCTTCTTTTGCATAGGTGCTTGTGTTAGAACATTTCAGTGTTGTCTTCCGGTGATCTGCATTGATGGCACATTTCTGACTGGAAGGTATAAAGGTCAGATACTCACCGCAATCGGGGTAGATTGCAACAACCAAATAGTTCCGCTCGCATTTGCATTTGTTGAGAATGAGAACTTAGACAATAGGTATTGGTTCCTTGAACGAGTGAAGGTTCATGTTGTTGCTGCACGTCCAGATTTGTGCCTTATTAGTGATAGGCATGCAGGTCTGCTGCAATCAATACTGAAATTGCAACGTGGAACTGCGTCAACGCCTCCATTGTGGCCCGATGTCCAAAACAGATGGTGCATTAGGCATATGGGTGCAAACTTCTATGACCACTTCAAGAACAAGGATCTTAAGAACCTGTTTAAGAGGTTGTGCACCCAAAATCAACAGAGAAAATTCAATGCATTATGGCAGATGCAATATCAGTTGACTGCAGAGCTAGTGAAGGTAAGGGCATCAGGAGCAGGCACGAGTCAGACTGCAGAGGCTAGGGATTCAATTGAGAAGCCATTTTCACACTGGATTCGATGTGCACCTAAGGAGAAATGGTCATTCCTTTATGATACCAATGGAATACGGTATGGTATTCAGACAACGAACCATGCAGAGTGTTTCAATATGGTTATGCGTTCTTGTCGTGCCTTTCCTCTTGTGGGAATTGTTGAGTTCATCATGTATGGGTGCATGAAGTATTTCAAAGAGCGTTACACGGCTGCAAGCATAAACATCAGCAACCCCCAAATTCAGTTTTGCACAAGAGTGACACAATATATGCAAGAGAAGATTGAAAAGGCCAAACTGCACCGCGTCATATCGACATGTATAATGGAGCATAGATTTGAGGTTCTATGCAATGATAGAACTGGTCGTGTTATCCGTAGAGATATGCTGGTACAGGAGAGTTTGATTACAGTAGATGGCAAAGCCTTCTGCTCCTGCATGAAGCCTAAGTTATTGCATTTGCCATGCTCGCATCTCATTGCGGCATGTGCAGAGTCTGGGTTGCAGCCAGGAGTATTTGTTTCACCTTACTTCAGCAAGGAAGCAGCTGTATCCACCTGGGGACATGAGGTATACGGGATTGGAATAGTGGGGCCTTTCATTCAGGATAATGAGAATAAGATGTTTATTCCTGATCCAGCCACTAAGAAAGGCAAAGGCCGCCATCAGACACGTCGTATTCGGAATGGTATGGACGAGTCCGAAGCAAGCAAGGCACAAAAGCGTTGCAGCCAATGTGGAGCATTGGGTCACAACTACAAGAAGTGTGCTCAGAATGCACTTCACGATGCTGCTGACGTCGGTCCTTCCGGAAATCCCAGAGATGGAGCACCTCCTACGTTCAGACGAGCATCGCGCGAGAATTGCTCATGGAAGGCATTCGGTGTCATGATTCACAATTGTATTTCATTATTTCTAATATGTAGTAATGAAATATTACAGGTATGTAATGAAATATTATTGTACCTATGTATCCAGTTTGTATGAAACATATATGTACCTATGTGTTCTCATATATTTTTGATGCAGGTATGGAGTTGGACTCCTTGCTAGACCCAGTTATCGACTCGAGCCACAGGTCTTACTTTGCAGCAGTTGAGCACCGAGCCCTAGAGGTGCTACGTCCTCGTCCACCTGGGGAGGCGATCTCTATACACCACGATTGGTGTGACAGGTATGTAATGAAATATTATTGTTTATCACTTATGTATTCGTCGATATTCCTTTGTTTCGACAATTTTGTTTATTGCAGGTTACGTGAGGCCGGTCTACTAACTCTGAGCCGTCTTGTCGAGGTTGGGCCTATTCAGCTCGACCGATCCCTCCTGACGGCGCTCGTTGACAGATGGAGGCCGTAGACACACACGTTCCACATCTCGTGTGGGGAGATGACTCCTACGCTGCAGGACGTGACCTACCTCCTCGGCCTCCCTATCGTCGGGGAGGCTGTAGGTCCGCGTGTGGTGGCGGCCTCGTGGAAGGATGACCTGGAGGCCCGTTTTGCCCTGGTTGACCGCGTGAAAGAAGCAGGTCCGATCAAACCGCACCCGCGAGCAGCAGGTCCTTCGAAGGCCTGGTTCCTACAGTTTATAGTACGTATTCATGCCATATTTAAATTTAATTGTTACAATTCACATGTTCCATTGTTAGTTGAATTAATTAATCTTAATTGTTTATGCAGCCTGCCTTGTTGGCTGCGGATGCCGACGAGTACAGTGTGACCAGATCGCTGGAGGTGTACCTACTTTGGTTGTTTGGTTACATCATGTTCAACAACACTCATGGCAACTCGGTCGATAGGATTCTCCTTCCGTATGCACAGGAGATTGCGGATGGGGACGAGGACGTACCGCCCTACAGCTGGGGTGAGGCGGTACTTGCAGCCACTTACCGTGGACTCTGCGACGGCTGCATGAAGACACATGAGAACGCTATCCCTGCTGCTACAGCTTTGGTCATACGAGAGGCTAGCCGTTGGTCGGCCCATGGTCAGCCACGAGCCTTACCACGGGGCCATGTACGGCGACGAGGAGGACGAGAGGCCCAATATGGGAACTATCTGGATCTGGCGTCAGGTACGTTCGCAACAAATCTATTTTTATTATTCATTGTTACATGATGCATTAGCGCACTTTTAATTTTACTTATTCGGAATGCAGAGGTCCTGGGCGCATGCGCAGTTTAGACGCGCATATCCAGAGTTTGTTTCGGAGCTCGACATGCTGACGCCCGAGAACGTTGTCTGGGAGCCTTACAGCCCAGAGGCTGTGGCTACCCGTGCACCAGCAGGCCTATCTTCGCACTGCTCCGCGAATGCGAGTTTGTGGCTTACTACAGCCGTCCTGGTTTATGACATCGCGGTTGAGGCATATAGCCCCTATAGAGTCAGGAGACAGTTTGGGCAGCGCCAGGAGTTTCCGGTGCCCACCGTGTTGGAGCGTGTCAGTCGCTAGGACCACAGGTAATTATGAATGAATTTGGCTCATACATTCGTGTCGAATCTAATGATTCTTCGTGGTCCACTTTTGTAGGTTGTGAAGGAGTGGCTTGCCGTGCTCTGATGATTGGCTCACCAAGATGCAGCCGTGGGTGGACCAATGGGAACAGGTAGACGAGCACTTGGTCCATCCAACAGGACCACACACAGACAGCTCCTTTAGGGCTTACCTCACCTGGTACTTACCCCGGACTCGGGCTCGTCTGGTTTATGTTGACACTCACCCGCAGCCACACCAGGCGAGGCCTCAGGATGGCTATGCCCGGCACCACGTGGAGGCACTAGCTGGCGCGGTGAGTCTCTTGATCATATTTGCATATATATATATATTCATTAGATAATTCATGTGTTTCTAACTGTTCGTTTACTGAATGGATGCAGTTTCGCCTTTGCAACATGATGGAGACGGACTGCTCGACTTACCTGACGAGGGTACGTGCCGGATCCCCAATGACCCAGTTTGAGCAGACAGAGGCATGGTCGAGGCAGCGTGACCTATTGCGTCAGGTAGTGCACAACTTGGGAAGCCGTGTGCAGTACGAAGACAGCCACGGGTCGTCCCAGGCCTCGTCCTCGTTCCCGTGTCCATCGACCGTGCACGGGCCGACGTCGCAGTTCTTCCCAAGGGCAGGTAACGTACATATCTCTTTAAAATTAGATCAAGTGTTCCTATATATTTACTAATATCACAAATAGAATACGATCCAGCTACTGCGTTCGGCCATACTGGAATGTTTAGAGGGACAGCACCAGTTGGCGGACCGTATCCAGGGATGGTACCAGAGCCACAGATATCGGTCTACACATGTTAGTTTATGTTTCGTATTTCGGTTTCTACATGTCATGACGAAAGACACGAGCATACGCTAACATCCGCATTTTATGCGTAGGATTCTACCCCGATGCGGGGGCCGGACCTTCTTCTTCCTCCTTTCGACCAGATAACGAGGATTTCACCTTAGACAACCTCGACAGCTTGACTCCAGAAGAGCCTGCCGCGCAAGGTGACCCCGATGTCTTGGGGTATTCACAGCTTGGAGGAGCACCACTTGGGATCTCTCAGCAGCAGACACCACAGCCCTTGCGCGTCCTGAGCGACAGGTGAGGTCTCCGGATGTTCTCACCTACTCCGAGGGCCATGTCCGTGCCCAGCAGAGAGCTAAGAGGGTCCGACGCCCTAGGGGTGGTTAGATATATGTGATGTTTGTATCTCTGATGTTTATTTGTAATGAGATAGCTGTGGACCGCTTATTTGTATCCGATGTTTATGATTGTGCTAGTTCACTTGTCATTTGTTTCTATAGATACTATTGATGTGAACTTGTTATGTTTGTGTGTTCCATAATGCTCGTGAAATAAGGGAAGTTCTTGCGAATTTTTTCCGTGATTTAATGAAGGACAAGTTAGGTGCGGTAGGAGTTAGCGGCCGAGATCCTGCTGACGATGATGATGACTACACGCTCGAAAAGGGGGAAGAAAGGGAGACCCCATAATATGGGAGGGGTCTATTGGACCTGATTCCTTTCCGGAACCAGTGTTTGAGTTTCCGCAAAGTACCGTAGAGAACCGTGGCCAAAATGCAGACATGGTGAGGACTGCTTAGTGCAGATGTGCACCGACGGGATGGATGGCGGTCGGCGTTTCTTTAAATGTCCACACGCATGGGTAATACTTGGTTGTTTCATTTTTTTATCTTCAATGAGACACCTTACATGAAATTTGTTTTGCAGTCTTCCGATGCTCCAGAAAGATGTGGTTTTACTAGGTGAGTCGATCCTGCACCAATTGATTCTGTTCAGGAGTTCATCGAGTACCTCCAGATAAAGATCTTTGATCTGGAATGCAAGGTGAACCATTATGAGGAAGTGAGCGAGGGCAACAAAGATGACGAAGTTGATGATACCAGCAATGCTGCCGGTTCACAGGATGAACAATGCACTATTCCTTACTGCAACTGACCTTGTCACAAGAAGAAGGGCCCTGCGCCTCCGGCACCACCGCCTTCACCACCTGCAATGGGTGGATACTGCGGAGAAGACTCAACGCAGTTTACTACGTGGGGGTACGGCTACTAGGACTACCCTAGTGCTAGTGACATGCTGCATCGTTGTGTTTGTTTTGTTTTTTTTAAATTACCTAAGGCATGTTAGGTTAGTCCGGAATCTGTTTACCGTAGTTTGCAACGGGTTCTGCCATGCCACTGCATGTGTGATGTGTGTTTCATTATCGTTGTATTATGATGTAAAATTTGATGGTTCACATTATGTAATGCATTTCTTAGTTATTATTTCTTATCGTTATATTAATTAAATGTGTGCTTTTTAGTATTCTAGTGACATGAAAAGCTCCGATGGCAATGTCCGTGCCCAGCAGAGGGCTAAGAGGGTCCGACGCCCTAGGGGTGGTTAGATATATGTGATGTTTGTATCTCTGATGTTTATTTGTAATGAGATAGCTGTGGACCGCTTATTTATACACTTCAACGTTCGCCTCTGATCACTCTCGTATTTTCCATTACATACAATAGATGGTATGTTTATACTTCGATGCTCCATTACGACTAAGTACGATTCAAACTCGATATTATGTACATGTCCAGTGAATGCATTTTAAACCGATGAACATCATATGTTATAGATCATGACATGAAATCATCTAGGTCGTCATCCCAGTTGACAGATGGTGGTGCTTCAGGTGGTGTAGTATGCCTCGACGAACCTCTTGGCTTTCCCTTTCTCTCTTTTCTAGATCTACGTTCATGTACAGGGGGAGAAACATCATGTGTTGGAGGCCATGGTTTGGGGGGCATGAAGTCATCTATGTCGTCATCCCAGTTAACATAAGTTTGTGCTGCAGGTGGTGCAACATGACTTGACGAACATCTTGCCTTTCCCTTTGTCTATTTTCTGATTCTAGGTTCATGTAAAGGGGGAGGAACATCATGTGTTGGAGGCCATGGTTTGGGGGGCATGAAGTCATCCATGTCGTCATCCCAGTTAACACAAGTTGGTGGTTGAGGTGCTGAAGCATGACTCGACGAACCTCCGGGCATCTGTTCTTGCGCAGGCCAAGTACTATCACCCGAAGATCTTATCCACCTCCTTCATCTAGTTTGCGGCATAAGTCCACCGAAAATACATACCAATTTACGGAAATTTGGTATCGTTTTGTTAATCAACTCCGTGTCCTCGGGGTAATCCTAGCATATAATTAAAAAACAATATTACTGTTTCATAAATATGGATTCGAAATGACGGACGGGATTACAACTGAATGAGAGTTACCTTAATGTGCATCTCATACACCTCTGGCCGCATCCATATCTTACAAGAACTTTGTAAGAATCCAATGATATTAGAATGATTCGCTATTTCACATACTCTCATGTATATCTTCCGACGTCCTAGCAGGTGTCCCTTTAAATCTTGCATCGTAATACCTCGAAATAATGTGAAATATTTAAACTCTACTACTTTGGACAACACCATCTCTATCGTACCATCCGCTAACGGATCCAACTTCTTACTGATAACAAGATGGGTCATGATATCAAGTATTATACTAGATTTTTCTTCGGTCCATGAAAATCCTCCACAATTGGAGGCAGCCATTGCCTTATGCTGCAATATCAATAAGGTACTTTCATAATTCTATTCTAATTCATAATTAATTTAAAAACAAGTCTGTAATAGTACTGAAATTGTAATACTAAACGAGTGTTATAAAGCACCAAATCTAATTCAGCTAATCCACTAATTAAATTAAATTGTTATACAATATCAATGGATTCATACGGAAGTTACCGGTAGATCACAAGTACGCAATTCGGCAGAGCTTCGCCGCTTCTCTTCTCCTCACCCCTATCTTTTTTCCTGAATGTTTATGCTCAAATGACAAAGGAAATGGCGGCGAATAGCGGCCAGGGCTTATATAGGGGGGAGGGATCCTGTCGCCCCCCAACGGGCGACAGGCCCCTGTCGCCCCCCCAACGGGCGACAGGCCCCTGTCGCCCGGGGGGGGGCGACAGGCCCCCTTGAATTTTTTTCCCCAGGGACCTCGTTGCGAATTTCAAAAAAAAATACACTTAGGGCATGTCGCTCTATGGGGGGCGACCGGTGGGTATTTTTGAAATTTTTCAAAACGGACATATATTTTTGAAATTTTGATTTTTTTAAAAATATAAAAAAGAAAAAAGCGCGGCGATCCATCAGCCGGACTTGTTATCTTTGCCTCAGGCCCGCATCTGTGGCCCACCGTGGTTGCTTGTGGCATAGGATTTTTTCCCCAATTCCCATACTAAACGGTAAACCAGCGGGCCAACTAGCGGCCCATCTATTCGGCCCAAAATGCCACCACCACGCGGCCACGCCTGCCAGCGAGAGAGAGAGAGAGAGCGACGCGGAAACCCAAACCCAACGAACGCGCCGGCCTAGTCACCCTGCCAGCACAGCACAGCCTAGCACTCCACTCCGCCAGTCGCGAGCCGCAGCTCCGCGTCGCGTCGCATCGCACGCATCCCCCCTCCCTCGTCGTCTTCCTCGCCCCGCCCCCGCCCCGCGCCCCCAGCTAGACACACCGTACCGCCAGGTGATCCCGCGCGCCTCCCCTCCCCCCCAGCTCCACTCTCCCCTCCCGCGCCCAGATCCCGAGGCCCCGCCCCCTCGATCGCTCGCCCCCGCCGGCGGATCCGGCTCCCGATTCGCGGGGGGCCCGCGGCAGGTACCCTACCCACCGGATCTGGCCGCGCGCTTTTTTTGAATTCAGCTCCCCGCGCGCGGGTGACGGTGCTGCCTGTGCGCGGGCTCGGCCGTGCGCCGGGCGGAATCTCGCGGGGATTTCCCACCGGGGCCGCGGACGCTAGGGTTTAGTTCTGATTCGTGCCGGGTTAGCTTGTGGGCTCGTTAGGTGAGCACGAGGCTGGGTTCGTTTGCTGCGCCGGCTCCCGTGAACAAGACCTGTGCGCGAGGGCGAGGCTGGGCTCGTTAGGTGAGATAAAGCGTGGGCGTGCCTTCAGTTTTCTCGGGAGCAGCAGTCTCCTGAAGTGAGAAGCCTGAGATTTTGAGTTCAGGTCTTGTTTTTGGATTGGAGGGACGTGTGCCTTTTTAGTGCTGTCTTTTTTTTTTTACTGGAACTGGCCTATTTAGTGCGAAAGGGTTTAAGTTAGGTTCATCAGGGCTCAGGGAGCGGGAGGGACCTCAAGGGGCCAGAATGGTGCGGCACTTAGTGCAGTTCCTATTGATGGAAATTTTATGGCCAACCCTGCTGTTCCCCCAACCCATGGTATTGCTCATCACTGCTTTGTGCCTGTAAGGCTTTACCTGTTTAAAATCAGGAGGTTGTGGGCTTGTTTGGGACAGTTCCACCCTTGTGTTTGCAAGCTTTTGTGTATCTATCGCCTAGTTTCCATATGGGGGCATATGGAATTAGTTTCGGAATATGAGCTGCCAAGACATGGTTCTGAGTGGTCTAATTATGTACTGCGGCTGAGTTGATAGAACTGAGCGTTAGAGAAGCTGTTCTGCTGTTGACAGAGAAACTAGTTTGTAGTTTATGGGGATTGCAAAAATCTAGTGTCCTTTAGTTTTTTTTTCTGTGCTATAAGTGTCAGGGACTAATGGGATCATTTGGATGGATTCCAATTTATCAAGCAGTTGTGATGAGCTACAAACATGATTGTTTGGCACCAGCCCTGTGTTTGCTCTCTTGTATTCACTGGTGAATTTATAAGGCTTTAGGATAATATCATGGAAAATATTATAATATGTTTCGAGCAGTTAAGTTGAGTTCCTAGCAATGCATCTTCTCATGTAATATTTAATCTTACATTTTCTACTTGTTTTTCCATTTCAGGTTTTTGCTTTATGCTGGTTCATGTGTCCACAGACAATGGACTAATTGCTGACCTGTCTCTGTGATTCACCATGGGAAGCAGTGGAGCTGATACACCGTCTAAGACAAGCAAGGCGTCTGCCCCACAGGTTTTTAATGCTGGTCCTGTTGCATTATCTTTCTGATGAAAACAAGAGAGAAGCCAATGCTTATTTGCTAAAAGTTTGTGCTTCCCTATGATAGGAACAACAGCCACCTGCTACCTCAGGTGCTGCAACACCGGCTGTTTACCCAGATTGGTCCAGCTTCCAGGTGAGTGAATCCCCCCTCTCCTCCCCTGACCAAAGCCACCCGCCCACCCACCATCTATGATGTACTTTTATCCTCTTTGGTGGTGACATGAGAGAAGAGGGAGATTGTTAGCGCGCCCCACCTAGCCAACCCGACCATAAAACCCAGGTGTTATAGTGGGAGGGGTGGGGGCCTTTATCCTTGGTCCAACATTCCCCCTACGGCGTGCGAGCCCGGCGTAGCCCGCAACAGGTTCTAGTGCCCGGCGTAGCCCGCAGCAGGTCTCAGCACACGAGAGACGCAGGGGAAATCGCGCAGCGGAAATGCGTGGCCGGGAGGGATCGAACCCGGGACCTCGGCTCTGGTACCATGTTAGCGCGCCCCACCTAGCCAACCCGACCATAAAACCCAGGTGTTATAGTGGGAGGGGTGGGGGCCTTTATCCTTGGTCCAACAGAGATGAATATGTAGGTAGCATTTGCAGCCTTTGTTTCCATAATTAGTAAATGTATAGTCTCTACCATAAACGGATAGAATCAACACAATATAAGCACAGTTGAAAGCGAAGTATTTCAAAATGCACATATGTGCCTTTTCCTTTTTTACCATAAACGGATGTAATATTGCGCGACGGATAATCAGAATGCACATATGTGCCTTTTCCTTTTTTACAGGTTCAAAATGAAACGAAGTATTTCTTGCGTATCGTATTTCTTTTCTTGATGCAAGTCATTAAGCGGTTGACCTTTTTTATCCATCTATATCATGAACAGAGATATTGTCCCAGCAATGCCACTTTTGCTAATAATCATGTTCGATTGTTGTTTTTCAGGCATATCCTCCAATCCCACCACATGGGTTCTTCCCTTCACCTGTGGCATCAAGTCCACAGGGTCATCCTTACATGTGGGGAGCTCAAGTAAGCCTTTTGCCTTATTTTTCCAATATATAATGCTGTATGAGTGTCTTTTCATTTTCTTTTTTTCTCTCTATCAGTTAGAACGTTGTTTGAGTTTAGGTCAAATTTCTACTTACCTGTTACACTTAAAATGGGATAACTTACCTGTCGAACAAATGACGTTTGTATAATAGTTCAAAGAAAATTTTGCTGTTGATAGGTCTTATACCAAATGCAGTTAAGGAGCTGTCTGCTTGGTGATTTTTCTGTTATATGGCAGGCTTGTTGACACTGTTATTGTTACACGATATTCATTACAGTGTAGGATAATCCTTACTTCTTTAAAAATGACTTGTCGTTATAGATCTGAACCAAGAGTACTAGTGCGCAACTGATATGTGATACTTTGGAAGGTAAATTCAGTGGTTCTAACAAATTGATTGATGTTGCTAGTGAATAGGTAATTTAATAATGAATGCATGCTTTTGGTTCATGATTTTCTCATTACTTCCTTTCAGCCTATGATCCCACCATATGGAACACCGCCACCGCCATATGTCATGTACCCTCCTGGAGTATATGCTCACCCGTCTATGCCCCCGGTATGCTCAACACATGGCTTTTAGTATATACCTGTCAAATGGCACTGCTGACCTTGATTGTCATTGTACTGTTGTGCAGGGTGCACATCCATTCACTACTTATGCTATGACTTCTCCAAATGGCTATGCTGATGCTACTGTAAGACATGATAAACTTAACTTCATCTTTCTTGTGCTTATCATCCAGGAGTCTAATGCCTCTAGGATTTCTAGGGAACTACTGCAGCAGCTGGTGATACTGACAGGAAGCCCTCTGAAGGCAAAGACAAAAGTCCAACAAAAAGATCCAAAGGTAGTTTAGGTAGCTTGAACATGCTTACTGGGAAGAATCCTACCGAACATGGTAAGACCTCAGGAGCATCAGCTAATGGAGCCACTTCTCAAAGGTATGTTTTTTATAGTAAAAAACACCTTTTGTTCTTGTGTACCTCCTTCCATTTGCATTAAGTTATTAAAAGTTTTGGTGTTTCTTTTTGCAGTGGGGAAAGCGGTAGTGAAAGTTCAAGTGAAGGGAGCGAAGGAAATTCTCAGAATGTAAGTTCTGCTCCTTTTTTTGTTGTGTATGCATTATGTATACACAAGAATAATTGCAAAAGAAAATTTGCAATATCTTTTTTGGATATCCATCGAAGATCTGCCTCCTGATATTGTTGTCCAATTGAACATACTTTGCTTGTTGTCCAAATATTTCAGACCACACTAGAATATTGCTTTATTGAGTTTTTTGTACTTGCTTGTCATTGTTGGGATTAAGATGTAAGTGTATGTGGTAATCTTTTTGACACGTGTCATGATTTAGTTGCAAATGCTTGGGAGTTGTTCTAATGTTTTTTCATCATTGGGTAATCTTTATAGGATTCACATCACAAGGAAAGTGGACAGGAACAGGATGGAGGTAAAATATACTAACACATCTGCTTCTCCTCCTTTTGCATTTGCTGAAGTTCTTTAATTTTGGTGCCAATTTGCATTCAAGTAGATGTTCGAAGTTCCCAGAATGGTGCATCACGCTCACCATCTGAGGGAAAATTGAACCAGACTATGGCAATCATGCCAATGCCATCAAGTGGCCCAGTACCTGGTCCAACTACAAACCTCAATATAGGGATGGATTATTGGGCCAACACAGCAAGCTCCGCTCCTGCAATTCATGGCAAAGTGACCCCGACAACAGTTACAGGTGCTGTGGTCCCAGCCGAGCAGTGGATACAGGTTTGTGTCCTTTTTGCTCTGCTTTGTACGCACTGTGTTCTTTACCTGTTCCTTCTTTCATTTTTAAACAGGGGAGATCTCGTAGTTCTTGGTCTGCTATACGTTTCCTGGCAGCAGAGGTAGAACCCCGTATGGAAATGTCCCAGTGTTACTGAAGAACTTTTTCCTTCTATATTGTGTTATTTCTGTCATATTTTTGTATGTACCATATAAGTTCAATGGTCTGTTCCTTGGGAAGGCAGCAATTCACTAGAAAATCTATATGTTCAGAATGAATGCATTGATGAAATTGAACTCAAACTGCTGTATAAATATATTTGCTACTAGCTCTGGTCCAACCTCATTTCAGTCCTGTACATACAGATCAATAATGAAGTGTGTTATGTCTTTCCGTGAATTGTTTTGTAGGCATTGTTTCTATAGAAATCCTGCCTGCATGATATGTTATATAGAAGATATATGGCTTACATCAATTCTATGAGATATTCAATTGGCACTTTTTATATAAGCTGTGGATGTTAATTTGAACCTTCAGCAATTATGGCAATAGGTAAACTAGTTATGCTAACTATCTTGTTGTTCAGGATGAACGCGAACTCAAAAGGCAAAGAAGGAAGCAGTCCAACAGGGAGTCGGCACGCAGATCTAGGTTGCGTAAACAGGTACTGTTTAGTTCTACTTGAGCTATACTGGATTGCATTATATTTATTGGTCACTAGTTAATGGAGTATGAATGTGAGTTTTGCAGGCTGAGTGTGAAGAGTTAGCTCAACATGCTGATGTTTTAAAGCAGGAAAATGCTTCACTTAGAGATGAAGTTAACCGTATCAGAAAAGAGTACGAGGAGCTTCTATCAAAGAATAACTCACTAAAGGTTCGCCTGCCACTTTTTCAATTTTATTCTGCTGAAGTATATTGCTAAGTGCTAACACTTCTGTTCTGCTTTCTGTTCCATAGGAAAAACTCGAAGGCAAACAGCACAAAACTGATGAGGCAGGACTTAACAAGCTGCAACATTCTGGCGATGATAGCCAGAAAAAGGGAAACTAATTGAGCTCTTATGCAATGCTCGCATGGCATGGCCCTAACTAGATTATTGGGAGGCGCAATTGTAGTATGCGTATTAACTCCTTTATTGCAGTTAATTGTTACCAGGTTGTGATAATGTTAATGCCAACCTTGTGTGTGGGTGGTTCCTGTTTCAGATCTATCTTGGCTTATCTTTTAGAAGTCAAGATGTGACTGAAGACGTAGGTTGTGACCCAGTTCACTGTATCTGTTAGAAATAGTGGATAAACTCAAATTTACAAATTTGTATTGCTGACTAGTACTGTTATGTATACCTGGCAAAAGACTGGTTTCTTTTAGTTCAATCAGGTTGAACTTTTTGCTGGGCTTTCACTTCTACCTAGTTTATGTATAATGTTGCTTACATCAGTTTGTTCCCAGTTATTTGATATAATAATTGACAGAGGGAGGAAGAATGTCCCAACCTCTAAACCAGTTAATATTTTGTGTGTTCAAGACCCTCTTTTTGCCTTTATGTCTTATTTACTTTATAGTTCCTGGGTTTGTTTGTCATGTTTAATTGTGAGCCATGGTGGGATGTATTTTTTTTATTGTTTGGATAAACAGCCAGGTGTAGATGGTTGATTAAAAGACACACTGCTAGTTTTATGCTTAGCGATACTGATGACCATTATTATTTTTTATCCATCTTTCTCTGGAGTGTGCAGCAGAATGGTTTATTAAACTTGTTTTTCTGGGTTGCTAAAAGTTGCCCCTGATCCCGATAAAATTGTGTTGGGTCCTGGTACTTGTACTTTTATGATCTTGTTTTAATTTGTTTACAGGAAAATGTTTCTAGAGTACATACTATCAAAATCTCTCCTACTAGATGAGGCAAGCACAACTCATTAACATGTCTCTGCAGTACAGGTAATAATTCATATTTTTATTCTTTTTGTTATTTGTAAGTTATTGCTGATATGATTCTTGATATGAAGTTATCAGACTTCTGGAAGATGTATAACGATTGATATAATGCTTCATCATAACAAAGACAAAAGCCTACTTCCGTGCACTAATTTTTCCCTTGAATGAAGATCTGTTCATTGAACAAGAATCTGGCTATGGATTCAGATTTAGAAAATGTAAAACATCAATGCTGTCACCAAAGTAGTACTAGCCAATCTAATTTTTGACATAGAAGTGTCTGAACATTGGGAGCTTTCTGCTGCAGGTTCATGGGCAGGGATCGTGGCAGAACCTATGTTGGGAGATCGTAGAGAAGATGTGCTCAAGGATTGGTTTTCAGCCAAAGGTAGCTCTGGTGCTACAGAAGTTGGAGCAGCATAGCGAGTGCAAGTCGCTGCTTTTACTCTCCGTGCTGCTGTTGGCCTTATGACTCCGTTTATTCCATGGCACCTGAATGATTCCCCTGAGTGGCAGAGATCAGGACTAGTGAGCTCGATGCCGTTGAAATAGAGCTTCTGATGCCTGCTGCTGGTCACTGTGATTGTGTCTCCTGAGTGGCGGGTGGGAACTACCGTTCCATCGGGAAGCCTTATGAGATCATTGAACTTCAGAGGCGCCGCGATGGAATGCCTGGACAAGAACTCTAGCACCTGGTTTTGGGAGATTGATGCCGTGGACATCAGCCTGTCGCTGGGCATCAGGAAGGTGGTGTTGCGCGGTATCTTCTCCTGCACCATCCTGACGAGCATGACAAAGGTGAAGTAGCGCGCCTGCTGCATCTCCTGCACCGTGTTGGCGATGTCACTGCTGACTGTCTGCGGGGAAGGTATGGCTGCAGTGGTGGTGCTGGAAGCGGACACCATTTGAGCGATGAGCAGGCTCATTGTTGCAAGGAAGGTGGATGCCATGGTGTAAATGGGTAAGCAAGTCATGACTGTTGAGATAACTATTTGCTCCCTGATTCTCAAGCGGGTTGCTTTATTACCAGATTGTGGTGTGGCTGGGTTGGGGTGTGGCTGAACTACTATTGCACACTTATTTCGTGTGTGAACTATTGCTTTTCAGGCGTTGAGCATGTTTAAACTACTTGGCTTCTGCTTACAGCGTGAGCAGTGGCACGCTTTTTCAATACTCCTCTACCAGTACCTCTTCTATCAGAAGGTGCTAACTGGTAATTGCTCAGTTTACAGCTGCAGGTGTCTGTCTGTAAAGATACCAGATTCTTTGTTTTCTGCTGCCTCATGTTGCTTATGTTGTAGCATTGCAGCTTGGGTTAATGTTTACGACTGTTCGGTGAAATTTCCATACACAATCCATGTGTCCATTTTTTAAAAATTGAAAAGGATAAAACTTGGTGAATTTTAAAAAACTTGGTATGGTGTGGATGAGCATTTTTTTTTCTGGCCGTTGCTTGGCTTGAACATGGCGGAGTGGACGCATCATGGGCGATCTCGAAATGATAAGTCCGCGGAGTCTCGATGACTCCTGCCGGGTGCTGGTTGCCGCTCTTAGCGCTGTGGTGTGGCTGAGCTGAGTACCCTGGCCTCCGCATGGTCGAGCATTCGAGCGTCTTGTTTCTGTACGAGAGGACAAGGATTAACCTTTTAATGCCATGATTACCAGATAGCACTCTTTCAACAGCTTATGACTATATAACTACTAGCAACATCGATCACTTATGAATTACTATAAACAGAAACAGAGCAACGGCTACAATTGCATTAAGTCCACAGGTCAGCTGTAACTATATTCTAGCAGTGGCTTTACCCAACACCTTCAGTGTGTGATTCCAAAACTAAAGCAAAACGTAATACATAAATCGATTCAAATTATCAATGTCGACACCCAAGATGATATGCTCAAACACGGTAGTCGCATCGACAAGATGACCGAGAAAATGCACTAGGATTAAGTTCAGGGTTCAGCAGTTTCCAAGCATCATCCACCAGAGCTACTAGTCCTCAGGCACTGTCAGCCTAGCACATTCTGACCTTCACAGGATATTCTGAGTTATGGGTAATAGTACCTACACCCAATATTCATGACAATTGTGGTTAGTGATAAAATTTAAAATGTGCACGCAAACATGTTTGTAGTGCACCTCTGTAACAGAAAGAATAACTGCCCCCCCAAAAATCTGAAATTCTGTGCTATCCACCTTTACCATTATCTCAGACAAATATCTTATGTTATAACGTCACAGGCTTACAGCTATACTGGTACACGGTGTAAAGTTAAAAAAAATGTACACAAAACTTCTTGCTGCCTACACCTCTTGGTTTGGAAGAGCCGACAATGCAGCTTGCAGAAGAGAAACAAGTTTCAATCGCAAAGTGGAGATTGTGTGTTTCACAGACACTTCATCGTCAGTGAAAGAAGCATCACCCCCTTCTGGTTGCTCAGCTTGGGCAACCTGACCTTGAAGGAATCGCCGTACGCTGGTCTCGGAGATATCCATCAGACCCAGGGACGGATGAGTGTGCATCCATCTGGAGATGACGAACCCAGCCAACAGGTGCTGACCTCTGAGGACCAGTTCAGATATGAAACACGGAAACAAAACCTTACCAAAGAGTAAAGATCCATCGCTCTTCAACGTGGCTTGATCGTTCCATTGCATAAGGAGATCAGTCTGAAATGACCTTGCAAGATTCCCAACAAGATGGCATAAATAAGAGAACAATTTGGAGTATGGCTCTTCCGTTGTGATCTTCTGGATAGTTCCAGATGACAGAACCAAAGCAAGGAGCTCACGGTCATCAGCGTTTGATGAGGTGGACACGGTTCCTTCCCTCATTTTCACCTCAACCATCTTCAGGCACTGCAGTCTTAGAGCTTCGTATGGAAGTAAAAGGACAAATTTGAGAGCCATGAAGCAGTCCAGAGAAGATACAAGTTCAACCAAGCTATGAGCTTCTTCTTCCTCTAGGAGCATGCTATGTTTCGAAGATGCTCGGTCCAGAAGTTCAATAACCTTGTGCAGCTCACCAAGCTCTACACGTTTTCTGATAATCTCCATCCAACAACTGTGGAGAGGATGGATAGATAACGGTGCACTCTCTTGTTTGTTCTTTGGACTCTCCAACTCTTCTGGTAGGGCCTCCCATCCATCATCCCACCCATCACTCCAGTCACTTGTTTCTTTTGGTGATTCATGAGGCAGAACATGCTCTTCTTTGGGGGAGAATAGTTGTTCCCACTCTTCTAACACTGCTTCCAAAACTGCAACGTTCGCAGCAGAAGCATGTTCTGACAAATGTAAGAAACAAGATACTGCAGAGTCAAGAGTTGCTAGGTTTTCTGGAGTGATATTAGCATCAGCAAGAAAAGCAGCAACCATCTGAGTAGATCTAAGTGCCACAAGAGTCCCAGTGATGCTGCTAGAGGAGTTGATACTCTCATCAGCTATGGCAGCACCTGTTCCATGCTCATACCAAGATTCCCATGGCTCAACCTTGGACACTATCTCATTTGGAAGAGTTTTAAGGTTTCTTCCTGTGATACATTGCATCAGCTGCAGAGCATAGACTCGCAATTGGCTCTCTAGCTGCATGTCTTCAGAAAAGCGGATTAACTTCCCCCAAACACCAGATCTGACCATTTCTTGGATGCCAGTGTGTTTCCCAGTTGGCTGGCTCAAAGATGACAGCAACTGACGAAACAATATTCGATATTCACAAGAGCCCTCAATCAAATCTGACAAACACTCATCTGTAGCAGTATTATAAAGTTCTAAGAGATCCAAAGAATCAATTGAATCTGCACTCTCAGTCTCCAATTGTCGCTGTCCTCCATAGTATACTTCAACTACAGCTTCAAAGTTACAGCCTGATAAAATCATAGCTCGACAAAAGCATGATGTTTCCATCATCATTCCACTTTTAAGGCAATCTTTTACATACATGGAGATGGCATCCCAGCCTTGGTGCACTGTTATCTCATCATTTATCAAGAGCTGCCTGAAAGCCCCCAAGCACAGAGATAACCTATTTGAATTTAAGTAGTCTGTCATTTCATATGAGGTAGCATCAATTGACTCTCCCGGTATGTCATCAACAAGTTTAGACCAAAATGTTAGTAGCGTAGCAAGAGGTTTCTTCCATGAAGGTTCCTGTGGATGGCTTCGTGCTAAGTTGGATGGAAAACAGAGGGTGCAACACCTTCCAACAATATATGAAATGTCTGTTGCAGGAAGAGCTTGGATGTACTCCCTGCAACTATCATAGTTCAACTCAATTTCACATAGGACAGCTTGCAACTTTTCAGAATCTGTGCAGTTCGATCGTGCTTCACTGCGGCCTTCTAATGATGCCAGCAAGCCGAGAACATAGTGCTTGTAAACACCTTGTCGTGATATGAGTCCCTTGGCTAGAACATCGACATACATACTCACAAGAGCTTGTACCATATCGGCTAGAGCAGTGATCGTAGAGGCACGGATATTCTTGCATACTTCTTCATTGAAATGCTCAAAGTTCAGATTATCCAATCCAGCAATGTTTTTATAGTTCAAGCCATCAATGAAAGAGACTTTCTTGCACTCTTCCTCAAGGACCTTATAATACTGAAATGGTTCAAGCTTATGTGTATGCACATGCTCTGGGTATCTCAATTCTATCTCACCGGTCCTCTTCAGATATGAGTGGCATGCTGAAAGAATGCCATAAATGTAAGAGAGGCGTTGCTTATTATACCCATCGATCTCCGGATAGACATCTGAATATATCATATCAATCACACCCTTAGCTGATCTAACAATGTCCTCCCGGAATTCAGAAATTTCGTTCAGAATATCATTGTTATCCCAGTATTCGGAGACAATACTGCAGGCAAGAAAGTGTAAAAGCACCTAAATCCAAGCAACAATACGAGATTGTTAAATGTCAGAGACAAAACTGCCGATGAGAAGTTTACATCTAAAGAAAACTAAAATATAAGCTCGGATGTGAGAGAGAAATACCTCAGTTCGTTGCAGGCCATATGTCTCAGCTATCTTTACTGCTTCCTTGAGTATGTGTTTTTTCTCCAGCTTTACAGAGTCAACAAAGGAGAAAACTACTCTTTTGATATAATCAGCATCGCCAGGACAAGAATAGGGATGTGTCTATATCAGGTAATATTTGTTTGAGCATTCGCGCTTGATCAGCCAATTGTTTCTCTTCTTCTAACTTTGATTTCCATTCTCTCCAGAAGGTTGTATTTGCCATATCAATCTGGTCTAAATCATCTGTTGAAGTAAAGGTAAAACAAAATTAAAATGGTACATATTAGCATAAAATAATTAATATAAGGGAAGATCGAGCCTGGCAGAATATTTCAATGGTAAAATGGTGACAATATGGTGCACTGTTATTTTTAATACAACTACCTGCATTGTCTGAGGTGAACTTCTCATGAAATTTGTGAAGCAACAAATTTCTCCTCTGCTCAGGAGTGGAACACTCTTTCTTAGAATTGTTGAGGGAACTGTATAACATCCCTATACTCATTATGCTGCTGATTTCTTGATAACATTCTCGTCTTTTAAGCTCTTCCTCTATTATTTTCACTCCATTGAAAGGGTCCATGAGATTGAGTAGAACTGAGCAGCCAAGTACATCAAACTCTTCATCAACAGGGGGTTCCATTATAGACTTTGAAAGAATCATGATTAGATTGTCGTTGGGAGCCAAACCATTTACAGCTAACCAATATATGATGCTAATTGCTGCTTCTACTTTTGTTGAGAATCGATATCTCCCAGAGGTATGATCTTTTCTTGAAGTCTGATTTTCACCATCCTGCAGTTCATTATTAGACAATTTCAAAAGCCATGGTAATTCCAGCACTGCAAAGGTCAAGAATTTCCGATTGTCTACCAGTATAGACTCCCAAGTATGTGCATCTCCATTTGAAAAGTCCAAGCAAACTTTTGACAACATTTCTTTAACAACTTCCACATGGTCTTTGTGGCTATCATGGCCACTGTCATCTCTGAGGTCAAGTATGTCTTGCGCACTTTGTACAGGAAGTGGTGTGATTGAACATCCATCAATCAAGACATTGGGAGGATTTGTTCCCGTTGTAAGCATTAATTTCTCAAATTTACCATGAACATCAAGCTCCTTCCATGCATTCAATAATTCCCCAACAGATTCTTCGTCACAATGGCTGAGAGAGAAGCCCAATAGCTTTTCACGGGTAGCACTATCCAAATTGTCAAGTGGAGGACCTCTAGCAATTGCAGCACATAAATCCCACACTGCACCATGACTCTTTTTTGTTAAATTTAGACAGATATCAAAGGCTAGTTGAAGATCACCATTAACCACAGCTTCTCTGGCAATAGCCTCCTCCACAACAGCTACTTCCTCTTCACTTCTTAATCCCAGAAGTTTAGCAACATCAATAATCTCTTCAAAATGAAGATATGCCCCTGTTTGACTTGTAATCACCATGCGAATGATCTCCATAGGGTCCTTTACCTGTCTGAACTGAACAGGAAGGATAGTCACCCCTAGATAAGGAAGTCTAACAGTAAGAGCATCAATTATATCAGTTTCTGCTTGAACATTTTTGCTATTAGGTAACAGGTTAAGGCATTCCCTGGCCTTCCAAATCTGCAAATGATTGTATAATTCAAGTGAGCATTAATCAGAAATGAAATGACAGATCAGTATTTGGATGACAAATAATTTTGTATAATTAACTCACTTCATTCCCAGACATAGTTGAAGCTGAGAAGAAATACTCCCTTGCAGCTTGTATCACAAGATTTTCAGCCTTCTCTGTGGACAAAGAAACTGCACTTGTTCCTCCAAGATAATTCCTGGCTAGTGAAAATTTACCAGCTTTCAAAAGCCCTCTGATAAATTCCGCCAGCATATATTCTGAACCAAGAAAAGGAAATGCTTTTTCTTGGAAGAGTTTCAAATCACGCCACATGTTAGCCCACTCATTGTCTGATCGAACAGGTTGACGTCTGCCAAATTTGGATAGAAGCAGCCGTATAATTTGCTTTACATTCTTCTCATCTAAGTGAGCACTAAGGAAGAAATGTGTTGGTTTGGGGACCTGTAATCACATACTATGAATTGCACTGCCAGTGGAAAACATTGGCAAAAAGTAAACATTCCACAGAAATGAAAGGCATAACTGCTAGCAAGCTTTGTAGCTTATTCACATGTATTAACTAAAATTTAGCGCACTTATGTGAACATAAGTATCCAAAGAAAATGAAAATGCACGAGAACAATTGTACAACTTATTTACAAACAGCATCTGTCTCACATGTTCTCGCATGCTAATCGATCCACTCACATCTTCTCCAGTGCATTCATATCCCCACTTACCTGTGCTGCCAAGCCCACCAAAGGAGAGAAAAGAAAGAACAATGGTCAAAGAGCACTCTCCAATCTTGGCAACAATATGGAATCTTTCCTGACAGCCATGTTCCTTTCCCATTAAATATCCGAAGGTTGCCAATATTACAAATTTCTTATAAGCGAATTGAATAAATTTAACTATTCGCTGCTAAAATGAAAGATCTTTAAAGTCCATTTGGCAGTTCAAAGATGAGAGTAGTTTCTGTGAGGCAAGTGGTGGGAGCAATTATGGCATCAGATCTCTGATGGATCTGGGCTTATGGAAAAGAATAGATATACAGTTTTTCCCAGCAGCAAAGCATGTGATAATTTTTCTTCTCCCCCCTCGCATATGCTCACAGGTTTCCCTAAGTAATACGGCTAAAAGAAAGTCCAAGTAGATTCACTTCAATTTAACATTTCAAACACTGAAGAAGCCAAAACAAAAAAAACACAAAAGCAGTAGGTTTATGGAGGCGGTAATACCTGATAATAAGCAAAGAGCCGCCCTACTTCCACATGGCCTTCAGCAACTTTTAGCCTCTTCTCCAACATATCAAGATATTTGACATTATTAAGTTCATAAGGTACTAAATCATAGTCCGGGCCATTGCCTAGAGCAGATAAGATATCAGCACACACATGTTGCATCTCATCATAAGAAACCACAGAAGAACCAAGAGCTTGCTTAGCATCTTTGATAATGCCTTCTTCTTCACTAGCCAATAAAGATTTCTCTCTTTTTGTTTTATGGAGTAACTTTGATAATATTGATGACATGGTATTCCATTGGTTAGTTCCGCTGCACATATAAATGCAGTGAACAGCTGTTTCTATCATCTCAGCAAGATCCTTGAAGAGCCCATATATTGGTGACTCGCCACAACCATTTTCAACAACAGCTAAGCAAATGGAAAGGTCATGTTCAGCAGCTACCTCTTTCAGCCATCTCACTAGGTAGGATTCTTCTTGTTTGTGTTCATGACTTGAGGAGATCAGGTGAAATCTCTTCTTCATAAAAGGGATAGCATTTTCTTCTAGCCGTTGAACAACTGAATCTTCTTTGACTCCTTTGAGGATGATTTTGAACTTCTCATAACCAGGAAGATCTTCCCATGTCACAAGATTCATTATAAACTCATTCAACTCATTAGAATATACAACTTGGTAGAGGCATTTAATGTCATCAAAGAATGGCTGCAACTCTACAATGCCCTTTTGACATGCAAGCTCTATCGTGGCAAGACAGTTTTCTAGCTGTCCACTCAAGCAGTCAATGTCCCTTGCTCTGTTCTTGTACCAGTCACAAAGTTCAGCAACAGAAGGCCATGAAAAGCCTGTTGAGAGTTTTACAAGTATTTCAGTTTTGATCTTTCCGATCTTGTCCAACTGGGTAGGACAAGTGCTTATATATGAAACCATCTGTTCGCATTCAACCCAATCACCATCTCTTAATATGACAACACTAGGAGGGGATTTCCCTGGTAGCAACTGACTATAGGTCTGAACAGCAACAGTTTCTGGGATAGCCGACAAAACTCGTAAAATGTCTGAAGAGATAGTATATGGATGGCGCTTGAAGATAAGATTTAAAGCCCCAATTTTTCCACTTTCAGCTAAAGCTATGGCAGTTTCAACCAGGGGCATCGAACGGAATTTGCTATATTCTTCTGCTGAGTACCTGCATAGCAAGAACATTGCATTTAGCTAGAAGAAACTTTTTCTCGAACACGCAGGAGAGCTAGAAGAAACTAGTAAGCAGCAAGCAAGCAAAGTCCAATATAAAGTGGCAAATTGTGCATCCACTGTATTTGCAATCAACCTTGCAAAGTACTATGTTAAGAAAGCTAACATCATCGAACAGTGTAAAAAAAAGAGGAAACTGGTTTGAAGAACAGGAAGGTCTAAATTATCAATAAAGTGGGGGGAAAGGTCACAAAGCATTCTTTGACTTAGAAAAATTAATGATTGAATTCATTTAAAGAACTAAGCTTTTCCCTTCATCTAAAGAACTAAGAGCCAGGTTGCCATTGGGTTAAGCTCATTTGGGAAGTTGAAAGCTACGCCAAATTAACAAAGTAAATGTAAGTGCAGAAATCTCAATAGTGAATTTTGAATATTAGACCCAGATATGCTTTATGTGTGCAATGAATTATGTTAAATTTATTAGATGTGTGAGCATTGATGTGCATCCTTATCCAAAGAAGGAATGGCAAGAACATACCTTCCCATATTAATTCCCAAGAATGTCTCTAACATGTCTCTGTGCCGCAATAAACGAAGCCTAATGATTTGCCTGTCCCATGTTGAGCCCTCGCTGCTGTTATCCAATCCAGAAAATTTGTAGTGGTCAGTTATACGAAGTCCAAATGAAAGCAGAGCCCTTAAAGATGCTTCTGTAGGCCCAACTTTATTTACACATTCTGATAATACAAATGCTTGGTCTTTAATTTTTGCTAAGTAAGAGTCAATCTCATGAGTATCACCGTCAGAGTGCAACCAGCGTGCTTTAAGAACTTCATCCTTATCTAAATTATATCTGGAAGCAAAATCCAAGGCTTCCTTGAATCGACTCTCTCTTATCATAACAGAGTACATTTCTGTTACTGTAACTTTGGAGAATGATATCAGACTCCAAAACATTTTGTCCATCTCCGTTTGTTGATGCTCCCCAGAACTACTAGGCAGGTTAGGTTCCAAGTCACTATCCATCTGCTTGTTAGCTGGAGTATTTCTTTCATATCTGCTAGATTGCAAAATAAAAGCATGTCCTTCAGTAGCCTTTGCCTTTTCCAATAGTGGTGTAGATAAAACTGGGTCATCTTTGGAAACTACATCATTTTCAGTGATGCTGTACATGCTAATACTACCATCCGCTCTTACCAACATGAGAACATTATCTGTCCACCAACTGATGTCCTTAACATCGATTAGATGCCTACAGTTTCCAAGAGTATGAAGCGAACAAGTGTTTCTGTCACCATCAAGTGCAAAGAGGTTTACAGAGCCAGTCAAATCTAACGTAGCAATATGCTTGCCCTGAGGTGAGATCCTGATTTTTGGGGATGAAACAAAGGTTTTTTGATCCTTAGGAGGAGAAAACACCCCTTCCAACTGCAGGCTTTTAAATGAAAGACTAAGTTCCAGATTTCCATCGACGTGTAATAGATAAAGAAAATAGGTTCCTAAAATGTAATAGTAAAAAATTAGAAACAAATACACCATTTGACAAGAAGTTCATGATATGTGGAATTTACAATATAAAAGTCCCTATATGTTCTTTTATCACAATGAAAATGTAAATATCAAGGCCTGACAAGTATAATATCAAGGACATCAATAATGGAGAAGATAAGCAGAAATCCATATTGTGCAAAATTTTAGCGAATAGACTACACAGCGCAGGACTGACAACCAGTGACAGGTGTAGCAGTTGAAAACAGACTAGTACATGGGCATACCAGAATAACTATTGGAGCTAAATGAAACATTGGAATCCGCAGCTAGGACAAATAGTGAGTGATGTTGATCGTAATCAATGCACGACAAACTCTGAGGTAACTGCACAGTCCTAGCTGACATCACATCTTTAGTTGACATAGGAACTTCACACAAACTGGCCTCAGGTCCTTGAGTGTAATCAAATCTATGAACCATGCAGTCACTTGTAAAAATGTAGAAGCCCGGCCTACAAATATTCATGGCATTTATTAGTTACTGCCAAATTATCCCAAGGAAGGAAGAACCATATATAGTCTCTTAAAGGGAAAAGGTTCTAACTGAAAACAACTGATAACCACCTAAGCAAGCTTGAACCATCCTGCACAACCAGATCAATAATACAAGAAGATAGCTTCAACTGATCGCATGTCCTCCTTGCTAATAAGTCCCCATTTTCTTTGATTAAGTAGAGTGTGCTTAGGTCATCCACCACACCAAAAATTCCTTGAGCCTCCAGCCAAGCCCCATTGGTGAAAAATGTTATTCTGTCATTATCTGACCATAAATAATTAGAAAACAATGTATAATCAGAACAATTTTGATGCTGGTACTCTGCATTACAATACCATGACATCTACTGCTGAAAAATGCACATGGAACTATGTTTCGCATTCTAAAACTACTTTCAAGCAACTGAAAAGAAAAGGAAAAGATGCAGCCCGCTACTGCCTAGGGACTGTAGCAAAATGTCAACAGTACAACATTTCTGTCGACGGAAACAAAAGTTGTCACCTCTGATGAACAAAAACATAATAAGCACTGCAAAATGTATGCTTGATGTGCATAAATGGTAACAAATGATGCATAGACTGAAATCCTTTCAATAGTCAGTGCAGCATTTCTTCCAAGCATCGAAATAGCAGCCTGCACCCAAATCCTCCACATTTGGCTCAACAAATTTGGAGCCTCCACACGTACTACTTCCATGTGAACTAGTAAGCTAGGCAACTAGAGTTACAACAGCCTTACTTCTACATCAGCAGTGCATATTAATATTACACGCCTGAAAAGTGCTACTGTCAAGACCAAAGAAAGATAGTTTCGACAAACACTAAGTTTCATTTAAATAAATGCAAATTATGATGATCATAGATGTCACATTTCATAAAAGGACTTCAAAGTTCAAATACTAGGTGGTCCCCTTCCTCATTCCGATAAAAATAAGTCAATACTCTCTACACATGCGAATTGAGTAGACCCTTCCTTTCATGCTTAATATACTTAATAGTTGATACCAGTGAATAGCACTATAAGAACCAAAACCATGTGCACTCACTTGTGTAAACACCGCAAGGTGATGCATATCCATCGCGTTTCCTCAAGATGATGATGCGATTCCCAACAGCTACAGACACATATTCCGCGTTTGGCGAGACGAACAATGCCACGCCATCCGCCCTCTTCCTCTGTCTACTCCTCCCCAGCGCACTGTACCTAGCCCACCTCTCCCTAAGCTTGCTCACACCTGCAAGGGTGTTAGTAGCATGTAGAAGCAACTGGTCAGCACCGCATCCCGTATCGATGGATTTGTGAAGGTTTCAAAGCAAAGGGACTGTACCTTGCAAGGAGAGATAGGAGAGGACCCCTCCTCCGGCATCTGAACCACCACTACTTGACGCGGTGCCTTGGTATCCTTCCTGCTGCGTTTGCAAGAACTACATTAAACAGTGAGGCAAAAATAGAACCTCAGGAAATTAGTGATGGACAGCGCGATTTCTACGCCAGACCCGCCGCGCAATCTCCACCGAGCACAGCACACCCCCAATCTCTACAACACGATTCGTGGGTCATTCCCTGGCCGCTCGTTGCGCCACGTCCCTCGAAAAAACATCGACCGTCCGATCGGGCCATCCAACGGCCACGGGAGCAAGCGGGGTCGCGAGCTCGCTGCCGCCGTCTTCTTCCTCCTGCTCCGGGCCGGCGGCACGCCCCAGCACGAGAGTGGGCGAGGTCGCAACCAGGAGATCCGCCGGCGAGAGGCTGCGGCGCTCGCCATCGGATGCAGCTTCTAGATCGAGCCCTCCGCCTCGCAAGCCGCCGCCGCCGCACCCTCCACCTGCTGCTCCTCCAGCGGACCTCCGCCCTTCGCCTCCGACCTCCAGCTCCACGCAGGCATCACGGCCCAGCACGAGGGAGACCCAGCCCCGGCATGGCTACCGAAGCTGGGGTCGCCGCGAGAGACTAGAAGTTTCCCGTCCGCCAGAGAGTTCCGTGCGTGCGGCCTACCCCGGGCTCGGCGCGGGCGGCCTGCAGATTCGGCAGCGCCGCCCTGGCTTGGGCTCGGTCTAGCCACCCTCCCCTCCCCCGCCGCCTTCTAGAACCCTCCGCGATGCCGATGCCGGCACCGCCCCCGCGAAAGAAGCGGCTGGCCCGCGCAGGCTTCGTCGCGGCTACCTCGCCTTCGTCCTCCTCTTCGAGCTCCCCCTGCTGCCCTTCTCGGGCCCGTCGTCCTCCTCCTCCTCGCTCCCCATCCCGCACCCGCGCCGCCGGGAGCTGGAGGCGGAGGCGTTCGCGTCCCCGACCTCCCCCGCCCGCCCCGCCAAGCCGGCGTTCCCCGCCGGCGCGCCGGACTCGGCCGCGGGCGCCGCCCACCCGCACCCGATCTTCTCCTCCCTCCTCCTCCTCTCGCGGCCCAACACCATGGCCACCCCCTTCGACGCCGCCGCCGCTAGGCCGCACCTCCTGGCCGCCCCGACCCCCGCCTCCTCCGCGCCCGCGTCCCCGGCGCCGCCGCCGGCCTGCCCGGCCTCTGTCTCCATGCACCGGGAGCAGCACCCCTACAACGGAGTCCGCGTGGTGGAGCTCCCCTGCGGCCTCGCAGTGGGCTCCCACGTCACCGTCGTGGCCCGCCCCCGCCCCGCCCTCCCCGAGTACGACCCCAAGATCGCCCAGCGCAAGGACGGGGAGGCCGCCGTCATGGTCTCGCAGTTCATGGTCGAGCTTGTCGGCACCAAGGCCGTCGACGGGGAGGCGCCGCCCAGGATCCTGCACTTCAACCCTAGGATCCGCGGGGCCTACAGCCGGAGGCCCGTCATCGAGATGAACAGCTGCTACCGGATGCAATGGGGCCAGTCGCAGCGCTGCGAGGGCTTCGCCTCCCGGCCCGCCGAGGACACCGGTGAGTTGTCGTCAACCTCAACTCAAACCTCTCTCCATCGAGCTCCAAATTTGTCGGCCTCGTCGCAGGCGATATCAAGCCTCAGCGGACCTTGTAGCGGCAAACCCATCGCCGACCAACCCAGCTGCCTGGTAGCCTACAAACTGTTCGATCAAATGTCTCAATGCTCTGCAAGCTTACTTCTTTGACCTTTTGCATAAGAAGAAGAATAGTTTCCAATGTTCTTCCTGAATTGGATTACAATGATGGCCTTGCTGACAGCAGTGCACCCAATTTGAGACCTCTGCTTGGCAACTAGACATGTCTTTTGTTTAAAAAAAATTACTGTGATGTTAAGCTAATGTGGTGGTTGCTTCTTGCATGATCTTTGTTTTTCAAATGTAAGAGAACAATTGTATAACTGGGTATATGCAACAAGTTATTTCTTGATACTCTGTAGTCCATGAATTAACATATGGTAAAGGGGAAAGTCATAAACCTTTGGTAAGAATGTCACAATAGATATGACGAACAGCGCTAAAATTGTTTGATTAATGCTTTTTGTCAATTCAGTTTCTTCCATTGTATGTATTTCAATTGAAATCATGTTCTTTTGCTCTATAATATGGTATTTGATTGTGCTCGAAGCATTGATCCCTCCTTTACCTTGCCATGGGCTAGAACCTCAGCGGATAACTACCATCAATCTGGGTATTCCTTCTCCTTATTTCATGAAAATATTTCCTATATGTGCTATGAACAATTATTTATTCAAGCTGATTTTTCTAACTATTTTTTTAATAGGGGCATTCCAATAAATGAATCTTTTGAAACCTGCTTAAGGGCTGTGCAGATCCTGCCTGAAAGTTTTTTTCCCTAGCATGGCTAATGTCTTCACTTGTCAGTATAAGAAGGCCAAGCAGCTAACACCATGGTGTTTTGATGATACTTTGAAATGCTGATCAGGCGGATATGCTTTTCTGTTATCCATAAGCACTCTACGATTGCACTAATGCAGGCTGGTCTTGCAACTGAAGCAGTGCCAGAGTGTGAAGAGCTGAGAACTCAAGGTATTGTTTTTATTTGTTGGAAGAATTCCATTCTCTTAACTCACCTAGGTTGGCCAGATAACAGAAACGGTTTATCTATCAGATATTTTCCAGGTGCTATAAAATATATTACCAATAATCAGACGTACAACAGCCGGACCAGAGAAGCAGACAGTATCATCGGTTCTTGATATTCTATTTTGTACAACAGTTCCTGCTGAAACAATCATTGAATGCAAAAGCAAGTGAAACATGGAAATTTTACATATGCAACGAAGATCATACGTTTCAATTGTTTTATATGATTATACCGAAATATCACCATTATGTATCTGAACTTCCCGAATATTTGTAGTTTCCAACCAAACAAATCTGAATAGGAATGAATTTTCCAGCAGAACTATATCTGCAAGCATTATCTAATTACTGCATCTCTGAACAATTACATATTGCTGGACCACGCACATGACAGTTGTGGACACTGAGATGCATTCGGTCAGTCCAACAATTTGAGCCATGCGAATAAATTTCCTTCTGTAAGTTTTAATAAGCACGGTCACTAATTTTTCTGCCATTTGCAACGCCAGTTCACTTACTTTTGTGGGTATGGTATTTTGAACTGCGACAAATCATGGATAAAGTTTGTGTTAAGGAGTAGGGCTCCTAGCTAAACTTGAATGCTCTATTAGTAGATAAACAAGTCTCAGTAGTGCAATGTTCCTTACATGTAAACCATATTTTACATGATGGAGTTGCTGTTTCCATCAGCTTGGGTGCTGTCTTTGATTTTGGTGTTTTTAAGAGTTGTTAGAGTGTGCAATCATGAGGTACATTCTCTTAAGAAACTGCTCAGTCTAAGCATGCTTGCCACTTACATTGTTGAAAGTATGGTGATGTCTCACTAATCATTCAAAATCATAGAAATGATATACAGTCACCTTATGCGTGTATCCAATTTTAGAAAAGAGGACGATAAGAAACACTTGATTTTGAGATACATAGTCACCTTATGCGTGCATCCAATTTTAGAAAAGAGGGCGACGAGGAACACTTGATTTCGACAGTGTGCTACATACTTTGAGAAGTGTTGCTCTGCACCTGCTCCACGACAAGCTTCATAATGTTATGATGCCCAAATGAGTTCCTCAAGTCCTCCAGCAATATTCTCTGTCTCACTAACTACTTTCTCACAACGAACCTGGAGCAGTAGGATTTCATATTCATGGTATTTGTCACGGTGGCGGACACGGAGTGCGGCTCACACAAGTGAAGACGGAAAGCGGGAACGCGAAGGCGGGAAACGAAAGAGTTGCGTGTGCGTTGCGTACGTTGTAAGTGGGCCCGTTGGCCAGTGAGAGAGGGAGAAACGGTGATAAACAGCGCACGGCTGTAACAGACGATAATCAATTAGCATTTGAACTCTGGTTCTCGGGACAAGGGGTCCTCGGCCCGTCCCCGTATCTCTCTATTTCCCTCTTGAGATCATGCTCACGTCGCCGGCGATCGTCGCCGGCCAAGGGTGTGTGACAGTATTGAATTCATATAGTGATAACCAATGTTGTAGTGAGAATTGCATGTTTCCATTTACTTCACAGGGTGCTAAGCTATAGCTGCAATGATGTGATGCAGGAAAGCGCACCCCTAGATCTTCCTTTTTGCATTTGGCTATGACAAGATATGGTTTCATCCTTGTATGATCCCTTACTCAAAACCAGCACAAAGCACAAGCTGTTCAAAGATAGCAACAACAACTTCAATCGCAAATGGCCCGTCACGGGCCTCGCGCGGCAATGCCGCGCGCCTTTTCTAGTGGGATTCCGAGGCGGGAGGAAGCACGGGAGGAAGAGAGGAGGGGGAGGGCGAGAGGAACTCACATGAGGGATCACGTGGGATCCCGACGCGTGGCGGCGGATCTCGTACAGCGCGTCTTCCACCATCGCCGGCGTCCCGCGCCTCGCCGGAGATCTAATGCCGCGCGCCTTTTCTAGTGGGATTCCGAGGCGGGAGGAAGCACGGGAGGAAGAGAGGAGGGGGAGGGCGAGAGGAACTCACATGAGGGATCACGTGGGATCCCGACGCGTGGCGGCGGATCTCGTACAGCGCGTCTTCCGCCATCGCCGGCGTCCCGCGCCTCGCCGGAGATCTCCTCCGAGTTGTGGAGTTGGAGCTCTGAGCTCGAGTCGAGGGTGTTCCGGTGAGGTCGCGTCGCGTCGGCTCCTAAGAGGTGGGCCTCGATCCCTGATTTCCTATGGGCTGGACCTTACTGTTCTACATGCTGCTTTCGGCCTTTCTGTGATCGCAGGCTTAGGTCTTGGCCTCATATGTAACAGGGCCGGCCTTTAAAGGCCCGGTTCGGTCCGTGGCGTCTATTTATCACACGTGCGACTAGAAGTCATACTATCGCACCTAATTATATTTAGATAATATTTTTTCTAAAATATTTTTATTTGCTCCAAAACAATTTCTATCTCTAGATATTTCTGGAACATTTTTATTTGTTCCGGAACTTATCTTTCTTGTAACATTTTATTTTGTTTCGGAACAATTTGTGTTTTTATCTCTATCGGACTTGTGCGACAGTATAGCTTCTAATCGCACGTGCGATGAATACACAACAAGTCGTCAACACAGGCACCATAATCATAACCAGTATAACAGTGACAGAATACGAATTGGAGCAGAGGGATTGTGAAGTTCCAAGTTCCAATTTGCATGGCAGATCTGCAGGGTTTCATGCTGATTGTCACTAACGATGGCGGCCACAACGCTTCAGAGGACAGAGCTCGTTTGTGGCGACATCAAAGAGATGGTGAGTTCCAATATCCCGGGCAGATCAGCACCTTTCAGGTGAAATGTACTCTCTTCTTAGATGGATTAGAACAGCAGCCAAAAAAGGATAAGTTACATGGATTAGAATCTACCGGTGACGTACAAAAGGACAAGGTACAAAAAAAAAATCCTTGAAAGACCGATGCATATAGACTGTATGCACAAAGGATTAGCACATTGCATGCACATCACAATAACAATTGAGGCACCAAATCAGGCAATGTTGATATATGGGAAACAATGAAAACATTCATCACTGTTTGCCTCCTGAATTGTATGTACAGTCATATAAACCCCATGTTTTTTGGGGTCAACTATCAACAGAGCTTCAGTTCAAGCTTGAAAAATATAGAATGGCTTCGTAAGCTCACAAAAGTTACACACGGTTGCCTCTTCAAGTTTACATATGCATGCTGTGCTGCAGAGGGAACAAGCGTGACATGAGCACCAAAGATAGGTAAAAGTAAAGAATTCAGTTGTAAGGTCAAAAAAAAAAGAATTCAGTTGTTTGCACCGGAATTTTACCACAGGATAAATGAAAAATCTTAGTGTCTTCTAGGACGACTTATTAAAAGAGCCGTGAACCTCAACCAGGAAACAGTCTATTTCTACACCCTCAACTGTTGAAACCCCGAAACAGTTAGTACAGCATCTAGGTCCGAGTGTGCCCTAATTTTATCCATGTCACCGAAGCAGCATTTTTTTTACATGTACCCTCACTTTGTGCTAATTTTGATGTCATGATAAGCATGGCATGGGATTGATTAGCAATTAAAAATAATTAAAATATTCTTGGTTGAAAATGCATGTAGTAAAAGGCTAGGGTAGTTTGAAACCTAACATTGTAGATTAAATGGTTTTGACAGTTCATTGATGCATTGGATACAGTTTGGTGCTCCAGAGTTCAAACAGATCTGAAGAGCTCATAAAAAATACAAGAGATGTTCTAATACCATAGTACAGATATTTGCAACAAACAAAATGGTGCACACATCTGTAGGGCGCTTGGGCACAAAGAGATAACTTACAACTAGGATGGTTTTTTCTTCTGCCCGATTTTTGAAAACCGTTTTAGATCATGGACACCTTTCCTCATTTCCCTGCATGGCAGAATATGAGAATAGTCCTGGAAATGCTCATCGCATAAGAAATGTACTTATTCACAAAGTACATAGAGCAAACCTCTGGTGTAAGAACACTATGAGATAGAACAGGGGCAAAAGTATAAGCATCAAGACGCAAAGTGCCAAGTAAAATCTGTTTGTTTGTTTCTGCAGAAAGGAGAAAATAATAGCAATAAGATGGCAGAGATATCCTTTCGGAGTCCATCAATTAAACAGTAGATTCTTTCCCATGGGAAAATTCCCAAGCCCTTCCTTATTGTAAATATAGAGATGAACGAAGCTCTGTTCAAATGAAAATGTTTATTTTATTGAGAGTGCAATGCTATGTGACAGTTTGAAATCTCGAATTATATAAAAAAGTATATTGGACAGCTATGCATAAGGAGTTTAGAAAACATGATGAAATGAAAGTTTGTTAACTCGCTAAAAATGCTATCTGCTGCTTCAAAGGTTACATCTATCAGATGTAGCTTCGTTGGTTATAACCTGAAATAACATAAGCATCAAAGCATATGGTACACAGCTTCTATGTAGAAATTTGCTCACCCTGCCACCTTTGGGGAAAGGTTTAGCGCCCCGATCGCAAGTGTGAGCATCACAAAATTGGCGCAAGAAAAATTCTGCAAAAAAAGCTGCATCAGAAAAGATCTGGAATGCTAGCTGCATAAGAAAGAGACCTACATCAATGAGACAAATGTGAGTCAACGGTCACTGCATTCAAGTAGCACATCCTTACCATGAAGATGGCTGGCAGCAAGACCTTGATTAATTGGAAAGCAACTGTCTGCAAGGCTCTGTCAGCAAAAGTAAGTAGTTAAAGATTGCTATCACACATACACAGGTAAAAGCTATCAAAAATTCCAAAATAGCACATTATTGCCAGATGAAACAAAGTACAAAGTGAAATTAAGAAAAGCCATATTTTCAACAATTCTCCAAATAATCTCAATTGTGCATAACAGGTAAAAATGGCCAGAGCCTGTTAGTTGATTCAGAGGTAGACAAAAGACAAACATATAAATCTTCACATGGTTTCATCTAATTAATGAATCAACCACACCAGTGCCCTGCACGTATGAATTGGTGCTACCTAAGTATCAAAGTGCAAAATGTCACGAATGGATGAGGAAGATGGACTGAACTCTGTTGTTAGTATTGAGATATGCCCAAAGGGCTATATATACAAGAGACCCCCAAACCCTAGACACTAGGATATTACCATTATACCCTTCACACCCCCTCTCAAATGCAACGTGAATGCAACGTCGTTGCATTTGGAGAGTTGACACTAAGCACTAGACTCAAACATAAACATGAAAATGATACATCCAAAGTCCGAAATGAAAGATGTCGTCGAAGCGTGCAATTCTTGAACATGTCGATGTAGATGATCTCCTCCACAAGAGGGTATAGCCTTCACAACCATACTTCGAGGGAAGAACAAAATCATCGAATGCTGGCTTCACAAACCTCCCATACTGGTCTAGCACCGAGCTGATATCTCTGCCTCTTTCAACTGTATCACGCCTGATTCTTCGAGCAAGCCTAATATCAGCATCTGTGTCCACAAAATTTTTCATGTCCATCAGATTGCGAACTCTCTGATCATGGAGACTAAAATTCCCTCCAAAATGATGACATCTGACGCATTGACCTTCCTAAAACTTTCAGAGCACCATCGGTGCTTCTTGAAATCATATATAGGAACATTTACAGGCTGAGCACGTTTCAGCTGTCCCATGCATTCCAGAAGTTGTTCCGTATCAAATGCATCAGGGTGGTCAAAATTGTAGTCTTGGGCACGTGCAGATTCTTCAGCAGCAGCGGCCATAACCCACTCCAATGGCGCGGTCTACGCCAACGGCACTGCCGCGGCGGCTGTCACGAATGGATGAGGAAGATGGACTGAACTCTGTTGTTAGTATTGAGATATGCCCAAAGGGCTATATATACAAGAGACCCCCAAACCCTAGACACTAGGATATTACCATTATACCCTTCACACCCCCTCTCAAATGCAACGTGAATGCAACGTCGTTGCATTTGGAGAGTTGACACTAAGCACTAGACTCAAACATAAACATGAAAATGATACATCCAAAGTCCGAAATGAAAGATGTCGTCGAAGCGTGCAATTCTTGAACATGTCGATGTAGATGATCTCCTCCACAAGAGGGTATAGCCTTCACAACCGTACTTCAGCGAATAGTCCGAGTCTTCACAAACCAGTACATCAACTCCTCAAACATGAGCCTTGCTTTGGAGACTTGAACTTGACAATAACTTGAGATGTGTCAAACCAGCCAAACGGAAAGGAGAATGAGAGATCACTGCTGCAAGACGGCAAGCAGGAGGACATGTGATGATGACGACAAATAAACAACCATTGATCATGACGTGGAGCAAAACGGCTCCGAAAGGGACCAAGATGGCAAATGTCGCATCAACAACGATGATGTGATTAGCTAAATCGACGGGACTTAGCTAACCAAAATAAAATAAACAAGATATGGGCTGATTTGACAAGGAAATGGTGGACACGCACGGCATTGACGAACTGGAGATGTATAACTGGACTTGGATATGACAATATACTATGGATAGAAGCAGCAGCAAGCAACGAGCAAAATAAAGCAACAATGGACTGATGCAGATAGGCAGTAGATACTAGCAGAAGGATGCAAATGCAATGCTGGCATGCTGCAAGCAAATGAACAGAGCAGCAGCAAAACAGCAAGCAGCGGTGCAGCACTAAAGTTGGGCAACCTCCTCAACCGGTCCTCCAGCAGGCAACAGCCCAAAATGAGGCCCAACATGACAACAGCAGGAGCAAAAGCTTGCCCTCGCAAGCAGGCAGCCAGGCAGAGAGCAGAGAGACGCGCCGGCGACCGTGGAAGGGCGGGAGAAGTGGGGGCTGCACCAGCAGAACGGGCGGGGACAGCGGCTCCGCGACGGGCGGCGCCAAGGGCCCGCGGCGGCGGCGGCGGATTCCCCCTCCCGCGGACGAATCGACGGCGGCAGCGACGGGCCGACGGGTGGAGGCCGCACCGTGAGGACGGCGGCCGCGCGACGGGCGCGGCGCGCGGCGGACAGGCGCGGACGGAGGCCCGCGGCTGCGCGACGGGCGGCCGAGAAGACGAGGCGAACGGGCGGACGGCGCTGGCCGCTGCAGACGCGGGACGGATGGGGAGGCCGCAACAGGCGGCATCGACGGGCGGCGTGCGGACAGACGGCTCCGCGACCAGCGGAGATGAGGTGGGGATGGCCGGATCCGCGACGGGCGGACCGAGGACGAGCCGGCGGCGGATCCATGACGGACAGGGGCTGCTGCTCCCCTCCCGCGAGCGGATCGACGACGGCGGGGTAGAGCCGCGATGGCGGCACCCGACGGGGAAAGAAATCGGGTAAATGCTGCTGCTGTGACTCAATACCTAAGAAAAAATGGGTTTGGGGCTTGAGGATGCCGCCCCCGGGAGGGAAGAATCGATCCTCCCGGGGACGGCGCAGCGGGGTCGAGGGTGGCGGACCGGATCTAGACCTGGAGCTCTGTTACCATGTCACGAATGGATGAGGAAGATGGACTGAACTCTGTTGTTAGTATTGAGATATGCCCAAAGGGCTATATATACAAGAGACCCCCAAACCCTAGACACTAGGATATTACCATTATACCCTTCACACAAAACAATAGTTTTGAACAAAGGTAAATGAACTGAGGCAATCTAACGCAAACCCAGATATGTAAACCAACATACAAGCTAAAATAATGCATGATAAAGTTATCAGAATAGGTATAGTATATCATGCATGCATGCTACTAGAATACCACAAAACAAAAAAAATATAGCAGTTACAAGAAATGATAAGAACCTCACAAAGATGACGATTCCTCACAGCTGCAGCTGCACTGCATTTACTCTTTGGCTTCTTGAACTCCATCATCAGATCACAGTGAAGTGCTCCACACAGATCTGCCAAGCATCTTCCTTCACTCTAAGGAAATAGTTAAAAATCAATAATTTCAGAGATAGTAAATGGTTTTCTAATGAAGAGAAAAATACAACCATCCCTAACCACCCACCTCATGCGCAAAAATATAAAATTGAATCAACCAGGATAGATAAAACAAGTTAACTTGGTAGCTTGAAGATCATATAACAAAGAAAAATCTCATAAAAAGTTACTCATATCTCTTCTCTTTACAATTAGAAAGCAGATTACTCTAAATAGGTGAAAAAATTTTGGGCCATGCATAAATTGGCTTTATCTCAAACTGCTGAAACTGAGCTAGACAACCTTCGAGTATCTTTTAGAACTGATCCATAAGAATAAAAATGATGATTGCCACATATATTTGGTAAAGTTTTCATCACATGATATCAGTATCAAGGATTATACCCTCTTCAGAGTGATACAATACAAAGTCAAATTAAGACATACTGTCAGTTTTGGACTGTTTTCATCACTTCAATTTTACAGTTGATTCTGCTGACAAGAAATACTATCATTTCAGCTATAATGAACAATTGGAAGCATATACTCATATTATTTATTGGTTTACTGCAGAGGTAGGACATTAACATTATATATAAGGATTAGATCGTTATGCATTTCTGTACAATTGTAAGCTTTTGCATTTTGTTTCACCTCCATTCTGCTAGCTGTTAGCTGTCGTTATGGACGAAGAAGATACAGGCATACAGCCTGTGAAAACCAGAGACAGTACCAAATTCCTGCTAGGTAAACATTTACTAAACAAACATAATTACTGTTAAGTAAACATACATTATCCAGAAGATTATTGTGCCGATTTTCGAAATGTTGGTCAAGGAACTTCTCTGCTCGGAAAGCTTTCTTGCAGAAGCCACAACGCCACTCATTAATATCAAAATGAATCTTATGTTGCTCTTGCTCCCGAAACATGTCATTATCAGGACGAAGTCTACATTTGCTTGGGAGTTCATATTTCTCTTTTTCCACGAAGGGCATCAAATACTGCATAAAAAAGAAAGTTTAACATGTGATTCTGTTATGGATGCAGCAGTGCAGATAAAACTGTTCAATTGAATGTGCTACCTCATCAATAGCTTCCCAGGCTGCACGGCTCCTTTCCCTTGAGCAATGCACCTCATGTTTGTGAGGATTTTGAAGATGAATTCTGGAATCAAGTGAAATAGATGAGGTTGTGCCTCAAACTCTACATAGAAACCTAAAGAGTATTTCTCAATCGAGTAATTCCAGGTTTCCTGTCATAAAGGCTACAAGGGATGAGCTATTTAAGAAGAATGATGATGTGAACCTTATTTATAAATTTTAATGTTATGCAAAGAACAAAAACATATTATTTTAGATGGAACACACAGAATAAAATAAAAGCATGTCAAATTTCCATGTGTAGTTTATGTGTTTGAATACAGTACCTGGATCCAGCAGCTCCATGGAATTCCTAGAGCATAGAAAAGAACAGTTTCTACATTAGTGAGAGAGTATAGGGAATAAGGCATTCAGCGTAACATCAAAGAGAACAGTGGAGCAAGCCCAACACTACAAATGCGTATCAGTTGTAATGGTACGGTGTTTTTTTAAGAAAGTACTAATGGTAAGCATTATCAGTCCTACAGAATTCCCTGTATTACCTAGAAGGCTAGAAACGATAATCGCTCAAGCGGTGACACGAAGGCAAGTGACCTGGGACACGACATAGTATTTTGGACACTTAATGTCACTAACATAAGTATTCCATAAAATCAAGCCAAGCTGGCATGTGCACCACCAACAAGTACAACTAAGGAACGATTACTTAAAATATACCAGGAATCGCAACATGACCAAATCTCATACTCTTGTCGCTCTTAAATTTAGATAAACTTAAACATTTTGCATACTATCAGCAGGCAATAGGTCCTGGTAAGGAAAAGACACTCCAGAGGACATATTAAGCATGCAAAACTAGTCAAATAAGCTCGCAAAGATACTTGCAAGTATTGGAATGGAGATGCACAAAGAGGAAAAACCATACTGATGTAAACTAAGGGCTAGCAACTGTCCTCACACACATCGCAAAATCTATTGAGCGAGGAAGAGTAGAACTTGCCCAGCTACAGGCCCACAAATCCGGCTCAAGCTCAAATTTGCATATCCTTGTCTTACGGAATCTAACAAATACGAAGCTTAATCACCCCCCGACAAAAAAGTGACTTTTGCATCAAAACAACCGGAGAAGCATGGGTTGCGCGTACAAATCTAGAATTCAGCAAGGTAAGCACGGAGTGTACTTGATCCTGATGCGATCCCGCCACGAGTAGATGGGAGGAGGCCGAGAGCAGAGCGACGAGGAGGAACGACGCCAGGTGGCCAGCACACATCCTCGAAGTTTCCAGATCTCTTCGGCTCGTCGCTGCCTCAGCGCCGCGAGCTCCGGGCAACGGCGGGATGAAAGCGGCGGCGCGGGCCCGAGACGAAGCAAAGGCGAGACACGCGCCGCGCTCGCCTGGGGCAGAGTGAGGAGCGGCGGGAACCCGGTCGCCCGAGCAGAGAGGTGCGGCGGCGGGGGACGCTCGCTTGGCTGCCGGCGACGACTGGGGATGCGACAGCCGGCGTCAGGCGGAGCTCTAGGTATCGACGGCGGAGGATTGGGTGGCGATTCGGTTAATTTGGATTTTCAAAATAGACCCTATTATTTACACATACCTCCCGATTATTTGCATAAAACTCCCTGCATTTTCATACAGTCGTGCTGAACCATCGTGTTTCTCACTCCAACATACACACTGGCTAGAGGTGTGGACATCTGTTTCACTTTATACATATACTAGAACATTCGGCGTGCGATGCGCGCCCTACTGTTTAAACAATCGAATGTAAATAAACATAAGGCAATAAAAAGTGAAAATTAAACTATATATATGGTATAAGATGAATTCAATACGAAACCACCACATCCAGTAGCAAACACATCATCATGTTAACATAGACGTCTATCAGCAAAAAAGAGTTTGGAAGCGAGCGGACTTCCGAGGTCTGGCCAGATTGATTAAGCATCGAAGCCAACTCTGAGCTGACCCCTGGCATGTGCTCCAAGTTACCAAATGGATTTGCTTGTGTCTTGGAATTGATGACCTATTTACAGATTCAATTTGTAGCCCAGGAACTGCGAATGAAAAAGGAAGATTGGTTCAGCTTACTGCTTGATCCTAAAGAATGAAAACCTGGATAATTGTAGAGAAGAGATGTACCTCAATAACTGGGAATACATTGCCAATTCAAATTCAATGGACAAGTGAAATCGGAGAGTTTTCTGGGGTTTCAAATATCCATAGGCTAACTCTTTCGTGTCTTTCTCCATACCTATGCTCATCCTATTCTACCTGCAAGTTGTGCCATTTTGAGTTCGGCCATCACATTGGATCATAGTCGCCAACTCCGACAATTGTACTGGTGCATCTGCAATATTGAGCAATTTTATATGGAATTGTCATGGCACAGAGGTATTGACCATACAATAAACTGAAGTATGAGTCTACAATTTATAACTTAAATGGCATAGTATGTTATAGTCAATCTAAAATCATATTTTTAGAGGATGCGTGTAAGATTAATAATTATCTTTTCGTAAAAAAGAATGAGGAACTTTTCTGTAATATTTTCATTTTTGAAACTTAAAAGGCATGTTCGATCACTTTTGACAGTTGAGTTGACACTACACACCACTTTCAGATGAGAACATACACTAAAATTCAGAGCATAGAACACACATGGCATTACTTTTGTGATACACAACAACAAAGAGTACGATGTTGAGAGCAAAGATGAGATCCATCATATGCTAAATAAGGTAGATGCCATGGTCAAGAAGCTAACCAATACAGAGAGCATGGAAGGGAGCTAGTGGTCTAGTTAGGATTCACCATGCATAATAGCGTATCTTAAAACCAGACATAAAAATTAACACATGCAACACAAAGAACATTACCAATTGTACGGCTGGTTCTCTTCTATGTGGGTGGCCAGGGTGATGTAGGCAATACCCAGCAACTGCAGATTTCTCAGACCCTTCATGTATCCTTGTGACGAGATGCGAATGCTGCCATTGCAAGGAAAAAAATCATTCTTTGGAAGTGAACTTTAATTTTGGAACAACAGAAATGAAGGAGCACAAAATGTTCATGTCAAGCTTTTGAGTAGTGACACAGTAGTAGAGTGCAACGAAAACATTCGTAATGCTTAATTTCAAGAAACCTTCAGATGGAAAATGGTCATGGCAATGCTTTCAGGAGTTTTCTGAATCTCAAATAAAATACCAAGTGCATCAATAAAGGGTATATTCAGAGTTACAGATAGACAATTGCATTAGAGAGCGAAGGTTCATGTATCATAATTGCTACAATATGTAATTCCAATCCCCCAAAAAAAACATGTAATCCCATACATGGAAGCAACATGCCAATGAAATGATGTTTCAGATGCCAAAAGGTAACTACAGAGATTTTTTTTGTGCAACTCAACCAGTTATTTCTCTCTTCCTCTTGAGTTTTTTTTGTGTGCAACTTAACCAATTTGTTTCTTCCTCTTCAAGTAGCCCATGTTATAATTCAAAAAAAAAAAAGTAGCCCATGTTAGACATAGCTAATCTCTGGGATAAGGCCAATTTGTTTGCAAAAATGAGTGCTCAAACTGAGTGAGTACAAGCTACAAGGACACTCTGAACCCTGATATCTCAATGCAACACTATTTTGAAATCCACTCATAGTAGGCAAGTTGAGTTGAACAAGTCGCACAGGGGCCAGCGGTTTTTGTTTCTTAATCACAACTACAAATAACTTGGCAATCGGAACAACAACTATATACAAAGGTTTCAGGCCTTGAGCAATAAATTAATTGCATGTCAAGGATGAGGTGCTCACCCTGCCGAGTCCCTTTTGGAGACGATCTGCTCCCCAGGCAAGCAGTTTCTAGATGCAATCCAGGTCCCCACTGCGAGCAGCAAGATGCAACGATGTGCTACCAGGGAACCTGCAGCAGAGAGCAATAAGGAATCAGCACCCGCAATCTGACTGAGGAAGAGGAGCCAATTGAGCCGATCCCCTGGCTAATGGAGGCAGCAGCAAGATTAGTGAGATTACCTGTATGAGCCTGTCAAAGCGGATACAATGCCGTTGTTCTCCAGCAACATCTGCACGCCCCTGCCTGGCTGCGAGATGCAGCGGCGTGGTGCCGTGGTCGTCCCTGACGTTGATGAACTGGGCGAACCCCCTGCCAAGCTTCGACAGCAAAGAGTGAGCGGCACGGACATCTCGTCGTGCTTCCTCACTGCCTCGCCAGATCTGATGAGAAAGGTGACAGGGAGAGATTGGGATTGAGGGACGGCGGCAGTGGGCACATGATGGCGTCGAGCGCCGCCATTCTGGGCAGCCTCCGACGCCCGCCCAGCCGACCGCGGCGACGGGCACCTGCAGCAGCATCCCGCCTAGCGCCGCCTAGGCCGCCACCAGGACCGCGTACGCGTAGCTCTGGAGAGCTCGAAGGGGATCCCTGCCGCTGGCGCCATGTCGGCGTACTTACGGAGCACGAAGGCGGCGAGGAAGCCGGCCAGCAGCAGCCGCGCGCTGAGGCCGACGGCGACCCACGCCAACCCACGCCTACTGCGAGGGCGCCATCCCGCCATCGTGCGGATCCGGCCGGAGGTGGCCAGTCCCTTAGCTCCGACCAAGGGATGGACAGGAACCAGCTGGGGCGCGTGCGTCTAGTGGTGCAACGGGCGGAGGGGCTCCTGGCCCCATCATCATGGCCGGCCCGCACGCGCCCCACGCCCTCCGACCCGCGTCCCGCGCCGGATCCAGATCCCACCGGAACGGGCGGATAGCAGGAGGAGCGGCGGCAAGGAGGAGCGACGGAGGCGGAGAGGGAGAAGGGGACCGGAGATGATGGCGGGGAGGCAGAGAGCGGAGAGGAAGAGAGATGGCGGCGGTGGGGAGCTGGAGAGGGAGCGAAAGGGTGGCGGGGAAGGGAGGAGAGCGAGGGGTTAGGGTTCGGGGTTTTTTTGCAAAAGTGCCTGCGGGGGATTTTTTGTAAAAATAACTATATTATTGAATTTTCCTTCTTAACACGAGGACATATATGAAAAATATATGAACGTGGTTTCTATTCCTTTTGGATGTGCTGCCCTGAGTTACAATTCTTAGAAAGTTGAATGGGGTTTTTGCAAAACATCCAGAGTTCGCGGGGTCGTGACACGCGTCTCTTTTGCGCGTGGGATGCGGGGAGTAGAGCGCAGAGCAGTGGACTTTAACCATTTCGATTTGTTTAATATCCATGCATCGACTCATAATTAGAGGCTGATTCTTCGAACCGTACAAGATTCGGCTATTCTGCAGTAGACCTGGGCAAATGTCGGGTCGGGTTGGATTCGGGTCGGGTCAAGGCCGGGTCACGGGTCGCATAGGACGGCCCGCGCCCGACCCGTACCTATCACCGGGTCGGGTCGGGTTGGCCCGTGCACCCTGCGCGGGCGTGTCGGGTCGGGTTTTTTTCGGGTTGGGTCGGGTTTTTCGGCATTTGGGTCGGGTTTTGGGTCAAAAATCACGGCCCGTGCCCGGCCCGTTGATTGTTGCGGGTCAAAAAATACGGCCCGCGCCCACCCGCCACGTAGCTCGGGTCGGGTCGGGTCGGGTTTTTTTCGGGCGGGTTGGGTCGGGTTGTTCGGGTCGGGTGACCCATGCCCAGGTCTATTCTGCAGTGAGGAAGAGTCGACTCATGAACTGCTAGGTCATTCCATGATCGGCGGCGGAGCCAGGATCTAGAGCTAGGGGACCCTCCTTTCCTTCTTCCTCCTCCCTCCTCTCATTCATTCTTCTTCCTCTTTAAAATTTTCTCCTTCCTTTTTCTTCCTCCACAAAATTTGTGGGGGAGGGCTTGGGGGGCTTTCATGGAAGCCAAGGTGGTAGGGGGGCTTGAGCACCCCCTGGCTCCGCCACTGTCCATGATTCGCTGTTTTTTTTTTCATCACTGGAGACGGCCTTAGGCAACGGAGAAGTCACACACGCAACATTTCTTATCTTTGTCCATTCACCTTGCTGCAACAGAAATGTGACCCCAGAAAGCATTTTCGTTCACTCTTGCAGTTTGTGTCTTTCTTTACTACCTACTGTCCATGAATTTCTTACGAATGGGTGGGCTTGATATTATCCAGCAGACTAGCACACTGTTACTCTTTCCCTGCAGCGCGGTTTGTTAGGATTGTGCCCCAATCTCAATATCTTTTCATAAATTGCAACCATTCATATGCATCATTGATTTCTCTATAGTCATTGAAGAAATACCACAAATCCCGCTATTATTGAACCCCACAGCAACGCGCAGGCATTTGGAATTCGTAAAATCACAGATAGAGAATATTTGCACAGTGACCTACAGTTTCATCTGCTTCAGCGAGAAAAACAGCTAGTGATTCAATTCTCCACCATATGTACTCATTCATATATCCCTGAGATCATAACATCCGTGCAGGAAACCACCATCTACGCCCAGCACAGGCTTGCCGGTTCTGAGTTCTCACTAGTCACTCCCCACAACCTTAAGCCTACCAAGTTTAAGAAACCAAATCTTTACAGTTCTTCGCGAGATGCTTTCCGATCACTACCCCGTACCAACTATGACCTTAAGATCTACCACTTTTGCCTCTTCTACAAGTACTTTTGTCAGTTACTACCAAAATTTCAAGGCGTGACTGAGTTGAAGCTGTACATCAATTCATCTTCCAGCAATATTCTTCAAGCTGAATGAGATGGTAAAAAAAAATGCTTGTTTCAATTGGTTATCTACAGTCTTGTTGAGTTGTTTCAGAATCCCTTTGGAGCAGATGACGTTACAGTACTGTAGTCTTCAGGGGAAGAAGAGAGCACTTCCTTGATGCTGCTAACAAGATCCTTAGTTTCCTGGCCATGCGAGATAGGGTTCCTTGGGTAGGTCTGTGGAAATGTTCACAAGTCCAGTGTATCAATAAAAAATATGTGAGAAAGTGCCCTCATATTAGGAGCACAAAGGCTACATATTTTTACAATTACTTAAGACATAAAAGGAGGCAGACAAATTTCTCATTACCTCTGAAGACCACAGGTTATCATCTTTGCTACGGGGAATGATGTGGACATGAGTCTGCAACAAAATCTCTATTGAAAAACTTGGTATAGACAGATTCTCAATGTTGAATAGCTAGTAGCTAATAGTAACAATAATTTCTTAAAAGTCAGATAGTTAAAAATTCTGTAGCAAGCATGTCATATTACTCACGTGAAAAATAACCTGGCCTGCCTTCTCTCCATCGTTGATTAGCACATTGAATGCATCTGCATAACAAAGATACTAGGGTCTATTATCAGGGGACAGTGTGAATACTAGCTAATTGTCCCAATAATTTACAGGCTATAAAACAAGAGGCCAATAAAGTTGTGATTTACCTACCACATTGAGTAGCCTTCATTATTGCAGTACCCAGGAGTGGCAGTTTAGAGCAGATAGCTGCTAGTACCTGAATTTAAACAACAAAGGATTAATCTACATAACTCCCCAACAATGCAATTGCATTGAAGTAAATAAGCAGCATACAATCTTATGAATTATAAAATAAAACATGTACTATGAAAAATATAGTGAAGCGTAAGATAAATTTAAATATGTAGCTGTGATAACTGATAAACAAGAGTCGTAGAGCCACAACACACACATTATTATGTATAATTTATTTTCTACATAGTTTCTGGATATAGAAATGCATAACAGTTATGCCAAAAGTAAAAAAAAGGATCAAACTCCAAAAATTGGAGCAATGCGGTGATAATCGACCATGAAGAGTACAATGCCTATCGAAGCCATTCAGGTTATTACTGAAGAGTGACGATTGCCCTAACAAAGAATTTAGAATTTTCTTCTTAATATAATGATACACAACTCCACATAAAGTATACAATGGAATACAAATAGCAATTAGGATGTTCCACCCAAGAAGTAACTTATCCAGTCAACCGCATAACAAAGAAGCTATTCTATGTTTCTGTGATAAACACTTACTGTTGGTGGTGTTGTTTGCAGTGATGGATAATGGCTTTTTGGAATGATCAGGGAATGCCTACAGTGGAAATACAAAATAAATGATCATTAATTAAGAGAATGCATTATGATGTGATGATATTTAGTTACAAATGGCATTACGGCGATGCAGTAGGAGCAGAAGATAAGACTAGTAACAGTAATTGAAGGATCAATTAAGAAAGTGTTAAGCAGGCAACTTAAATGTGCTACCCAGCATTGCCACATCAGCACCAGACAACTATTTGGCATGCCCTTAAACTCTTATAAAAGGGGGAAATAAACAACGTTAGCTAATACAAAAAAATGTTTATGATGTAAACCACTACTAAAACAGATTCATTTCTGCAGTCAAGATTGATGTAATGCCAATTCCAACTCTAGAGATATGCTTTCTCCATGCAAGTTAGTTCAAAAAGACATCATGGTTCCTTAAATACACTACAATAATGTTACAACATTTTGCAGTACAACGGAAACTGGACGATAAAAAAGCCACCAAAAGACATGTCACCAAAAGAAGAATTGATGTCTGCAAGCATTGAAATGCTCATTACCCAGATAATGAGATAAGAAGTTTAGATATTAAAAAAAAACTGCTACAGAGCTACCCATTTTAAAAAGGGTGCCACTGGTAGATGAGAACATATCTCAGCTGATCAATACTACAGTGCCGTATGAGGTCACAGGCAATCATAGGACCACAGCACTCCAACTTATAGCCTCACCAAAGAAGTAGTTTTACAGGACTAACAATTGCACAGATTTCAAATCCATATATATCATCTGGTGCATGAATTGAAGGTCAAACAGAGGGATGAAAAATGCTATTTACATTTTCTTTTTAAAAAAACAAATAATGACTGTCGTGGGATTTCTAGGGTACCCACAGCCGGGTGGCGGAGCGCACCCGCCTATTCCCAGAGAGGGAGTACTCGGGGAGGTACTAGGCGATTGGGCTGATCTAGTTCTGAGGCGTGCACACAAGAACACACGATCTAAAGTGGTTCGGGCCGCCGGAGCGTAATACCCTACGTCCACTGGGAGAAGTTTTGATCTCTGTTGTGTATGAATCTATCCTCTGCCGGGCCTTAGCTCTCACCCAGCTTGAGTCTTCCTTCTAGCGGGCGCCCCCTTTTATAGACCAAGGGGGCGGATACATAGGACGTTGGGGCCCTGACAGGTGGGCCCAACGTGACTGCGCAGCATACTACGCAGAGTATTCAGATGGGTACAGTGGTTACGGATCTTTCCTCCGATACGCTCTGCTAGCGCTACAGTGGTCTTCTCTTGTCCCGTCATCAAGGTGTCCGTTGGGGGAGCGTAGCTTGCGGCGTAGCCTGTGGAGGCTATTATGTAGGCGTCATAATGGGTGAAGCCGAGCCGTCGTATCCATCTGTTATGGCAGACTTGGCAGGCGCGGCGTGGGCGGCGCCTGCGGCTCCACTATCTTGGTAACACGCGATCAATAGTGCTTCCTGATCAAAGAATCGCCTTGGCTTCCACCGCATCAATGCGGGTGTCCACCTACCACAATAAATGCAGTGGTGGGTGAGGCTTAGTATGGAGACCAAGCGGCCTTGAAAAGTCGTGCTTGTAGACACGTGTCGCTCCGGACCACCCCGAGGCAGGACGTCGACTTCTTCCCTTAGCGAGTGGTCCGGTTACCATACAAGGGGTCCGGGACCCTATGAGGGGTCCGGGACTTCCGCGGGGGTCCGAACCCCTCGGGAGGTCCGGAGCCCCGGCTGTTTGGGCTGCCCGCCTCTTCCGGGACACGCGTCGTTCCCGGACCTTTCCCAGCCGTGAGGCAGGTCCGGAACCGTCGCCGAGAGATCAGGACTCCGGACCACAGGGGTCCGGCTGTTTGGACGTAGTCAAGGATAACTACAAGGCTCTTGCCTAGATACAGCAAGAAGGGGTATCCCAGTCCTGGGGTACCGACAATGACAAACACAAAAAAGAAGAAGAGATGTCTAGATCCAATAAGGTGGCATACCCAGTTTTCATTGTTTCGCATTTTTACAGCTGAAAGTACAGAAAAGATTTATTTATGAATGGCATCTATGATCTATCCAAAGACTGAATATCAAACATTCAGTCCAGACATATAGAAGTTACATTTCCTTTTGTGCTTGGCATTAATTATGTCATTCACTCATTCTAGTGTAGAAACTTTAATATCTGATGACCTATTGAATGCATAAGAATCTCCGGCAACCAAACAATACTTGGACCTAATCATGTGAACCAAGTGTAACATCTTCAATATCTCATAATACCATGAGTATCCACATCCAAATGCAGCTTGACAGATGAACATGCCCGGATGGTTAAACTGAAACTGAATTACTGAACTGTGGAAAACCAAAAATCTCTAAACAAGGATCACGCACTACCATACTATCTAGAGCCAATTGCACAAACAAAAAGACCAAACTACCATTGGTACTGGGGAATTATCTCCTCTTAACCTTGAATGCACACAATACAACAACAACAACATAGCCTTTTTTCCCAAGCAAGTTGGGGTAGGCTAGAGATGAAATCCGAAAGAAATAAGTTCAAGGTTCAGGCACATTGATAGCTAGTCTCCAAGCGCTCCTATCCAAAGCTATCTCTTTAGAGATATTCCAATCCTTAAGGTCTCTCTTAACCGACTCATCCCACGTCAGTTTAGGTCTACCTCTACCCCTCTTTACATTATCGATCCGCTCAAGGACCCCATTACGCACCGGCGCCTCAGGAGGCCTTCGTTGGACATGTCCAAACCATCTCAGCCGATGCTAGGTAAGTTTCTCCTCAATTGGTGCCACCCCGACCCTATCCCGAATAACTTCGTTCCGGACTCTATCCCTCCTTGTGTGCCCGCAAAACCACCGCAACATCCGCATCTCTGCTACACTCAGTTGCTGGACATGTCGCCTTTTTTAGGCCAACATTCAGCACCGTATAACATCGCCGGACGAGTTGCTGGACATGCCTTGAATGCACACAATATGCCATAATTTTAAAAATGTTTGCCAATTCACATTAATCAAGCACGCAAACAAAGTAATAGAAAATTTGGTGCACACAAATAACAAAAGCTCCACGTGCTGCACTCGACTCAAGTAAAATCGAATGACCTGAGGAGAAATTCACATTTCACACATGCTTATATCGTGTCAACTCGTGGGCGATCAGTGTGCACCACCACTTCAAGTAACTCAACCAAATTAATTAAGCACAATAATGAGAAAATCGAAGTAATGGTGTAGAGCTGACAAGCGAGAAGCGCGTTAAACCCTTACCCAGTTGTTAGTGGTTTAGCATCCAGGATGCACACGCACTCATCATCCTCGTAGAGCTGCAAAAATGCAGCACGCAACAAACCGAATTCGTCAATACTCAATAGGCAGGCAAGGCAACCCGTTCATCAACACCCACCCGACGCACGCACCCACCACGAGAGCAAATTCAAAGCCGCTACTCCACGATCTGGGCTGGGAAAACCAGGGCAGGCAGAGAGCGCCTCGCGTGGCGACGCGATTGCAAGCAGAGCGGGCTGAGCGAGTCGGGAAGGAAAACAAACCTTGAAGGCCGGTGCGGCGCCCGCGACGATGTCGCAGAACACGCAGTATCCGCCTCCGGAGGACCCGCTTCCTCCGGTGGCGCAGGGGGAAGCAGAGAGCCCCGCCTCGGCCTCGGCCTCCGCGGCGGCCGCGGTCCCGTGACGCTCGGCGCTGGCGAGGCGGATGGTGGCGCGCGGGCCCTCGCGGGTCGGGCGGAGGTGGGAAAGGAGCACGGCGAGGCGCCGCTCCGGCGCGGGCGCAGACGAGCCCGGTGGCGGCGGCATCTGGGTGAGGCGAGGAGGCGGCGGTGGCTGCCGGGCGGGCGCGGGCGGGGGCTTTGGAGTTCGGGCGCGGTGGCGTTGGGAGGGAGAGGAAGAGGACAAATCAAAAGGAGTGGGGAGAGAAGAGATGGGAGAGAGGGTGGTGGTCGCTTGCTTGTGTGGTCGCTGCGTTTTATCCTGGAGTTTACCTGACCGACATGTGGGGCAACGTCAACTGGGGACCCACAAATTAGATGTTCTGGGCGGCGGGGGCGGGCCCCCGTGACAATGTGCGTGCTGGCGAGAGGCGACTGTGCGGTGCACTACTGACGTATGGGTCCAGCCTTCGTATCGGGCCCACCTGTCGGTGCTCGTCAGCCGCGCGCGAAGACGACGTGGTTTTCGGCCGGATTTCGTTACACAGACAAGTGGGACCAAGAGTTGTGGATTCCGGTGGTAAGTGGGTTAAAAAGAGGAGAAGAGGCGGATGTGAAGCGAGCTGACAGGTGTGGTCCATGTTTGGCCTATTGGGCTCTAGTAAACAACAGGTGATCTTGAGTCAACTGAAGTCACTGTTGATTTGGATTGCTTTTAAGTGTGCCTTCATTTACACCCTTAGCAAGACCTTTTCTTGTATTTTCTTTTGATAAATCTGTTTGACATGACTGAAAGTTAAAAAAATAACAGCAGAGTAAGACTAGTTTCAATGGAGTTTCAACAAAGTTTCATGAACATTTAATTTTGCTGATGTGGCAGGATATTTATGAGGATAGAGAAAGAAGAGCTTCATAGGATGTGAGAGGAATTTCATCCCGATAAAGTTCATCTGGCTTGGTTACCTAGTTTTTACTCTAGATAATTGTACAATGAAATTATGCATTGAGACTGGTCTAACACATATATGAAGTTATATAATGGTTCACTAGCTCCTTCCCCCAATTTTTCTCTGGCTAACATAAATTCTACAATTTTCATTCCATTTTAGATTATTGGGCATAAGATGGGAGCTGGTACTGCAGCAACCTTAACATATTTACATGCTAAGTGAGGACAATGCGGTATCATTATCATCATGTATTGCCTTTGGACCAGGTAATGCATTGAAGTGAAAACTAAAATTTGGCTACTGAGCACATCAACATCAAGAAAAAATAATAATAATGGCATGTTAGTCTAGTAAGAGTAGTAGTCTTCGCTGCTGTGGATTGTTGGCAACACTTCGTAGTGTAGTGTAGTTCTTTTGCTCAGAGCTCATATTCCCATTTTCTGGTTTCTGGTTGCTAGATGTGCCATACAAATACCTGTGTTGAGATGTATAAATACATGACCGTCCAGCTCACCAGCTGCTTGCATGACCCGGGACAATGACATCTGAAATCGCTGCGATCGTTGCCGATCCCCTCTCTGCCTCACCGGCTGTACCCTCCTGAAGAATCATGCACATGGTTGTGTTGCAATAATCTGAAGAGCCGAACACTAGCAACAGCAGCACCGCCTGGATGAAAAGTTTGGGTTTTGGTATTGTAGCACATTTCGTTGTTACTTGACAAATAATGTCCAGTTATGTAGTAATTAGGTTTAAAAGATTCATCTCGTGCTAATCAGTTAGACTGTGCAATTAGTTGTTTTTTCAACTCTATTTATTACTCCATACATGTATCGAAAGATTTGATGTGACGGATATTGTATGAAATTTTTTTGGAAAAGAGCCGAGATAGTTTAACCTATGAAATGATGCAGACTTGTTTGAATGCTTGGGCAACATTTTGGAAATGATTCAGTACAAAAGAGATTGTCCCAAAGAGATTCCTGAACTTGTAGAATGACGGCAAATTAGTCATTTGAAATGATGCCCCCGTTTGCAACCTGTATGATCATGCTACATTAGGGCTCTTGACAGTTGACACAGCTGACCTGCTACGAAATCGCCTGCTAGATGCAAATCAGGCGTCTATCTGTAGATTCGCCGTTCGCGGGGGTGCTTTTGTACATATTCTGCGCCGGCGATATGGAGATCTCGGCGATATGGCAGCCGCCTGGCCGCTGGCGGGATCCGTCGCGCTGCCGCCGGCGTTCTCTGGTAGCCCCGCCATCGTGTTCTTCGCGTTCCGCTCCGTCGCGTTCCGAACGGCTGAACTGAACGAACGGGTCACGGGGGTAAGTGATCGCACGCCCAATCAAATCCCGGCGCGGGGGGGGGGGGGGGGGGGGGGGGGGGGGGGGGGCTTGGCGTTCGAGAGGATGCCGCGGCCCTTCCCCGCCCCAGCGGCGACGGCGCCTCCCCCGCGCCCGGCGTGGAACACGAACCGCAACCTGGTGGTGACCCACCCGCTGCTCTCCCTCCTCGAGCGCTGCGCCTCCTTCCGGCGCCTCCTCCAGCTCCAGGCGCTGCACACCGTCTCCGGCCTCGCCGCGCACCGCTTCCCGGCCTCCCGCCTCCTCGCCTTCTGCGCGCTCTCCGACCCGCCGCGCCCCGCCCACGCCGCCGCCGTCCTCGCCCAGTGCGCCGAGGGCCCCAACGCCTACATGCTCGCCACCATGATGCGCGGCTTCCTCCGCGCCGGCCTCCCTGCCCGCGCGCTCGCCCTCTTCCGCCGCGTGCTCCGCGACCGCCGCCCCGCTGACGCGCGCACTTTCGTCTTCGCCCTCAAAGCAGCAGCAGCCGCCGCCGCCTTGTCCCCCGGTGAAGCTGTCCACTGCGTCGCCCTCAAGCGAGGGTTCCTCAGCCAGAGCGTGCTCGTGGGGAACGCGCTCGTCCATCTGTACGCCAGCAGCATGTCGTTTCGCGACGCGCGGAAGGTGTTCAACGAAATGCCCGACCGAGACGTCGTCTCGTGGACAACGCTGGTGGACGGATACGCGCGCGGTGGGATGCCCGACGAGGCATGGCGGGTGTTCTGCAGGATGGTGGTATCGGAAGGCATGTCGCCTAACGGAGTGACACTGGTCGCCGCAGCCTCGGCAGTTGGGCAGATGGGGCTACTGGGTTTGGGAAGGACGGTGCATCGTTGTGTTGCTGACAGTGGTGTTGTCACGAGCGTTAACTTGGAGAATGCGCTGGTTGATATGTTTGGGAAGCGTGGGTGTTTGGCCTCTGCAAAGGAAGTATTTGAGGGAATGGCGGCCAAGGATGTGTACTCCTGGACGAGCATGATCAGTGCCTATGCCAAGTGTGGTGATTTGGAGAGTGCGGTGCAGCTCTTCGAGGAAATGCCTAGTAGGAACACGGTTTCTTGGAGTTGCATGATTGCAGCTTACTCACAGGCAAATCGACCGGACGAAGCGATGAGGATGTTCAACGACATGATTGCAGCAGGAATGGAGCCGATTGATGCCACTCTTGTGAGTGTTGTGTCGGCATGCGCTCAGTTGGGTTGCTTGGAATTTGGATCTTGGTAGTTGGCTATATGAGACTTACATTGTCACTCATAAGGTTAGGCTTACAGTGAATCTAGGTAATGCGGAGATGTGGGTGCAGCATCAAGATTATTTGACGACATGGAAGAGAGGAATTCAGTAAGTTGGAACTCGGTGATCATGGCCCATGCCTCGCATGGTCAGTCTGAAGAAGCTCTTCATCTCTTTCAGCAGTTGAAAGCAACTAGTATTTTGCCTGATGAGATCACATATATTGGGGTACTTTCTGCTTGCAGCCATAGTGGATCAGTTTCTGAAGGGCAGCGCCATTTCAAAGAAATGAAGGTAGTTTATGGGATTGAACCCAGGGCTGAACATTATGCTTGCATGATTGATCTTTTGGGTAAAGTTGGGCTTGTAGAAGAGGCATTTGAAGTTGCTAGAAGTATGCCAACTGGAGCTGATGTGGCTGGTTGGGGTGCTCTTTTAAACGCATGCAGAATGCATTGTAAAGTTGAGATTGGTGAATATGCTGCAGCTAAGCTTGCTGAGCTAGATCCTTCTGACAGTGGAATCTATGTACTTATGAGCCAAATATATGCAAGTAAAAGCAAATGGGACCAGGTGAGGATGCTGAGGACAGTGATGAGAGATAGAGGTGTAAAGAAGAATCCTGGATGTAGTTCTGTCGAAGTGGATGGAAAGTTTCTTGAGTTTCTGGCAGCAGATGTTTCACATGTCCACTCGGAAGATATATATGCTGCATTGAAGAATATTTACATTCATTTAAAATCAAAAGGTTATATTCCTCCTGCTTGATGTGTCTGCTGAGACTTTGCTCCCCCATTCATTCACCTCGTAATTGGCTTTGACTGTAGAAAGAAAAGGAGAAGGTAGAAGCACACATGATTTTATATATTTGACGCTCAGTTTACTGATGACCATATTTTCTTTGACATTGTACTGTTTTGCACTTGGTTCATGCATTGTGGCCTGAAAGTCAGATGAGTTCATATTGTTAAAGCTTTAAAAGAAGCAGAGTATACGGGTCGAGAAAGCAGAGTAGCCCATATCTGAGGGTCAATCACTGTTACTGTTGCACGAAAATCCCGATTTCAGTCAGATGTGTGGCATGTGGAACAGATTGTGTTGTTTTAATGAACTCAACTCAAATCTGACTGCTCTTTCTCAACAACTAACTGTGTAAGTTCTCTTGTAGCTTTGTTTCATGTTTGTATCTATAGATTATTTAATTAGTATGTTTTTATCATGTATATGCTTCAACTATGTTACGATTTGGCTATAGGTGTGAATCGCATGATGTGGAGCTTTTCTTAGGTGGAGACGTGGAGTGTCTCCTTTTCAGATGTCCTAGTTGCCGCATCAGCAGAATGCCTTCGTCTATATGATTCAGGTTAGATGCATCAGAGTTTTTTCTGTTAAATTAATCTGTGAAGTTATACAAGTGATGATAGTATGGTACCATATGTCCACTTTTTGAAATATATCACAAATATGCCGCAAAATGCATCCACGGGAATTCTGAAGGTTACCACTGGAGTAGAAAAACATAGGGTGTGTTTCTGTTTAGAAGGCATGCCTTGTCGCCTCAAGAAACTACTAGCTATAATGGAGTCATTTGATATCTTCTATACTCCCTGGGACATCAGGAAAGTACGAAATAACCAGTCAATTAGCTCTGATCCTAGTCCAAGATATACTCATCTGATCTGTTTTGTGCCCATCCAATACATGCAACATGGCAAATCTAGAGTCATAGGATCACAAAACATGTGGTCGTAGACATTCGCCTGTTAATGTTCAAGACCGGTTTTTTCCCTTAATCTAAAAAAAGATCACAAAACAACCCAAATAATCCTTTGGTAAATCTAGAAACCAGAGCTGTGTTTTGCTTGTGGCTTAACCGCTCAACTCATCTTACATCACCAGCACATGACTGTCGTGTAGACCGCGGAATTAGACTCACGGTAATGTGCTGACTGACTGATGCTGACCATGTCTATAAGCATGCATCAGCATCATGCCTTCATCTTCTCTGAGACTGACTGTCGTGTAGACCGCAGAATTAGACTCCCAGTACTGTGCTGACTGATGATTGATGCTGACCATGTCTCCAAGCATGCATCGGCATCATGCCTTCGTCTTCTCTGAGACTTTGACCATCAGATGCATGAACAATTGTGTAATGCTATTGCGGATTGCGGTTAGTTAGTTATGGTAGGGTAAGGCCTTGTTTAGTTCGTTTTACCTGTAAACGCAAAATTTTTTGTGTGGGAATCTTGCCAATTTGAAGTACTAAATGAAGTCTATTTACAAAACTTTTTGCACAGATGGGTTGTAAATCGCGAGACGAATCTAATGATGCTAATTAATCCATGATTAAGCAACAATTAGCGGATGGTTACTGTAGCATCAATGTTGCAAATTATGAATTAAGTAGGCTCATTAGATTCGTCTCGCGATTTACAGCCCAACCATGCAAAAAGTTTTGTAAATAGACTTCATTTAGTATTTCAAATTAGCAAGATTCTTTTTCACTTTAATGCGTTTACGGGGTGGGAACTAAACAGGGCCTAAGTTCATTCCATCAACAAATGCATAACTAAAAAGATGTTCGCTCTGTGTGCTATAATACCTAGTGTACTATAAGATTGTACTACCACTTGAAGGCCTATCCAAATTCATCATAGATAGATGGGCAACTGAGAAACCACCACCTAACTTTCGTGGCGACCGGCAGCCTAATATGGCATAAACGCCAACCTAATTGAATGCCACCTTTGCGGTGATTCATACATATCCATCGGGCACACCGTGGCGCCACATGCCACTGTTTGTCATAGTATTTCGACAGTCCATGGGTGCAATTACATGTCACTGTGGTCAGTTCAACTCGAACATGCTCACTGTTGTCAGTATTTGTCTTCTGTTGTGTAAGGGACCACAAATCTAGTGAAAATGATGCAGGTTAGGACAAGATCAAGTGTGCAATCTTTTCAGAAATTCTTGAAAACTTGTAAGGTATATATACTAGGCAAATAAAGGCACGGCCGGTCTACATCCATGCAAAACTCTAGGTACAAAATTACAGGAACAAACTCAATTCAGAAGAAGATTAAAAAAAAACCCTGGTCGCATTGCACACATTGCCATGCATTTCCAGTGTCATCAGCAGGCATCCAGCTGTAGAAGATCAGCATGGGGAGTTGTTTCTTTCTGCACTTCCTGCTGGCTGCTGGCGGTTGTAGTGAGTGGTGCTCAGCACTCAGCAGTACTAGCTAGCTTTTTTTTTGCAGCTTGCACTTGCATCCATGGCCATGATCCTAGGAGCCCTCATCCCTTCCTATGACCACCATGTTGGCACTCCCTCATACACACAACACCCTCTTGCTTGTAAGTGGAAGAAGAAGATGAAAGGAAGAAGAATGACTCAGAAAGAGCACACGAAGTGGATCTGCTTAATCTGTGAGCTGCAACTGCTCTCTTTTTATAGACACAAGTAGACAAGGTGAGCATTTACAAGGTAAGGCGCTATAGTGTTATGCAGCCTCTACCACTACTAGCTACTGCTGCTACTACTAGTCACTACTACTACCATGCTGCCAACTGCAGCTGCTACTATACACAATAGTACAATAGTGTTTGCCGCCCAACATTGAAGAGGCAGTCTTGACTGAGCAGGAGCAAGAGCTCCTACCAGCGTAGAACCTAGACAAGCTAGAACATGGGTAATTATCTAACAATTCTTCCCCTAATTGCACTGCTCTTGCTTGATCTCCTCAACTCCAATCTTGGTCCTCAACTCTGTAAGTCGAACGCGCCTAAGTGGCTTGGTGAGGATGTGCCCGAGCTGTCGATCTGTCTCGACATACTCGAGCTTGATCTGTCCACCGTCGACGCAATCACGGATGAAGTGATACTTGGTGTCGATGTGCTTGCTCCGGTTGTGGTGGACGGGGTTCTTTGCTAAGGCGATGGCGGACAGGTTGTCCACCATCAGGACAGGTGCCCGAGCTTCTTCTCCAGTGAGCTCTGCCAGCAGCCGCCCCAGCCAAACTCCCTGGCAACATGCCGCCGCCGCCGCCATGTACTCTGCCTCGCAAGTGCTCAGCGCGACGACTTTCTGTTTCATCGATTGCCAGGAGATCGGGCACGCTCCAAGGAAGAAGAGCACACCAGTCGTGCTCCTTCGTCCATCAACGTCACCCGCCATGTCGCTATCGCTGAACCCAATCAGCTCCAGCTCTCCTCTGCTCCTCCTTAGGTAGACGAGCCCGTAGTCGCGCGTCTCTGCCACATAGCGGAGCAGATGATTGACCGCTGCGAGGTGATCCTCCCGCGGCTCCGCCATGAACCGGCTCACGTACCCCACAGCGAACCCAATGTCCGGCCGCGTGTGCGTGAGGTAACGCAGTGCGCCGACGATTCTCCGGTAGCTCGTGGCATCCACCAAGAGAGCAGTGCTGTCCTTTGACAGCTTGATCTTTTCCTCCATGGGCGTTTGGCACGCCCTGCACTCGCCCATCCCACTCCGCTCCAGCAGCTTCCCAGCGTAGGAGCTCTGACGGAGCGTGATGGCGTCCCTCCCCTGATCCACCTCAATGCCGAGGTAGTAGGTGAGCAGGCCGAGGTCTGACATGTGGAACATCGACTTCATCTTCTCCTTGAACGCATCGATGTCCCGCTGCTCTGCGCCGGTGACGATGAGATCGTCGACGTACACGCCGATGATCACCAGTCCTCCTCTCGACCGTCGCGTGTAGAGGGCGTGCTCGGTGGCGCACTTGCTGTAGCCGAGCGACGCGAGGCTGGCGTCGAGCTTGATGTTCCACGCGCGTGGCGCCTGACGCAGCCCGTACAGGGCCTTGCGCAGGCGGAGCACCCTGTGCTCCTCGCCGGCGATGAGGAATCCCGGCGGCTGCTGCACGTACACCTCCTCGGCGAGCTCTCCGTTGAGGAACGCGGACTTCACGTCCAAGTGGTGGACCTTCCAGCTCCTCCCGGCCGCCAGCGCCAGCAGCAGGCACACGGACTCCATACGCGCCACCGGCGTAAAGACTTCCTCGAAGTCGATGCCCTCACGCTGCACGAATCCCTTGGCAACAAGCAGCGCCTTGTGCCGCACCACTTCGCCGCGCTCGTTCCGCTTCACCTTGAACACCCACTTGAGCCCAATCGGCCGGCAACCGGCCGGCGGATCCACCAGCTCCCAGGTGCGATTCTCCTCCACCGCCGCCATCTCTTCCAGCATCGCCGCCCGCCAGCATGCCTCCTGCTCACTGCAGCGAGGCTTGGCGGTTCCTCTGCGCTGCCCAGATGCAGCTCGAGGTCGTCCAGCTCGCGGGCCGCCTGCCCTGGCGGACTCGTGCCGACGAGGTCGTCCACCATGCGGAATCGAAGGGGCTCGCCGGAGTAATCGGTGTTGATGTTCGAGGAGGCGCTCGGCGGAGGCGTGACGAAGCGAATCGACGAAGCGGTGCTTGTTGCGGCGGAGATCGGAGTCCCCTGCCCCGCGGTCGAGGTTGTCCCCTGCGCCTCGCTCGAGGGTGCCCCTTGCGCATTTCTCGAGGGTGCCCCCTGCGCCTCGCTCGAGGGTGTCCCTTCCGCTTCGCTCGAGGGTGTCCCTTCCGCCTCGCTCGAGGGTGTCCCTTCCGCCTCGTCTTGAGCCAGCTCCCCCGCACCGGAGTATACCATGTACTCGACGGTGAAGGAGCTGCTCAGGCCGCCTGGCGTCGCTTCCCCATCGCCGGACTCCCAGCCCCAGCATGCTGCCTCGTCGAAGACGACGTCGTGGGACACGACCACCTAGCCGCTGGCCGGGTCGTAGAGCCAGTAAGCCTTGCTCCCGCGCTCGTACCCTAGGAACACCATGGGAGTGCTTCTGTCTTCTAGCTTGGCGAGGTTGGGCTTTGTCTTCTTCACGTGCCCGACGCAGCCGAATGTCCTGAGGAAGGACACATCCGGCTTCCTCCCGTGCCAGGCCTCGAATGGCGTCGTGGCCTCCAAGCTCTTGGTAGGTGCGCGGTTCAGGATGAAAACTGTCGTGCTCACCGCCTCGCCCTAGAACGCCGCCAGCATCTTCTTGGCCTTCAACATGCTCCTGGCCATACCGACCACCGTCTGGTACCTCCTCTTGGCGATGCCGTTCTGCTGCGACGAGTATGGCGTCGTGAGGTGGCGTTCCACGCCATGTCCGGCGTAGTAGAGGCCAAACTCGACCGAGGTGAACTCGCCGCCGCGATCCGTCCGCAGCACGCGCAGCTTCTTCCCCGTCTCCGTCTCCACCTGCGCCTGGAACTCCTTGATGGCCGCCGGCGCCTCATCCTTGCTCGACAGAGGTGCAGCCACATGAAGCGGCTGCAATCATCCACCAGGAGCAGGAAGTAGCGCCGCCTGCCGTGCGTTGCCGGTGTGATTGGCCCGCAGAGGTCGCCATGGACGAGCTCGAGGACGTCCGCGGCGCGGTAGCTCGCCTTCTTGGGGAACGACAGCCTCCTCTGCTTCCCGGCAAGGCAGCTGTCGCAGAGCTCGCCGGCGTGCTCGATCAGCGGCAGCCCGCGCACCATGCCTTGCCGCGCCATCTGCGTGCCAGAGCATCGAAGCTCAGGTGGCCGAAGCGCGCGTGCCAGCGCCATGCCGTGTCGTCGCACCACGCCGCCAGGCACACCGGGCGCGCAATGCGTAGCGCCAGGGTGTAGAGCCGGTTCCTGCTCCGCTCCACCTTGGCAAGCAGCTTCTGCTCTTGGTCCCTGATCCGGAGCACGCCGCCGTTGATTAGCACCTGGCAGCCTCGCTCGTCGAGCTGGCTAATGCTGACGATGTTGCTCCGGAGCTTGGGGATGTAGTACACATCCGTCAGCGCCTTGTGTTCGCCGGCCTTGCACTGGAACACGACCGTGCCGCGCCCCCGGATGTCGACGCCGGAGTTGTCCCCGAACTTTACGGTGCCGACGACTCCGGTGTCGAGCTCGGAGAAGGCCGCGCGGTTCCCGGTCATGTGGTTGCTCGCGCCGGTGTCGAGGTACCACATCTCCTCTGCCTCCTCTGCTCGCCCGAGGTTGACCCACGCGCGCGGCTCGTCGAGCTCGACGTGCCCGCCGCGGTCCTCTGCCTCGGTGTTGATGGCGCAGATTCCTGCGCCATGAGCAGTACAGGCTCTTCCTCATCATCCTGAGCGAGATGCGCCCGCTCCTGGCGCCGCGGCTCTTTGCAGTTGCAGGCCCAGTGCCCGATCTTGCCGCAATTGAGGCAACGATCCTTGTCGGCGACACGGTCGCCGCCGTCCTTGCCGGCGCCCTCCGCCTTCCGTCGTGGCTTGCCGCGCCGCCTGCCGCGCGCGCCGACTCCGCCGCCGCTGCGCGAAACAGAGGTGCCCTCCCCTGCTTCCTCTCGCGCAGGCGCGCCGCCCACTGCTCCTCCGTGAGCAGCAGCTGGCCACCGGCAGTTGTGCGGGCGAAGGACTCCGCGCGATCCTCGACCGCCTTGAGTCGCCCGGTTACGTCCTCGATCGAGAGCGTGCTCATGTTGAGCAGCGTCTCGATCGAGAGCGCGATCTGCGCGAACCGGGGCGGCACGACCCGCAGGTACTTGGCCACCGCTTCCTCCTCGCCGATGTCGACGCCGACCATTGCTAGCTGGCTCACCAGAGAAGTGAGCCGCAGCGCGAAGTCCTCAATGGCTTCGCCATCGCGGAACGCGATAGCCTCGTACTCCCGCCTGAGCTGCTGCGCCTTCGCCTTGCGCACGCGGTCGCCGCCCAGCCGCATCGTTTCCAAGCTCTCCCAAGCCTCCTTGGCGGAGTCCTTGGCGCCGAGCGGGACGATGTACTCAGCCGGCACAGACTTGAGGATGGCCTCCATGGCCGATTGGTCATCTTCTTCGTCGGCGGTGCCCACAGTCACCGCCGCCCACAGACGCCTCGCCTTGAGCATCACCTTCATCAGCACCACCCACTCGGCGTAGTTCGTGCGAGTGAGCATGGGGTACTGCGCGCCGCCGACGTCCCGCACCGTCTTCTTCACGACGTACGTCGTCTCGCCACGACGTCGCCCCGGGGAACGCCCGCGCCCATGCTCACGATCCAGGGAAGCCATGGCCACCAGGCTCGATAACTCAAGCTCTGATACCAGTTGTTGGCACTCTCTCTCACACACAACACCCTCTTACTTGCAGGTGGAAGAAGATGAGAGGAAGGACTCAGGAAGAGCACACGAAGTGGAGCTACTTAATCTGTGAGCTGCAGCTGCTCTCCTTTTATAGACACAAGTAGACAATGTGAGCATTTACAAGATAAGACGCTATAGTGTTATGCAGTCTCTACCACTATTAGCTACTGCTGCTACTATTAGTTAACACTGCTACTATGCTGACAACTGCAGCTGCTACTATATATATAATAGTGTTTGCCGCCCAACATTAAAGAGGCAGTCTTGACTGAACAGAAGTAAGAGTCTCTACAGCATAGAATCTAGACAAGCTAGAACATGGGTAATTATCTAACACACCAGCACTCAGGCACCTGTAGCACCACTCGATCAGGCGCTTATTCACTCCAGCCAGCACCTAACCCCATCTGTTTTGGGCATAGGAGACAGGGGAAAGGGAATAGAACGTACGTTCGCGCGTGCTCATTTGCTCGACCACGGATCTATCCAGTCGGTGCGGCATTCATACCGCGCCCAAATCTACTGCCTCCTCCCAGCAGTTTTACGCTAGCTCTGGAGCGGTGCTGGCAGTCAATGGGGATTGGTGAGGAAGCGCAAGGCGTGCAAAAGGACGACACATTCACTGTCTGATTGCCGCCTCAGTTTCATTGAAGCTTGCTGTTGCAGCAGCGGTGCGTGCAGGCAGCAGCTAACAGTGTGCGTACTGACTGTGCCTGCGAGCAAGACAGCTGAGTGCTTTTTCGCGAGACGAATCTAATGAGCCTAATTAATCGATGATTGGCTACAGTGATGCTACAGTAACCATTCGCTAATCATAGATTAAGATACATCATTAGATTCGTCTCGCAGTTTAGCCCCAGGGTTCTGCAGTTAGTTTTATAATTAATATTTATTTAATACTTCTAAATACTAAAAAGTCCCTGGGACTTTTTTGAAGTCCCTGTTACTAAACACCCCCTTATAACGCCGCCCGCTTGCCCGTGGTCCGTGGATGCGAGCTCCAGCTCAGCTGGAGGTTGCCTTTTTTTATTCAGCAGCCGCAGCACGAAAACGACGGCAGCCAATGGAAAGGAGCGCACCAGCCGAGCAGCGAATGGGAACACAGCGCGCGTCTTCGCCCGCTTCCAGCCGCCGTCTCGCGAAACGCTCGCTACACTCCCTGTTTCTCTCTCCGCCAGGGAGGATTCAGCCGGCTCTTCCCCTGCGGTAATACTTGCTCTGACGCGTGTATCTGAATACATCCGGTCTCTAGCAAGGCCATGTTTGGATGAAGTGTGAAAATATTTTGATGAGAGAGAAATGATGCTTTGACCACTAATTAGAGATATTAAATAAAGTCTAATTACAAAATTACCTCCACAATTATGGTACTGTAGCAGTTGCTCTAGTTAATGAGGCCTTTGACCGCACGATTAGAGGATGATTGAGCGCAGTTACTGTAGCATCACTGTAGTCAATCATGATGAAACTTGGCTCATTAGATTCGTCTCGAAAAGATACACCCATTCCTAAAAAGGTTTTACAAATAAACTTCGTTTAGTACTCCATGCGGACATTCGTTTTTTAGTGCAAATTTGATTTGACACCTAACCAAACATGGCCCAAACGAGCTGCTACCGCATCGATCTGTCGCCATTAATTACTATTATTTGACTGCCTGCTCGATCGGCACATTTACATGGGTTTTTCTTGCAACTGGCATCTCAGCGTTTTATGCTTAACATGATTAGCATGCTGCTTACATTAGCCAATAGTCATGCCCAAGTACTAAGTACACTAACCCATGCACCATGATTGCTACTCTACTAGGGTTTTGCTTTCTACGATCATATGCTGCTGCTGGCGACGTGCGCGGCGCGCCTAGTGGAGAAGGCTCAGGGTCTCCAGCGGCTTGATGGTGGCGTCGAGCCTCCGGTGCGCCGCCGCCGGCCGCGGCGTGACGGGCGCTAGCGGCTGCACGAACTTGCAGTTGGGGCAGGAGGGGGAGGCCTTGCAGAGCATGACGAGGAGGTGGCAGTTAGCGCACGGCACGGCCACCATGTTGTTGCCTCCGGAGCTCATCACGGCGCCGCCGCCGGCGGGCCTCTTGGCCGGCTCGGCGTCCTCGTCGGGAGCAGCGGCGACGACGCCGTCGGGCGTGGAGATGTTGAGGTCCAGGTTGACGCTCTGCTCCCGCGGCCTGACCCAGCTCTTCCTCAGCGTCTTCCTGTTGAGGTAATACATCCGCCCCGACTGCCCGCACAAAAAGAAAGAGAAATTCACAATCGTACGAAGCTAGCATCAAAGAGGCATACATACAAGTATACAATGATTAGGCAATCATGGCAGCACCATTCATTCATGCATGCATCCATCCATCCATTCATTCAATCCATTCATCTTTTTGGACCATGATCTCGATCGCGAGTTTCAGAAAATGGTAGGGGCACGCACGTTGCATGCGCGTCGCCGCCACTGGCCATGTGCGTGCAGTTGTTGCCTAGCTAGTTGCCCTTTTCACGTACACGCCACGTCGGCAGCAGGACACTTCCCCTAGGAAGAGGAATAGGAGTACGGAGTAGTATGTAGCGAGCGCTAGCGCTACCAATTATATTAATTGCCTTTCTATTATTTTTTAGAGAGATCACAGTAGTTTTATTAATTAAGCTAGTAGCTAATGGGAGCCATGGACTGGATACAACCAAAGACCTAGCATGGTATGCGATGCAACTGGTGGCCGCCCTAGAGAGGGATCGGAGATCAATGGAGTTGTTGCGATCACTCACTTGGAGGTCGAGGCACTGCTCCCAGTCGAGGGGCAGCGGGTCGTTGAGCTGCAGCTCCAGGCTCGCTGCAGGCGGGTCCTCCCAGTCCCAGGCGGCTCCGGCGGCGTGGTGCTTCCTCTTCTTCCTGGAGGTGCCGTCGGACTCGGATGACGAGCTCCTGGCGGCCGGAGCGGGGGCGAGCGACAGCTCCGGCGGCTGCAGCTCCATCCTCTTCCTCAGGCTCAGGTGGCTCTCGTTTTCCTGGTGGTGGTGGAGCTTCTTCACCCGGAGGAACTCGGTGGTCATGATCAATCGTGGCTGCTGGCCGATGGAGCGCCACCACACCGCTCGCTCTATTTATACGCGCGCGGCTCCAGGAAGAGGAAGGGGAGGGGAACGAGTGAGCGATCGAGAGAGGCTCAGCTGGTAGCTGCTGCTGCCGCTGCCTGGTGGTTTTGATTGATTGATGGGGTCATGTCATGCTCCGCTGACGGAGCTCATGCAGGGGAGGGCGTGGGCACTAAAGAAGGCGGGAGGCGAGGGTTCTTGAATGGCCTTCATCCAACCCAGCCCGCATTAACGTGAGGGGAGGGGAGGGGAGGGCAGGGCAGGCCGGCCGGGGGCATTGAAGGTGACAAGTAGAGCTAGCTAGAGTGACCTTAAATGACGCAAATCTCTCCACCTCCTCCCGTCCCCCATTTAATAAGGGATCGGAGGAGGGCCTTGCCTTGCCTTGCTCTACTTCTACATGCCCGGACTGCACAGTGCACGTCATAACGCCGCAGCCCAGCCCAGCCCAGGAGAGCAGCCACACAATCTACTAGCCGTGCCAGGGCGGCCTCGCTCGCGTTGCTTGCCTTGTAAGAGAAGCCGCTGCGGTGTAGTAGGCTGCTAGCCGGTAGGATTTGAAGAGGATCGGCAGCAGCAGAGCTGACTGAGCTGGCCTGGCCTGGAGGCAACAGCGGCTGCTGTAACTTGAGGTGATGTTGGTGGTTCGATTGTTGAGAAGTTGGGCCGGGTGGTGTAACTGACCCAGCCGGTTCGGCAGTCATCAGTGCGGGGGGTTGAACCGGACCGGAGTTAAGGGGAAGGAGGGGAGGAGGGTACTCGTATGTAGCTTGCAGATCGACTACTGATGAATAGAGGTCATTAGCACCTTGATCTTGAACGAATTCAGATGAACATACACACTTATTGGAAGGCACATTATATTATCATCTTTTTTTTTGACAGTCACATATTATCATGTGCTTAGAGAACACACACCGGGCACAATAATGGTATCTGCGGCCGCCGTTCAGTCCACACAACACAGATTGCAACAACCCACACTATCTCTGCATAGGCGAGGCCGCTAGGAAACAACAGTGCACGGAATTTAGTGCACGTATGCAGCGGCTAGCTCCCGTCCAATGGGGAACCAGCTGAAACCGGTGGTGCACGTCCAACAGTTGGAGCTAGCTGCAGTGCTTCCAAGGCCATCGACTGCAAATGCAACACAGTGCCTCTACTGCCGCCGCTGCTGATATTGTACATTAAGAGCACCTTTGAGAATTTTTGTATCTATGAATAATTAAAATTTTAATATAGCTATTATATAAAACGAAATAACTGGAAGGTCCCGGGTTCGAGCCCCAGCCTCTGCACATTTGTGTGGGTAAGGCTTGGGACTTAAAGACAACCCTTCCCCAGACCCCGCACAGTGCGGGAAAGCCTACGGCACTGGGTACGCCCTTTTTTTATTATATAAAACGAAATACCTAGTAAAAAAAGATGAAATTCAACGGCTTCTCCAAAATCCAAAAAGGAATAATAGCTAGCGCTTAGCGTGTAGGCAAAGATATCTAGCGGCACCCCTGGATAGAAAACGAGGATAGAAGATGAGGTGGGTAGAGTTTCTGTTGGATAAGAGTTTTTTTGTCTTTCTTTTCTTTTTTAGAAAACTCACCCAAGATACAAAAGCTCTTAGAGATGCTCTAAGGTATGTTTACATACCAAATTTTTTCATCGTTATAGTAAGTTCGAACGTTTGACTATTAATTAGGAGTATTAAATGTGAACAACTGACAAAACTCATTTCACAAATCCAGGTGTAATTGCGAGACGAATCTTTTAAGTATAATGAGACCATGATTATCGTGCTACAGTAAACAACATCTAATAATAAATTAATTAGGCTTAATAGATTCGTCTCGTGAATTTTCGACTATTCGTATAATTATTTTTATAATAAATTATATTTAGTTCTTCTAATCTTCAGGTAAAAATTGCTATAGTGAATTTCGTCCAAATTTTTATAGAATTTAAACACATCCTAATTAACAATCCAACAGCATAGCTGCAGGCGCAGGCCGGCCGGGGCGTAGTAAGTGATGGCGATGCGTGTGATCTTGTACAAGATAGCATAGGAGTAAGATGCAACTGGCCAGCAGCAGCTCTCCATAGATATTCATGGCCGCCCATGGCCATTGAGTGATGGAGGCATGCATGGAAGCCACATACGCACATACATCCTGCTGGAGGAGAGTGACGAACGAAGGAAACCCACAAGGCAAGGCAGACCGTGCCGTCTGCCGTGTCATATTAAAATCGGCCATCCTTGTACCCTCTGACCACCATCATACTTGCATACCTACGCCATTAACTCCGCGCCGTAATCATGAACTGCTTCTTTGTGCTTGTGGGTGCACATTCATGCCTTGTATTTATTCATCCGTTTCCGCCACCCCCAGCAGAGTGAAACAGAGACCTCCATTTCTTCTTCAATCTTGATGAGCAACAAGAAAGCCCCCCCACCCCCCGCAGTAAATAGGGCGAGGAGGGGAATAAATATGGCTTGCTGTGTTGGGCGGCCTGCGGAAGGATGGATTCGGATGTTTATTAGAATGTCAGATTTTTTGTTATTTTTTTCGATTATGGACAAATAAGATATAAAATTTACTGTATAAATTCATAGCATTGTATTTAACATTGATCTTGTAAAGATTCATAAAAACTAAACCTCAAATTTATCATATATATTCTCAAATAATAGATATAAAAATTTGAATACGGATCGGATACAGATTCGAATCTTTTTTCACTTTTTTAATTGTATGGAGCAAATAATACATAAAAAATCTATACAAAATTTTATTCTTATGTGTAATAATATGCTTGATAATATAAAAAAAAGATTAGTATAAAATTTTAAACATATTTATTTTAAAATATCAAATTTATTCTAAGAATTCGGATGTCAGGATCCATCCTCTCCTCATTCCTGTGCGCACCAGTGCCAACAGCAGCAATAAATAACGGCGCCTCTCCATGGTTGTTGGGGGCGTGTATGAATCCATTCAAGCTTCATCTTTCCCTATTAATTCCCCTTCTTCATTTGATTTGACCTTCTCTCTTCTTCTTCCGTCTGTTACACTAGAGTAACGCCGTGTTTAGTTCCCAAATTCAAAGTTCCAAAAAAATTTCCCGATATCTACATAGAGACTTAAATATAGACGAAATAAAAAATGCATTGCACAGTTTGTCTGTAAATCGCGAGACGAATCTAATAAACCTAATTAGGACGTAATTAGACGTAAAATTGCTACAGTAATGCTACAGTAACAACTTCTAATACCGACTTAATTAGGCTCATTAGATTCGTCTCGCGATTTACAAACGAGTTCTGTAATTAATTTTATAATTAATCTATGTTTAATACTTTAAATGTAGAAAAATGCTCTTTTAAAAACTTTCCGCGAGGCAACTAAATAGGGCCTAAGAGTTTTTTTTTATCAGAGATGGGATCAAGGACCAGCTAGCTAACATGGGTGCTTTCATGGCGTACCCCTGTGATGGCGCGCTTAACGTTTCGCAATCAATTTAGACATGATTTCTGTGATTAAGAATCAATGCGCGGCACGTGAGCATTGTTCGTGAGTTGTCGTCCTCTGCTGGTCCCTTCAAGCAGCTTCTTGGTTTTCAATTTCATGGAGTTTTGTTAATGTTAACTGTTGCTTTTTTTTGAACTGATTAACTGTTGCTTATTAGAGGTCTTGTGAAACAAATTGATTGGCTTCCATGGAAGTTCTTCCCTTCCCCTCAAGAAGTGTTGGACCCACTACTTCTATCTAGGCATGCCTTACTTCTAATGTCCAGACCTCTGTCCCTACCTGCATGTACATTTTCTACTTTGGAGACCATACTTAGATGGGCATGTAGTTAGGCGTTGATGCTTATGATTTTTCGTTCTCTCTCCTATGGTATGGATAAGAATTCGGTACGCATTATATAACATTATCATTTCTAGTAGGCAACAAAACAATTTCAGAGTCATCTAGCGAAATGGCGACTTTCTAAATACTACAATTGGTGCTACATTCATGAGGCAGATAGTAAGATGATCATAAATACTAGGCAGAATAAGTAACAATTTTGGCCTTTGAAAAAACAGAAACCATTCACATGTCTGAATGACATCTGCTAGTATGGTTTGATATTTGATAAACATATTTGAATGACATCTGCTGGTATATGTATATTGCTCTTCCCGCTGAAGATCCTTATCGAATCATTTCAGGGTCTAAACTGTTGATGAACCCATCTCCTAGTCAAGGCGCGTGCTCATAAATTCTGTCTGGGCAGCTGGCTTGCTCTGCATCAGTTATTAGCATCTTAACCATGCCTCTGAAGTGACCACGAGACATGGGCTCTGCAGCACATAAATCTCTGAAGGTATGTCCAGAGATCATTTACGGCTGGCCAGTTAAATTTCTTTGATAGCTGACATGTCATCTCCATTTCCAAGGGATACATCCTAATCTGGCCAATGTCTCGTGCCGAACCTGCCAGTGAGGCAGTGACACCGCACACACCATCGTCCGCGGGACACAACGGCAGGAGCTTTGCACATCTATCCTTGTCATTTGTCAAAGAGTCAAGACAGCAACTCCACGACCAGAAACCCAAGGTTCACCAAACCGTCGGTAACCGGTCCGGTTTGACCGGTTAACAAACCGATCCGGCCCGGTTTCGATTTAGTCCGGTATGAAACCGGTCCAAATTTAAAATTTAAATTTGAATTCAAAAAAATGAAAAATTCTCAAAAAAAATCCAAAAAATACTTCAAGTTGCGACGAATCTAATGGTGTCAAATTTTCTCAAAAATGTGTTTGTTTAACATACTTTTCGGGCATTTAAAGTTAAAACAAAAAAGAAAAGGAAAAAAAATGAGACGGCCCATTAAGACCCACTTGGTAAACCGGTCAAACCGGCCGGTAAACCAGTCTAACTGGCCGGTATATCGGTTACACATGCGATTTTAAATTTGGATTTGAATGCAAACCGGTCAAATCGGCCGGTAAACCGGTCTAACCGGTCGGTATACTGGTACGAACCGGTTGAACTGAGTTTTTCGAATTCAAATTTGAATTTGACCGGTTTCTACCGGTAACCGGTCAAACCGGTCCGGTAAACCGGAACCGGACGCCGGCGGGTCGGGAAATGAAACCCTGCAGAAACCAAGCTGCTGGCGTCCTTATCACCAGCACAACACAATCTATTTTTCCGGCGCGTAATTTTTCCATGCAGTCCTGGCAATCTGATCCCGATCACATCGACGATCCAACAAGACGATCGAATTGGTTGCAAGCTCCGAAGCTCTCATGCATGGTCCCTGATGAGTGAGCTAGCCCCCGGCGTGTGCCATGGCTGGCTGACGAGGAGTACGAGCGTGTTTGCTGCCGCAATTCAAAGAGCCTGCCGATGTTGGTGCAGCGCCGGACCCCCATTCCTGCGGGGCAATGAATTGGGGGGGGGGGGGGGGGGGGGGGTGAATGGATGGACCGGTGGAGAGAGGGGGTTGACAGGACGCCCGCGCATGTGGCTCCTCTGACGACGAAGCTTCTCTGCCTGCCGTGGATTCAGGGGGTGTCGATCCGGCTGGGTCCTCTACTCCTCTTGCTCTTGTGGTGCCACGAGGAGTTCTTCATCTGGGACTGCGACAGGAATTGATCGAGAGAGCTCCTGCTGCTTTCTTTCTCTCTCTCCCAGGTCTGTGGTGATAACTCACTGCTACGGTAAGACAATGAATCTTTTTTTGGTGTAATAATAATGCTTTGTGGAAATTATGATGGCTTGTGATAGTATAAAATAATGTTATTAAGTTCTCATTAGATATTAATAATAGTATTTTCCATGTTTTATAAGTATAGCAAGGGCAGTCCCAATCCAGATTCTGTCATGGAGTCTAAATATATTTATAGTTCTCTATTTATAATTTTTTTGCTGATGTGACACCCTAATTATTGAATAGAGAAGAAAAAACAAGACTTGATTTCTAGATAAGATCTCAAGTCTACGCGTCCTTCAATGTCCAAGAAATCAGGAAGACTTGCGTTGTGGAGGGGGCGTGGAGTCCATGGATCTTGTGATGGAAGACAAACAATAAATGATTATATATATAGAAACTACTATTACATACTTTGTATTGGGAAGTATAGTTTTTTGTGATAGAGTCTTTGAGGTTTAAGACTCTACGAGTGGAGTCTGCATTGAGACTGCCCTAATGAGATTTAGGCCTTGTTTGTTTTTCAAGACTATTTTTTAGTCTCTGTCACATCAAATGTAATCTTACTATTTTAGAGTATCAAATAAATTCTATTTATAAATTTTTTGACAGCTGCGTGCTAATTTGCGAGACGAATCTAATGAGCATAATTAATCCATAATTTGGTATAGTAGTGCTACAATAACTATCCGCTAATCATGAATTAATATACTTTATTAGATTTGTCTTGCATTTTAGCCTTAAGGTTATACAGTTAGTTTCATAATTAATTTTTATTTAATATTTATAAATAGTAAAATTCTCTTTAATGTGACACGGATTAAAATTTAGATCCTAAAATCAAACAATCTCCTAGACTTAATGTGAAGCCGCCGGACACTATGACAGATTAATTTCTTGATTCGCAGTGTCGGTTATGGTCACCTCCCTATGGCACCCTAGGAGGCACTAGGGGCTGCGTGTTGATCTACTGCTGCAGATTTAGTTGCATGACCCGTCACTCCGAGCGGTCGGTGCAAGTACAGGGGGAACTTAATCATCCTGCGCTCTATTGGTCGCCAAGCACCATTTGAGACTGTTGAAACGTGAATGGATCATGAGTTGTTTCTTCTTGTATAATCTTGAGTGTCTAGTCCAATCTTCATCTTATACCTGCTGTCGGTGGTGTGTGGTTCTCTGCAAATGCAAGGCCATCAAAAAACACTTTCCAGAATGCATTGGACCTATGTACTATCTTTTGCACTTGGCCGGGGCTAAACTTTCGCTGCTGTTGGAAAGATCACTCGAATGTCAAGTCAACAGGAACGTGGTGGCGGATAGTCTCTGCATGCTGGCAGCTGTTCGGCTGGCCGTGGCGGGTGGCTGATGCCGATTTGTTATGAGAAAAAATATTGCTGACTGTCTGTTAGCTGGTAGTAATTTATTATGAGAGAAAAATATTGTTGGCTGACTGGTGGCTGTGAGACAAAAACACTATTGTCTGGTTGCAGCGAAACAGAGTGACAGTTTTGTGATGACGATTGCCAACACTTGTCTGTCTTTTGCTTCTCCTTTTGTTGTGCATTTGGTCTTTGATGAGGGTCAGTAATGTCGATTGATGGACCGCAATCATGCATTGATCGATATTCTTTCTCATAATAAGGCCTGCACAGCGCTTTCATACAACAAGTGTCAAAGAGACGTGTCATGGACTGGAACAGTCCTCTGCATTATGATCAGGATCATACCAGATGCCGCAGTTAACCAAGTACGGAGTACATGATTCTTTGCTAACTTTGGTACTGCTATTTCTTTCTCTTGTGGATAAAAAAATGAACTTGCTTTCAACTAATCTCTTCAAAAGTACAGAGAGCTCGAAAGGCCAACATGATGTCAAAAAAAAATCTAAAATAAACAGGGTTCAACAGAAAAGAGCTTTCTTTATCTCAGATTACGCTAAACGACTAGCTAATTTCATCGGTACAAATTCAGCTGGAGATGGCAATCAATACAATGTACGCACACCTTTTCAGTTCCTTCAATTTACTATTGTACCTAGTCAAGGAAATAAAGAAACAAAAACATGTACTACTGCAGGAATTGATGTGTTGTGAACTACCCCTTGTGCTGCTCTCGGCTGGCCGGATTGCATGTAAGATGAACATTTAAGTTGCCCAACCTATCCAAAGATCCTCTTGGGGGCTTATTTATAGTGTCATCGTGATCGTCGTCTGAGCTGTGAGGTCATGCCCTTGCATGGTGCATTGATACGATACGTATCTGGCTCCAGTCCTGAGATTGGTCAGGAACTCAGGATTATTCAGAAGTTTTTTTTTCCTTTCTTAATATTTCTTCTATTTAGGAGTAGTAGCTTACTAGCTTAGTACGTATATGTCAGGAGTAGCTAAGTAGCTTCTGTAGTGGTCTTGCCGTACAAGTCGGTGTACGTGTATATACGTCAGTAACGTCACCCTAGCTTGTCAATGTGCACCAGAATTCAGAACTGCTGATGAACAAAGTGAACACAAGTCAACGACCTGCTAGCTAGCCTCCGGGCCTTCATTGGCATTTGATTTCCTCTGTGTCGACGATCAAAATTGGCGGCACACTGACCAACCGGTCTGACCGGTCTGTGACAATGTAGCCGATCCGGCAGGAGCCGACCGGTCTGATCGGTCCAAGCAGAGTCCGAGTAGAACTAGAGATTTTCATAGATTTAGATCTTGTAATAGAATTTCTTGCGGGACAAGTCCACCCACCCTATAAATATAAAGGGTCACGGCCGATTGAGACATCCAATCAATCAAAAAACACATCAATACATTACTTTTCTTTATGTTTATTGCCTTTACTTTTGTCTCTAAACCCCTAGCTCTTCCAACCTCAATTTGTTGTTCTTTCTTCGTCTCCGCGACGTCTGAAGGCTTTCTAGGTGGCCTGCCGATCCTAGAACAACCCTACGCGCGCTTGCCCTGACGAGGTCCCTCCCGGGCGAGCGTTCGTCGGATTTCGCAGTTCTGCACCGGCGAACCGGTCTGACCGGTTACCCCGACCGGTCTGACCGGTTTGGGCATCGGCGCTGCAATTGTGCCGTCACTCACCGCGCGATCAAGTGCATTCGTGTGTTGGCCCTAAATTGGCGCCAACATATTTTGGCGACTCCGCTGGGGAAGAAAGATCTTGGTTATTTAAAACGATCTAATCTACTCCACATACTACCATGGTGAAGCTGTCAAGTAGTGATGTTGATGCCAGCAACATCGTTAGCCCGACTCCTGATCAACTGTCGGCTGAAGATCGTCAAGCTTATGAAGCCTTCATCAAGAAGTGCGAAGAGGAGAACACACGGCGCAAAGAGAAAGAAATCGAAGAGAAGCGTCAGTGGTTCTTGTCTCACTTCTCCAGGAACCGGAAAGGTGAAGTCTTAAAGGATAAGGAGGTGGTCATTCTTTCGGATGAAGAAGAACAAGCAAAAGTAAATAATAATGTAAGTACTTCGGCATCGCCAGATATTTTGGAGCAATTTACTCAATTAATGGTTGATGGTCAAGAAAAGATGCTTGCTGCTGTTCAAAATATGATTGATAAGTCTTTAGGAAAGCAACTCTTGGCCAATGATAGTAGTGCTCCTATGTCTAGTGTTGCTGGTACTTTTCAAAATCACTCTATGCCTCATGAATCATCGGCGATACCTGCACCACAGTACGGCATGCCGATGAATTTTTATGATGGTCAAAAACCTCCAGAGCAGTACGCGAATGGAACGGTCAGACCGGTTGCACAAACTGGTCAGACCGGTCTCGGTGGACCGGTTCCAACCGGTCAGACCGGTTTCCTGACCGGTCAGACCGGTCCTGGTGCTCTGGTGGCGTATCAGTCGTCTCCTGAACCTATTACTAGTATGCCTCCCGTTCAGGCTGATTTTAGCCGAACAAATGGGTTTACTGGTTATGGTGTTCCTCCATACGCCACTATGACTTATAATCCATATACTATGCCTCCCCAAAATTCGGGCTATTCATATGGTGCAATGCCAAACCATGGTTATTCGCAGCAAACACCATATACACAGCCGAATCATGCACAGCAAATGCCGAATAGTTCTAGCGCCAATGTTCAGAGGCCAAATAATTCTTATTTTAATCAAATACTTGAGAAACATAAGAAAGATTTGGCTGTTATGTTTAAAGAGTCTTTCGACATAGAACTTAAGGATAAAACTCTTGTTTGTCAAAAACCATATCCTGAGAGTTTTGATTCCATACCATATCCTCAGAATTTCAAGGTGCCTGAATTTATTAAATTCACTGGAGAGGATAGTAGAACTACATGGGAGCATGTTAGTCAGTTTAATGCACAAATGGGAATTTATGGGAGACTTGATCATTTGAAAATTAGAATGTTCCCTTTGTTTTTATCTGGCACTGCTTTTTCATGGTTTTCAGCATTAGCTTCTAATTCTGTGCAAACTTGGTCTCAATTAGAGCATAAATTTCATGAGCATTTTTTCAATGGTGATAGTGAATTGAGGCTATGTCATTTAACATCGGTTAAGCAAAAACATGATGAATCTGTTGCTGAATTTATTAGAAGATTTAGAGATAAAAAACCGATGTTATAGTTTGGTTATTTCTGAAAAGGATCTTGCCGAATTAGCTCTTAATGGTTTGAGATCTCATGTTAAAGAAAAATTAGAAGGATATGAGTTTCTAACCGTTAATCAAGTATTGCAAAGGGTTTTGGCTCAAGAAAGCCGAAGTAATAGATGCAAAATTTAAACCCGATCGTCTTAGTATGCATATGCTACAAGAAGAATCTTCAGACGATGAGGGTAATGAAGTATATGTTGCTGAATTTGTATGGTCATCTAATGATAAGCCAAGAACTTGTACTTCTTTAAAGCCGATTTCTAAAAATCGGCAAGATGAGATTAAATTCACTTTTGATGTGACAAAGTGTGATAGAATTTTTGATGAATTGGCAAAGCTTGGAAAGATTAAGTTCTCTCACATTATTCCAACAACGGAGGAATTGAAGCGGTGTGCATATTGTAAGTTACACAATATTTTTTCTCATGCCACTAATGATTGCAATGTTCTTCGTAGACAAATAATAAATGAAGGACGATTGGTTGTTCCTGCGATGCAAATTGATCAAAATCATTTTCCCGTTCATACACTTGAGTTGTCAAATTCAAAAGTATTGATTCGGCCGCATCAAGTCGAATCGACTAAAGGGAAAAATATGGTGGTCGATGAGGAAAGGTATGAGAAAAAGGTGCTGTAGAGCAAGACTCCTCGAGTTGCAACAAAGGCTTCAACGCTCGGGGGGGCAGGGCAAGGAAAAAGGGGCTGATAGCGAGTCGACCAGTCTGACCGGTTCAAAAGGCGGTCTGACCGGTCGGACCGGTACGCCCAATAAGTCTAGGAATTCCTCCAAAAACAAGACAAGGCCGAGTTTCAAGGAACTCTTGGCCAAATTTGAGAAGGGGGGAACTGCTCAGAAGAGGCGATCAAATAAAGTCAAAGATATGAAGTCCTCAATGAAACATCAGGAGCAATCGGATTCTCATCCAAGACAAGTTGATACGCCATCCAATGAACCGGTTACTCCGTGGTATGGCTAGTTTCCATACTCTTATTTGCCTATGGATTATAGTAGGATTTATATGCAATCATATTATATTCAATATCATCCTATATATCTAAATTATGCTTTACCACAAAGACCGGTTGTTTCTAGCAACAATCTGGTGATATTGATTGCAGCAAAGCGGATGAGAAAGGCTCAAAGCGAGACTCAAAATATTTACAGCCGAAGTTGTGTCCTTCAGGCTTGTCTCATACCCAGAAGAGAATGTTGCAGCGTATGCGCAAGAAGGAGACAATGGAGCAACAAGTAGAGGTCGAGCCAAAGACATCAACAATCATGAAGAAGGTATGGCGGCTGAAATAAATTGCTTCAACATCAACTTAAGCAAGATATGGCCGATAATTGTTTATTGCCCTTAGCACAAAAAATGACCGATGTGATGTTAATCATGGTCGTTAGACAATTTTGGTACAGAAGAGTGTTCTTTGGCACGCAAGCTTTGCCAAAGAACATGGGGGCATATGTTGACGACCAAAATTGGCAGCAGACTAGACCAACCAGTCTGACCGGTCGCCACAGGCGGTCTGACCGGTCTATGACGATGTAGCCGATCTGGCAGGAGCCGACCGGTCCAAGCAGAGTCCGAGTATAACTAGAGATTTTTATAGATTTAGATCTTGTAATAGGATTTCTTGCGGGACAAGTCCACCCACCCTATAAATATAAAGGGACACGGCCGATTGAGACATCCAGTCGATCAAAACACATCAATACATTACTTTTCTTTATGTTTATTGTTTCTATTTTTATCTCCAAACCCTAGCTCCTTCCAACCCTTTTCTGTTGTTCTTCCTTCGTCTCTGCGACGTCAGAAGGCGTTCTAGGTGGCCTGCCGATCCTAGAACAACCCTACGCGTGCTTGCCCTGACGGGGTCCCTCCCGGGCGACCATTCGTCGGATTTTGCCGTTCTGCACTGGCGAACCGATCTGACCGGTTATCCCGACCGGTCTGAGCATCGGCGCTGCAATTGTGCCGTCGCTCACCGCGCGATCAAACGTATTCGTGTGTTGGCCCTAGATTGGCGCAACACTCTGGAGCTTGGGTTCTTGTACCTTACCACATGCACCCTTGTAAAAAATGCTTGAGCTCATTAATAATGCGTTAGAGCTAAATAATATATACCATCAAAATTGCACGAATAGATGATCGAGCAGCTAAACACAAATTAACCAAAATTGCACGTGGCTGATCGGTGTGTGTAGTAGGGATCATTGAAGAAAGAGTAAATTACTTCTATGCCACTGAGAAATATAACTCATCCCTTATGTGCCATTGAAAAATAGCTCATCCCCTCTATGCCACTAGTTTTAATTTTTCATCCCTTGTGTGCCATTCCGTTACTAACGGCGTTAGTTGGGTCGTTTGCTGCCGTCTTCATCTCGCTGCCGTCTCCTCTTCATGGACTTCCCCCCTCGCGCCGGCACCGAACAAAGACGAAGGAACGCCGACGCGAACGCGCCATGTGCCCCACGCCGTCCTCCTTGTCGGCGTCGCTAGCGCCGGCTGCCCCGTAGCAGGGGCTCCCCAGCGGCACCGCCGCCGCGTGGCCGTTGGACGGCGCCGCCGCCTCGTAGCACCAGCTGGCCAACAGCAACGGGGTGCTCTTGGCCGCGGTCATCTTCGTCGCCGCGTCCCCGCTCCCGCAGCGCGTCCTGCCCGCCGCCGTCCTCCGCTCCCTCCCCGTCACGGTCTACGGCGCCGCCGGCTCCCCCCGCTCCCCCGGCGTTGGAACACGCGGCGGACGCGAGCCTGGCGGCGTCGCGCCTCCAAAGGGCGGCCCGGGCGCGGAGCCGCGGAGGGAGGAGCGGGCGGAGCATGGCCGCGGCGCCGGCGAGCGCGGTCGGACCCTGCTCCCCTGCTCCTCCCGGACTCCCCAGCTGGCCAACAGCAACGGGGTGCGCGGCCGCGGCGGGGGGCAGGGCGGCGGCCCCCCTCCTGGGCGGGCGGGCTCCACGCCGCAGCAGCCCGCGGGCAGATCGAGCCGCTCGGCCGCCACGCCGTTTCCTCCTCCCTCCCGGCGGCGGCGCGTGGCCCGTCTCCTCCCCATCCTCGGCGGGGCCGAGCCCGAGGAAGCGGCGGTAGGCGTCCACCTCCTTGCGCAGCGCGCGGGCCTCCCGGTCGCGCACGAGCACGATCTCCCGGAGCTCCTCGACCTCGTCCTCGTAGAAAGCGCAGCGCTCGTCGGCGGTGCGGCGCTGCTGGCGGGCCTCGATCTCGAGCGCAGACTTCTCCTTCTGCAGGCGCAGGATCATGGCCATGGCCTCCTCGGCCGCGGACGCCGCGGCGCTGCGCTCCTTCTCGAGCTCCCGCTGCAGCTCGGCGCGCACCTCCTCGCGGCGCCCGCGCGGATCCGCACCCTCCGCGTCGGCGGCCGGCTGGGCGGGTTCCTTGTCGCCGTCGTCGGCGGGGCCAGCGAAGGGGAAGCAGGCGCGGAGGGCGGCGTGGACGGAGGCGAGGGCACGGGGCGGATAGCGCGCGAGGAAGGCGAGGAGGCAGGGGAGGTGCGGCGCGCGCAGGAGCAGGGGAGTGGGAGGCCCGGGAGGGCGAGGATGCGGGCGGCCGCGGCGAGGCAGAGGCAGGCCTAGGCGAGGGCGAGGTCGAGGAAGGCCCACGCGAGGGAGCGCCCCGCCCAGCGGGCGCGCAGGCCACAGCAGCAAACGACCCAACTAACGCCGTTAGTAACGGAATGGCACGCAAGGGATTGAAAATTAAAACTAGTGGCATAGAGGGGATGAGCTATTTTTCAATGGCACATAAGGGATGAGTTATATTTCTCAGTGGCATAGAAGGAATTTACTCTTGAAGAAATGTATGAATGAGGGGGGGGGCGGATCCAGAAAGAAATTAAATTGCGCCGATGATCGAGCGAGAGCAGCAGCAGTGTAGTACTAGTACGTACGCAATTGAATTCATCCGCTCCTGCCCACCTGCCAACATTGAACTCCATCGATCTCGCCGTGTCAGTGTTCATAGATGCGTCGTCCTACCACCACTCGATCGATCCACCACCCATGACCGGCCTCTTTCATCACCTGATCCTGCTGCAGCTGCTGGCTGCTGCTGCTACACTGAACCAGCACGCACTCGATCACACGCCTAGTTAGCTAGCTAGGCCTGCATAGAGACGACACAGGACTGGTGCTAAATCGTTTCGCCATGGATGCGAGAAATTTAGGCCTTAGTTCTCACACCGTAAACGTAAAAAATCTGTAAACGCAAAAAAATGCAAAAGAATTTTGGTAATTTGAAGTATTAAATAAAGTCTATGTAGAAAACTTTTTGTATGGTTGGGCTGTAAATCGCGAGACGAATCTAATGAACTTACTTAATCCATGATTTGCAACAGTGATGTTACATTAACCATTCGCTAATTATTGATTAATCATGGATTAATTAGCATCATTAGATTCATCTCGCGATTTACAATCCATCTGTGCAAAAAGTTTTGTAAATAGACTTCATTTAGTACTTCAAATTGGCAAGATTCTCACGCAAAAAAATTTTGCGTTCACATGTAAAACCAATTAAACATGGCCTTAGTGTACTGATCGATCACTTTCCCCTCGATAGTTCGGCTCAACTCTGTAGATACCAAGTTTTCAGATGTTTACAATACATCATGCCCGTTAATCTTGAGTGAGGGTTCGTGGGTTTGAATTTCAGTCCTTCAGCACGTTTTTCCTCTGGCACGGAGAGTTTGTTTGTAATTAATCCGTCAGCTGGAGCCATGATATTTTCTACAGTTACAGTACCGTACAAAAGGGGATCTTCTGCAAACAGAAAAGAGGGGTTTATTTATTATTTATTATTTTTTATAAGAGATAAATATTTTTTTGAAAGAAAATTATAAGAAATAAATCTAAATGTACTAGTTCAACTAAATTTAACGAAACGGGCTGATATCTCCCGATTAATGGGCCTCATGGGCTTGATCCGGTTAGCTAGTGGGCTGTCCGATGCCCATGCAATCGTGTCCGTGTACGTATATGGTATGTGTGACATGGCTGGCCCGTCTTCTCTCAACTCTCAAGCCGGCTGGCAGGCGACATGGCATTCACGAGTACCTTGTGTTCTAGATTTAACTCTCTATATGAATGAATATTTTAGAATTTAATGGCATAGTGCATTCAGTGGTAAGCAACGATTCTATTGACAGCGAGACAACTGTGATAATTTTGTCAATTTCGAGATTTTACTGGCTCAATTTTAAAAAATATTCAAAGTCGTAGGATTGGATACGTATATTCATAGAGTGTGAGTGTGTGCTTTGTGAGTGTCTGAGTTGTAATGTGTAATTAAGAAAGTTGTTAATTAAATGTTGGATCCATGTCTCGATCACTGCTTTCTCTATGTACACAAAGAAAATTCTTGACCTTGGAGTTTTCATGTTCCTCCTTCAAAATAATAATAATTAAAAAGACGAGTCCCGATTAAAGTGCACGCCTAATTCGGATAAATTGGCTAGCGTGTTCCAGCACGCCGTAAAAAATCTGGGCCTTGAATCAGTAGCATGCTTTTCTGTGATCGGTCCTGGATCTGCAACCAGCCGAATTCAAAATTTGTTCTCAAATATAAGTTATTCTAGACTGAGAGTAGACCCAACCATCTTAATTGTACATTGTTTTTGTGTCTTTTTCAATAGAAAAATGTGCATGCAACTATATAGGGGGAGGAACATTTGGGGAGGTGCATGGAAAAAGATATGTTAGTTTAATTAGCACATTCTCAATGCTTAATAATTAGGGGCAGGAGAGTCTTTAAAGCACAACCATAATCTGTCCTAAAAACTATAGGATGACTTACATTTGAGTACGGAGGGCTAGTTTGTTCAAAATATTAACTTAGATTTCATACGTTGTGGAATCGAGGTTCAAAAATGTTGAAATAGGCTGGATTGAATGTTGACTTTTTTTCTCTTCTTTTTTTTTTCAAAATGTTGATCTGTGTCAAATTAGACTGTTCGTTGGGTTTATGGGCTAAAGACATTTTGTCCCCTGGGGCAAGCGGCGCTGCTCTGAAGAAAAATGGGAACAAGAACGTTTCATGGGCCGTCCGCCTTCCTGGGCCCATCTGCTCAAAAAAAAAGGGGGTGGTGGATGGTAGGTTCTTCAATAATGTTTCATACCGCCATCATTTATCCATCTCGCCATCCTTTTTTTTAAAAAACAAACTTGTGTTGTCGTCAACATACTTACTATCTGCATGAAGTTGTTTTTGTTTATACATTCGTGTCAAAGTTAAAAGAGTTTCAGCTGGCCGTAATCCCATCTGATGGAGCATAAACATATGTTCAAGTTTTTTTTTTTTGCGAAATATATGTTCATGTTTATGACGCACAAGTGACTAGAATCTCCTGTCAGGCAGGCTTGACTTCACCTTTACTAGGAGTAACTAGGACTGGGGCGTCTCAATCGTTTTTAATGAAAAACTCTGGCATTTCTTCTTCCTCTTGAAGGGGAGAAGGAACTTGTTGCCGCGTCGCCATGATTCACTAACTTTGACACGACAGCACGGAACGACTCTCTTGACTGAATTAATTAAAGTGCACGCGTATGTCATTAAGGGTAGGCTAGCCTAATCGTGTCATGATCGACACGACATGCCGCACAGGTGATCTGCAGGACTCATACCATCGCAGCAGGCCGCCGGGTGATGGAGACGATGAAGGAACGCTCGTGGCTGCTTCTTTCTGATGCCTTTGCTGCTTGCTGCTTTTTATCTCTCTGTCACCCTCACGGAAAGAGAAAACGAAATTTTGTCATCAATCCTCGTAAAACATAAACGTTCAACCGAGTTCACTCGTTGGTCAATACTTTTCTCTCACATCAAATCAGTTCTAGCCACTGCAACTTTTCTCTCACAGCAAATCAGCACCAGCCATCAGCCATAGCCAGCAGAACAGAGTGGATCATCAACTAGCGAACATGTGCTCATATCTACCCCAGGATTAAGGGTGGGCATTCAGGTAACCTGAAAATTTCGGGTCGGATTTTTTGGATTTTTGAAATTTCAAATTTTGAGAATTGTTACCCAAAATTTACCCCCCAAAAAAATGAAAACTCGACATTTCAGGTACCAAAAAATCCGGGTTTAGGTAACCCCGAACTACCCGATTTCAATGAACTGATCCACCGCGGCATGAGATCGGCGGTCGAGCAGAAGCAGCGGTGGCGGCTCGGCCAGCGACGCGGAGACCAGAGGGGGCGGGATCAACGGGGACGAGGGCATCGGCGGCTCGGCGAGGGCGGGGCGTCAGGCCGACGAGGATGCGGAGATCGGCGGGAGCGGGCGGCGGTGGCGCGGACTGCACCCGCGGGGGCGGGGGCGTAGGGACTCGGGTGCCGAGGGTGGGGGTGGAGGTGGGGCGAGGTCGCGAGGAGGCGGCGGCTTGCATGGGGGCTAGGGTTAGGAATGGGAAAGATGGCAAGATAAGGTGGTTTGGTGGGCTGGGCTGACTGAAAATTAGTTGGGCTGGGCTGTTGTTCGGGTTTTCGGGTAGTTCGAGTACTGTGGTTTGAAACTCGAATTACCCGTAATAATTTCGGGTACTGGGGGTCGGACCCGAATTAGTGTTCGGGTTATTCGAGTTCGGATTTTTCGAGTACGAGTTCAAGTTTTTCCGGTTCGGACTTCGGGTTTTGGGTAATCTGCCCACGGTTAAATCCGAACGATGTTAGTATATGAAGCGTGTGCATGCGTGTATGTGCGCATCTGGATACTAAATAAAAAAAATTCCCTCTAGTAACCTTGTACTGACAAGCCAACAAAGATATAGCGAATATATAAACTGCTAGACGGGTGGTATAATTTTGATCAACTAAAATGTGGGGAAAAAATGTTAGCGACAGAATCTTGTACCTTTCGAAGCCGGTACATATCTTTTGGTTTCTTCCTTTCTGTTTCAAGTGAAGCCAAGGAGGGTTTGAAATGAAAGAGAAGGCGCGAGGAAAATGCCGGGCCGTAGGCTAGTACTGCTAGTGTGGCTAGGGTGATGGGCACTGAAGAAGTGTGCATCTTGTTAAGCTCCTTCCTGTAGGGCCAAAGGAGGTTGGAAGGTAGCTATCAATGTCGTCGGAAAGAGTCATTGGAGATCCGTCTAGACAAGGAAGTTCCTTTGCCTTCTTGCGCTGTGACCGCCCGGATCCAAAGGAAAAGCGACGGCTTGATGCATAGCTGTGCTGTACGTGTATCGATCGTTTCTTCTTGTAATGTGTATTATAGAAGTAATTGCTTTATATCTTCTTGCGATGCAGTTAAGTTGAGAGCTCCGGCCATAAAGATGTACCGTTTGGAATAATCATGCTTAAACTTTGAATTAATACCAGTAGATTTTTTTTTGAATATTTCGATCATTTGGCATGTCTAAAGTTGTATATTTAAAAATTTCCGTCGAAAAATAGTAAAACAAAAAATTATCTGTACATTATTTATATTACTCCGATTCGAATTAAAGCCGCTACAGACATTTGCCATCAGCTGTCGCTCCATCATATATTAAAAAAAAAGAAGAAAAATAGTAGCTGCTGTATCATCTCTATCGGGGAATAATGAATGGATTACTGCGGCCGTACCGTACTCCTCCCCAACCGCCGCTGCTTAGAGTGACGTGTGAACACGGTCGGGTCGGGTCTCGTCGCGTCGCCTCCTCCATCCCGCCGCGACAACGATGGCTGCTGCAGAGAAGCACCCCGCTGAAACCTTCTAGAGCTGCCTTCGTGAAGCTATCTAGGGTCTGTTTGGTAGGGCTTCGGCTTCTTCAGAAACAAATTCGACTCTAACTCTTCTGATGGAGCGGCTTTTCTAGTTGGAGCCGTTTTGAAAAAATATTTGGCAAAACATCTTCATTTATTGGATTGAGTGATAAAATATCTAAATTACCATTCCTTGTATTTTCTTTTTTCCTTCTTATTTTCCCTCTGCTTTTCATTTTCTCTCCCGTTTTCTTTTTCCCCTCTCCTCCTTATCCATTTAGATGCGAGACGTCGGACACCTCCTCCTCTTCCACGACGCCGAACACCTCAGCCCCCGCCTCCAGGCGGAGCAGGCAGTGGTCGGCGGGCGGGCGGAGCAAGCCGCCGGGCGGGCCATGGCCCCGAGCAGAGCTCGGCCAGCCTTGATCTCCCCACCGCGTGCCCCTCTTCCTCCCTCACGGCGAGCTCCCCCTCCATCCCTCCACCCTCTGCTGCGTCGAGCCGCGAGGCGCAGGGCTCGAGCTCCCCTCCCTCACCCTCCTCCCTCCACCCCGTCGAGCTGCCCCGCGCCGGTCGCGGTGGCTGTGGGCTCCAGCACCGCCGCCCACGCGTGTCTCCGACCGCGGGGCTCGAGCTTGGACGGCCATATCCGGCGGAGGCACGGGCGGGCGAGCGTTCCGGCGGGATTGGGCTCCCCTGCTCCCTGGACCCCATCCCCTGCGCAGCAGGCGGGCGAGGCGGTTGGAGCAGAGAGCGGCGGCCAAAACACGACGGGGCAGCAGCGGCGCGCGCGGCGGGGCTCGAGCGGTGGCAGAGGCTGGCGCTGGAGGAGGCGGGGCAGCAACAGTTGCAGGCAAAACGCGCGTTTGGCAGGGCTCTGACCGGAGCCGCTCGTGGAGCCCTGCCACACAGGGCCTAGGTCTTCACAATAAGTTTTACACAAGCAACTACTGCACTTTGAGATGACGACTACACAGTTATCAGCCTGAATATAATGTCTCCAATTAGTCTTCAGACTTCAAAATAAACCATTTATAAACAGCCATTTTGAACTACGCAAAACGAGTCTAAGTAGTAGTAGTTCTACTTCTACAAACGGAGGTTTTGAAGTCACTTTTTTCTCATAGTTTTAGTGTTTTACTACCTCAATTATTAGAAGAAAAAAAAACCAGATGGATTGACTACTCGTTCCATGTGCTCTCCTCCTCGCTCATCTATCCCGCGCCCTACTACGCCTGCACGGCTGCACTCCTGTGCCAGCACTACCATCATAGCTTCTCTGTGTGCTCCCCATCACCACCAATCCCGCAATAATGCCGCGACCAGCATCACTACTGGAAAATAAAATTTTCCTAAGGGTGAACATACCGCCGACAGAGGCAAGAATAATCAACATGGATAAAATCATAGGAAAAAAGCAATTTGCTAATTGGTCCCATTATATATATTGGGTAGGAATTCATTTTGCTTGCTTTCCCATCACGTGCATAAACATGCACACTAGCTAGTTAAGATGATGGTCTGTTTCTTTCCTCCAGAGTTGGAGGGTCCCGCGGCCGGTTGAGTACGTACTTAAGTCTGATCCTCACACCAACAAATGACGTGGAACTCAGACTTAGGATCGGCAAATAATTTGGAAAATTTAGATAAAGGGATCAAATGTGTCAATTATTTATCAAACACATTGTCAATTACCACAAGTTAAATGAACATTTTTTTGATGCACTGGAAGTTAATAAGAACCAACCAACCAACTACGCGCTGGCCCTTTTATTGGTGGAAGAGGAAGTCCTAAGGGCATGTATAACAGTTAGACAGCAAGTCAGCAGCCGTCTATATAAGTCCACGTAAGCCAAATGAGCTGATATGTTCATCATTAAATGAGAAAAGAGTATGTTGCTGTCATTATCTCATCTACTGCTCTGGCTTGTTCTTACATGCAAAACAACATCAATTAGAGTACATATTAAACATCACATAGACAGTTAAATAGAAAGAAAATTGTCTAAATTGTTGTAAAGCTGTATGTGTATTTTAAATATAGACAGTAAAATTGTCTAAACTGTTGTACATGCTCTAATAAGTGGAGGACGACCTTGCTCGCTTGCCGGCCAGGTAATAACTGATCGTGGCCACACACGTATAATCCTAAGAAATACTAATTGTACTGTACAGTACACCCTGGTCAATATAATTACTCGGTCATGGGCAAAGTGGGCAACAATCCCGACCTTGTTGTCAAAGCAAAAGGAGGGAAAAAATGGAATCAAAAGTTTGATTAGTTGGGGCAAGAAAGAAACTACCCTTGACTAAACTGCACGCGCATTGCCATTATTCAACTTAATTGAGCCACGTGGCGATGGATGGATCGAGACCAGCTAGCTAGCTAGCGCCGGGCCTTGGAGTCGAAATGTTCATCACGGCACACGGCTGCCATCTTGATCCCTTGGATTGTCAGGGCCGCAAATTAGAGGATCTATACATCGATCGATCGAGATCTCCTTTGCTAAAGCGACGTGCATGTGACAGGTGGACAAAAGGAAGAAATGAAAAGCAGGAGAGGTGGGCCCACAGGGGCCCACTCACGGCCTTTTCGCTATCCGACGTGTACATATGAACAGACCCCAGCTTCACCCGAATATGATTAATTTCCTCCCCAACCAACCCTACTCATCCATCAACCATCATCCCCCGTGAAGCTCATCATCCACAAAACAGGGGAGATCGGCATAATAAGACCGACAAAAGTTTTCTTAAAAAAGAAAAAGAAGACCGACAGACTTCTTCTGCCTCCTCCACTGCTTCCATTTCCCCTCCTTTTCATGTCTCCTGCTGTTGGACAGAAAGATTACACCATTACAGTCAATTGATTGTTCCAAAATAAATAGAAACTAGGGAATATTTCAGTTTGCAACCTTCAACTTAAAAAAATATCTAATTTTCAACCTTCAACTAAAAAATTGGATAACAGAAACCATCTAGTTGTTGAAACCGGATAAATTTAGCCTGGCCTTTAGGGTGGCACATTTAAACTAAAAGTTCATAAATAATTTATTTTAAATTATAAAAATATGAACTATTACCAATTTTTTTGAAATGTAACCAATCTATTGGCACTCTACTTCTGAGTTATTCGGATCCAATTTTTTCCATATTCCTTGTATTTGTTTGCTTGTAGTTGTACCTCTGAATAAGTAAGATTAAAATAGATCAACAATAGTTAGGCTACATTTTTTGTAAAAAAATTTGGTATCCATTTCATATTTTCGTAATTTAAAATGATACCAGTTAATGATGTCATGCACTACTTCCTAAACCTCCGTGTCTAGGTCCTGCCGTGATTTTTAGATATAAGTGGAATTTTTTATTCTTTTAAAGAAAAATACAAAACCGCTTTTGAAACCACACAATCAGGGTTAAATTTGTCCGGTTTTGTAGTTGAAAGTTAAAAATCAGATTTTTAAAGTAGCTCGAGGGTATAAAGTGATCTTTTCCCTAAAACTAAAGAAGCCTTCTTTTTGCATTTTGCTTGCGCCCATTATTTCTGAAACGGAGCGAGGAAATAAATAACCAGGAGCAAACAAGGCTCGTGGAGAGAAGAGGAGGGGACGACGATAGAGCTGAAGCTGTGCAATGCTAGCGACAGGCCGGTGGTTGGAAGGTCGTTGTCGACGTCGATCGGGTCGGCGGATGGGGTAAAGGTCCAATGAGAAAAGGACATATCTCCTCCGTCGATCGGAACAAGCGCTAAGAGCAGGTACAGCAACGGGTGAATCGCCCGCCACATCACTGCACGTCTGAGGTTTAAGAGAGAACCATCCACTGTTCGGCTACTGTTTCTCCACTGTTCATTGTACTGTTGTACTGTTTATTTACTATTCACCCGCGCGCAAACAGTGCAACAGCCGAGCGGCTTGTGGCTCTATTGGCCTTGCTCTAAGAAGGGGGATGACGATGAATCCAATAATCCACCGATCCGTACGCCGAGCGCTGCACGAGGCGTCAACATGGTCGGGTCGCCACCCCCACCACCTTGTCTTTCCACGACTGGGCATCGATGCCCTGCAGCCACACATCGCTGATCCTGGAGCTAGCAGTGGCAGACAGAGACATCAACCTTGAGATGGTCATAATAAAACAGAAGCACCTAAAACAGTTAGCCATGTTGTCCACTGTTGAACATGATCAGTCTAGACTCTAGAGAGTCTCGCAGAGGTTTTCAACCCTGGTTGGCAATAACCGGTGTGCATAGACACTTGTCCGTTGCTCACGCAGCAAATCAAAGTCTCATCACCCTCACCCTTCCACAGCTAGCAGCCTTGCAACTCTTTGTGACATCTAAAAAATCTACCAAATTAAATCACGAGTTAAAATATTTCTTTTTCAAAACTATTTTTATCGCTGAGCTCATTTAACTCTAACCAGAAAAATTTTCGCCCTCCCGACACCCGATTCCCATCGTCGTACCATTTTTTCTTTTTCTCCGCCGATCGTACACATCTCTCTTTTCCCATCCCGCGCCGCCCGGCGGCCTGTCGCCCACGCGCGACCGCCCGCTGCGATCGGCGCCTGCGCGATCCCCCTCCCTCTTCCTCTCTCTTTCTTTTTCTCTCTCTCTTTTCTTTTTCCCCCCTTTTCTTTTTCTTTTTCTTTTTCCCTCCTTCTCCCTCCTCTGCCCCACTCCCGCACGTCTCCGAGCAGGCTGCTCGGCCGGCGCTCGCGCCCGACCCCGCCTGCCCAGCCCGCGCGCCTCGCCTTCCTGTGCGCGCGCGCCGCCCCCGACCTGCCCGTGCGCACGCACGCGGCGCTCGGCATGCCGCCGGCCGCCTCCATGCGCGCACGCCCCGGCCCCTGCTCGCTCGCCCCGCGCGCCGTGCTCCCCTGGCCCGCGCGCCCGCCACGCCTGCTGCCCCACTGCGCGAGCACTGCTGCACGCGCCCACGCGCACGCGTGCTCCACCCGCCGCGCCGCCCGCCGCGACGCCCGCGCCACGCCACGGCCGCCCACGCGCTCCACGCGCACACGCACGCGTGCGCCACACGACTCGCGCTGCCCGCCGTGCCGCTCGCCACTTGTGGCTCGACGCCAGCCGCCCCCGGTCCCGCTCGTCCTGCTCCCGGGCCCGCCCACGTACTGCTCCCACGTGCGCTCGCCGCGCCGCAGTCGTCTAGCAACGGCGCCGCCCTGCACGCCGAGCCCCACGCCGCCGCTGCCACCTCCTTGTGCTCGTTACTGCTGCCGCTCATGTCCCGTCACCCCTGCGCCGGCTTCGCCGCCTGCACGCCGCTCCGCGACGAGCGAACGTGGCCGAACGCCATTAAGGCTCGCCGCGCCGCTCGCCGGCCGCCACCGCCTGCTCCTCCCCTCCACCGCCTCGCCACTGCTATTCCTCAGCTATAAATACGCCCTCCACGCGCCTCCGCTCCTCCACGAACCCGCCCAGCTCCCGCACGCGCCCTTCCTGGCCTTGCAGCGCCGCCGCCACGACCACCTCCACCCACCGCCGCCCGCTCTCGTCGCCCCACCTCCCTGCTCCACCCCAGCCCGAGCTAGGTAGGGGAATCGGACCCCCACCTCCTCCTCTCTCTTTTCCCCCTCCTCCCGAAACGCCACCGAGGCCAGGCCGCCGGCCTCAAGCGCCGCCGGCGTCGCGCCTCCCCCTCCCCTGTTTTCCAGCATGGGGAGAGGAAGGAAAAGGGGCTTTTGCCCAAAACCCCCACACCTTCCCTCTATTTACTAAAGGACCCCACCCTTTATAACCCCTTTTCCAAAAAAGACCCTTCCTGTTTTCCCTTTTTGCAAACAAACCCCCCACCATATATAATTAATTTTAAATAAACCCCTACACCTTTTCAGTATGACCCGAATATTTCTAGAAATTACAATCAAGCCCCTCCATTCCCAGAAATATTTATAAATAGGCCCTTGAGTTCCGGTTTTGCCCTGAACCCCTCTCGGACCTAACATTTTATGTGCCAAACAACCCCCGATCGATCCGAAACTTTACCACGCCTCTCATAACATAGTTTTGGCCATGCCATTAGGAAATCGCCCAAAAATGTTACTTCTATCTACATATCTCAATCATTTCCGATTTGAGCTCAACGATAAAGCTTTTATTTCTTTTTCTTGATTGTGTGCTTGTTTGAATGTGTCGTGGATCACGGTGTGAACGAAGGAGAGCCTGTCGACGAGTAGTACTACGAGCAAGCGAACGAGGACTAGTTCTGCGACCCCGAGCCCGAAGGACAGCGCTTCAATCAGGAACCCCCGGAAGGATTTGAAGACGGCAAGTTCAATCCCATCCTTTGATGCATGCTTTTGTCCTAATTTTTATAAACACAACATATTGGCATGTTTTAGAAAATTGCATATGTTTTGCCAGCCGAAAACATGATTGGATAGTCACCCCTTGATTTGTTATAACTGTTCCTTGACCACCTAGATTAATGTCTAAATATATTTTGTTTGGACGTTAATCGCTATTAGAACGTTTAGGACCTTAAACTCAATACAATTTGTTTTATAAAGGAAAATGTGTGAGTGTGTGGGAAGGGAAAAAATGTGAAATTTTGAAAGATGAGTTTAGACGGGATGGCATTTCTGTGTGATTTGCCGTTTGGTGTGCTCGTGCCTGTGTGACGGAACAAGGAAGGGAGATATCCATCTTGTCACCACTAAGGACCGAGTTGGTGTGTTATCTTACCTAACTCCACTATCGTGCAAACCACTCGACCGTTGAATGGGCAACGGCTTAGCATAAACCCCACTAGTTAGTCTGATAGCCATCAGGAGAGCTGAGAGCAACGGGTGATCAAGGAGAAGGGATTAGCTCTGTGTGACTTACGCCCCGGTTAAAACCTCTGTGATAGGTCAATGACCCCTTGGTGCAACCCGTGATGGCTAGTCGGGTCTAGCTAAGGTGGGTAATGGCTTTGTTGGGATCTGCAGAGTTAAAACCTATTCGAATAGCCGTGCTCACGACACTGGGCGAGTTACGGTGTGGTCACATAACTAGTGTTTATTTTGGGATGGGTAAGCGTGAGTTGTTTCGGAAATGTGTCCGGCAGTTGTGCCGTGTGCTATGGCGGATGAGGAGTCCGGTAACAGTTTAAAACTTGGATCCTGTGTGATTCTACCCTTCGTGTTACTCGGTACAAGAAAACTGGTTTTGGAAATACTTGCTTTCAAATGACCCCTTTCATAAAATCTAGTTTTCCGCAAAAGTAAACCTTAACCTTATCCTTGAATTACCCTGTGCATTATACTCTGTTTATTCCTCCTCCGTGGGTGTGGTTGGACTTGCTGAGTACGTTTGTACTCACCCCATTCTTAATTTTTACAGAGGAAGATCCAGACTTCGTTTCTGACGACGCTGAGTAGGGGTACCGTCCTGCACCCAGCCTTGCCTGTGGATTAGGGTCACCCGCAGGAGATACTGCATGGCGCAAGACTCTGATGACCCCCTTTTTATAATTAATATCGTTGTGTGGGTGTGGGTTGTAATCCTCGCGATAGTGGCGCTTCTCTGCCCACTACTGCATAGAGTTGTACGGTGATGAACCATCTGATGTAATAAATATGTCATCAGCCTCCTGGGACTGATGTTAGTATTACATTTAAGTCTTCTCTTACGAGGGAACACTTCACTCTTTCACCAACACACACAACAACAAGAACAATCTAATCTGAGCAGCTGCAAGGACGACCATGCATCTTGTCACAGTGCCGTCTTCCTTAGGGAATCCTGATCTTTCAATTCGCGTGCAACCTGTCAACAGAAAAACATTGGCTTGCACTGGTCATCAACACAAAATATCTTCTTATTAGCTTGCTTGCTTTTTTTGTCAAAGCAAAGAGAAGAACATGTATGCACGTCCGCAGTTGATCTAGGAAGGCCATGTATCGATCGATCTCTATCTAGCTGCTGGTCGGTCATCAGCGGCGGCAGGGCAGGACGTCGTCAGATACAAAGCTGGATAGATACTATCATAATAATACTGTACCAAAAGGTTACACGTAGCGATCCGGTCGGGTGTGATTTGTGGTGACTACCATGACACGTGGCGGCATATACAGCATGCGCTGGAAGCAAAAACCCTTTGAAACAGGCACGCGCAGAAGAAAGCAGAAAGTGAAAGTTCCGTCCTGCTGCTAGCCTGCTACCCGCTAAAAAACAACCCCTCGTGATCGGTTTTCTGAAGACTCGGGAATACCATGCCTGTTCATTCCTTCCAAACAATGCTTCAGGGGACCGCCACTCTTCAGTTCAGTTCTAGCAAGTATTTACAGCTAGGCGTTCAAGCTTTACTAGCAGCATTTTACTAAGTGCTTCGTTTATGAATTTCAGTTGCTAAACCCACAGAACTGTTCTAGCATTTGTCCAGCAAAACAGAGCTAAACACTTGGCTCTTAATTAACTCGTACTAAACATTTCGTTCAGCCATGTACTGTAGCAGAGAAAAGCCATCATTGTCTCAGTTACGGTCACAGACGTTGTTCCACCGCTTGGGGTAAGCATTTACAGCAATCCAAGCTTTACTTGGCAGCTTTTACTACTGTAGCTAAGACCGGTCTTAATGTGAGTTTTATGGAGGGTTTCATAACATTAAATACTATTACTTTTGCTGACATGGCAAGAAGAGATAAGGCTAGAGTTTCATGGGATGTGAGAAGAGTTTCATCACTATGAAACTCGTCTGACACAGTTATCTAGTTCTCAGTCTATATAACTGTGTCTATGAAACTCCCACCAAAACTGGCCTAATAACTTCATTTAAACGACATTTCAGTTGCAATAAACAGAGCAGCTGTTGTCTGTTGAGACTAACTCTGGAACACGCAGAAAGTAAAAGTGAAAGTTACGTGCTACTGCTACCCGCTGAAAATACAGCCGATACGGCGGGGCCAAGCGTATAAAGCAGCTAGGCAGGCAGCCATACACGCGTCCGGAGCTGCTTGGCTCACGCCGGCTATAAATCCAGACCACCGGCAGACCTTCCCATTCATCCATCAGCAGAGACGACCACTTGGTCAGTACTCATCAGTAGCCTTGGAGAGGGGAACTGAAAGCAACAGAGAGCAAGCAGCGAGCGAGCTTGCGGGAGCACGCAGCAGCGCAGCAATGGCGACGCGTCGCCTCTCCTCTCCCTGCTGCCTTCTCCTCGCCGTGCTCCTGTTGGGGGCCATGGCGGCGGCGGCCACCGCCTTCGACGAAGCTGCCGCGGCTGCCGGCGTCGGGCTGGGTCACGGCGCGCGTTTCGCCCGCAAGCCTGGACGTGCTGCCGCCGAGAAGCCGCTGCCGGAGCCTCAGCCTCTGCCACAACCCAAGCCTGAACCTAAACCAGAGCCCAAGCCTGAACCCAAACCAGAGCCGGAGCCCAAACCTGAACCCAAACCAGAGCCCGAACCAAAACCATTGCCACATCCCGAGCCAAAACCTGAGCCTCACCCTAAGCCCCTGCCCAAACCAAAACCCAAGCCAGAGCCTAAACCTGAACCAAAGCCAAAACCAGAACCTAAGCCGGAGCCAAAGCCCATGCCCGAGCCAAAACCTGAACCGAAACCCTTGCCCGAGCCTAAGCCGGAGCCCAAACCTGAGCCAAAGCCAGAACCTGAGCCAAAGCCAAAGCCAGAACCCAAACCTGAGCCAAAGCCCGAACCAGAGCCAAAACCAGAACCCAAGCCCGAACCAAAACCGCCAAAGCCTGAGCCAAAACCGGAACCTAAGCCCGAACCGAAGCCTGAACCTGAGCCAAAGCCTGAACCTGAGCCAAAGCCCGAACCGAAGCCGGAACCTGAGCCAAAGCCCGAACCAAAGCCGGAGCCGAAACCTGAACCCAAACCCGAACCTGAGCCGAAGCCTGAGCCCAAACCAGAACCTAAGCCGGAACCTAAACCTGAGCCAAAGCCGGAACCAAAACCTGAGCCGGAACCGAAGCCTAAGCCCAAACCAGAACCAAAGCCAGAACCAAAGCCCGAACCTAAGCCTAAACCCGATCCTAAGCCCGAGCCCAAACCGAAGCCAGACCCACCTCACATCCCACCTGCAGCTGACAACTGATGAAGTGGCCGCTAGCTATTTTGTATGACGTTGCAGAAGAGTATGGTAGTATCTGAATAAAACTGGCTGGACCGGAGTTGCAGCATCTAGATTGGTGCTTTTGCTGCTGCTTGATGTACCTATTCTTTCTTTCCATTTTATTGAGCTGAGTACATTATCAGTGCAGCTTGATTTGTTCTTTGTACATGCGTGTGACTTGTTGCTACACATTGTTTGTGTCATGCTTGTTCTCTCGCTATCTTTGCATTTAGGCCTGACGGCTCTTTAATGTGTCTGTCACATGTTTCATGTTTGACGGCATCTGAAGGACAGAACGCACAGGTGCAGTACATGACTAGACACAGTTTATTCTGCTTTAGTACCAAAAAAGCAAAAAGGTATAACAAATGAAAGAAATACGTGACGATGTCATTCGAGAAGAACTACTTGATCCGATTAAAGTCCTAAACTTTTAAATCTCTCGACTGTTTATAAAGTCAGCTAGTCAGTCAGTCCATCGATTTGATCTTTCAGCGTCAATCAAAACAAGACCCACACCGGCCGCTATTTTCTCTCACGCTCATTTTTCTTCAAGCTGATGTGGCAACGCTGTACATAAATGCATGATGGCCTCCCAAGATGGATGGTGGATCAACATAACATACTTCATTTTGCTTCCATCCATCCTTTAATCCTTCAATTTCTCAACTAATGCGAATGCGACAGGTGATTACAACATGGATATAGATCTTTTTTCTTTTTTTTTGAAACGAACCCGTAGAAGGGCCTCTGATTTATATTAAAAAGAAGAAGAGATCCTTATATTAAAAAGAAGAAGAGATGCAGACTGTACAATACAACAAACACCAGGATACGCCGAAGTGAGGTTCGGATGGATGCGGCCATTGGCTGCGCTGCAGCTGTTTGCAACAGCTGAACGACAGCGTGATGAGCGAACCCCTCCTCCGAACCCGCCGTCTACGCGTAGCATCGGTGTCAGCTCGTGGCTGGCAGGCGGGACCGGCTGAGCCATGGGACCAGCATCCAGCCTCACATCCAGGCTACTGTCGAGCAGCGCAGCCAACTGTAGAGCAGCCGAACTCAGTCCTCCATAAGAAACTTTGCTTCGATCCTCCTCTTCTTCTAGCTAGTGAAAGTATGTTGACTTTTCTGCAAAAGAAAAAAGAAAAAAAACTAGTGATGAAAAGTATGTTGTGGTAATCTCTGGAGCATTCATGCCTACTTGAGTTGTTCCATCATGGTATGTACATTACATTTGTTCGCACAATGACCAAGTTACAAAGTTCCTCTAGACTAATAATTCCTTAATATTACATGTTATGTATTCTTTATTTCTCCTACTATACTACTACATGGTGGTGACAATAATCGCGCGCGCGCCACGGGCGCTAGGGCAGTATCGGGCCTTAAATTAGGGATCTAGCCAGCTAGGCCTTCGGCCCACTTAGCGCAGCGCACTATTACTTTTTCGGGCCTTCAATCATCGATCTCAGGGCCCTTTCACTTACTTGTAGCCAGCTAGGGGCTATTAACAGGCCCATTAGGTCCCTTTCCACTGGGCTGGGATCTTAGTCTTATATACTTGCTACACGTTCCAAGTTCATATAGTACTCCGCATCTTGTTTTTTTTTTTCGGCCATACTCACAAGTTAAGAGGTCTTGAGACGAGTCTTGATGCTTTCTGTTGAAGACAACAATTACCACTAATTATTTTAACCGTCATGCCTCCAGCTGCTATTAAGAATGTTAATCTATTCTAAACAGCACCAAAGGATGCCCGGTGGTGTTCGTCTCCAAATTATCTTGAGAAGTGGTTAGGCTGATTTGACGGTCGGTGCACGTGGTTAATTGACTCCGACAGGCCAAAATATATGTAGAGAGTAGGGTAGATTTGAAAAGTAACTTTTTCAGGGAGAACAGAATAAACCGCACTAAATCTTGTGCAGTAGGTTGTCCAGATTATATTCAATGAATCATCTCCTTATTAGTACGTACATATCTTGAAAGGTGGTGGTCAAGCTAATTTGACGGTGCACGTGGTTAATTGCATTATTGGCTCCGACAGACAAAAAAGTATAGATAGAGTTGCCCAGATTACATTCAATGTACAAGTCATGCATGCGCTGCTGATGCAGTCTCTTTCTATCAACCGTAACGCTCAATCCAGAGCAGCTCAAAGTATGTGTATCTGATCTACTTTAGTTTGACAGCAACGCCAATGTTTTTCTCATCACCCATCACCGTCGTCACTGATTATTGGAAAAACTAATTAAGTAATATGATCAGACAATTAATCAGCACTTGGCAAAAGTCAAGTACTCACTAAATAATGTTTGATTATTTAATTAACTTATATGATTTTTTTGTTTCAATTTTCCGTACGTGCTGATGAGTCAAGGCCATATAAATACCATTTTGGTATGGAAGACAGCTTTGGCTTGCTTTGTATGTACTCTTGTCTTCCAAATTGATGAATCACTGCCATATACCAATTTGATGAGTCAAATGCTGATGAGTCAAGGCCATATAATTTGTTTTCTCTGAGTAATCTGATGACTAAACATGGAAAGTATGTAATATTCGCAGTCACTTGGAATTATTAGCACACATGTATTGAGGGAATATTGTCGTAGAGATTAAAAAGTAAATTTCTATATTTTCAAATTAAGAGCCATGTCATTGTTGCGAGTGAGACTCGCATTCTTTGCAAACTGAAAAACACTTTGGTCATGGCACTGATACCTAAACAATAAATAATTAGGTATTGTTGGTTGCTTGCAATGCTCTACGTAGTTATGTGTGTGCACCTACCTGAGAATTTTTTTTCAACACATTAGGTCTCATTTATCAAGCAAAAAGTTATTCATACACCGCCATACTACCTTGATCCATGTAAATACCTTTGGGGTCATGAACTGCAAAGTGAAAACTCACAACAAAAATTTGGTATATATTCAATCCTCTTTTTGATTAACATAAATGGATCCTCCCAATAATATAAAACCTTTAATTTCCTTACGAGAAATCAAACATTGAAATTTTGGAAACCCATATCTGTGTGTATTACTGAATGGTCAAGGCATCAATCTGATGGAGGATGTGGCATGAGATTTAAGTAATATATAGATGTCCGATGGGAATATATGCAAAATGCTTTGCTAGCTTTAGACGTCATGATGATACAAGTGTCGAACGTTGTTTTATTAATATTTTTCCTTGCATGTCAAAAGTTCATTGGATGCATCATTTTAATCCCATGCCGACAACTCAATATATTCTTAGTTGTCTGAGGAGTGCACTCATCATACTCTCATCCTAAAATATGCATGGCTGGCATATTCTTTACGTAGGTGATGCGCACTTAACTAGAAGATGCAGTTACAAAGCAAATATACATGTAGTTTGCTATACAATATTATGTAGTATCTACTTGAAAAGAGAAGATTTGATGTTGTGGTTAATAATTAATTGACTTCTCGATGACTAATTAGGAAAGACAATGATGACGCGTCCTCCAGATTTAGCTTAACAAACGGCCTCGTCAATGATGGGCGATAGGTCATTCTATCTAATAAATTTTGAGATGTCAAACTAAAATTTTACTAAGTAATTTTGTAATATAATGTGTGCCACCTCTAATGGCAACATCAATTTAACATACTCATCTTAATATATATACGCAGAAGCAGCAGCCAGAACAACTCATTATTATTACTAGAATTAAACTGCTTGTTTCTTTAGATATATACTTACTAGTTACAAGTAGCATTATTATTGCCTTTTGAAATTTGCATTAATCTGGTGGCCGCGCAAGGCTAGCTAATTCCATCAACAGAAATTTTGTTACAATAGTTTTTTTTTTAAAAAAATCTTGTTATGAGGCACCGATGCTCCACATCATCGATCTGGCTTCTCGAAGGCATAAAGGCACGCACGTGTCTTAATTCCAAGGGCAAATCAACTTTGCTCTAAAGTTGTATCTATCTCAGCGGCTGCATCCCAGCAGTTGCATGCATGTGTGGGCTAAAACTTCTGCGTTCACACATCTCAATATTTTTCAATCTCTGCTTTGTCTCTGGAAAGAAGAATGTGAACTCTAAATCTTTAAAATTAAACAGGAGTTAACTTAATGTTATCTTAACTTATATGTGTGTGCATATTACTCATCATTATTTTCTATATATCATTGATGAGAAAATGCATCCAAGAACAAGAACATACTGAAAGGCCTACTATAGGTGTGTCCCTGACATTGATGATTTTAATCTCATTGATGTTGATATACTTTGGTACCAAAACATGGATTCTGAAGCGTCAAATAATAGTAAATATAAATATTACTCTATATACATAATAGAATAGTTTGACAACAAATATTACGTCCCATGATTGACGGCAAAAAAAAACAAGCAATATATTTGATACATTTCAATGTCATGTTTGCCACTGTACGGTAAAGTTTGTACACAACAAATAAGTTTAGAAAACCTTATAACTTATATTATGAACAATAGGCTGCTTGGACAAATATATTATTAGACGAGGAAAAACGGGTGTGTGTACAAACTCACATACACTGTGTATAGTATATATGCCATTTTCTCCACAACCACTCGTGCAGAATCCAATACCATTACCTGGCCGGCCATCACTAGGGCGAGCAAAATTAAGAAACTCGTATACGTATGCCGGAACATGAATGAAACCGGAACATGAATGAAACTCGAGTCACATCTATGTCCTTATGTCACAAAAAAGTCAGGAGGAAAAAGAAAAAGGAGGGAGATCGAGAAAAGCTAAGCTAGAGAGGGATCGGAATTCCCTGGCTATGCATGTAGCTGTTGGGGGCCTGAGGTGGGGTTCAAAACTAAGCTTGCTTATTTTCTAGGTTCAACAGCTTTATTTCAAAAGCATCAGCAATTTCTTTAATTGCCTCCCTCCTCCCAAACTGCATCCATTCATCCCGTCCAGATCTTCTAGAGAATAAATGGCGTAGCATCAAGATCTTGTTCATCGGTAAAGATGTTACCGTTTAAAAAAAAAAGTTGGCCTGTGTGCAATGAACATATATATATCCATCCAGTCCTAATGGATTGAGATGGATCTTTACAGAAAAAAAAGTAGATTCCAAGGACCCCTCAATTAAGGATTGGGAATCGTATCATCCACTCTATGTTCCGATGCTATGGCGACACGAAGGCGCCTGTCCGATCGGAAATTCATGATCTGGGATACACACTAGGAGCACGGTAAGAAATGTTATATATTCTTTGCAAAAGAGGTCATATGTAGCGTGAGGTGATCCACCACCACGTATCCTTAATTCCATGGTCTCATCATCTAGTTCAGGATCTTCCAAATTCTTGCATTGTTAGTTAATTAGATAGATGACTGATGAGGAATATCTGACCAAATTAATAATTAAGGCTCAGCAGCTAGCATGCATATCTCTTTTATTTGCACTGTGCAATTATACGAGCAGCATCCCATGCATACTATTTCAGGTAGAACTTATTCCTCGATCATCAGATCAGATGCCTATAAATAGGCAATAGTCGTGTACTCCCCATACCACACCCACACCAAGCAAGCTAAGCCCCATTTCATCAGATCAGCTAGCAGCTAGCAAGCTCTGTAGCGTGTCTTGGCCTTCCTGCAACGAGTGACCTAGATAGCTACCAGCAGGCCGCGCGCCACCGCCGGCGATGAGCTCTTCGAGGGATCCGCTCGTGGTCGGAAGCGTGGTCGGCGACATCGTGGACTACTTCCCGGCGACGGCGCTGCTGCGGGTGCTCTACGGCGGGCGCGAGATGACCTGCGGGTCGGAGCTGAGGCCGTCGCAGGTGGCGAGCGAGCCGGCGGTGCACATCACCGGCGGAGGCCGCGGCGGCAGGGCACTCTACACGCTCGTGATGGTGGACCCTGACTCGCCTAGCCCAAGCAACCCTTCCAACCGGGAGTACCTCCAATGGTACGTGTGCTCAGTCAGTGCGAAGCTAGCTAGCTCTATATACATGTATAGCTCGATACATTTTTTTTAATTTTCTCAGCTAGCCATGGTGATGCATGCATGATCTGTTTTGTGTCTTCTTAATTACATCTTTCTATATATAGGTTGGTGACTGACATACCAGAAGGAGCTGGTGCCAATCATGGTACGTGATCCAAGTGTATTGTTTTGAATTTTATGCACGAGAACAATATATATAATGCAAGTTCACTCAAAATAAAATTGAATTCATATGTGTTATGTTGTTGTGCATCACAATTCACAATGACATCACCGGCGCCGGCGGCCAGGGAACGAGGTGGTGGCGTACGAGAGCCCGCGGCCAACGGCGGGGATCCACCGGTTCGTATTCATCGTGTTCCGGCAGGCGGTGCGGCAGGCGATCGACGCGCCGGGGTGGCGCGCCAACTTCAACACCAGGGACTTCGCCGCCTGCTACAGCCTCGGCGCCCCCGTCGCCGCCGCCTACTTCAACTGCCAGAGGGAGGGCGGCTGCGGTGGCCGGCGGTACCGGTGATGCATGCATGCTCCAACAACAACTGATGATCCATCGATGATGGTCGATCAAAGGAAGCACTTAATTACCATGATGATTAATTCTTCGTTGTTGATTCGATCGACAACGGTGGTACTCATTTTACTATTAAGCTAGTAGTGAAAGGCAAAAAAATTAGAGGACACGTACGTACAATAATAATGCATGGAGTGTATATGTAGGCTCCTATATATGCCCCACATGTCTCAAATATGTATAATCCATCTACCATGGATGTGCATGATTAATGAAGCTGGTAATCTATCCATTTGAGAACATTTTTCTGTTGTCTTTCAAAATATTTGTGCACCAAGGAACCAAGCAGGAATGTGTTTCGTGTGCACACTCTTGCACTCTCTGACCAAAGTTGTTCAACACTCTCCAGCGACAAGGTTAAGGATTTCCAGGAGCGAGTATCTCTTTGCTAGCGCTAACAAGAAAATTAGGAACATCTGTCTATTATGTATATCATCTCAGCTAAGAGAGAGTATATATGGTTTTTATATTAACTGTAATCCACACACTAGTAATAACATCTATCTCAGATAAATTATAGCTCAAGAGCCAAGAGTAATATGTGGAAAATAAATTATGACTCCTGTAAAAACATTTAGGCTTTTATCATATACTAGCATAGACGCACGTGCGACACACACATAATTAAAAAAAATATAATTAGCTTTTAATTCAAAAATATATTAAATTTATATATTAAATAAATTAATATTCAAATTAAATTCTGAAAATACATTTGGCACAACCTGCGGAATATAGCTGGCGGCGTGGGCGATCACGGCCATGGCCATGGGCACCTGGGTGAGCCGGGAGCTGCGGGGATGAGATATGAGCGTGGCAAGGGGACGAGTAGCGGCTGGCCGTGAACGTGCTTGCTCGAGGGAGATGTTTTTTTTTTGGAAGAGTGTAAACCGGGATAGACTGCTATCGTGGGTCTCATGCATGCATGGAAGGAGAAGGATGATGGAAGGAAACTTGCAGGCATCGGTTGATAAGTAAATTTGCATGTCTTTACGGAGAGAAGGAAGAAAGGTGGACGTCGGAGAGCGACAGAACAGCGGCGTCCTGGCGGCATGTTCCTATAATTGTGATGAAGCCATTAGAGCATCTCCAAGAGTTCCCAATCTTTCTTCCCCATTCTTTTTTTTTTTGAAAAAAAATACTCTCCAATAGCTCCCCATCCTAGTTCCTCATATTCTAACAATTGGCCAATCAGCATCTCTTGTTCGTAAAAATACGCACCCCTCCGACCTCCCAATCGGCCCTTCCCCGTCGCCCCGTCTTCTTCCCACGCTGCCAGGGCACCCACCGCCGGCCAGATGCCCCTTAATGCGGAGGGAGCTGCTGTGGTTGCCGCACACAGCTGCCGCACTGGCCTGCTGTGCCCTGCTGCAGCGTGCCCTTATTTTTTTCACCACAGCACCCACCGCAGGCCATGGACGGCCTCATGCGGCTGTTGCTTTTTTTTAATACATGATGCATCACCGGTGCAAGTTAGAGGTAAAACAGAGTCCCCTCGTCGTCATCTTTCTTTTCTCCCAAATTCTAAGACCTCCCGTGCCCTAAATCATCGGCAATCTGACGTGCAAGGAGCTCATGTTCGCCAGCCATGTCCGCTAGCCGTAGAAGTTTCTCGTGAAATTATCCTTGTGGGGCCACAACTTCTCATTTTTTGGAGTAAAAATAAGAAACTATTGGAGATGGACTCTTTTTTATCTCTCCATATCTATTTGGGTAGTTGGCAAACAACAAGTTTTGGGGAGAAAATATTAGAAACTCTTGGAGATGCTCTTAGTCCGGGTAAGATAAGATTGGGTACGTCGGGTGGCGGTATGCGGGGGTTGGGTGAGGAAAAAAATTACTTTTTGGCAAAAACGCTCTCTGTCATGCGATTTCTATGGTCTCCACCTCCTCCCACCTCCCTCCCTCACTCCCTCGACCCTGACATGTGGGTCCAGCGTGAGGGGTAGGGTGAATCCAATCTAAGTGAGAAACGTTTTCAATTGTTTTCGATCTTTATAGTAGAGATATATGAACTGAAGTCCAGTTAGCCAAAAAATTGCTAGACAACTAGTAACAGCTCAGAAAGATGGATGAGCTCTTACAAAGGAAAAAATTGAACGTTAATCATATCAACTGAAATATGAAATTCCATTCGATAACTGACAGGCTTTGACGACAGGCCCACCGCGATCTATCTATCCATTCGATAACTGACGATGCATTTGGTCGTTCTTATTTTATATGGTCGCCAACACATGCAGCGCCGCAAAAGCGCGCAGGCAACGATCGAGCACGCAGTACAGGTTGTTCAATAATTTGTCGTTGCTGGGCTTCAGATAAAGCTGTTGCATTGTCTGAATGAAGGGAGCTGCCGAGCTCGTTGCATACATAGCAGGACGCATCGACGTCCGAACCACAAGGTAACGATGTAACTACTTTTTTTTCTTAAAAAAACTAACAATGTACTCAATTGTTAAGCTATGCACAGAACGAAGCACCCACTAAAACTATCAAGAAAATCACAAAAGACTTTGGTATTGAAGAATAAGGTAACACTTAAAATATGGGAAAAGTCCGATTTACACACTCGAATTGAATTATCATAAAAGTTCAATTTTCAACCTTCAACTACGAAACCGGGTAACAGAGGTCATCCAACTATTAAAACTGGACAAATTTGACCTTTAGGTGGTTTTCCATTTTTGTAAGAATTAGAAGTATTCAATTTTAAACTAAAAAATTCATAAGTAATTTATTTTAAATAAAAGAAATAAAAAAATAGATATCAAAAGTTTTCTAAAAATGTAACCAATCTATTGACACTTTACTTGTCAGTTATTCAGATTTTCAAAAAGAGCATAATAGATAGGTTACATTTTCAGGAAAATTTTGGTACTAGTTTCATATTTTTCTAATTTAAAATGAATTATTAGTTTTTATTTTTAGATCTAATTAGACCTTTTTAAATTTTTTTAAATACAAAATCACTTTCGAAACCACCCTAAGGGTCAAATTCACCCGGTTTTGGCAATTGGATGGCCTTTGTTTTCTGATTTTGTAGTTGAAGGTTGAAAATTAAACTTTTGCGATAGTTCGGTGGTGTAAATCAGATTTTTTTTTTCTAATTGTCGTATGATGATGTACCATCATGTAGTCCATTATTATCAGACAATTTCTTAAAATTCAGTTTTAGGCTGGCTGGATCAAAGTCATCCTGGTGAAATAAATTGGTGGGACGGAGATGGACAAGGTGGAACCTATCTCGTCCGAAAATTTTAAAGCTAGCACTCACTTTTTATCCTCAGCTCCCACCACCACCGCTACTACTCTTGTTGCCGTGTGTGATGATGTGGTCTATGGCTACTTAGGTAACCGGACAAACAAGTGGTGGGGATGCATGCAGCAGCAGCTAACGTAACAAGGACAACAAAAGATGATGACAGTAGTCATTACTTTCTTATGCTGGCCAAATATATATGGACGCAACTAAGTTCGTTCAGGATATAAGTAAGTTTCCTATCTACTGTGTTATACTTCTCCTCATATGTCATAAAGTAAAAAAAAATAATTAGGGCACTTTTTTTGAATAAAGATTAGGGCACTTTTAACACCATGGGTTATTTCCAATGGCTTATAGCTAGCTAGCTATCCTTGACTATCATTAAAAATATGCATGTGTGCCACGCATTAATTAAGGAGAGAGTTGAGACTACACATAAAGAGGTGCACTATTGTACATACGTGGTCCTTTGGATCAGAAGTCAAAAACAAAAATATTGAGATTATATTCCATGCACATCGCCTGTTTCAATCCAACATTATTGTCCGAATCCTTGCAGTTTAGCAACGGCCGAACAGTGCCACAGGCCTGCCAAAAAGAAGTTTAATTTATTCCTACTCATCACCCGCACCTGCGAGGTCAGGTAGTCAGGTCGGTCAAGACGAAGATGGACGTGCCGACCTCTTGCATGTTGGTACGGCCGTTGCCGACAAAGCCCCTCTTTCCAGAGCGGATATCGAAGCCCCCAATCGCCGACGACGATCTCTATCCAGCTGCTGCTTGCTTGGTCGACGGCGCTGCACGTTCGATCTCGCAGGGCCGGCCGGCTGGGCGCGCGCCGCCGCAATTTCGCGGCGGGGCCCCGGCGACGACGACGCATGGAGCGCGAGAATGAGCAGCCTATAGCGAATGATTGCCCCTCCGATCCTCCACAAAGATGATTATTCGATCCGGATAGCTTGCTAGTGCGGCCGAAAGCGCGGCGGCCGGGGATCTGCCGGTAAAGCTAGCTGCAGTGCCCGGCGCGCCGTGCGATGTGCAGGGCCGCCGCCGCAACTTGCGCGCCGCCGTCCGTCGTCGGAGCTGTCATCATATCGCCACTGATATGATCTGTGTGGCGTACAGTATCTCGGCGATCGATCAAGCCAGGTCCACGCAGCCAGCAGATCATACAACTACTTTATATATCCAGTGATTGGTACGTACGTGGCATATACTATCATCTCTCTCTGTGTGTGTGTGCGCAGGGCTGCACAAATCTCGAGAAGACGTGTGACCTAGAATGCACGGCCGACCTCGATCTATAATTGGCCGAGGATTCCAGCTGCAATTTATGTTGCCTAGCAGGACAGGAAAGGCGTATCAAGTACTGTACCAAAAGCGCTGGACCGATCCATCCTTGACTGGGATGCGACCTAGCTAGGCACTTTCCTTTCAGCTACACAGAGTAATGGGACGATCTAGTCGTTAAATTCACCAGGATAAAACCTGCATGCATGGCGCCTATCCGTTTTTCAAGTTCTATTCGACGCATCAACTACTCGTATTTACGGTTAATAATTATTCTTTTCATGATAATAAATGACATGTCTGTGACTATATTATAGTATTTTATAAAAATTAGTAGTAAACACATGATCGCAGCTGTAGTTTCCATTAACAATTTCAAATAGATTTAGAACTACTTTAAAATTCGAAGATACTTTAAAGTAGGCTACTTGCTTTGACTACGTGCCCAATCAAAATTGTACATAATTTTCTATGGTATATAGATGCTTATATATATAGTGGCATTTATTCTATCGAATCTCTCTAGTTTATGTCATCTCACTCTCATAAGCTTCAAGACAAAATGAGGTCAACATCACATAACAAAGAGCATAACGACACTAGCACAATTGGTGAAATAATGGCATCATAACATATGGTTGAATCCCATGGGAGCGACGTGGCGATTATTGGAGGCCTAGTATTGAGCAGCAAGGTGAATTTGTGCAGCTTTTTAAAATAATAAGTATTAATGTTAAGGTCAGAAGGACAATAATGTCGATACCACCTTAATTTCTTTTCTTTTTTTGAAACTGATACCACCTTAATTTCTGGGTGGTGAATTAATTGACTCGAACAAAAAAATATTTGCATTGTGTGGAACAAAATGTTTGTACAAACCCATGGAACAAAGATTCTTTTTCGACAGAAGAAAATTTCGTTCGAGTCCAACATAACTTTGTGTACAATGAACAAAATATTGGAATGCCAGAAAAAGAAAATGTATTATAGGGTCATCAATTCAAAGTAAGGGGACAAAAAGAAGGATAATGACTAAATATGAAGGTTTAATAAGGAAAAAACAAAGTAAATTAGTATTGGCGTGTTTGCGCTAGCTTCCATTACATTAATTTATGATTAGCTTGAGGGTATATATATCATTCAAACAGTGAAAAAACAAGAATCATTTTCAATGATTTGCTGGCACTACTAAAAAACAATTTCTATGAATATCCCAATTTTTTAAGGGGCGGCTCAAAATGTAACCCGTTGCTATAAAGGGAGCGAGGCTACTGTAGCAGTTGACCTACCTCCTAAAAATGTGCTGGAAATGGCCACCATTTTTAGGGCCGGATGATGGTGTCACCCGCCCCAACAAATGGTGTCACATAAAAAAAATCATAATTCTTTTCATATGATCTCAGATGAAGACAAACTTTATACCAAAATTGTAGATCATCTAAAATTTTATAGTTGATAACAATTCATTTGAGGTCATTTAATAGTCCAAAAAAATATTATAAATTCTATATCTAGTTTCAAAATCTACAAATTTTGATTTGTTTCCAAACAACCTTCGATGTAGAGTAGTTTTATATCAAAGTGTAGTAGTAAGATCTAAAATTTATAGTTTATATATTATTCATTTAACATCATTTATTATCACAAGATCGTTTACTAATTGTGCCCTAGATATGGCTATGACTATATAGTAACTCATACAACTCAAGTTATATTATCAAGCTTCCACAATCTTAACCTTTATATACACTGAAATATATTTGACATATTTTTTCCTGTATCTATAGTTCACAATAACCATAGTGTAGAAGTTTCACTTTTTTTATTTGTTCTTCTATACTTAAAATTTAATGAATTTGGAATAAATAAAAAAATATTTTTTGGGCGGGTGTGATGGCATCACTTTCCCCTACAAATTGATTTCAGTATTAATATAAAAGAGTAGCATATCTCATAGTCACAAGTGACTGGGTAGTATGGTGGAGGGGAAGGTCGTGCGATGCTTGATGTAAGCGGTCTGAACTTCGGTTTATGCAAGAGTGTGCATATTTCGTCAAAAAATTGTACCTTCATAGTAGAGGGGCTTGTGGTGGTGGCCGGTTAGTTGGGATATTTTTTATTTTGCTATTTTCTTTTTTTCTTCTATTTTTCATTTTTTGGAAATTGATTTGTAGCAACGGATCACGCCATGACTCTGCTAGAAATTCAATTCTAGCAACGGGCACGTCATCCGTTCCTACAAATCAACTTTTAACTACGAGAAGTATGGGCGGGTACCGCATCTGCTCCTAAAATATGTTTTTATCCGCCTCTAAAAATTATTTTTATAGTAGTGTGGCACACAGGGCATTTTTGAATGAGCTAAAGTTGACTGCTATATTTTAGTATCTATTAACACTTATAATTTTGCTAAAGTTTGAGTCTTGACTAATATTTAGCCCACCCCATTAGCGTCGTTTGGATGAATAGCTAGTGCTAAAGTTTAGCACTTTTGGTAGTAGCACTTGGATCCAAACACCTCCTTAATCAGATCAAAACGATTCAAGTTACTACCACGATTGAAGTCGAACCTTAGAATTTTTCTACTAAAGTCTAAACGAAAGAAACACGAAGAGGGTATGCTACAGGAAAGAAATGGTGATCGCGTGGAAACACGCGACAAGACACATGTACAGGGTAAACGGTAACTGCTTCCTCGTCCCCTTCATCGAAAGTTCAAAACTACCGCTACCCTCTCACGTCGCCATTGTTCCTCACCGACCTCACGTACGCGCGCCAACAGCGCGCGGCCTCGACCGGCCCCACGGCGGCAACGAGCGTAATGGCGGACGGGCATGGCGAAGCCACCGACTGGGAAGAAGGGCCCTACGACCCGCTCCTTGTGCAGGACGACTTGGACGACGTCATGCACCTGCTCGACATGCCCGCCGTCGTCCTCGACCCGGCGCCACTGGCGGTGGCACAGCAGGACAATCTCCAGGAGTGGCCGCCGGCTAATTATTTGAACAACGACTCCGTCGACAGCCGGGCCCCTACACACGATGCCGCTGTCGCCGGCGATCGTCCTAGCACTAGCAGCACGCAGTACGCCGGCGCTGGCACGTCGGCGACGGCCGGCGCGCACGACGAGAACGCCTTATTAGATTGCTCCGGCTGCCATGTGCTGCGAGAAGTTCTGCACTCTAATGGTAGACGCACGTACTGACAATCTGACTCACACACATGAATGCCGATCGAACACAGATGCTTAATTATACATTCACGTGACGAATTGAATTTCTAGGGCTCGAGGCGACGAAGCTTTGTGTCCATGGGAACTCCGGCGTGTTCTACCATGCGACCCTGGAGGTGTATCGGATCAACTCCGAGGGCATGGCAACAGCGCTGACGCATCAGTCCTACATCGAGTAAGTTTTGGAGACTCAAATAAACTCCAACTTGATTAATTAATGCGTCATCTACTAGCAGCAAGTAATTTATTTGGTTGAAGCGAATGCATCACAGTTTCAGGGGTCTGGACTACATGTGGGTGAAACACTACCTGACGGGCTACGCGCAGCAGCGCGCCGGCGGAGGCTACACCGTCGTGCACGACTCGATCTCGGCGTTCCACGACGCCCTCTCCGTAAGCATGAACTACGACGGCGACGGCGGCAACGCTGACGGCGACGACCACCGCCGTGAGGGGATGGAAGTGGCAGCGGCAGTCGGAAATGGTGGTTGTGGTGGTGATCAGGACGACGGTGCTGTTGATGCTGAACAGCCTCTCATCGAGCCGGGCGACGTTCCAGCAACAGCAGGTTGGATTGTGCGTCATTCCATCTTTCTGATCTTCTTCTTGCCCTTTACAGCAGGTTGTATTCAGTTTATCAGTTACAATGAAGTCTACTGTTTTATTGCAATTATATAGGGCCCTCTGAACCAAGTGCTAGTAATGATCATCAGGAGCGACGAGAGGTTCGCAAGGTTGGCAGGAGTGCAATCGCGATCCAGGTATCATATATATGATCAATTATATATGATAACACGCTATCACTCTACTATCTATCTGTATCACGACGATCTACCAGCTGTTTTCTCTCACACGACTTTTTTTTTTTTTGTGGCACAGCATTAGCTACGGTTAGTTTATATTGGAATTGCAACTAGTAGTTTAACATTAATTGCAATCGGAAATTTTAGGCTCTGTGCATGTATAACATCTGATTTCTTTTAAGTGCGAAACAGGTAATAATCTGAACCATAGATTTCAATGTTGGATAATATATTATTAATTTCACCCAAAAAATGTTGGATATATTAGCTGATTTTTTTTAAAAAAAACACCGGAGAGTGTTTAGGCATGCACTTCCTCAAGAGAATGAATGAAAGCACAGGAGACAAAAGGCCTGACCTAATGTACTCGCATACACAGGCTAAGAAATAGAGAGAATTATTTCCTTGGCCCTAAAAAAAGTTCTTAGTTTTTTAGCTATTTTTCTCTTGAACTTGGCTATTTGACCCCTAAAACGAGTTAGTAATTTATTAATAATAATATCTGCGTCTGACTCTGACCAGTTCATTGATCTGGTTTATTTGGCAGAGGCAGAGGGCGAGCAAACTGCAGCTGAGCGACCTGGCGCGCTACTTCCACCTCCCCATGACCCAGGCCGCCAGGCTGCTCGGCGTCTGCGCCACCGTCCTCAAGACCACAAGCCGCAGGTTCCACGTACCTCGCTGGCCTCACCGAAAAGTACTCATCACCATCCAGTTCATGACCTAGCTTCATCCTAATCGATTGATCTCCGAGCTTTACTCATATTTTCTGATGATTCGCCTCTACATATGAATAGCTAATAATCGATCAGTGTAGTGACGATGGAGATCGATTTGTTTATGGTGCAGATCAAAAGCATCGACAACCATATTGCCAAGCTGAGGAGGAGCGGCGACAATGGCGGCGCAGCGACGAAGGGTGAGATGGAGAGGCTAATCGAGTCCAGGAGAAAGATTTACGCTGACCTGCTTGGTCAGTAAAGGATAGATACATTTTCTAGTTTTTTTACATTATTAAAGATTTACACTGACCTGCTTGGTCAGTAATGGCTAGATAAATTTTTTTACATTAAAGATTTAAAATGGCTAGACACATTTCCTTTAGCAGCCTCATGATTCAAACTTTAACTCGAAAGGATTGTGCACCACGACAAATCCTCTAGCAATGTAGGCAATCTATCATGTCAAAATGATCAATTCTAAGGTTATATGAAAGTCTTGTGGGAAATTTAAACCATTGTGAGGAACGAGAGTACTCTATCCTGCCTGTGATGAGTAAATTGTCAACCGTGCGGTGTGATCGTGCGCTTGGTCTTTGGATTGCAGGTACACGGGTGTCGAGTGTCGACGGGAGCTGCCGTGGAGGTGCTGTGGCCGATGGACCGTGCGGTGGACGGCGGTGAAGGGCAGCCGGGACCGGAGATCGGACCGGGCGGCAGCTGTGGCGTCCACTCCTGGATCGAGGGCGCAAGCGGCGACGGAAGGCGAGTTTCTTAGTTTGCGCCATAAAACCAAGGAGGCGGACGGCGGTTGAAGATGCCAAGTCGTGGAGGCACGGGCGTCGGTCTCGGGACTGACGGAGGCGACGGGCGTCAACGGCGTCTAGGGCCTCGCTGCCGGCGAGGAGGTGACGGGCGTCGGGCGGCGTCTAGGGCCGTCAGGAGGCCGAGGCGGGAACGGCGTCTAGGGCCACGGCGTGGAGGCGGGAATCTTCCAGCGCGTGAGGTTTTGGTGGGTTTCTCAAAACCGGCTACCTACCCGGGTTTCGCGGACCCTCCAAAACCGCGGACCGGATCTTCGTCGACGTGGCGGCATCGCAGCAAAGACTTCGAGTCGAAAAAAGAAGCTCCGCCGTCGATCGAGGCTGTACAACGGGGTGCTGCTGACCCGACCGGTCTGACCGGTCTGGCCGCAGCAGCCGGGTATAAATACCCCCCACCAGCCCGTGGCTGGGAGAGTCTCTTGAGTCTTTTGTTTTCTCTTCGTTTTTCCTTCTCCCTGCCCCTGCTCTAGGTTAGGGCCAAGGACTCCAACGCAAAGAGAGATTAGATTATAGCTATTCTCTTCAATCTAGTGGGTGGATGATGGGCGGATGGCTCTAGCCTTTGTATAGGTGAATTCCTCCGTGAATTATGAATGAAATTGTGTTGAGATTCACTTGTGTGTGCTGAGCATCTCGTCCTCCCCTTCTCTCTTGCGTTTTGGGTTCAATTCTCCTCTTTTGGTGTGTTCCTTGTTTGGAGGAGAACAACCCTTGATTTCGTGGTTTGATGAACTCTTTGGAACGATTCCTATGCATATAGCCTAGTGCCAAACCCCCTGGAATCATGAGTTCTCATGAATTGGCGATTTTGTGTTCTTGAGAAAACCCCAAATCCTCTTTGATCTTTCCTCGATTTCTCTCGATCCGTGAATCTTTTGGGTGAGATCTTTTGGGGATATGTTCACGGGGTAGTTACGAAGCTTTCCTCCAAGTTTGGTTGGATTTGGACTTCATTTACCCAAGATTTGACATTTGGAGCTTTGTTGGCGGGCTGTCTGGGAGCGACCGGTCTGACCGGTCTGAGTAACCGGTCTGACTGGTCTGTGCAACCGTTCTGACCGGTCTCTGCAGTCCAATTCTGTGTTTCGACTCGCTTTGCTTCCGCGCTGCGACCTGGGTCTTCTGCTTCGAGATAGCTTGTTCATAGCTATTCTCGCTGACCTAGGTTCGAGGGCTTGCGGTGATTTTGGGACATAGGCCGACGTTTCAGATTTCGGAAGAAATTTTGATCGGCTCCCATTCACCCCCCCTCTGGTCGCCAGTTTCGGTCCCTCAATTGGTATCAGAGTTCGGTTGAGGTTTTCAGTACCTTAACCGGTTCGAAAACCACTCGGCGACCATGGCGAGTCTTGGTAAGATCCCGGTGTTTTCCGGCGACGACTATGCCTACTGGAAGGTTCGCATGAGAGCTTTCCTGCAGAGCATGGGAGCCGATGTCTGGGAAATTACCACGAACCAGCTTTACGAGGTGCTTGCTGTTCGTACCACACCTCTCCAGGTGACCCAGCACGAGGCTAACGCCAAGGCCGTCAATGCCTTGTTCGCTGGCGTTTCTCGTGCAGAGTTCTCACGCGTCCAGGGTTTTCAGGAAGCCCACAAGATTTGGACGTGCCTTGAGAACTACCACGAGGGTACACCTCAGGTGAAGGCCAGACTGTTCGAGACTCACCGGCGTGAATACGAGAACTTCACACAGGAGCCGGATGAGAGCATTGACTTGATGTTCAGTCGCTTTCAGTCGATTGTGAACAAAGTCAATGCGAACAGATCTGCTGGTGCCCTTGAGTACACAGAGCACGAGAAGGCTCTCAAGTTGCTCTACGCACTTGACCGCTCTGTGTGGGATCTCAAGGTGAACACGATCATTGAGTCTGTAGGCTATGAGACTCTGACCGTGAATGAGCTTTTCAGCAAGCTCAAGGCCACGGAGGTGGATAACCAGACACGAGCTAAGCTCAATGGTGCCCCTCCTTCCAAGAGCGTCACTCTTGTGACTGGCCCAGGTGGATCGAGCTCTAATGCTAACTCTGCTCTTGGCTTTTCTCTTTCCTTTTTGCCTTCTGTTTCAGATGAGCAGCTGGAGACGCTGGGCGACGACGACTTGTGCCTCCTCATCAGCAAGTTCCAGCGCGTCTACCACAACAGGCAGAGGAAGAAGAACCCCGAGTGCTACAATTGCGGCGATCTGAACCACTTCATCGCCGATTGCCCCAAGAAGTCCGGCGGTGGCCAGAACAACTCCTTCGACTACTATCGCCACTGCGACCGCGACGAGGGAGGCTCCAACAAGGAGCGTCGGCGCCACAAGCACCACAGTCGTGACCGGGGAGGACGCTTCGACAAGGAGTCGCTCAAGAAGTGCTTTCAGTACAAGGCCAAGAAGCGGGAGAAGGCCTTCCCGGTGCAGCTCAGCGACCTCGACAAGAGCTCCGACACCGACCGCTCTTCTTCACCGACCTCCGACGATGACGACAAGAAGAAGAAGAAGAAGCGGGACAAGGAAGCCACCGGCTTCATCGGCCTTTGCTTGGCGGCCGGTCGGCGCAAGAGCTTCTGCACCATGGCGGGCGAAGCTGATGGTGCTCGTGCGTCTTCAGGTGAACATGCTACACTGACGCACTCCGGCTCTTCTCCTGGATCCGAGAGCGATTCAGAGGTAAACTCCACGATCGACCTGCTTGATACAGAGGTTAGGGAGTTGTACGCCGCTCTCGAGAACCAGAAGAGGCTGCTTAAGGAAGCAGCTAGAAAGCGTAGAAAGCTTAGGGCTACGCTGGCTTGTGCTAGGGAGAAATCTAGTGAGGATGAGTGCGCTGGCTGCATATCTCACATGAATGATCTTGCTGCTCTCCGTGCCAAGCATGATGAGAACGTCGCGAACTTAGATGTTGCTAAGACTTCGCTTTCTGACGTGTCCCACAAGCTTGCTAAGGCCAAGCATGATCTAGAACTGGTTAAGGACGCTCCTATTATTAGCAATGTGCTTGAATGCGATGAGTGTCCTATTTTTAAGTCCGATCTAGCTTCGTTGCAGTCCATGTTTGCTACTGTTGTGTGCGAGCTAGAGGAGATGAAGTCTAGGCCAGTTTTGTTTGGTGCTTGTAAGCTTTGTCCCACGCTTAGGTTGGAGCTAGATGAGAAGAACGCTTTGATCAAGTCTTTTGGAAAGACTAAGGTCGTAGAGTCTAGCCCACCTATTGACTGCTCTGTTTGCCCTGGTTTGATTGCTGATCTGGATAGTCTTGCGGTAGAGAAAGCCAACTTGGAGAATTAGAATACCTATCTTAGGGCGATTCTGAGTTGGGTTTCTAGCAGTGAGCCGCAGTTGGGCATGATGATTAAGCAGTTCAAGCGTGATGATGGGTTTGGGGCCGGTTACACATACACGAAGTCAAATTTTGACAGGTTGTATGGTTAGATTGGCAAGGCTGCTGGAAACACTGCTAGCACGAGAACGCAGCCTTCGCTTGTTGACCCCGTGGATGGTGTGCTGAAAGAACCACAAAAAGCACCTCCACAGAAGCAGGTTTGGGTTCCAAAGCCCAATACGCTGAGGAATTCCCTCGACACGCTCCCTGCTGCCGCAGCCCAGGTTGCCCAGAAGAAGGGGGCTGCTCCTCCCCGTCCGCAGGCTAGGCCTCCACCTCCCAAGCGTGAGGTGAGGTACCACTGCGAGTTCTGTGACAGGGAAAGTCACCTGGAGGAATTTTGCTTCAGGAGAAAGCGGGCTGTGAGGCGAGAGCAGGAGAGACGGAACGCGGACATGTACTCTGCTCGGGTGCATGGTCCTTCTCGGCGTGGTGGTAGGCAAGATGCTAGGGCGCGCCGTGTAGGTGGAGGTCAGGGAGACGGTGGTGGTTACCGTGCTCCAGCGGGTGGTCGCTTTGCCGGCCGTGCTCCTGGTCGTTTTCAGTACGGCTATGGACCACGGGACCGAGGCTTTGGAGGAGGTTTTGTGGCTCCCCGCTTTCATCGCGGTGGTGTTCGTCAGTCTCGCGGTAGACGGAACAGGGGATACGCTTTGCCTGACTTTGGTTACCCTTCTGTAGAGCAAATGGCTCGTCACTGGTTTGCTTCTCACTTTGCTAACCCCAGTGTCGAGACGTTTGTTCCCCCTATGTCTCGTTGGTGATGCAGGTTGCAGGCTTGGAGAACAAGTGCTCCATGGATCTTGGTCTTATGCAGGTTTGATCAAGACTTGATGGTTCTCCAAGGCTAATGGATAGCCCGTGGTGGTTTGTGTATCATATGTACATTTGAGTTTGCCCCTTGAGTTTTTTGTACACTTTCTGCTTGTGACTTGTTGTAGATTCTTTTTCTCATACTTGCTTTGCTTGCTAGGTCTGTACTTGTGCTATGGTGGACTAGCCACTCTGTATGCTAGTTTTGTGGTTTTCATATTGTCATGACTCTTGCTAGCTCAGGGTGTGTGCTTTGTTCAGTTTCCTTCTGCTTGTGTAGCTTTTGCTTCTTAGTTCTAGTTGCTAGCTCAAGTATCTCCTTCATATCGTCTAGCTACATTGGTTCATGCTATTGAGTGCCTTTAGACTTTTCTAGGAATATCTTCCGTCTTGATATGTTCTAGAGTGTCTTTTGGTATACTTTTGCATGTAGCTTGACTAACACCTAACCATTTGCTTGAGTTTTGCTCTGGATCTTTGGTGTTTGCTATCTTCTTGTGTCCTAGCTTCTCTTGTGCTAGGTATCACTTGTTGAGGGGGAGATCTACCTCGGGTGCTGATGATGGTCTGGAGTTACTGCGCCGGCTGTAGGCTCCATCCCCTTCCTACTTCGACTACATGGATTTGGTCGAACAGGAGGTGGACTCGCTGAGGACGCAAGGGAGGTGACCTCGAGTTTGCTATGCTCTAGGTCCAGCGGGATCTTCATCGAGGTATGTGAGCGTTCGGCTTGTACGTTTTCCTCTCAGGATGGACTGGTGGTTTTCTGATTGTTGCCTTTTCCATGGTACTCAGTTGGATCCATTTGGTCTAGTCCTGTGTGTCTTTGAGCCGTTGTATTTGCTGAATTCTTCAGTTGCTTAGCTTTTGGCTTTTCTTTGTCTTTCTCTTAAGTTTTAGCTTGGTTAGCTGCATTGTGCATATGCATTGTACATGTTTGCATTTTGCATTGTCTCACTTGCACTAGCATTCTTGTATACATTGCTATGATCTTCTAGTGCCTGCTAGTGTGAGTTGATAAACTTGATCATGTATAGGTTGCTCCACTGTGTATATGACATCATCTGAGTTAAGCTATTTTGTTTTGAAAATATGAAAACACGATCACCCTGTCTTGGCTACTAGCATGTTAGGGCGTGTTGATATGATTTGCTATCTTATTCATGCTAGTGTAGCTTTTCTTTCAGCAATTCATATTTGAAATGATCTAAATCTGATAAAATTGCTTGAACTGTTCTTGAAATGGATTGAAATGATCCAGGTGGGATTGCTTGTCGCACTGATCGAGCTTTCGGGACGGCTCACTTTGCACTTGTGAGAACCCGGGCAAGGCTGTGCATGACTGAAACGAGTGCTTTAAGCTTCTAATTGTCTTTTGGCACAGGCTTGGCCTCGTTGCTAAGTGAAGCATGACAAGCTTTCAACCCCTGGCATTAAGAATTGCTTGATATAAAATTGATGGAAAAATGAATGTTAACAACATCTTTGGCTGGTTTGGCTCACCTGTATGAGTATGAGTAGCACTGCTTTCCATTCCCTACTTGTTAGTGCTAGATCATGAGTGATACTTTTATTTCTCCAAAACTGAACTTGCCTAGCTCTAGACTGATTTGATATACCCTGTTGAGCTAGATGCAGGTCTCGTTTATGGATGCACACGTGCTTGTGACTAGATGTCACTCATATCTTTGTATCCCTGAATGCTTTCACTTACACCTACTGCATTGCATTCATTGCATAGCATCTGTTCAGGGGGAGTCTCAGCTTCAGGGGGAGCTTTAGGTATTTTTTAGGCTTGATGTGTGCATGTGCCAACAAGGGGGAGAATTTTGGGAGAAGTGATCGAACAAGGGGGAGACTTGTTTGGGAGAAGTGATCGAACAAGGGGGAGACTTGTTTGATGTTTGAAAAACATGTTGTGCACAGGGCTTTGAAAGTGCATCATTTTGGGAGAGTTGCACTTGTGAGAGGGAAAAGCTTTGCTTGGGGAGTTTCTGCTTTGGTTTTGGCTCCTGGTTTTCCTCATTTTCCCTCTACTTCTTGCATGACTGTGTCGAGCGTTACCTCTGTCTTTGAGGAGTAATGTTTTGGCTTTTGATCGATTGCGTCGAGCCTTTGCCCTTGTCTTAGGGAATCGATCTGTGCTTGAGAAAGTGACTATTCCTGACTTTCAGAGCTTTTCTGTCACTTGCTTGAGTTCTTTGCTTTCTTGTTTCGCTTTTTATCACTTCTCTGTTTTCATGTGGTGTGTTGACAATGCACTCATCAAGGGGGAGATTGAGGAACGAGAGTACTCTATCCTGCCTGTGATGAGTGAATTGTCAACCGTGCGGTGTGATCGTGCGCTTGGTCTTTGGATTGCAGGTACACGGGCGTCGAGTGTCGACGGGGAGCTGCTGTGGAGGTGCTGTGGCCGATGGACCGTGCGGTGGACGGCGGTGAAGGGCAACTGGGACCGGAGCTCGGACCGGGCGGCAGCTGTGGCGTCCACTCCTGGATCGAGGGCGCAAACGGCGACGGAAGGCAGGTTTCTTGGTGTGCGCCACAAAACTAAGGAGGCGGACGGCGGTTGAAGACGCCAAGTCGTGGAGGCACGGGCGTCGGTCTCGGGACTGACGGAGGCGACGGGCGTCGACGGCGTCTAGGGCCTCGCTGCGGGCGAGGAGGTGACGGGCGTCGGGCGGCGTCTAGGGCCGTCAGGAGGCCGAGGCGGGAACGGCGTCTAGGGCCACGGCGTGGAGGCGGGAATCTTCCCGCGCGTGGGGTTTTGGCGGTTTTCTCAAAACCGGCCACCTACCCGGGTTTCGCGGACCCTCCAAAACCGCGGACCGGATCTTCGTCGACGTGGTGGCATCGTAGCAAAGACTTCGAGTCGAAGAAAGAAGCTCCGCCGTCGATCGAGGGTGTACAGCGGGGTGCTGCTGACCCGACCGGTCTGACCGGTCCCCTGGACCGGTCTGACCGGTCTGGCCGCAGCAGCCGGGTATAAATATCCCCCACCAGCCCGTGGCTGGGAGAGTCTCTTGAGTCTTTTGTTTTCTCTTCGTTTTTCCTTCTCCCTGCCCCTGCTCTAGGTTAGGGCCAAGGACTCCAACGCAAAGAGGGATTAGATTATAGCTATTCTCTTCAATCTAGTGGGTGGATGATGGGCGGATGGCTCTAGCCTTTGTATAGGTGAATTCCTCCGTGAATTATGAATGAAATTGTGTTGAGATTCACTTGTGTGTGCTGAGCATCTCGTCCTCCCCTTCTCTCTTGCGTTTTGGGTTCAATTCTCCTCTTTTGGTGTGTTCCTTGTTTGGAGGAGAACAACCCTTGATTTCGTGGTTTGATGAACTCTTTGGAACGATTCTTATGCATATAGCCTAGTGCCAAACCCCCTGGAATCATGAGTTCTCACGAATTGGCGATTTTGTGTTCTTGAGAAAACCCCAATCCTCTTTGATCTTTCCTCGATTTCTCTCGATCCGTGAATCTTTTGGGTGAGATCTTTTGGGGATATGTTCACGGGGTAGTTACGAAGCTTTCCTCCAAGTTTGGTTGGATTTGGACTTCATTTACTCAAGATTTGACATTTGGAGCTTTGTTGGCGGGCTGTCTGGGAGCGACCGGTCTGACCGGTCTGAGTAACCGGTCTGACCGGTCTGGAGTTTGAATTCCCAGCCCGACCGGTCTGACCGGTCTCTGCAGTCCAGTTCTGCGTTTCGACTCGCTTTGCTTCCGCGCTGCGACCTGGGTCTTCTGCTTCGAGATAGCTTGTCCATAGCTATTCTCGCTGACCTAGGTTCGAGGGCTTGCGGTGATTTTGGGACATAGGCCGACGTTTCAGATTTCGGAAGAAATTTTGATCGGCTCCCATTCACCCCCCTCTGGTCGCCAGTTTCGGTCCCTCACATTGTACAGATTTCAAATTATTTTTTGAATATCATGGTTTTGTGTTACACAACATTAGTACCAGAAGTTCAGTAAATTTTACTCACCAAACGGTATACACCAGCACTAAATATTCAGTTTTACCCTCAGTTCTCTTGTGAATCAACAATGGTCATAATGTTTCTTTGGTATTTCTCTCGCGCATCAGATGGTAACTTTAGTTTAATTCAATATCATTCCAGATCCCCATCACTTAAAAATCAAGCGTAACTAGTCTCTACACGTTATCGTTCCTGGTGAGATTGATTTCAGAGACAAAAATACTTGAATTCGAAAAGAAAAATTCGAAGGCAACATTGATTTTTTCCTTCGACTATACCACTACATATACATAGTTATCCGCTAGCTACATGATAATGTGTTTGAAACGAAAACTCAACTATTTTGTCAGCTGTTATTTACGATCTAAACGGCGACCGCAGGAGTTGAGAGCTCGGGAATGCCACCCTGACCATTGAGCACGACGACCTTACCCTCTGAGTCAACATCCACAATGGCGGAGTCACCCTCCTTGACCTCCCCAGCAAGCATCTTCTCTGCAAGGCTGTCCTCCAGCAGCCTCATGATAGCCCGCCTCAACGGCCGCGCACCGTAGCTGGGGTTGTAGCCTTCGTCCACCACCCGCTCCTTGAACTTCTCAGTGACCTGCAGGTTGATGTCCTTGGCCTTGAGTCGGTCAAAGACCTCCTGGAGCATGATGTCCGCAATCTCCTTGACTTCGAGCTTGGTGAGCTGCCTGAAGACGATCATCTCATCAAGACGGTTGAGGAACTCAGGGCGGAAGTACTGCTTCATCTCCTCAATGACGAGGCTCTTGATCCTGCCGTAGCTGCTGTCCTTCTCGTCAGAGTCGAGGTCAAAACCAATCTTGCGCCCACCCTTCTCGATGACACTGCTCCCAACATTTGAGGTCATGATCAGGAGGGTGTTCTTGAAGTCCACCGTTCTTCCCTTGCTGTCGGTCAACCTCCCATCTTCCAAAATCTGGAGCATCATGTTGAAGACATCAGGGTGTGCCTTCTCAATCTCATCAAAGAGCACAACTGTGTATGGCCGCCGTCGAACTGCCTCTGTCAGTTGGCCACCCTCAGTGTATCCAACATATCCTGGAGGTGAACCGATCAGCTTGGACACTGTGTGCCTCTCCATAAATTCACTCATATCAAGCCGGATCATAGCCTCCTCAGAGCCAAAGTAATAGGCAGCAAGGGTCTTTGCGAGCTCTGACTTCCCAACACCGGTGGGACCTGCGAAAATAAAGCTTGCAATTGGCCTGTTGGGGTTCTTGAGGCCCACACGAGCACGGCGGATGGAGCGACTAATTGCTACAACAGCCTCATCTTGGCCAATGACACGTCTGTGCAAAGTCTCTTCCATCTTAAGAAGCTTATCAGATTCATCGCTAGAGACCTTCTCCACTGGAATGCCAGTCCATGACGACACTATGTGCTGGATATCTGCTTCATTAACCATTGGTCCTGTCTCTCCAGATTCCTCCTCTGCTTTGCTCATCTCCTTGCTCTTGTCAATGAGGGCTGTTATTTGCGCCTTCAATTCCATTTCACGGTCTCGCAGCTCTCCAGCCTAATGTAAAGACATAAAAAAGGGAAATTTGTTATGAGAGTCAGAAAAAAGGTGCATGCAACTAAGTAAACATAAGTACAGGCAGAAAGGCAGAGCATAGGCATCAACACATATGATGAAAGCAGGGAAAGTAATTAAAAGAAGAGGCAGACGGAAAGATAAGTGAAATGCAAATTAAGGAATATTTGATTGTCACTGGTAACTATTTAAAGACAAAAGTACGGAACAATTTGTTTTTTACTCATTGTTCTATTACATTTTAAAATATAAATGGAGAACTTCACTCAAATAAGAAAAGTGATGGAAGGAACAGGAATTGCTGCTTCATCCTAAAGTATTTGCCATCTGCCAACTGTATAGGTAAATATTTTGTATATACTAATGAATACTGTCTATAGAACAGTTATGGTGGATGGAAGTTACGAAGTACTATGATCTACCAGGAGGCCTAGTACAACATTTAAGTTGCGACACAAACCTGAAGGAGAAATCAAATTTAGTAAACCTTATGTAAAATACCTTTTCAAAATCCTGGCTACGAACAGCTTCGTTCTTCTGTTTTGTTATTTGTTTGAGCTCCTTATCAAGCTCTCTTGCTTCCTCAGGAACCTGAACCAGAAGTTCCATTTAGAATTGTTTAAGGCATGCAAAAATTATGCATCAAAATAAACGAAAGCAGATGACTTGTACCTGTGCATGCTGTAGCCTAACACGGGAACCTGCTTCATCAATCAAGTCGATTGCCTTGTCCGGGAGGAAACGATCACTACAAACAAAATGTGATGTCAGGTGATGATAAAGATGCAAAGGTAAATCATCTGTGAACATGCTCCCCCCCCCCCCTCCAAGATATTAGCTAAGGTTGCAGAGTACTTTGCTTGTACTTTGATACATGATCAGCTGAAGTGAGTAAGTATGCGACATTTCTTGTTCCTTTTTGAACGTAAGCAACATTTCCTTATTCACAGTTCACAGACCTGATGTATTGATATGAAAGCTTTGCAGCTGCGATCAGTGCTTCATCAGTGTAACGAAGTTTATGATGGATCTCATATCGTTCCCTAAGTCCTCTGAGAATTTCTATGGTTTCATCTACTGTTGGCTCTGGCACTTTCACTGGTTGGAAACGCCTTTCCAGGGCTGGGTCTTTCTCAATGTGCTTCCTATATTCATCAAGTGTAGTTGCTCCAATACACTGAAATTGACCATAACAAGTTAGTTGTAACAACCTCAAAACAAGCAAGAGCGCTGAAAAATCTCAGTTGAAGGGGCACAAAAAAAAAGATACCGGACATATCCAAAAGAAAAGAAAACATATAACATAGGAAAATGTATTATCTACACACCTGTAATTCACCTCTTGCTAATGCTGGCTTCAAAATATTAGCAGCATCGATAGCACCTTCAGCTGCTCCTGCTCCTATCAGTGTGTGAACTTCATCAATAAAGAGTATTATCTCATCACTTTGCTTGATTTCTTCCATCAGCTTCTTTAATCTTTCTTCGAATTCTCCACGGTATTTTGTGCCAGCAACAAGAAGTCCCATGTCAAGGGTAATGACCTGTGGTAAATTTGTTTTCCATCATTTCCTCAAAATCTCATCAAAAGAATGCAGAAACACAGCAGAAAAAAAATTGAAAAGTATGGTATTGATAATGTCCCCCATATACTCTGAAACTACTACCAGTCCACATCTACTAGTGAGCTGAGATTAATCACTTACAATTCTAATATAATGTATCACAAATAAGTACAAATATGTACAGAATACTTTGCTCATTCATTCGCTCAATTATTGCGTGCATCAGTGCAGATGATTATAAATTCTGTAATAATTTGAATACTTAAATATAATATTGGCGCTAGTATGGCCCGAAATATCGAGCAGATCTTCAAACATTAACATTGTGCCTACATACTTAAATGCCCACTGGAAGGGACTACACAAGTAAAATGAGAAAGAGAAGAGCAAACATGTGCATGCACCCTCATGTACAGCAGCAGAAATATACCATACACAACAAAACAGATGTATGTAAGAAGAAAAGATTATTCCTAAGCTGATATGTTCACATTAGCTGCAGAATGAATTAAACAAAATACTATGTACAGAAACATATTGCATGTTTTGCTTCGAAATGATGCAAAAGGCTACCTTTTTCCCTTCTATCGTCTCAGGCACATCGCCAGTAGAAATGCGTTGAGCAAGCCCCTCAGCAATTGCAGTCTTTCCAACACCAGGCTCTCCAATCAAGCAGGGATTGTTCTTTGTTCGTCTGCCTAAAATTTGTACCACACGCTCAATCTGTGGCTGCCTACCAACAACAGGATCTAGCTTTCCCTGCAGATATGATCAATATTAATTCTAATCCAGCACTTGTGCCTCTTATAATGCAGTAGGTCAGCAATATTACCTCTTCTGCTAATTTTGTTAAATTAGTTCCATACTCCTCAAGTGTTGGCATCTTATTACCACTACTCCCTCCTCCAACTCCAGCACCAACAGCTTCTGTGGTCTCCCCAATCATTCGGATAACCTAGAGGTCCACGACATTAAAAACAAGCAAATAAACAATGTTTCTTTTTCAAACAGACTACTTCATCCTGTTAGAAAAAGAAATCAGATATAGTCTACCTGTGTACGGATATTGCTAGGGTCAGCTCCGAGACTCTCAAGTACACGAGCCGCCACACCTTCACCCTCGCGAAGCAGTCCAAGAAGCAGGTGCTCAGATCCAATATAATTGTGTCCTGGAAATGAAAGTATTTAGTGCTCGAAAGAAATCTTCTATGTAGCTTAACAAGAGTCGGAATATAATGATAAAATCAAGTGCTCTGTAATATGATACACAAAGGATATGATATTCTGGTTAATATAATGCCCTGACAGTTAACATAGGAAGTCCACATATTTGCTCAAGGAACAAGATAAAGGGTGTTTTGTCTGTTAATATGGCAGTAGATCCACCATAATGCATGAGAAAGCAGGGGGTGATGTCTTAAATATACAAGTCGACAACGCCAAAAGAAAATATGGACACAGCAACTAAATGAAGAAAATAATGTATATTTTAGTTCAATGGCATTTCAAAACCTGAATTGTTAAAACGGACAAAATATTATTTATGGATGATGTGAAACAAACAGGCCCTTAATGATGCAAATATGTAAAGTTTGGAAGTATCCAGTATGAAGCTGATAGTGGAGACCGAAGCCACCTGTCACTGGGGCACATTGCTATTTTCCAGCTTGCAAACTACTCTTCCATTCAATACTTAAAAAAGTGGCACGATAGACAAATGAAAGATCAACTACATATAAATATTGGAATGAATTGTCCATTATCAAATCAGGATCCCTCTCAAATAAAAAAAATCGTTAAATTTTAAGGGAAAGGACATTAGCAGGTATGTCAAGAAGCCATCAGATATCTTCATATCTGAAAATCCACCAAGTCTAACACATTTTTTTAATCAAAATCTTTTGTTTAAAAAAACATTGTCTGTGAGCTTTACCAGGACTATTAAAAAACACCTAAATCTGGAAGCGATCAGGAAAAGAAATTCCATTCTGGGGAAACAAAATGTTGGTCAACAGAGACAATCCTTCTAATATGTTTTAATTCAATATAAGTAGTGAATTAAGGAACAGAAGACAAGACAAAAGGGTATCACAAGAACCTCGAGAAGCATACATTACATAGTTGGCGACTCCTTCTACTTATTTTAGTTGTAAATAGTTAATTAGAGAGAAAAGGAACTGAAACTGAAGTCATCACGACAAGGAGAAAGTTTGAGAGAAACATTGATTAACCTACCTAATTGGCGAGCTTCCTCCAATGAGAGCTCCAAAACACGTTTAGCGCGCGGTGTGAATGGTATTTCAACAGCAACAAAGCCGTTGCCCCGCCCAATGATCTTTTCCACTTCCACACGTGCATCCTTGAGATTTATACCCATGGACTTGAGCACCTTTGCTGCAATACCAGTGCCCTCTCCGATCAGACCCAAGAGAATTTGCTCGGTTCCAACAAAGTTGTGACCCAGGCGCCTTGCTTCCTCTTGCGCAAGCATGATGACCTTAATAGCTTTCTCTGTAAACCTCTCAAACATCGCCCGAGTAACAAAACGAGAACGCCTTGTCCGCCGAGACGATCTGTAAGATGCAACTGCTGACCTGGAATTGGACACTGTCGGTGTGATCGAGAAGCTATGTACCGATCTTAGGCCAACAAATGCTGACATCTTGACAGGGCGGCTAAGCGACATTGCCAACATAGAGACAGGCCTCCTGGCGCCATGGGACCTCAATTGCTGGGTGCTTATGCGACCTGCAAATGTTGTTCCGAGGGCAACTGACTGGAGTAAAGTTCCTGCCATGGTCAGAAGCACCGTCCCTTAACCTGCGCAAAGACATTAGATAGTTTAGGAATAGTTAGTACCAATCCTCAAATAACAGATGGACAGGACGGATGAAATCAAAACATTCACAGCAACAATACAAGCAAAATCTTCAACATATCGCCCTACATCCAGGTGATACCCCAAACAATTTGCAAAAGCAAACTGTGCTGAAAGCTGGAAAATAAACTGCGCTTCATCTTCCTATAACAAAATAATAATCCGTAACAATCTGGATGGACATGGACTGGACATCCGCAAAAGAAATAACCATTTGGATTTGGGAGTACAGAAAAAAGGAGTTTTTTTCTCAGGTTCAGAAAAGGATCACATCTATGAACTGCGCCTATCGATTGAATTAAATAAGGAATAATGTTGCAGTTGCAACCTCACATTGGCATCGATTATAACTAGAGGGGGAGAGGGAGATCAGCCATGCATCTTATCCAGAACCAAAACTAAACTAAAAACCAATATTTTCCCCACAGAACAATCTCTAGATTCAGGGCCAAGAATCACAGCCAACAATCCGACAACAGGTGATTGACAATCCATCAATCGAAGAACACGAAACCACAACGCGAGAATCGGGCGCGCAACCAAGAACAAGGAAATTACCCAACCCAAGAACGAGGAATTCAGAGGGAGGGAGAGAGAAGGGATGGTGGCGCTCACCTCCGAGGAGAGAGAGAGAGGAGGAGGAGGAGAAGGGCGTTGGTGTTGCGTCCTCCCGTGGTCCCTGGAGATAAGGGGGCGCTTGCTTGGCCTGGCCGAGTGCCGAATAAGAAAGAGAACAAGAACACCCTCTCTCCCCTCCTTTCGTCCAGACTCCTGATTCTGCCTTTTGTCTGTTTCCTAAGTTTTCTATTTTCTGTTTCTGCATTTCTCAGGACGGGAAATTTTTGACAAGTCCGCAATTTTGTTCATGCCATGCACTGTGATAGATATTTTTTGGGGGGGCAACAGATTTTTTTTGCCCCGAGTGTGAGAACAGAATCAGCTGATCAGCAAATGTTGAGGGGCAAACAGTAGTTGACAAAATTGACTGAGGATGCCTAAGTAATAATGTAATATGAACACTTTTATATTTTATTATCATGTTATGGATCATTGTGGAGTCCACCTGGCATGGTTGAGCATGGCCGAGATTTCGATCAAGACTTCATTGGATCGCGATCTTCAACGAGGTTGAAAACGATATGAATAAGTGCATGCAAGTTCACGAAGAAAACAAACATTTTAAAAAACTAACAGCAATTTTAGTATATTTTTTTGAGTACAAGTACATCATGTAGACAGGAGCTACAGGCCTGCTTGGTTATTGAAATGTTAGCATGTCAAAATGTGCATGCTAAATTTTTTTTACTAAAATATTTGCAAGTTTAGAATAGCACTTGGTTAGGTGGACTACCTTTTTTAACCTTCAACCAAGCGAGTGCTAAAATTTATGATCTTACCTGCATTTTAGTACGGTATATTTTGGAAGCGATCCAATCATACCCAACCGTGAGATACTTTTCTCTTGCCAAACTGTAAGCATCAATCCGTTGAGCCACATAACAAACCATTACTTGTTTATACACATTTCTCTTTCTGATCTTTTACAACCATGTGGGCAGGTGACATGAACACAAACATACGCATACAAAAATCTTGACATGGCCGGTGTTGTGATGGGGTGTTCCTTCCCGCAGGCGCCAGAGCCTCGTAGGCCATCAGTTTCTGAATCGTCGAAGGGTTTTGTCGTGTGCACGCTGCTACTGCAGCGGTAGCTTTCAAGCTTTTGTTGCCATCTGAATTCTGAAACCATTACACTGAAACTGAAGGATTTTTTGCAGGTCTTTGAACAGTTATCCGCCTGCCAAACAACCCACCACGTCCACGGGACAAGTTATGTGAAGAACACAAATGCGACTTGTACTGCGGCACTTCCTCTTTCGGATGCAGACATTCATCTTTGCGAACTTGGACAACCATGCTGCAAGGACCTAAATAACTACAGGTTGAGTTGAGATTTCATCTAGCATTGCAGAGATGAAAACGAAGAGAAACTAAGATGAATACTGACAAAAATTAACCTGAAACCAGTATCAAGCGAAGCAACGGGTCCTACACCGACAATTTGAGGAATGTTAAGTACTCTATCTTGCGTGTGATGAGTGAATTGTCAACCGTGCGGTGTGATCGTGCGCTTGGTCTGTGGATTGCAGGTACACGGGCGTCGAGTGTCGACGGGGAGCTGCCGTGGAGGTGCTGTGGCCGATGGACCGTGCGGTGGACGGCGGTGAAGGGCAGCCGGGACCGGAGCTCGGACCGGGCGACAGCTATGGCGTCCACTCCTAGATCGAGGGCGCAAGCGGCGACGAAAGGCGGGTTTCTTGGTTTGCGCCACAAAACCAAGCAGGCGGACGGCGGTTGAAGACGTCAAGTCGTGGAGGCACGGGCGTCAGTCTCGGGACTGACGGAGGCGACGGGCGTTGACGGCGTCTAGGGCCTCGCTGCGGGCGAGGAGGTGACGGGCGTCGGGCGGCGTCTAGGGCCGTCAGAAGGCCGAGGCGGGAACGGCGTCTAGGGCCACGGCGTGGAGGCGGGAATCTTCCCGCGCGTGAGGTTTTGACGGTTTTCTCAAAACCGGCCACGTACCCGGGTTTCGCGGACCCTCCAAAACCGCGGACCGGTACTTCGTCGACGTGGCGGCATCGCAGCAAAGACTTCGAGTCGAAGAAAGAAGCTCCGCCGTCGATCGAGTCTGTACAGCGGGCTGCTGCAGACCCGACCGGTCTGACCGGTCTGACCGGTCTGGCCGCAGCAGCTGGGTATAAACCCCCCCCCCCCCCCACCAGCCCGTGGCTGGATGAGTTTCTTGAGTCTTTTGTTTTCTCTTCGTTTTTCCTTCTCCCTGCCCCTGCTCCAGGTTAGGGCCAAGAACTCCAACGCAAAAGAGGGTTAGGTATAGCTAATCTCTCAAATCTAGAGGGTGGATGATGGGCGGATGGCTCTAGCTTTATATAGGTGAATTCCTCCGAAATTTATGAATGAAATCTTATTGAGATTCACCTTTGTGTGCTGAGTTCTCATCCTCTCCCTTCTCTTTTGTGTTTTGGACTTGATTTCTCCTCTTTTGGGATGTTTCGTGTTTAGAGGAATCAAGCCCGTGAATTTGTGTTTTGCCGAACTCGTTGTGACGAGTCTGATCTATCTAGTCTAGTGCCAAAACCCTAGAATCGCAAGTTCTCACGAATTGGAGATTTTGAGTTTTTGAGAAAACCCCAATCCTCTTTGATCTTCCCTCGATTTCTCACGATCTGTTAATCTTTTGGGAAAGATCTCTTGGGGATATGTTCATGGGGTAGATGCGAAGCTATCCTCCAAATTTCATCGAATTTGGACTTCGTTTACTCGAAATTTGACATTTGGAGCTTTGTTGGCGGGCTGTCTGGGAGCGACCGGTCTGGCCGGTCTGAGTAACCGGACTGACCGGTCTGGAATTTGAATTCCCAGCCCGATCGGTCTGACCGGTCTGTGCAACCGGTCTGACCGGTCTCTGCAGTCCAGATTTGCGTTTTGACTCGATTTGCTTCCGCGTAGTTTCCTAGGGCGTTGTTTCTCAGAGATAGCTAGTTCATAGCTATTCTATCATTTCCTAGGTTCGAGGGGTTGTGGTGATTTTGGGATATAGGCCGATGATTCGATTTCGAGAGAAATTTTGATCGGCTCCCATTCACCCCCCCTCTGATCGCCAGTTTCGGTCCCTCAATTGGTATCCAAGCTTGGTTGAGGTTTTCAATACCTTAACCGGTTCGAAAACCACTTGGCGACCATGGCGAGTCTTGTTAAGATCCTGGTGTTCTCCGGCGAGGACTATGCCTACTGGAAGGTTCGCATGAGAGCCTTCTTGCAGAGCATGGGAGCCGAGGTCTGGGAAATTACCACAAACCAGCTTTATGAGGTGCTGGCTGTTAGGACCACGCCCCTTCAGGTGACCCAGCACGAGGCTAACGCCAAGGCCATCAATGTCTTGTTCGCTGGCGTTTCTCGTGCGGAGTTCTCACGCGTCCAGGGTTTTCAGGAAGCCCACAAGATTTGAACGTGCCTTGAGAACTACCACGAGGGCACACCTCAGGTGAAGGCCAGACTGTTCGAGACTCACCGGCGTGAATACGAGAACTTCACACAGGAGCCGGGTGAGAGCATTGACTTGATGTTCAGTCGTTTTCAGTCGATTGTGAACAAAGTCAATGCGAACAGATCTGCTGATGCCCTTGAGTACACAGAGCACCAGAAGGCTCTCAAGTTGCTCTACGCACTTGATCGCTCAGTGTGGGATCTCAAGGTGAACACCATCATTGAGTCTGCTGGCTATGAGACTCTGACGGTGAACGAGCTTTTCAGCAAGCTCAAGGCCACGGAGGTGGATAACCAGACACGAGCCAAGCTCAATGGTGCCCCTCCTTCCAAGAGCATTGCTCTTGTGACTGGCCCTGGTGGATCGAGCTCTAATGCTAACTCTGCTCTTGGCTTTTCTCTTGCCTCTTTGCCTTCTGTTACAGATGAGCAGCTGGAGACGCTGGGCGATGACGACTTGTGCCTTCTCATCGGCAAGTTCTAGCGCGTCTACCACAACAGGCAGAGGAAGAAGAACCCCGGGTGCTACAACTGCGGCGATCTAAACCACTTCATCGCCGATTGCCCCAAGAAGTCCGGCGGTGGCCAGAACAACCACTTTGACTACTACCGCCACCGCGACCGCGACGAGGGAGGCTCCAACAAGGAGCGTCGGCGCCACAAGCACCGCAGTCGGGACCGGGGAGGACGCTTCTACAAGGAGTCGCTCAAGAAGCGCTTCCAGTACAAGGCCAAGAAGCGGGAGAAGGCCTTTCTGGCGCAGCTCAGCGACCTCGACAAGAGCTCCGACACCGACCGCTCTTCTTCACCGACCTCCGACGACGACGACAAGAAGAAGAAGAAGCGGGACAAGGAAGCCACCGGCTTCATCGGCCTATGCTTGGCGGCCGGTCGGAGCAAGGGCTTCTGCACCATGGCCGGTGAAGCCAATGGTGCCCGTGCGTCTCCAGGTGGACATGCTACACCGACGCACGCCGACTCTTCTCCTAGATCCGAGAGTGATTCAGAGGTAAACTCCACGATCGACCTGCTAGATACAGAGGTTAGGGAGTTGTACGCCACTCTCGACAACCAGAAAAGGCTGCTTAAGGAAGCAGCTAGAGAACGTAGAAAGCTTAGGGCTGAGCTGGCTTGTGCTAGGGAGAAATCTAGTGAGGATGAGTGCGCTGGCTGCATATCTCACATGAACGATCTTGTTGCTCTCCGTGCCAAGCATGATGAGAACGTCGCGAACTTAGATGTTGCTAAGACTTCGCTTTCAAACGTGTCTCATGAGCTCGCTAAGGCCAAGCATGAACTAGAACTGGTTAAGGACGCTCCAATTGTTAGCGATGTGCTTGAATGCGATGAGTGTCCTATCTTTAAGTCCAATCTAGCTTCGTTGCAGTCCAAGTTTGCTACTGTTGTGTGCGAGCTAGAGGAGATGAAGTCTAGGCCAGTTTTGCTTGGTGCTTCTAAGCTTTGTCCCATGCTTAGGTCGGAGCTAGATGAGAAGAACGCTTTGATCAAGTCTTTTGGGAAGACTAAGGTCGTAGAGTCTAGCCCACCTGTTGACTGCTCTGTTTGCCCTGGATTGATTGCTGATCTAGATAGTTTTGCGGTAGAGAAAGCCAACTTGGAGAATGGGAATACCTATCTTAGGGGCGATTCTGAGTTGGGTTTCTAGCAGTGAGCCGCAGTTGGGCATGATGATTAAGCAGTTCAAGCGTGGTGATGGGTTTGGGGTCGGTTACACATACACGAAGTCAGACTTTGACAGGTTGTATGGTAAGATTGGCAAGGCTGCTGAAAACACTGCTAGCACGAGCACGCAGTCTTCGCTTGTTGACCCCGCGGATGGTGTGCTTAAAGAACCACCGAAAGCACCTCCGCAGAAGCAGGTTTGGGTTCCAAAGCCCAATGAGCTGAGGAATCCCCTCGATACGCTCCCTGCTGCCGCAGTCCAGGTTGCCCAAAAGAAGGGGGCTGCTCCTCCCCGTCCGCAGGCTAGGCCTCCACCTCCCAAGCGTGAGGTGAGGTACCACTATGAGTTCTGTGACAGGGAAGGTCACCTGGAGGAGTTTTGCTTCAGGAGGAAGCGGGCTGTGAGGCGAGAGCAGGAGAGACGGAACGCGGACATGTACTCTGCTCGGGTGCATGGTCCTTCTCGGCGTGGTGGTAGGCAAGATGTTAGGGCGCGCCGTGTAAGTGGAGGTCAGGGAGACGGTGGTGGTTACCATGCTCCAGCGGGTGGTCGCTTTGCCGGTCGTGCTCCTGGTCATTTTCAGTATGGCTATGGACCACGGGACCGAGGGTTTGGAGGAGATTTTGAGGCTCCACGCTTTCCTCGCGGTGGTGTTCGTCAGTCACGCGGTAGATGGGACGGGGGGATACGCTTTGCCTGGTTTTGCTAACCCTTCTGTAGAGCAAATGAATCGACAATGGTTTGCTTCTCACTTTGCTAACCCCAGTGTTGAGACATTTGCTCACCCTTTGTCTCACTACTGATGTGCAGGTCGGAGGCTTGGAGAACAGGTGGATCATGGACTCCTGTTGTTCGCGCCACATGACCGGAAATGACAAATGGTTCTCCAGCCTCACCCCGATGCGCTCAAAGGAGTACATTGTGTTCGGGGATAATGGAAGAGGAAAGGTATGTGGACTTGGCGTTGTTCGAGTTTCTGATCGCTTTACCCTGAGAGAAGTTGCTTTGGTTTCGAATCTTGGCTTTAATTTGCTCTCTATTTCGCAATTTCTTGATAAGGGGTTTGAGGTTCGCTTCAAGGAGGGTTGTTCATGTGTTTTGGATTCCAAAGGAGATTTGGTTTGCCGGATTACACCTCGCGATCGGGTTTTCTTGGTTGACTTCTCTAGAACTCCTCTTGGCCCTTCTCGTTGCTTGTTGGCTGGTCCTTCTTCTGATTTGTGGAAGTGGCATAGGAGACTTGGATATTTGAGCTTCGATTTGTTGTCGAGACTTAGCTCACTTGGCCTGATCCGAGGATTGCCCAAATTGAAGTTTGAAAAGGACCTTGTTTGCCATCCGTGTCACCACGGGAAGATGATTGCTACTTCACATCCACCTGTTAATCAGGTGATGACCGCTCACCCTGGAGAGTTGCTACACATGGACACAGTTGGTCCTTCTAGGGTGATGTCAGTTGGTGGGAAGTGGTACGTTCTTGTGATCGTGGACGATTTTTCTCGCTATTCTTGGGTCTTTTTCATGAGAACCAAGGATGAGGCTTTCGAGTTTGTTCGAGACTTGATCTTGAGGTTGAAAAACGAGCTACCCTAGGTCATGCGAGCGATTCGCAGTGATAATGGCACAGAATTCAAAAACGCTCGTTTTGACACCTTTTGCAGTGATCAAGGGATTGAACACCAGTATTCTTCTCCCTACACTCCACAGCAGAATGGAGTTGTAGAGAGGAAGAATCAGACACTGGTTGAGATGGCGAGGATGATGCTCGATGAGCATAGGACTCATCGAAAATACTGGGCTGAGGCGGTTAACACCGCTTGTTACGTGTCCAACCGCATTTTCTTGCGTGCTTTCATGCACAGGACTTCTTATGAGTTGCGGTTTGGATGCCAGCCCCGTGTTGACCATCTCAGAGTTTTCGGTTGCCGATGTTTTGTGCTGAAAGATGGAAATTTTGATAAGTTTGAGTCTCGCTCATCTGACGGCATTTTTCTCGGTTATGCTTCTCACTCCAGAGCGTACCGTGTGCTGATTATTGATACTAACATCGTCAGAGAGACTTGTGAAGTCACTTTCGACGAGACTGCACCATGCAATTCTTCTGTCTTTGAAGTTGCAGGAGATGATGAGCTCGGCACCTCCATCTTTGAAGATGAGGAGGAAAAAGCTGCGGAGGGTGAGACTGAGGCTACCACGCGTGTTGTGGACCCAGTTGGCTCCGCCACGAGCTCGGACGATGATGACGGCCCCGATCCGACTACGTCTACTTCACGGGGGCCGATCGAGGAGGTGACTCAGGCTTCACCAGCAGCACCTGAGGAGACATCAGCTTTGGTTGAGGAGGAGGCGACTTCGACAAGGGAAGCACCGCGACATATTCAGCATCGTCATCCACCTCAACAGATGCTAGGTGATCTCAACGAGCGAGTCACCAGGTCCAAGGTAACGAGTATCGCTGGCTTTGCTCATTCAGCGTTTGTTGCCTCTTTTGAGCCCAAGGATATTGGACACACTCTTTTTGATTCTAATTGGGTCAATGCCATGCATGAGGAACTTGAAAATTTTGAAAGAAACCACGTTTGGGTCTTAGTCGAGCCTCCACCTGCTTGTAATCCCATCGGAACGAAGTGAGTTTTCAAAAACAAGCAGGGTGAGGATGGTTTGGTTGTTCGAAACAAGGCTCGTCTTGTTACCCAGGGGTTTTGCCAAAAAGAGGGTATTGATTTTGAGGAGACTTTTGCCCCTGTTGCTCGTTTGGAAGCTATTCGAATCTTTCTTGCATTTGCTGCTTCCAAGGATTTTAAAGTTTTCCAAATGGATGTTAAATCTGCCTTCTTGAATGGTTTTATTGAAGAAGATGTTTATGTGAAGCAACCTCCTGGTTTCGAAAATCCCAAGTTTCCAAACCGTGTTTATAAACTTCAGAAAGCTCTCTACAGTTTGAAACAAGCACCTAGAGCCTGGTATGATAGATTGAAAACATTTTTGCTGGCTCAGGGTTTTAAAATGGGATGTGTGGATAAAACTTTGTTCCTCATGCGATCTGGCACTGATTTTCTTTTAGTTCAGATATACGTGGATGATATTATCTTTGGTGGCTCTTCTCACGCTCTTGTTTCCAAGTTTTCTGAGCAGATGTCCAGGGAGTTCGAGATGAGCATGATGGGTGAGCTGCAGTTCTTCCTCGGGCTGCAGATCAAGCAAACTCCTCAGGGCACTTTTGTCCATCAAGCCAAGTACACTAGAGACTTGCTGCGGAAGTTCGACATGAGCGACCTGTCTCCTCAGCCGACTCCGATCAGCACATCAACGGCGCTTGATGAGGACTTGGACGGCGAGGCGGTGGACCAGAAGGAGTACAGGAGCATGATTGGCTCTCTACTGTACCTGACGGGGACGCGACCGGACATCCAGTTCTGCGTCTGCCTCTGTGCGCACTACCAGGCTTCTCCGCGCACTTCTCACAAGCAGGTGGTGAAACGCATCTTCAGGTATCTGAAATTCACCCCTGAATTTGGTCTTTGGTATTCTGCGGATTCTTCTCTGGTTTTGGTGGGCTTTTCTGATGCCGATTTCGGTGGGTGTTGGTTGGATCGCAAGTCGACATCCGGCACTTGTCAATTTCTCGATACATCTTTGGTGTCTTGATCCTCTCGCAAGCAGGCTAGCGTAGCGCTTTCTTCCATATAAGCTGAGTATGTTGCCGCTGCTAGCTGCTGCTCCCAGATACTTTGGATGAAACAAACCTTGCAGGATTACGGATTGAGTTTTGGTAGGGTTCTCATCTTTGTAGACAACATGTCAGCCATTAGCATTGCAAAGAACACTGTCCTACACTCCAGAACCAAGCACATAGATATCCGATTCCATTTCCTGCGAGACAACCATGAGAGAGGACACATAGACCTGATCCATGTCCCTTCAGAGAGGCAAACCGCAGATATCCTAACCAAACCGCTAGAGCAGGACACCTTTGCTCGCTTGCGAGGGGAGCTTGGGGTTTGCTACCCCTTTTGATCGCTGACTTTTCTTTGGTTAGCTTTGTAGATTTTACTTGTCCTTCTCTTTGTTTTCTGGGGTTGGTAGTTGTATTGTGCATATGCATTGTACATGTTTGCATTTTGCATTGTCTCACTTGCACTAGCATTCTTGTATATATTGCTATGATCTTCTAGTGCCTGATAGTGTGAGTTGATAAATTTGATCATGTATAGCTTGCTCCACTGTGTATATGACATCATCTGAGTTAAGCTATTTTGATTCGAAAATCTGAAAACATGATCACCCTGTTTTGGCTACTAGCATGTTAGGGCGTGTTGATGTGCTTTGCTATCTTATTCATGCTAGTGTAGCTTTTCGTTCAACAATTCATACTTGAAATGATTTAAATTTGATAAGATTGCTTGAACTGTTCTTGAAATGGATTGAAAAGATCCAGGTGGGATTGCTTGTCGCACTGATCGAGCTTTCGGGACGGCTCACTTTGCACTTGTGAGAACCCGGACAAGGCTGTGCATGACTGAAACGAGTGCCTTAAGCTTCTGATTGTCTTTGGTATAGGCTTGGCCTCGTTGCTAAGTGAAGCATGACTAGCTTTCAACCCCTGACACTAAGATTTGCTTGATATAAATTTGTTTGAAAGATGAATGTTTGCAACTTGTTTTTGGCTGAGTTTGGCTCACCTGTATGAGTATGATTAGCACTGCCTTCCTTTCCCTACTTGTTAGTGCTAGATCATGGGTGATGCTTTTATTTCTCCTAAACTGAACTTGGCTAGCTCTAGACTGATTTGATATACCCTGTTGAGCTAGACGCAGGTCTTGTTTATGGATGCACACGTGCTTGTGACTAGATGTTGCTCATATCTTTGTATCCCTGAATGCTTTCACTTACACCTCCTGCATTGCATTCATTGCATAGCATCTGTTCAGGGGGAGTTTCAGCTTCAGGGGGAGCTTTAGGTCTTTTTAGACTTGATGTGTGCATGTGCCAACAAGGGGGAGAATTTTGGGAGAAGTGATCGAACAAGGGGGAGACTTGTTTGATTTTTTTGAAAAACTTGTTGTGCACAGGTGTAAGGATCACCGGGGTGTCCGACCCTAGAGGGGGAGGGGGTGAATAGGGTCGCTAATCGCTTTTTAACCTAGGGCTCAAACTACTTGCATAAAATAAACCTAACACGTCCTACACATGCTAGTTATGACTAAGACTTATCTATGCTACTCTCTACTTACCCCTAAAAACTTGCAACCTATAGCCAATCCTAATCAAACTAACTAGGAAAGTAAAGGCATGCAAGATAGAGTAAATGCGGAAACGTAATAAGGTAAGTAAAGAGGTAAGTGCAAGAGGGGTGCAAACTCCCGAGTAGACACGGTCATGTAACGTGGTTCGGCACAAACGCCTACATCCACGGGACACCGAGGCTCTTCCGATCACCGTCTTGCACTACACCATCAAGGCGATGCCGGCAAGCAAAGGCAAGTGCCCACAAGACACCGAGTCTCGTGCACCGTCACCGTCTCTCTCGGTCACCCGGCCGAAATTCACTACGGAGCTTCTCCACCAAGGAGGGGGCCTCCTCTTCCCCCGCACAAAGTGTCGTTGCCTCTCCACACCAAGTCGGAGGGTCACACGACGGATCACAAGATGCTTGCCGCAGCAAGGCTTTCACTTAAGCTAGTTCTCTCAAGAACTAAGCCTAAACAAGCACTAAGCACTCTCACAAGTGTGCTTAAGCCTATATGATGTACAATGAAGCTCTATGGTGGTTGGAGATGATCTTTGGCTCTTGTATACTTGCTTGGTCTCCAGCACTCGCAAATGAGCCGTGGGGTGGCATATATATAGCCCACACACCCCCAAACTAGCCGTTGGAAAAAGTCTGACAAAAAGCACTATCATCGGTTAAACCGATGCTCCCATTTTTGTCATCGCCGATTTAAACGGTGAGTGCATTTTCCAACTATCCATTATACTTCAACGGCTACCTCAATCGACCGACGTAATCAACCGATGCAGCGTCGGTTTAACCTGTGAGTGTAGTTGCTAAAAAACTAACTCTCTGGAGAACTGCACCGACGTTCACCAATATCTAATCGTCGGTTTAACCGGTGTATAGAATTTCCTCTGTCTTCTTCTGTCAATGCACCGACATATGCAATTTCTTTAGCGTCGATTCAACCGGTGTAAAACCCTAGCCTTGTGTACTCCAAGTCAATGCACCGACGAGTGTAAAACACCCAACGTCGGTTAATCCGGTGCCAAGTTCATTGCACCGATGAGTACAAACTTGCTCATCATCGGTTTAACCGGTGATAGCAAATTTGCTTCGTCTTTGATCTTTTCGACTTGGATTTCTTCACGGTCTCTTCAATTCTTGTCCCTGAGACCCGCGAGGGGCGGCTCCCCCTCGACCCCCGTCCGCTAACCGGGTAGCGGAACCCCCGTAGGGGCGGCCCTACGGGCATTGTTATGCCTATCTTCTCTTTGTCATCACTTGAACCTAAAAGCCCGAGAATGGTCATCTTAACAATCATATTAGTCCAAGTGTTGTGTGTGTCATCAATCGCCAAAACATTATATTGAAATATGGCATGAGAGGCCATTTTCGCTACAACAGGGCTTTGAGAGTGCATCTTTTTGGGAGAGTTGCACTTGTGAGAGGGAAAAACTTTGTTGCCTGGGAAGTTTCTGCTTTGGTTTTGGCTTCTGGTTTCCTCGTTTTCCCTCTGCTTCTTGCATGACCGCGTCGAGCGTTACCTCTGTCTTTGAGGAGTCATGTTTTGGCTTTTGATCGATTGCGTCGAGCCGTTGCCCTTGTCTTAGGGGATCGATCTCTGCTTGAGTAAGTGACTGTTTCTACTTTTCTGAGCTTTGTGTCACTTGCTTGAGTTCTTCACTTTCTTGTTTCTCTTTTTTTCACTTCTCTGCTTTCAGGTGGTGTGTTGACAATGCACTCATCAAGGGGGAGATTGAGGAATGTTGAGTACTCTATCCTGCGTGTGATGAGTGAATTGTCAACCGTGCGGTGTGATCGTGCGCTTGGTCTGTGGATTGCAGGTACACGGGCGTCGAGTGTCGACGGGGAGCTGCCGTGGAGGTGCTGTGGCCGATGGACCGTGCGGTGGACGGCGGTGAAGGGCAGCCGGGACCGGAGCTCGGACCGGGCGACAGATGTGGTGTCCACTCCTGGATCGAGGGCGCAAGCGGCGACGGAAGGCGGGTTTCTTGGTTTGCGCCACAAAACCAAGCAGGCGGACGGCAGTGGAAGACGCCAAGTCATGGAGGCACGGGCGTCAGTCTCTGGACTGACGGAGGCGACGGGCGTTGACGGCGTCTAGGGCCTCGCTGCGGGCGAGGAGGTGATGGGCGGCGGGCGGCGTCTAGGGCCGTCAGAAGGCTGAGGCGGGAACGGCGTCTAGGGCCACGGAGTGGAGGCGGGAATCTTCCCACGCGTGAGGTTTTGACGGTTTTCTCAAAACCGGCCACGTACCCGGGTTTCGCGGACCCTCCAAAACCGCGGACCGGTACTTCATCGACGTGGCGGCATCGCAGCAAAGACTTCGAGTCGAAGAAAGAAGCTCCGCCGTCGATCGAGTCTGTACAGCGGGCTGCTGCAGACCTGACCGGTCTGACCGGTCCCCTGGACCGGTCTGACCGGTCTGGCCGCAGTAGATGGGTATAAACCCCCCCACCAGCCCGTGGCTGGGTGAATGATGGGCGGATGGATCTAGCTTTGTATAGGTGAATTCCTCCGAAATTTATGAATGAAATCTTGTTGAGATTCACCTTTGTATGTTGAGTTCTCATCCTCTCCCTTCTCTTTTGCGTTTTGGACTTGATTTCTCCTCTTTTGGGATGTTTCGTGTTTAGAGGAATCAAGCCCGTGAATTCGTGTTTTGCCGAACTCGTTGTGACGATTCTGATCTATCTAGTCTAGTGCCAAAACTCCTAGAATCGCGAGTTCTCACGAATTGGAGATTTTGAGTTTTTGAGAAAACCCCAATCCTCTTTGATCTTCCCTCGATTTCTCACGATCTGTTAATATTTTGGGAAAGATCTCTTGGGGATATGTTCATGGGGTAGATGCGAAGCTATCCTCCAGGTTTCATCGAATTTGGACTTCGTTTACTCGAAATTTGACATTTGGAGCTTTGTTGGCGGGCTGTCTGGGAGCGACCGGTCTGACCGGTCTGGAATTTGAATTCCCAGCCCGACCGGTCTGACCGGTCTCTGTAGTCCAGATTTGCGTTGACCGGTCTGTGCAACCGGTCTGACCGGTCTCTGCAGTCCAGATTTGCGTTTTGACTCGATTTGCTTCCGCGTAGTTTCCTAGGGCGTTGTTTCTCAGGGATAGCTAGTTCATAGCTATTCTCTCATTTCCTAGGTTCGAGGGGTTCTGGTGATTTTGGAATATAGGCCGACGATTCGATTTCGAGAGAAATTTTGATCGGCTCCCATTCACCCCCCTCTGGTCGCCAGTTTCGGTCCCTTACAATTAAAAAACACATCAGCCTTTGCTACAACGTACGGCAGCACGGGACAGCAGGCTGCTTGTCGTGGGGTTTCTAGGGGTACCCACAGCCGGGTGGCGGAGCGCACCCGCCTATTCCCTTGTGAGGGAGTACTCGGGGAAGTACTAGGCGATGGGGCTGAATCTATGCTGAGACAAGGACTCAAGAACACACGATTTAGAGTGGTTCGGGCCGCCGGAGCGTAATACCCTACGTCCACTGGGAGATGTATTGTTCTTGGTGGTGTGTATGAACCTATCATCTGCTGGCCTTGGCTCTTTCCCAGCCTGAGGTCTTCTAGCGGCGCCCCCTCCTTTTATAGATCAAGGGGGAGCGGATACATTGGACGTTGGGCCCCGACAAGTGGGCCCAACGTGTTGTGCAGCATACTGCGCAGAGTACTTAAAAGACAACAGTGGTTACGAATCTTTTCCTCCGATATGCGTACTGCTGCTCTTCTGACCCAGGGGGGTCTTTCCTTGTCCCGTCAGCTAGGTGCCCGTTGGAGTAGCGTAGCTTGCGGCGTGGCCTGCTGAGGCTATTATGTAGGCGTCATAATGGGCGAAACCGAGCCGTCGTATCCATCTGCTATGGCAGACTGGCAGGCGCGGCGTGGGCGGCGCCGGCGGCTCCACTACCTTGGTAATACGCGATCAATAGTGCCTCCTGGTCAAAGAATCGCCTCGGCTTCCACTGTATCAATGCGGTCGTCCACCTACCGCAATAAATGCAGTGGTGGGTGAGGCTTAGTATGGAGACCAAGCGCCCTTTGTATACGTGTCCGCGCCGGACCACCCAGAGGTAGGGCGTCGACTTCTTCCCTTAGCGAGGGGTCCGGTTACCATACAAGAGGTCCGGGACCCTATGAGGGGTTCAGGACTTCCACGGGGGTCCGGCCCCCTTTGGGGTCCGGAGCCCCGGCTGTTCGAGCTGAGCGCCTGCCTCTTCCGGGACACGCGTCGTTCCCGGACCTTTCCCAGTCGTGAGGCGGGTCCGGAACCGTTGCCGAGGGATCAGGACTTCGGACCACAGGGGTCCGGCTGTTTGGACGTAGTCAAGGATAACTACAAGACCCTTGCCTAGACACAGCAAGAGGGGGTACCCCAGTCCTGGGGTACCGACAGTGGCCCCCGGGCCCACCTCGGGAGAGGTACAAACCCGCGGGTGGGGCCTCTATCGTGATGTGTCTCTACGCAATCTGATTGTGTTGGTGTGCTCATGGAGAGAGAGAGCGGGTGTCCCAGACCCCTGAGGGCCGGTTCACCTATTGCCAGGTTCTGGTTCTGAGTGCTCTCCACAGGGCGACGAAGGTGTAGGCTTAGGGTGCGGAACCAAGCTAAGCGGCTACACTGATCTCGTATCGCTCGGGGAGCAAGCACCTCTTCCCGGACCTAGCTCTAGCTTGAGTCGACCGTGGCGAGCGGTCTCCGCCGGAGCGGGCCACCGGAGTGGACTTGGAGCGACCGTGGCGAGCGGTCTCCGCCGGAGCGGGCCACCAGAGTGGACTTGGAGCGACCGTGGCGAGCGGTCTCCGCCGGAGCGGGCCACCGGAGTGGACTTGGAGCGACCGTGGCGAGCGGTCTCCGCCGGAGCGGGCCACCGGAGTGGACTTGGAGCGACCGTGGCGAGCGGTCTCCGCCGGAGCGGGCCACCGGAGTGGACTTGGAGCGACCGTGGCGAGCGGTCTCCGCCGGAGCGGGCCACCGGAGTGGACTTGGGTCGTTGCTGACGATCCGATGAAGCATGTTACCGACCTCATGGTAAGATGCAAAGAAACCAAGCCTTATACTAGAAGGGAGCCCGGGACTCCTAAAGACAGCAGACTCGGATACTAGAGCACTTGTATCAGGGTAGCGAAGTACGTAAACTTAGGGTACATTACCAGGCTAAGCTACGCGGATCTTCTCTACCCCAGGATACAAATACCACTTCTCCAGAGCAGGTCCTTAGGAGTCCGGACTGCCTTCCAGCTAGAAGGGGTGTCTTCACCTGACCACGAGCCAGCAACTTAACTTGGATTGTTAGCAACAAGGGAAACTCCGTTCAAGAGGAAAGAATAGTTAAACCAAGGCGAATAAATGTAATCAGGATGGAGCCTAGGTAAAACTGAGGAAGAAAATCTCTTTTATTATTGTGGTTGTCACGGTATACATCAGAGGTCGGGATTACGAGGTCGGACCTCCACCGCTCCGGACCGCTTTTTGCCTGTTTGTGTGATAGGGCCAGAGGTCGGGTTTACAAGGTCGGACCTTGACCACTCTGGACACACACGTAGGCGCCACGTTTTTACAAAGGAGGAACTCTCTCTTAGTCTTTTCTTAGGAGTAACCTACGGCTGCATGCTATACAGCATGTCCTTCTCCGGTTGGAAGTGGTGCGACCACTCCCGAATTCTTCATAGTCGTCGGAGGCGAAGGCGCCCTGGATGTGCCTGAACCGCATCATCCAGCATCACCTCGGGAGCTCGGGGGATCCCTTCTTGCCTAAGAGCTGTCACATGCTTACATGGCATGAGACAAATTCTTTGGCTTTGAATGGAATAGGCCCCCAGCCGTCGTCGTCGTCTGCCGATGAAAACCAGACGCCCTTGCGCAGCAGATGGACCGAACGTGGAGCGCGGAGAGGTGCGGTCGTTCGCCGGCTTGTCCTTGGTGCTAGCGCCAGGGGTCCCCGCGCCTGGCGACGGGGGCTTGTCTGCAGCAGCACCGAGCTACGCTGAGGCGGATCTCCGGTGCTGGCGACGGCCGGACGGCACGGCCAACTTCCTCCGGGATGGCCGTCGGCTCGGGGCTCCATGTTGAGAGAAAGCCTTGAGCCGACGTCATGCCGTTGGAGAGGAAGGATGGCCGTTGCTTGAGAGAAAACCTTGAGCCGACACTGGGATGGCGCGGGGCAGCACGCGACAGGCGTCGCTCCCGCGCACCACCGTGCCGGCTCTGAGGCGCCGCAGTGGTGACGCACAGCAGGCGCAGCTGCCGTGCACCGTCGGACCGAGGGCGCTGGCGCCCCAGTGCCACAGCATGCGGCGTGGGTGCCACCATGCCCCTCTTCATCTTCTTGTCTGTCGTTGCCGAGGATGAACACGGCCCCAGAAGCCTGAAGATCCAGCCAGCGCCTATTCCTCCCCACGGACGGCGCCAAAATGTCGTGGGGTTTCTAGGGGTACCCACAGCCGGGTGGCGGAGCGCACCCGCCTATTCCCTTGTGAGGGAGTACTCGGGGAAGTACTAGGCGATGGGGCTGAATCTATGCTGAGACAAGGACTCAAGAACACACGATTTAGAGTGGTTCGGGCCGCCGGAGCGTAATACCCTACGTCCACTGGGAGATGTATTGTTCTTGGTGGTGTGTATGAACCTATCATCTGCTGGCCTTGGCTCTTTCCCAGCCTGAGGTCTTCTAGCGGCGCCCCCTCCTTTTATAGATCAAGGGGGAGCGGATACATTGGACGTTGGGCCCCGACAAGTGGGCCCAACGTGTTGTGCAGCATACTGCGCAGAGTACTTAAAAGACAACAGTGGTTACGAATCTTTTCCTCCGATATGCGTACTGCTGCTCTTCTGACCCAGGGGGGTCTTTCCTTGTCCCGTCAGCTAGGTGACCGTTGGAGTAGCGTAGCTTGCGGCGTGGCCTGCTGAGGCTATTATGTAGGCGTCATAATGGGCGAAACCGAGCCGTCGTATCCATCTGCTATGGCAGACTGGCAGGCGCGGCGTGGGCGGCGCCGGCGGCTCCACTACCTTGGTAATACGCGATCAATAGTGCCTCCTGGTCAAAGAATCGCCTCGGCTTCCACTGTATCAATGCGGTCGTCCACCTACCGCAATAAATGCAGTGGTGGGTGAGGCTTAGTATGGAGACCAAGCGCCCTTTGTATACGTGTCCGCGCCGGACCACCCAGAGGTAGGGCGTCGACTTCTTCCCTTAGCGAGGGGTCCGGTTACCATACAAGAGGTCCGGGACCCTATGAGGGGTTCAGGACTTCCACGGGGGTCCGGCCCCCTTTGGGGTCCGGAGCCCCGGCTGTTCGGGCTGAGCGCCTGCCTCTTCCGGGACACGCGTCGTTCCCGGACCTTTCCCAGTCGTGAGGCAGGTCCGGAACCGTTGCCGAGGGATCAGGACTTCGGACCACAGGGGTACGGCTGTTTGGACGTAGTCAAGGATAACTACAAGACCCTTGCCTAGACACAGCAAGAGGGGGTACCCCAGTCCTGGGTACCGACACTGCTGATTGCTACAGAACTATGGAGATGGCTCGTGCTTGATTGTTGTACCATGACATCTTGGAGACAGCCATAGACAAAATTGGTAATCTGGAGAATCCGAACCGATGCCTTCATGGCCATCAAACTCATCCAATCCAATCAACTCTTCGATCCGACCCTTCTTGTCCGCTAGGTTTGGGATGCCGCGTGCTCCAGTCTCTTTAAGAGGATGATCTGTCTGTAATTTTGGAGTGCTCACCTTTCTTGGGGGGGCAAGTTTCAAGTGTGGCGGCCTTCTTCTCTGACAGTTGCTTGGCACCTGGTGACTGGAGGGTGCAGATGCTTTTGTTGTCCTGCTCAATCTGGACGGAGCTGTAGGTGCCTTCTGAATCTTCTCTTGGGAGGAGACTTTGGTTCCTTTTGGGCATGAATTGGTAGTCCCTCGATGCGGTTCAATGCTCTTCTTTGCTGAAGATAGTTTGTTCTTACGGAGCCTCTGCAAGACAGGATTTAACTGACGAACTTCAGCATACCCCATATCCATTGTGTTTCTACGAGGTGACAAACTGAGAAACTTTTCGAATTCAGGGCTGTTGTAGGCAGTGCGCTCAAATGGCCAGAATATTGGTTCATCAGACTCGCTGGCTTCTTTCCTCTCCGATGTCCCTGTACTAGAACTGGAAGTACCAAATTGGAGGCTTCTGACTGCACTGAAAGAAGGGCTGGGAAAGTCAGAACTGAGACTATCCAGAAGCTGTTCCTTGCCTGGCAGCAATGCAGAATCCTCTGAGTCAAGATCTAAAGAAGAGACCCAGATATCTGTTCTGTCAAGATCCACAGACTGAGTATCTGACTGTACTGTGAATGGTGTGCTTGGGGTACTGATTGTAGATGACTGTTCGCTGAGAGAACTATCATATGAAGAATCACCGAACTCTGAGTCTGACAGAACAAAGGGAAAGCCATTCTTTTCAAGTCTCCATCTAATTGCGTCCTCCTCAGTAGCATCCTGCTTAAGACTCTTTAGCGGTAAATTAAGGATAGTTGATGGAACTTCCTTGTCAGGACATGGAGAGGTTGCAATTTCCTCCCTCTTCATGATCACATCATTGGAACTAGATAGCGATAACTTCGTTGAGAACTGATTATGAAGTGAACTTGCCTTGCTGTCAATTTCAAAACCATCAAAATCATGGGTCCCCCAGATGTGCTTCATACAATTGAATTTTATATCACCCTAAAAGATTGATTCAACCTAGCATTAACAGAAATAAGAACTGTAAGTGGAAATCAGCAAACACTAGCAGGAACTGTTGAATTTTTCCAAGGAAACTGTAGCATCTCCAGTTAAGACAAGGTATTGCAGACAGAAGCAAGATAAACGAGGATAGCACCTTAAATATTGCATTGAAGCATCCATCAACATTGTGATTTAAATATTACAGCAGCAATTAATATCTACAAATGAGGTTTATGGGGTCAAACTAATTTGTTCTGCTTTAATATATAAGTGAGTCAAATAAAACAATCTTGAATTCAAATCATACATGATATAATTCTTTTTTGATACTTCATCAGTATTCTGAAAAGTATCGCCATAGAATGCGCAGCTGTATAGGTATTTGTCATTCAAAGGCACTTTTGTCTCAATTGACCATGATTTTATATCTGCTCCACTTCCTAACACAACACTGCTTTTGTTAACCACTTCAGCTACATGCAGATTTTTATATATAAAAGAAAAAAGAACCTACTCGGCTACTCCAATCTACGAAAGTGACCTAATGCGCGGGTGTTGTTTTCATATATCACATAAACAAGTTCAGGTGCCCCAATATGGGGAAAAGAATCCATTTCTTTAATAGTCAGATAGGTTCTGGAAAAGGAACTCCACCAATAGAACACTAAAATCAACCTGAGGCTCTAGTCAAGGAAACAGTCGCATGCCTTGTGTCATCACTTGTCAGAGTACTTCAACTTCAAGGAAACAAGTTCATTAACGTAATGGCAGGCTTTCCTAGTGGCCTCAGAAATGGTCAGAGTAGAGAAGTTGAGATAGTGATATGATGCAAAGAAATGTCCTTGCGTTTCAAACGTAAATTGTTGACATTATGACTACTGTTCAGTTTTATCAGTCTAAATAATGCGTAGTAATACTGAGTACAAATAAAAAAGTTACAAACATGTGAAAATTTTGTGCGGGGTTAGATGTTCACCCAAGTAACCTTTTTCAGGATAAAAAAATTAAACAAGAACCCTAAAATTACTCTGTTCCGGGCGCAGAAATCAAATTAAGAATCGCTTATATGTTGAAATAAATTCACATGTCACCCAACAATCCCCAATAGTTTCAGAGTTACACCAGCATGCAGAAATCGCTGACACTATCTAAAAGCTCTCGAGGATGAAGTGTCGCACTGTGGTTCCATTGATAAGCCTGTCCTGCTTCTAATCATGAACTCTACTTGTAATCAAGAACTCAACACGTAAAAAACTCCCCCTGCTGCTACTGAAGCCAACAACTTCACTTGTAATCAAGAACTCAACATGTAGAAAGTTTCCCCCCGATTTCAGCATCTTTTTTGACACGGAGGTACGAAACCATACCCTTCTAGCAATCGAGAAACAGAAGGGAGAAAACAGGGAAAGAACTGAAATCTGAAAGAAATCCGCTGCAAGGGCACTTTCTTCCTAAAACAGGTTAAATCCGGGAGAAAGAAAGAATGATGGAAGAAGTAAGCGGCCAAGGCAATAGAATCCATTTCTTTAATAGACAGATTGGTTGACGATTATGAACTGAAGAAGAAATGGGGAGAGAAGAGTTGCTACCTGAATCTGGCGCGCCTGGACGAGAAGCCGCCTTTGTCCCTCCGTCGAAGGCTCGAAGCGGTTTTGAATGAACCCCGTGGCCTGGCTCAGTGGTTTTGGTAGCGATTTCTTCTTCTTGTTCGGACCTCGGATTCGTTTGAGCTGACATGTGGATCCTCAAAATTTAGGTGATTTTTTTAATAACTGGTCAGCCAGCGTGCGTATTTTTGTTGCTCGTGTGAAACCGATCGCATCTGGGTCCCCTAGACGATACAGTGTATCTTTCTTTTCCTAAATCACACAAATATTGTGGGCTACTTTCCATAACTTCTTTTTTATCGAATGGTTTCCATAAATTCTTGCATTGTCGGCATGCCAGGTCAGGTACAGTTACATGTAGAGAGACAACACCACACAAGCTGTTGCGTGTGTGCATGTTTTTATTTTTTTATTTTTTTTGGCTAAATACGTATCTTGATTTTGATCTCTAAGGGTCTTTCAAAAAAATAAACATCTTGATCTCTAAGATAGTCCGGTGGTCATTCTTATTATATTTTGATTGGCCCATTCAAAATATTGCACTGCCATCTTCGAGTGACTATTTGTAACAGTTTTATTTTCCTAGCAACGTTAGCAGAAAATTCGAAAGCTTTGCCCAAGCGAATGCGCATCTGGATTATTGTACAGAAATTTTAGAATCCTTTCTTTCCAAAGAAAAAAAATTGTGAAAACTTTGGATTGTTTTCCTCTTTGATTTGAGCTGCGTACTTGGCCCACCCATCATCCCGTTGAGATCGTTTGAGGCCCAACCCACGGCCTCCTCAGAACCATTTCCCTAAGGGCCCGTTTAGTTCTCAAAAAATTTCGTGCGCTACAGTAATTTAGAGTATTTAACCACTAATTAGGAGTATTAAATGTGTATAACTGACAAAACCCATTCCACAACCCCCGGGCAAAATCGTGAGACGAATCTAATGAACCTAATTATGCAATGATTAGACAATGTCGTGCTACATTAATCAATCTCTAATGACGAATTAATTATGCTTAATAGATTCGTCTCGCGATTTTCCGTTCATCCGTGTAATTAGATTTACAATTAAAATATGTTTAGTCCTCCTAATCTTCTACTTCGGGCCATCATCATGGCTCATGCCCCCCCCCCCCCCCGCGTACCCGGCAACAAGGCCAGCAACATGACAGCACTTGCAAGTAGGGCTGGAAAAATAGCTCGAGGCTCGCGAGCCAGCTCGAGCTCGCTTCGGCTCGGCTCGGCTCGGCTCGGAGCGGCTCGCGAGCCTCCAACGAGCCGATCCGAGCCTACTTCTCAGGCTCGCGAAAATGATGAGCCGAGCCGAGCCGGCTCGCTCCGGCTCGCGAGCTCAGTCCACTGAGGCTCGTAATGGCCCATAAGCTATTTTGAAACACTCTAACACTAACCTGTGGTGTGACAATATCAATATTAATTTATATCTATGCTTAACATGATTATTATTTATTGATTACTTTCAACATATGTATACACTATATATATATATATATATATATATATATATATATATATGCAATAGTTATATACTAACTGCATAATATATATTTTGTGCCAGGCTCGCGAGCCGGCTTCGAGCCGAGCCGAGCCGAGCCTCCTCGGCGAGCTCGCCAAACTGCCGAGCCGAGCTAGGCTCGGCTCAGCTCATTTCCAGCCCTACTTGCAAGCCCCGCTCGTGCCTAAGTGGCGACGCGGCTCGAGCAAGCAGCACATGCCGGGGGAAGCGACGTCACGTTGCACGCGAACTGTGCTTGCCCGGCGAGCTCCGGTGGATGGACTTCGGGTTGCCGGCGGGTTGCGAGCTAGGTGTAACACCCTTCAATTAGCCCCTTAATTAGGAGTGTTAAACCAAAATTTGAAGTTTCAAATTACTCACAAATGGATCAAATATGTCAAGCCCACGTGTTCTCTTCTCCCTCTCTCCCGTGCGTGGTCACCGTGGCCAAATTGGCCACGGCGCCGCTCGCGCACGCATGGGCCGCGCGTCTCGCGCTGCTGCTCGCCGCTGCCCTCTCTCCCCCTCCATCGCCTCTCTCTCGCGTGCAGATGCCGCCAAGGCCACGTCGGCTGAGCCGCCCACGCCTCTCCCTCTCCCTCTCGCGCGAGCGCCGAGCCATGGCCGCCGCCCGCACCTTGCCTGCGCGCGTGACGCGCGTTCCGCCCTACCGCGCACCGTCCGCCTGCTCGCACCGCCGCATAGCCGCTCGCCACGCTCCAACTCGCATGCCAGCACAGCTGCGCGATTGCCGTGCCTGCGACGCGCCGCGAAGCTCGTGCCACTCAGCTTTCGCTGCGCCGCCATGGGAGTAGAGCTCCGCCCGTCGGTCCGATTCGACGGGACCGAACCCTTGTGGGTCGATTCCTCCGTCATGGGGCACTACGTTGACCACGTCGACCTCTCCGACCACCTGGCCCTCGGCCTCGTCACACAGAGTCGTCCCTCCACCATTGACGTCACCGAGCCGAGCTCGAGCTCCTGTCGCTGGGCCGCCGGCCATCCCCCACCCGATTCGAGCAAAGGTGAGCCGCTCCCCCTCCTGTGTGCCGCCCCCTGTTCCTGCGCGCCGCCCCGGCCACCACCTCGCCGGCCGGTGCTCCTGAGCGGTGCCCTGCTCTGCGTGTGTATTCGTGGACCGAGTAGATGGGAAGACAAGGAAGTTCGAGGGCTTATATGCAAACCTTGTGACCCATATGAATAGTAAAACAGTGTTATCTAGAATAGAAAGGACTACGGGGGCTTAGATGCAAAAGCACCATCCCACGCTGGGCTCTGGCCTGTTGGACCGGCCTGCCTCGTTTCACGGGCCTGGATGCGCGTTGTTGGGCCTAACTGGGCCAGATCAAGCCCGTGCGCCCCTTTTTCTTTTTCTGTTTAAGGCTGATAACTTATAGAATTTGTATTAAATCAAATAAAAATCGTAAAAATGCAAATCAAATTTTATGGGACTCCATGTAAATATATATACATTGAACCCATAAAACACACCACTAAATTAAAACTTATTTTAATTAATAATTAAAACACAGTTTGTTTAATTAAATAAAATAGTTCGTGTGCTTAGAAAATTATGAAATTTTTGTGGTAGGCTATTCATAGCTGTGGTAAAAGTTTAGATTTATTGGTGCATGTATGCATGAGTTAATGATTTAATGTTGATGCTTTAGTGTTTATTCTATTAAAATAATTCTTGTGGATAAAAATTATGCTACTTAGTCCAAATATTATGAAATCAATTGTGTTAGCTTACAGTTATCATTTATACTTTAGATCTGAAACTTGTATAGGTGGAATATAAAGTTTTTATACTATTTTTGATCTATTGCTTGTTTGTTGTCTTATTCTTGTAATTTTTATAATATATAGCAGAAAAAAATGATAAAATATTGGAACCACTTCTGTTGGTTTAGGTTTTCTGTATAGGATCTTTGAAATATGATATCCATGTGCCTCTGGATGATTTACATGCCTCTGGTGAATTATTGTGTTTTGTAGTAATTTATCTTGCTTAAAGTACATCTCATTAATGGTAATTACTTTTGATATAAATCCAACTCTTATAATCTTATTTTGTTGCCCTTTATCATGGAAAAAAGGGGAATACATGATTGTTCGGAGTCTGTGAATTTTAATCTTACAATTCTTTGTGCACTTAATAATGAGTGTTGCATTCATATCATTAATGCATAGTGCATTTGCATACATGTAGATTTTGGTACATGCGAGCTCGTGCCCGTGGAACAGGCGTAACCATGAAGCCCTGCGAGAGCTAGTAAAGCAGGCCCGGGAAGGAATTCGGGAAGACCCGGCCCAATGGTCGGAAGGGCCCAAGGCCTTACTAGTATTAACACTAACTTAGTGTTACCCTCAGGCAAGCTCCGGTGCACATCCTATTATTTGAAATTATGACACCTATATATGTATTTATTACGTGTGCATTACGTTTCAGGAGTTGATTGGAACCCTAGTTGCATGATCCTTAGGTTTCCCTGAATTATACTAGCAGGTATAGGACGATAGAATTGCTATGCTTAATTCTTCTCGATAGAAGTCGAGTGACTTTTTGCACTCGCGAGATATAGGATACTTAGAAGTCGAGTAATTTCCGGTTACTCGCGAGATTTATAGTTATCTTTATATTCCAGTATATGAGATATGGAATGCAATATGGAATGAATGGAAATTTGAGACCGGACGGGGGAATGATGATGAGATATAGGTATGGCAACAGGACAGGGTTCCTGGTGTCTTAGCCTCGTCTGTGTTGATTGAGGACCGTACCGTTGTTGGCCCTGCTGATCATGTTTGAATTGTACTAACCGCATGGCGGGAGTAGGAGGTTGTCGAAACCGGTAAGCCTAATACTGCCTTGCTTCGAAAGTACAGGAACCCGCACCCAACTCCTGGGGTAGTTGAGTAGTTGCGGTGAAATGAGGATGCATATGTTTACTTTTGGTGGTCTCACGTTTAGTTCGGCTGACCATATGTCGTTGGGCTGGTTCCTGTAGTTCGAGGCGGGGAGGGGAATGGTTGGTCCGTATGGTCCGACGGGGCTAATACGTGCCGTGTTGGTTAGGTCCACCTTGCAAGGTTAAATCGGATCGATTCGCCGTCAGTCACTCTCGGACATGAGCACCTTGATCTCCGAGTCAGATCGTAGAAAGAACATGGAAGGGAATGAAATGATCAATATGGTTGTGCCTAATCAATTGTTTTTCCACACTGATTGGTGTAGAAATGTAAACCGTAAAAAATAGGTACTCATTCCTAATTTTGAGCTAAAATATTGAATGTAAGGACTCACTCTTAATTACTTTTCCGCGAAACAACCCACAGCCAAAAGCCTTGCATGTCTAGATAATGGGCTAAGTATACCCTTAGTCGGGTAAGTCTTGCTGAGTATTAGTATACTCAGAGTTTGTTGTTTACCCTGTTTCAGATATAGAAGCTAACCAGGATTCGCATTAGTGGGCTCGATGTGACGTCCTCACGTGTTCATAGTTATCGTTTTGTTTTATTGGTTCTCAATCAAATTTCCTTCTCTCAGGTCGTATTCTCTTCCGCTGCTGTCATTTATTTTATGTAAATTCTAAATTTAAAGCTGTTTTGTAAATATTTATGTTATTATCTATTTTTGTGAAATTATATTATGCTGGTACCGTCTTTGCTCGCCGTCGCGCGAGACTTCTAGTGTGTTTCGATCGGCCTGTGGGTTGGAAACAGGCTGTCCGGTTATACTTAATTAAGGTAATGCGCCTGATGCGTTCAAATGATGGCTATTATGCTTAATTAAGCTGTTTAACTTGGCGGTTCTGTCACGCTAGGGGAGAGGCATGGATAGGAGGGGAGAGTGGAAGGTGGGCGGAGCAGCGGCCGACGAGATCGCCGGCAGCGGGGGTGGTGGAGGGAGGCGGTAGAGCTTTAGGATTCGGGTTGCCGGGGGATGAGGGCAGCTCCATGGCCTCCGGTTATAGAAGAGGAGGGGTCGGGGGTGGTGGCGGCGGCGATTCGACCGACAGATAGGTGTAGAACACAAATCTATCTCGTAGGGGCATATACTTCTTTTTTTTCTTTGCGGAAAGTAGGGGTAGGTAATTCTAGGATCTAGTGATTCTGGACATCGCCGTGATCTTCTTGGTCCGGAATCGAGCCAGCAGCCACTCATGCCATATTTCAATATAATGTTTTGGCGATTGATGACACACACAACACTTGGACTAATGTGATTGTTAAGATGACTATTCTCAGGCTTTTAGGTTCAAGTGATGACAAAGAGAAGAGAGGCGTAGCAAGGCCCGAAACCTCTTCGGTCCAAAGGACAAGAATCGAAGAGACTGTGAAGAAATTCAATACACCGGTTGAACCGACGTTAAGGAAAAGACACACGCCGGTGTAATTGTCCAGAAGCTGGAAACTGAAGATACACTCACCGGATTAACTGACGTTGAAGAAAATGCATACGTCGGTGCATTGCCAAACGAAGACCGATGAAAATACATACACCGGTTGAACCGACGATGCATCGGTCAATTGCATCGGTTCAGTTGTCCAGAGAGGTGGTTTTTGGAGGAACGTGAAGAAGTTACAATCACCGGTTAAACCGACGCTAATTTTACATACACCGGTTGATTGCATCGGTTAAACCGGCGATACACCGGTTAATTGCTAACGGCTAGTTTTTCACGTAGCAGTTTACATACACCGGTTAAACCGATGATGGCTTTTGGGGTACGTCGGATTAACCGGCGTTACGCAGTTTTCTGGCAGCTTTTCTCCAACGGCTATATTTGTTTGTGCTGCCTATATACCCCCAAGGCCGGGTCATTTTTGAGCGCTGGAGTTCAAGGAAGTATACAAGAGCTAAAGATCATCTCCAACCACCATAGAGCTTCATTGTACATCATATAGGCTTAAGCACACTTGTGAGAGTGCTTAGTACTTGTTTAGGCTTAGTTGTTGAGAGAACTAGCTTGAGAGAAAGTCTTGCTGCGGCAAGCAACTTGTGTACTCGTCGTGTGACCCTCCGACTTGGTGTGGAGTGGCAACGACACTTTGTGCGGGGAAGGAGGCCCCTACTTGGTGTTAAAGCTCCAAGATAGTGAAGACGGTGCCGTGGTGACGCTTCGAGATAGACGGTGGCGGTGACCTCATCTTTGTGACTTGGCGTCACTTAGCCTTTGCTTGTCGGGAGCCTTGGAGGCGTGGCAAGACGGTGATCAAGCGAAGAGACTCGGCATCCCACTTGTTCTTTGTGAGCAAGTGGCCGTGGACGTAGGGAGGGACTTTGGTGTCCTAACCGAACCACGTTAAATCGTGTGTCTTGGTGTCTTCACGGGAGTTTGCATATCCTCTCCCTTACTGCTTTACTTACCGCATTACGTTTCCGCATTTACTCTTTCTTGCTTACCTTTACTTTCCTAGTTAGTTTGATTAGGATTGGCTATAGGTTGCAAGTCTTTTGGGGTAAGTAGAGGGTAGCATAGATAAACCTTAGTCATAACTAGCATGTGTAGGACGTGTTAGGTTTATCTTATGCAATTAGATTGAGCCCTAGGATAGAAAAGTGATTAGCGACCCTATTCACCCCCTCCCCCTCTAGGGTCGGACACCCCGGTGATCCTTACAATTGGTATCAGAGCCTGGTCTCACACCTCTTACGAGGATTAGCCAATTCCGTTGGTAAAATTGTGAGAAAGCTCGTAGGAGAACCGTCGACTTAACCGTCAAGTGAGTGTATGTCCGGGGAAGGGATGAGTGCCGATAGGGCTCCGTTTTTCGATGGCACGGGGTTTCCACGGTGGAAAGTGCTTATGCAAGCACATCTTCAAGCCCGAGGGCTTGATGTTTGGCGTGTCACCGAAGAGGGCAAGAAAAATGAGAATAAGGCCGAGAGACAATATGATGCCATTGCAAAATCAATTATATTGTCTTCTCTATGTGATAGTGTGTTTAATCGTGTATTTGCCAATGAAAATGCTCATAAGCTATGGAAGCAAATTGTCGAGAATCATGAGGGCACAAAGGATGTTGCCAATCAAAAATATCATATTCTCGGCGAGGAGCTAAGTAGTTTTAAGCAACTTCCAAATGAAAATGCTCATGACATGTACTCACGATTAAATACTCTTGTCAATGAAATTAATGCCTTAGGTCTCAATCAAGTTGAAGATGTGGAAATCAACCGCAAGATTCTCCGAAGCCTTCGCAAGCCCGACTACAACATCATCAACACACTCTTGCAAAAGGAAGATTTGGTCAAGCTCACACCAAATCAAGTCATTAATCAAATCATCGCCCATGAGTATAGTATGGGGATGACAAAGAAGAAAGAGCAAGAGTCCACCTCTCCTTCAAGCAAAAAGAGTCTCGCCGCCAAGCACTCATGCAAGCATCAACCAAGGCGACAAGACTCATCAAGCTCAAGTGAAAGTGAACAAGAAGAAGAGGATGACGAAGATAGTGATGATGAATCAAGTTCAAGTGATGAAGAATACCCAAGGGCCGTGCTATACCACAACCGCAAGATTGCCAAGCATGTACATGAGCTCTATGAGCTTGGGTACAAAACACTCATTAAAGGGAGTGCGGTTGGGATAGAGGAGATGGCGAAGAAAAAGAACAAGTCAAGAGCCCAAGCTCTCTCCGCCATCCACAAGCCCAAGAAAAGTGGTGAAAGCTCAAGTCACAAGAAAAATTCCAAGAGCTCAACCACCCATCGTCCTCGGAGATTATCACCACCTCCCATGTGTCTCATGGCACTAGGTAATAACGATGTAAGTGATGACTCCTCCTCAAATGATGAATCCGATGTTGAAACCAATGACATGTGTGAGATGATGACACTCCTCCATAATCAACAAGAATATCTCATTAAACAAAATGAAGAAATCAAAGCTCTCAAGAGTAAAGAAAAACTTCATGCTTCATTTGTCTCAAGATATGAGAACTTGCTAAACAAATTCAATTTGTTAGACAATGAGCATAAAGAACTTAAAATGAAATATGAGAGTCTTGAGTCTAAAAGTGAATCATCATCGGATAAATCATTTCCTTGCAATATTCCTTGTGCTATCTCTTTTGACAAGGTAGATGCGATCTAACCCCTTGCAATGAGAATGTGATTGTAGAAACATGTGATGATCTCATTGCTAAGGAAAATGATGAGCTTAAACAAGAGATAGAAAGGCTAATGACGGACTTGAGGCGGCTCAAAGGAAAGTACACTCAAGAGCAAGTCCAACCTTCTCAAGATAACACCTCCGCGGGCGTGAAGAAGCTTGAGAAGGGAGAAACCGTGACTTGCTTCAAGTGTCACAAAGAAGGCCACAAGTCCTACCAATGCAAGGAGAAAGAGGGCAAAGAAAATAGCAAGCCCAAGAACTTGAACAAGAACAAGAAGGCTAAGGAGATCAAGAAAAACACATCTCCATACTTGAAGGCATCCTACATGTACACCAAGCCCACCCACAAGAAAAAGCAAAAGAGCAACCACTACATACTTGAAAAGAAGAAGAATGGCAAGGTGGTGGCTCATGTCATGGGGTGGAGAACATATGGATGGAACCAACCTATTTGGGTGCCCAAGGATATTATTCATACCATGGATGGCTCTCAAAAGGTTTGGGTTCCTAAGACTTAGGCACCAAACAAGTGCATCGGGGGATTTGGATGCTTAGCTTACAAGTTAAAAGTGAAGGTCCAAGCCAAAACAAGCTAAGCTCACAACTTGAACATTTGTTGCCCAAGTCCCCCATAAGGTAATGGTAGCTAGATTTCAATTCAAGCATCATGTAGCACGGTACTGTAGCGGCAGCCAGGGTTAGGGTTTTTAGGCGCCCCTCCTCTGTTTATATAGCCCCTTAGGTGGGCTGCCTTGGGCCCCACCTTGGGTGCCCCATTTTGGGTCTAAATGGCTCATTAGTGCACCTACACCCAGTCTAATTCGGATCTTATCTTTATCAGACTTCTTTTCTCTTAAGTGTGTGACGCTATGGGTTCACATGCGAACAGACATGGCCCGAGTATTCTTACTCGGCCCAATAGTAGACAGTGGCCTCTAGCAAGACATGTCAACTCCTATGCGCACGTAAAGATCATATCAGACGAGCCGCCACAATATCATATACATATTGTTCCCTTTGCCTCACGATATTTGGTCTAGCTTAAAGCCGACCACTCTTTCTCGATCCTGTGATTCGGAATCCTTGGTTAACTCTTAACCCTAGCATGACCATGCATTTCTTGATCCGAATCACTCGAGGGGCCCAGAGATATCTCTCTCTTATAGAGAGGGGCAAATCCTATCTTGACCGACTATGTCTCACAGCACGCTTCTTGACAGACCCGAAAGCCACCTTTATAACTACCCTGTTACAGTGTAGCGTTTGATGTCTCCTAAGTAAGTCGGTTCACATCTTGAGTACATACGATGATCGCAGGTCTTAGGACACAGCGCACATATTGTGTAATGAGAAGTCATCATCTCGTGTTGGGTCAGTTCTGTCTCATGTCTCACATGAACCCACATTATTAGTTTGGCATCCCCATGTCCATGACTTGTGAAACATAGTCAATCAACTAATACATGTGCTAGTCTAATATTCATGTGTGTCCTCACATGAACTCCGACTAGGAACATTTTAGAATATCCATACAAGTAAAGAGTTTCACAAATACTTCACATAAGCATTAATCAATACAAGTTGTCATCCATGGATATTCAAGGAACACTTTATTAATCATGAATATAAGAAAATATGATCGCCTCTAGAACATATTTCCAACAAAGTCTCCACAGTACTTCTTCTATTCCTATAATGCCTCTGCGAAAAACCAGTCAGAGGAGCATTAGGACATAGCTAGCAGGGAAATAACAGATCCAGACCCACACATTCAACTGTTGGCCATGATAGCCCCGGTGGTCGCAAGGGCACGTGGGATGTGGTTTGGTGTTGTCAGTCCAGATACAAGCCAAAGCGGATTTTCCACATGCCTCTGCGGCCACATGCACTATCTGGAGGGCTACAACACATTATTCTTACCCTAAGTGATCTATGCAGTGACCGGTACAGTGGACTCAGAATATAAAAAAAAAGGTGGGGTCATTGCTATAGATCAACGAAGGGTAGAATAGGAAATGTACCAAGCCGCGGTTCAAACAGGTTGGATTCGTGCCGTATGGTGAAACGGAAGAGAGATATGTTGTTGGCCTGGGGGCAGCAACGCTGCGGCATTTGAGGTGAGGAACATGGAGTAGGCAAGATCCACAATGTCGCAAACAATGGAGGTCGTTGGTTTGGAGCTGGAGCGAAGAAGGGTAGCTGGGTGCTGGTGTCACCGCAAGTGCAGCTGCCATTGTAGGGGGAGTCGCCGCTAGTGCAGCTAGAAAGGAGCTAGGAGAAGGTTGCAAGGTTAGAGACACAACAAGAGGAAGGAGAAAGGAGCGAGGATAAGAGATAGGGATGAAGATGAGCCTGCCGGACAGGGCAATAATGGAGGGGCCATATCGCATTTTCACTCCCAGACTATCCTCACTAGTCACAACTTGCAGATCTCTTACTACCCCGGTCCACATGCAAACGGGTTCACAACCCACAATCCAACATCCAAAATTATTATCCATGTGTGCACATATACATGCAGAGCTGCTTTTTTGAGATACAAACCCTAGCCCCCACTTGCCAACTAGTGGATGCATCGCAGCTCGATCATGATACTATATATATGTTCCATAAAATGATTTTATATATCTAGAATGTTGATCATGATATCAATAGTAATCCATCTGGACTCTGACCTAAGTAAAAGGGCCGATTCTTTACGCGTCACGGGGAGTACTCCTGCCCCCATTCGCTTTTTTATATACTTTCCGAAATCTAGCTAGGTTCTAGCACCTTGCGTTGCATGCAGCAGGATCGAGCCATCGACCATGGTGCCCGCCGATCGTCGCCAGCGGCGGCGGCTGGGTTCTGCCGCCGGCGCCGGCGCAATTAGCAGAGAGGGTGGCCTATCGGCGCAGCGGATCTCCATGCTGAAGCGGGCAGGGGCGGCGAGGCTGCATGCGCGTGCCGAGGACGACGACCTCAGCCTAGACGACGAGGTTCTCATCACCATCCTCTCACGCGTCGCCGGCAGCACCGCTGACCTCGTCAGGTGCGCCGCCACCTGCCGGCGGCGGCGACTTGATCAGCGATGACTTGCTCGTGCGCGTCCTCGAGCTGCTGCCCGACGCGAGGGACGCCGTGCGCACCCACGCGCTCTCGCGGCGGTGGCGCGCGCTCTGGACGCGCGTTGCCGCCCTCCGCTTCCACTCCGACAGGCGGCGGTGGGAGTTGAGGGAGCCCGGCCCCCCCGAGCAGTTCGTCGCCTTCGTCGACCGCGCCCTCGCGCTCCGCGCTGCCGAAAAGGAGCCCGCGCTCGAGCACCTGGACATCTCCTTCGACCTGAGCCAACACGAATCGGAGGAGCTGGTGCCGCCGACCATCGAAGCCGCGCAGCGGTGGATCCGTTACGCCATGCAGCACGAGGTCAAATCTTTAACCTGCAAAGTGCATCTACCGTGGCCTCACATCGACGACGACGACGATGACAATATGACAATTATTACATTGGGAATCCTGTGATGACCCTTGATGATGATCAACTTAGCTCTGCAGAGCTGGAGACCATGCGCTTGGCCTTGAGTTCCCTAAAACTTCGGCTGCCCTCGACAGCAGCATTCGCGTCCCTCACGGATCTCTCGCTTGAAAGCATGGTGCTTGAAGCTGGCGGCGCCCACCTCCTTGCCCGCTTCGTTTCGTCGGCGTGTTGCCCGCGCCTGCACAGGCTTCAGCTGGCGGCAGTGATGGAGATGGAGACGCTTCTGATCGACGCCGGCGCACTTTTGGAGCTCTCGCTTGAGGACATTGATGACATGCTATTCTTGCAACTCCGGACTCCTAGCCTCCGGGTTCTCCATGTGAAGCGTTGCAACGAGCTTGTGGAACTCAAGGTCTCTGCTCCGAGGCTAGAGGATATCAAGTTCTTGGTACAAAATCCTTTGCATATTGATGGTGACTTGTCAAGCGTAGAAAGACTCGAGATTAAGTTGAGCTCGTCAGGGTACCTACACGACGATGACAGAAACAACGATGGTAGCATTCGCCTCCTCGAATGTTGTAGGTTAATCAGATGCCTTGAAGTCTCTTTTTGACGTTCCCAAGGTATGCAGTGTTCCAATCCTATATATATTATTTATTCAATTAATCGATGAACTTGAATTTTTTCTACTAGCTAGTTAGATTTGCCTTGAAATTGTTGAAACAATGAATCGAAGGAAAATTATGCTGTACGACATTGTTCCTTCGTTAAATTAGCCGACACACACAACACAGACACTAGTTTCTTTGCTGCTGTCTTGTAGCCAGTTTATTTTTCCGGTGTCGCTGCACGGCGTGTGCCAAAAATGATGAACGTCCTGCAAAATTTCTCTGACTGATTCTTCATCCACAAGCAAATAGTAGGGATTTAGTTTCTGCTGGTTGACAATGTTTTGTTTACCACTTCTATTATTTTTTGATGTTTTGACCTTTCTTAATTTGATCAGAGATGGCAGCAGCTAGAAGTTGACATAATCAAAGGTTCGATTCCGCAGCTTCCTCATGTGACATCCTTGAAAATTCATGTCACACTAGGGGAAGGACGTAGTTCCTATGCAGCTGGCATAGCAAGTCTCCTCGCACAATGCAGTAGTATTCGATACCTTGGCCTAAATTTTCGCTACTGGGTAAGATGAATATTCTGCCTTCAGTCCATACACACTATGATGATAAATAAAGTTTGTTTAATTCTCAGTTCCCTTTGTTTCCATCCATACGCTGAATAATGATGCATATATCCTTCCATATCTTCACTGCAGAAGAATGACCCAGAATTGGGTCTCACGCGTGATAACTCGGCTCCCAGCTGGGAATCCCACGAGCTCTCCTTACCTCATCTCCAGGTAGCAGAGTTCGAGAAGTTGATGGGGACTGATGACGAACACCAGTTCATTCAGTTCATACTGACAAGGACCACAGGAATTCAGAAGGTAGCCTTTGGTTTCGACCAAAAATCTGGCAAAAAGGCAGCGAAGATGGTTGTAAACTTATGCCACGCGCTAGCCGGTGGGTCCTGGACTACTTGGAATGACGCTAATTTGTCGTACAACTGGAGGCGTTGTGCATGAGTGGAGACCGACAGTAGAGATCGAAGTCCTTAGGTTGAACAGTTTGCACCACACATGTTAAATTAAACTAAGAGTTTGCATCCAATTCCTATTTTCCTCGTTGGCCATCCTCCCTTTTGCTTTAGAGTGGCATTCTAGTATGAGAACTATTTCAATCTGCAGTTACACACTATAAATCTTCAGGAAATATGAGCAGAGAATGTCCCTAACTATTACAAGTTCCTTGTATCATGCTATTTTTACTTGATGTAAAGATTGGAGCGCAGCGAGCCCTCGCCGATGAGGATCAGGTAGAGGCCCAGGGTGAGCAGGCTCAGGTTCCGTCCGCTCACCGGAGCGCACTCGTTGGGGCGGTTGATCATGTCGCACGGCGGCGGGTGCAGCGAAGGGAAGTGTGCTTGGAACGCTAGGACCATGTACCCCTGCGCATGGACCAAACACCCTCCAACTTACCGAGATGAATTTCATCTTTTTTTTTAGATAATGGGAAAGAGAGTACCCAGACTTGACCCCAAAAGAGGCTACAGCCGAGAATTTCATCTGAAATGTTGTTTTTTTATGTATGTTTTCAACTATATAATATTTTGCTACATGTCAGAAGTTTGTCCGAGATCTCACATATGTGTCATGTAAGGGAATGTTTGCTAATAAGAGTTTTAATAAATAGGTGTAATCCTGATGGTCCATTATTATTATCAAATGATAGTCACCATGATCTCGATGGGCGCAAAGATGAGCATCGTGTAGAAGCGCTTGATGTAGGAGTCAGAGACGAAGGCACCGAGGAAGGAGAAGAAACATATGGCCCCAAAGAAATTCGTAGAGGTGGTGGAGGCGTCCTTGACTCCCATGTGCATCGTCCCATGCAAGTAGCTCACCAGATTCAATATCATCGGTATGTTTGCTATGTTTGCCATCACAATAAGAACTGCAAACACGGTGAAACACATGTGTGTTAACAATCATGGTTTTAGTACTTTTAGTATTAACACAATTCTCAATATCATTAGTAATGTGTATGTGCCATGGAATAAAGGATAAGGATCAATGTTACTGACAATGGATGAACATGCTGGCTTTCACTCCACCATGCCTCTTTTGGTTAACTGGCCGTCCCCTCCAGTCTACAAGACCTTGCAAAGCCATGGTTATGGCGAGGCCTGCAAAACAAACCTCTTCTGATTCGATCTGGTGCTGCTCGAGCTCCTCCCTATCTTCGCAGGCAGCATGTGTGGCTCTTGGACTAGTGCTTTTTTATAGCCGTGGAAGACGAGCAACCCGTCTCATGATTCGAGGAGGAAAAATTAAAAGGCTGTTTGGATTGCAGCCAACGTCCGCCACCCAAGCTGTGGCATGGCCACCGGAGTTGTAGCGAGCTGTGGCGAGCGAATCAGCCGCCACAGCTTGGCGAGAGCCACAACGTGAAAAAGTTGTGGCAGCCAAAAGTTAGTAGCCAACCAAACAGTAGCCGTGGTAGGTGTAGCGGTCGTATTTGTGGCGTGGCAAGTTATGGCTTCAATGTCACACCCGATTTTAAGGACAAAATCGAATGCATATCTATATGTATGCTAGAATTAAGTTTCTTACATATAGAGACATTATAAATGAATAATCAATAATAGTATCACGTAAAAGAGAATTAAAATAATAACTAAAAGATTATCAGAGTTTACAGCTTATCCTGGAAACGAAAGCTCCAAACTTCACAGGCAATCGACTGGGGGTTGCGTACGGCTAGAACTCAGCATCATCTTCAAAATACTTCTCACATCTTTCCTTATGAGAAGCAGTAAGCAAGGGTGATTACACTTATGGTTGGTACTCAGTAAGGCCACAAGAAATAACCAGAATGTGATTTATATCCATTTTTAAGTTTATTAATCATGTGAGGGGCCAAACCGCTCTTGACCATGAGCACGGCTAACTGGTTAGTTTTAACTCTGCAGAGGTTGTACACTTTCACCACGATTCGCGTAAAAGTTCCGAAGAACTTTGAACCCAACCACGCAATGTGCTAACTAGGCACAATACCACACTTCTGAGGTGTGATTGCATAGGGACGCTACGATGCCTTTACAAAGATTCCCTAACATATGACAATTCGCTAAGGTTTCAAGTCAAAGTGGTCATAACACTGTCCTAATGAGGTGGTACCTTGCCAAAGGACCATTAAACAATACCAATTGCCACAAGAGGACCGAGCTATACCCCATCGATGCATCCCCTCTTGCCCTTTCGGTAAGATTGTCACAAGCTAGAGTCTCTAATTAATCAGTCAAGACCAGAATAAAAAGATGGTTAGGGTCACTTGCCTTTCACCAATGAAAAGCTACTCTTACTGCTCTTCAGCTTTTGCTCACTCGGAGAACTTGATCTTCAATCTTCAAACGACGATCCTTCTTGCGAAACTCTGGGGCGGTGAACTTGTCGAGGAGAAGGCACGGGGTCGACGGCGAAAATGGCGACGACTTGCGAGAAGGAAGACACCACGACGAAGAGGACGACGAGCTGAGCACTAGGGTGGTGTCGGATTTCACCGGAGATGCATAGATACGGAGGATGGTGAGATTCTGGGGAAAAATTTATTTTAGGGATTCCCAAACAAAGAGGCTCCTATGGTAGTCTATATTTTTGTGTGGAGTTGCCATGAGAGATTGGTTTAATATATAGGGAGAAAAGTCTCACCATCCCACATCAACTAGCAATGTGGTACTAAACCTCCCTCCCATGCTAATGGGCTTTACGTGCCTTTAGCCCATTAGGGAACACACAAATGGGCCCTTGAGGTCCATTAGAGATTTATGTACTTTTGATAGACTTAGCCCATTTAATATTCGGAATTAATTATTTTCAAAATTAAAATAATTCTAGAAAAATCTAGAATTCATATTTAAAGTCCGAAAAATATTCCAAATGCCCCGAAAATTCTAGGAAAAATCCTAGAAATATATTGGGACCTAAAGAACTCAAATAAAATATTTGGAGCTCCTGAGAAGATTTGGAAGAGCCTCTAAAAATTAGAGTTTGCTCTAGGGAAAATGGGGAAAGAATCCAGAAAAATTCGAAAAATTCTCGGGAAGAACTTTTGATGATAGAACACGTTTTGAAAGGTTTTCACACTCAACAACACTATGCATGTGACATGAATGCATCACCAGAAGAACAACATTATTTAATTTGAAAAACAACCAATATTTATTTTCTTTTACACTAAATTCTCTGTGAAGAAAAATAAATATTGAGAAAATTTTAAAATTGTGAGAAAATTGTTGTTTTATTTTTAATTTTAATTACATCCTGAAGACGATGGAGCTGCCGATGGACTTGATGCCCGCCGACGCCTCGCTGGAGAAGAACTCGAGCAGGCCGAGGAAGGAGGTGACGTCCATGACGCCGATCGCGAGGTACTGCGGCGTCAGCAGGAACGCCGACATGGGCGGAGCGCCCGCCACGGCAGCGCGCCTCCTGCGGCGGCCCTCGACCGCGGCGGCCGTGGCGAGAGCGGCGGCGCTGGACAGGAAGCCCACGCCCACGCGCTGCAGGTGCGTGACGCCGCCGGCGTAGCCCGTCGCGCGGCGCAGCCACAGCACGGCGGCGCGGTCGTAGGCCACCAGGATGAGCACCTGGAACACGATGGGGACGACGAAGAGGCTCCCCGGCGGGATGCGGAGGGCGCCGAGGCGGGTGTCCATGGCCCCGCCCTGCTGCACGGTGAGGGAGAGGAGCAGCGAGAACGGGACGTAGGCGAGGACGGAGCTGAGGAAGATGGGCAGCATGCGGAGGATGATCTTGGCCTCCTCCACCTGCGTCACCGTGCGCACCGACCACGCCCGTCTGTCGCCGTCGTCCACGGCAGCCTTGTCAAGGAACCTTATTGGAAGCAAAATAATAACCTTGGATGTGTCACGTTTTGTTGTGATGCAAATAATGCTCGTACCCAGTACACATTTTTCTCTTCTGAAAAGCCAATTTCCTAGTCGGTACAAATAAACAAGCAAAGTTGCCTATTACTATTAGTTTATTAAGTGGTCAAAGAAAATATACGCTGCTATCTCATTTATTGAACATGTAGAAATTGAGAATGTACTACATGTTTTCCAAAATTAATAATAGTTGTACTAATTTACAATAATTAACAGTCAGCACAGACTTGACCTCTTGTTGTCCCTGTCATTGTTTTTTTTTGTAAAAAAAAATACAAAGCTATCTTCGAAACCACTCAAAGGCCTAAACTTATCTATTTTTGACGGTTGATGACCCTTGATATCCGATTTTATAGTTGAAAGTTCAAAATCGATCTTTTATGATAGTTTAAGGATGTAAACTGGATTTTTTTCCCTTTCATTTCCATGCATGAAGATATATAAACAAAATCGACTCATGTAGCTGTATGCTGTTTTTCTCCTCTTTATTCCCTTTATTAATTTCTTCATCTCTTATAAAAAATAAAGTTCTATAGATAACATATATTTCTTAAAGATTTTAACATCAAGCTGTTATAGATACTGCCAAGTAGTGTTCGAAAAATGAGGGATTCCAACTCTTGTCCAGTTGTGAACGAGCCTGCCGGCCGACTGGCTAGCAGCGCTCAAGTAGCGCCCCCTGCCTGCCAGCCGGAGTTCAATCCCCTATGGGGACGGATTTTCCGGCATGCAGTGCAGGGGCAAAAAAAAAAAATCTCGCTGTGCTCGCCGCAAGGCATGGTCCTTGTGGACATAGGCCAGAATTCAGGAGGTTTTTCCGCGGTCGGAGATGCCGTGGTCGCTTTTTCAACTCTTGTCCAGTTGCGTATGATTTAGAGGTGGACAAAAAGCCGCCCTTACTCTAACCCAGCAGTTCTCTCCATAACTTCAACGCTCGTGCCTGTGCCATCACTGACCCCAGGCCGAATCTCCATCAGATTCTCAAGCAGTGCTGGTAGCTTCCTTTTCCTAAACGCTGCCACGAAAACCTGTGCTATCCACACAAAAAATAGTAAAAAGAAGATCAAACTTGTACCTCCATTTTGCAAGAATTTTATCAAGTTTGTTCACGTCATAACATGATGGCGAATATATGATGACGAAACTATGTACCTGAAGGATTCTCGTGACAGGGCTCCCGGTGGGCTTCTGGTGCCGGTAGAATGGCAAGCCGACGCCGACGACGGCCGTGCCGACGAGCACCATGATGGCGGCGAGCGCGAAGCCCACACCCCGTGGGCTTTTAATTAAACTGCCCCAGCAGTCACCAATTTGCTGGTACAAAAGTCCCTAATGTCTTGTTCAAAAACTATGTCTTCAGATTTCTCCTAGCACATTGATAACAGAAAAATCTGAAGATTAGTTTGTTACAGTCAATGTGCTAGGAGAAATCTGAAGACATAGTTTACAGTCAATGTACTATGTCTTCAAAAACTTCCTTCCTCCGATCCAGTCAGGATTAGTTGACGTTTGTTGCAGAAAAATGCAACTGATTCCAGCCCAATTTGATCTTCTGAAACGACAACTAATCTTTACTGGAGAGGGTTGCTTAGTGCTTATTTGGTGAAACTAATCATCCGGGTCACAAAATCGATCCGTATATGTAGTTTCAGGATGCGTTTATTTGCAGCATGTCAGGTTGTCGTCAGACCGCAGCTTGCTTGATGGCCGCCGGGGACACCCTGTCATCCTCCATGGTTGACTGCATCCTCGGATCGTGCCTGTAGGTGTAGCTCCATGCGCACAGCATGTAGAGCGCCAAGGAGACGAGCGCGAAGAGCGCGAGCAGGCAGTAGAAGAGGTCGAGCCGGCCGGCGTCGAGGCTGGCGCCGTCCAGCCACCCGGTGCCCCCGCCGCGGCGCGCGGTGGCGCGGTTGACCACCCGGATGAGGGCGCTCCCGAGCCACGACGCGGCGCCGAGGATGCAGAAGAAGACGGCACTGCCGATGGACTTCATGCCGGCGGAGGCCTCGCTGTAGAAGAACTCGAGCAGGCCGACGAAGGAGGTGACGTCCATCACGCCCAGCAGGAAGAACTGCGGCGCCAGCCAGAACACCGACATCGTCCTCCCCCCGGCGGCACCCCTGCGGCGGGCCTCCACCGCGGCGGCCGCAGCGAGCGCCACGACGCTGGACGCGAACCCGGCGCCGATGCGCTGCAGGTGCGTGACGCCGCCGGCGTACCCCGTGGCGCGGCGCAGCCACGGCACGGCGGCGCGGTCGTAGGCGACCAGGATGAGCATCTGGAACACGACGGGGATGACGAAGAGGCTCGCCGGCGGGATGTGGGTGGCGCCCAGCCGGGTGTCCATGGTCCCGCCCTGCTGCACGGAGAAGGTGAGCAGCAGCGGGATCGGGAGGTAGCCCAGGACGGAGCTCAGGAAGATGGGCAGCATGCGGAGGATGATCTTGGCCTCCTCCACCTGCGTCACCGTGCACAGCGACCATCGCCGGGCGTCGCCGTCGTCCACGGCAGCCTTGTCAAGGAACCTTTGAATATAAATTGTTCCAGGTTAGTCTTAGTCAAGGTGTGCACCAACGGTCTGTGCACGGCGACCGTGTGCCAGTGACACCACGCCCACTTACTTGAAGCCTGAAGTTCTCCCCAGCACTTGGATGCTGGTGCATGTTGTTCCTGCTTGAGTGGTGGCCTGATGATGCATCTCCATCAAATTATCAGGCACTGCAAGATTCCTCTTCCGAAAAGCAGCCACAAAAACCTGTGTGAACGATCAACAAAATTACCTGAATTTTGTTTCACAGTACGAATTTTGTTTGACAAGAAATAAAATTAAATCTTAGTATCAAGTTTGCTAGCTCAGAAATAAATAAACTACCTGAAGGATTCTGGTGAGGGTGCTCCCCGTGGGCTTGTGGTGCCGGTAGAACGGCAGGCCGGCGAGGAGGACGACGGCGCCGAGGAGCACCGCGAGCGCGGAGAGCGCGAAGCCGAGGTCCCAGCCCACGTTGTTCTGCACCCACACCACCAAGACGAGCCCCACGAGGCCGCCCAGCGAGATGCAGAAGGCGAACCAGTTGAAGAAGCTCATCTTGCCGCGGGCCTCCCGCGGGTCGTCGCCGCCGTCGAACTGGTCGCCGCCCAGCGCCGCCGCGCACACGCGCACCGCGCCCTCGCCCAGCGGGATCACGTACAGCCCCAGGGTCAGCAGGCTCAGGTTCCGGCCGCTCACCGCCGCGCACTCCTCGGGGCGGCCGGCCATGTCGCACGGCGGCGGGTGCAGCGACGGCAAGTGTGCCTGGCATGCCAGCAGCATGTAACCCTGTCCATCCAATCCATGGCAAGAAATTAATTAACATGACCGATGATCAAATCAAACAGTAGTTCATCGTCAAATAATTAAATTGCAATAATGTATGCACCGAATAGAATTGATGAATTGAATTGAATTCTTATGATCGATGGTCACGTACCAAAATCTCGACGGGGGCGAAGATGAGGATGGTGTAGAAGCGCTTGATGTAGGAGTCGGAGATGAAAGCACCGAACAAGGTGAAGACGCAGATTGCTCCATACAAGTTGGTGGCGGTGGTGGAGGCGTCGGCGATGCCCATGTGCATCGTGCCGTGCAAGTAGCTCACCACGTTCAGCAGCATCGGGATGTTCCCAATGTTTGTCATCACAACAAGGACTGCAATGCAATGAAGTGGAATAGATTCATCAGTATTTATTTTACTCTCTTTACTCACATGCATCTTCGTTCTGATGATTGTTCTGAAAAATGTAGCTAGATTACACAAATCATTGACCAATGCAATTCAAGCGTTTGATTAATAAGGAGAGCAATTTTTTTTTCTGAATTCTTTAGTTTCGAAAGCTCTCTTTGGGTTTCATCCCAAACTTAACGCGCCGTCATGTAAAAGTAAAACCAAAAGGAAGATGATGTTGTTAATTACTTACAGTGGATGAACATGGTGGCTTTCATCCCACCATGCCGCTTTGGGTTAACTGGCTGTCCCTTCCAGTCTACAAGCTGGCCTTCCAAAGCCATGGCTAGCTAGCTCTCGATCAGTAGTATACCCTATTAATTGTACAATCCAACAAGACTTCCTTCACTTAATGACCAAGCGCCCTTGGTGTTGTGTGCGTCCGTCTCCTTACCATCTTTGCATTTTATAGCCGTGGAATGTGAGCAAACCATTGCGTTTGTTTTGTGGACGTAGGGGCTTGCTAGTAGGTAAACTATGGGCTCATATCGTTCTGGCTTTTCTCCGTGATCATCATGCATGACTTTTTGGGTGATGAGGTTCTAGCCAAGAAGGCATTATATTTTAAGGAATATGTATCTATATATATAAACCCTGATGTACAAATGATAATAAAATTTCCATCTTGTGAACTTTGTCATAGGTCAGTCATTCTACAAACTACTCCCTCTGTCCAAGAATGTAAGGCATATTTTGTTCAGCGTGCGTGTGTGGAACATTATGCGTGCATTCACAGTGTGGTTACCAAAAACTGTTGCTTAAATTGTGTTTTTTCTCCGAAGTTTTGATGAAGTTTATATAGTTTTATTAAATTTTACTCTTACGGAAACAATGTCCTGAACAAGGAAAACACGGTCAAATTATGGCGATTAAAGAAAGGTTTCTTGAAATGACTGTAGTGCAACATTCATCATTTTCATTGAGTGGTCATAGAACGATATTATCTGTTCAAGACTTATCCAGTGAATGAGTTTATCCTCCTCCTATGTCTAATTTGCCATCATTTGTCTTTTTTCGGAGAGTGACTAGACATTAGGCCAGTTTCAGTGGGAGTTTCATGGACACAGATATCTAGACTGGGAACTAGGTAACCATGCCAGATGAGTTTCATAGTGATGAAACTCTCCTCACATCCCATGAAACTCCATCCTTCTCTCCTTGCCACGTCAGCAAACTTGATGATATTTAATGTCATGAAACTCTCCATAAAACCCCCACTGAGAGTGGCCTTATATGTAAGACTCCTGAATAGTCATCTAACTTTATCAGCAACTATTTATATAAATTATTTCTTACAGAAATGCCCGTTGAACCTAAAAGGTAGTAGTAAGCGCAGTCTTGGCAATTATTAGCTCATGGAATGTCGGGGTAGCCGAATGCGCCGAATCCTAGGTATATGTCGTTAACGTACGCATGCTCAGTGACAGCGAGTAATCATCACCTTTGGCTATAAGGCCGCGTTTGTTTTTTCAATTTAAGTCATAAATCCCGTCACATCGTATATTTAAACATTAATTAGGAGCACTAAATATAGACTTATTATAAATCTAATTTCATAAATCGTGAGTTAATCACGAGACGAATCTATTAAGCCTACTTAGTCCATAATTTGACCACTAATTGCTACAGTAACCATTCGCAATTGTGTATTAGTTATACTTAATAGATTCGTCTAGAGCTCTAATTGCAACTTATGCAATTAGTTGTATATTAAGTTGCTATCCAAACATTCGAATTATCCAAATATTTGATGCGACGGCTACTTAAAAAACAAATGAGGCCTAAGACTCAAGATATGATAAGTTTTTAGTCCGATGGTAAAGCATATATCATCTTCTACAAAAAAAAAATAAACTTTCATATATAGATACCAAGATCGACTTTTAGCCTTAGCCCATCAATAAGATGCATGGGCCACATATGCGCATTGCACAACACTTGCATAAGGGTCAGTTTGGACTTTGGAAGGGTTAAAGTTGAGAGCTAAACTGTAGCATCTATTAGCACTCATACTCATACTTTTCCTAAAATTTTTAAGTCTTGACTAAACTTTAGCCCACCCTGTTAGCACTCCGGGTTGGATCCATTAATGCTAAAGTTTAGCACTTTCAGCATTAGCACTTGGATCCAAACAGAATCGAAATCCTAATTACTTATGAAAGCTATGAGACTCTTCTGTGGCGAACCACCGCAGTGTGGCATGGCCTCAAGCGCACTTCACCTGGAGCAGGAAATGGTGGTGCGTAGCTATCACACATTCACACTACGACCCACTACTAGTGAAGAGATGTGTCACTAAGGATCTTTATTTGCTTGGCCTGCACCTAGAGTTTAGACACATGTATGCTGTGACAATGCTGCTTTTTCTAGGAAGCGTACACCATTTTGACTTTGCTAGCAAAAAGAAGGCAAGATAATTCGTGAAAAAGAATAATAATCCTTTTGGCGTTATCCACACACAGGTTCTGAGTTGGCAGTCCACTAATGAGTGATCTCAGTTAGTGAGGACCTCGCCGTCCTCTATGCGGCCGTCCTCTCTGCCACACGTTGTGCCGATGTCAGTTGCTAATGCTGTTTAAATGAGATGGGAAATAAAACTATGGGAAGTATGTAGTTATGTACACCGGCATTTGGTGATTATTAGGTAGTGCTTGCTTGGCCACTCAGAAAACAAGAGGACGCGGAGGATGAAAGCTACTGATCATCTGCAATCACCATTCACTCTAGCTAGCTGCTACTTTCTAAGAGCATCTCCAACCAAGCCCTCAGGTGCTCCCTCATCCTACTTTAGAGGGTCGAAACGCAAAAAAGTGTCTCCAACGACACCCTCAACCCACCCCCGACGGATGAGAGAGCCCTCATCTTCACAGGGCGACCTCCCACATGTAGGAGAGAGAAACAACTCTCTCATCTGCGGGCTGTCGCAGCTGCCGGCTCTCCCGCGCCGGCACGGAGATCTCCCGCCAGGTACGCATTCGTTCCCCATAGTCTTGTGCTCCAATTCCAGCGCTGCCGCATGCCATAGATGTAGATTTTAGGGAGAGGGGGAGGGAGGGGCAGACCTCTGCCGGCGCCGCCTGGGACCATTCCCGCACTGAACGAGGCGGCCAGGAGCTCATACGCGCGTGCAGCGCGCGGATCCGCCGGTACGTCTCGCCCCTTGTGCGGATCTGCTCGCCCTCTGTGAAATCGAGATGGGGGAAGGGAGGCACGGCCGGCCGGCGCTGAGCGCCGAAGGGAGCCCTGCCGAAGGGAGCCCTGCAGTCGGCGCGTGAGGGGAGAGAGGAGGAAGGGCCCGGCGTGGTGGGAGGGTGGGCGGCACTGTAGCTGGCCCCGGACTCTAGGCGTGAGACTAGGCGTGGGGGGAGGGAGGCCGGGCGCGGAGGGAGGCTCAGCACCTGCTGCTACCGGCGTTTGGCCTGGTGGTGGCGCTGTGAGGGAGGGAGGAACGGGTCTGGTGGTGGCGCTGGAAGGGAGGAAGGGGCTAGCAGGGAGGGAGGTGGGATAGAGGAAAAGATGGAATTATGGCGAGCTGAAAAATATAGCCGTTGAAATTATGGCCGTTTGAAATATGACCGTTGCAAAATAGCCGTTGTAAATATGACCGTTGCAAAAAAATCCGTTTCAAATATAACCATTCGAAATATGACCGTTGCAACAAATCCGACCGCTGAAAATATAACTGTTGCAAAATACTATTTCCTGCAAAATATGATCAAAAAATGTTTATGTAAAACTATATATACTCATGGTAGTTGGTCCATGTCAATAAAATATGAGAGTTGAAAGTAAGGGGGCAAATATGAGGGGTTTGTTGGAGTTTATTTTGAAGTAGGAGAGAGAAACTGGATGAGAGGTCCTCGTATGGGAGAAATAGAGGGCCAAAAATAAGAGTTTGGTCGGAAATGCTCTAAAGTTGGAGATTGTCAAGCTAGAACCTCCATATATACTTTCCATTCATGTTGGGATCAGGTTAACTGACAGTACGATCTCTGTTCCTGATATGATAGCATGAATAGTGAGGCGATAGACGCGGGTGTTCATACATATTTTGTCCACCAATTTCTGTTTCCGTTTGAGCTAGCTTTATTTAGTACCAACCTAATATTGTGAGCGGGTTCACGATGATGTGGTGGCCACCTTGAGGAATCTTAATCTATCCTTCAAATTGGCCCACATACATGTAATCATCATTCCTCCTAAATCTCTCTCTCTCTCTCTCTCTCTCTCTCTCTCTCTCTCTCTCTCTCTCCGCGCACTTCAAGTGATGAGCATATATAATTTTTTTATATCTTCAATTCGTTGACCTTGAAAAGGTACGGTTGTCTTGTCCTTTCATGCATTGCCCGTAGTAGTTAGTGGCCTTGACCTTGAGGTTGCTCATATGTGAAGCCAAGCAAAGAGGATTTTCTATTGCTTCTATAGCTATTTCCACTGACATGTGGGACCTGGTTCCTATCCATCTACACGAGCCGCTGACCAGGTTGCTAAGAAAAGTGTACTCAAACAAATTTGAGCTGACCAGAGCCAATTAATCATAAACGATGATGGGCGTTGGGAGGAGTAATAAATACTAACTGCAGCATCCACATACAGGTACACTACAATTAGTATGCCACAAGGGCAAGGCGACACATGCCGAAAGTGGATGCACTTCAATTTTCTTCGGCCACCTAGCTAAGCTAGACTGCTTTCTTCGAAATTGGGCGACTAACATATATATAGCCCACCCAGCCAGAAGCCCACCCGCTAGGCCCGCAGACCAACCGACGGCCCACCTAACAAAATATAGGGGTGCTTACATCCCGTTGAACATTCATCCCTGCAAGCAAAGCAGACGTGCCGGCAGAGTATTCAAACAAGAGTGCTAATGTAACTCAAAAGAAAAAAAAAAGTGCTAATGGGGCAGGGTGGGCTAAAATTTAGTCAGATTTAAAAAAATTAGCAAGAGTATGAGTGTTTTTTTGGAAAGAGTATGAGTGTTATCAGGTGCTAAAATTTAGCATTCAACTTCAACCCATCCAGCAGGCTTATAGATACATATTAATTAGACACAGCAAATGGAAGGGTAATGGCCCACGATGTAACCATGAAAACAAGTGTTTGTACGTGAGTTTGTAGTGCGATCTTAAAAAGATTAAGGAGATTCCTTTTTTTCTAAAAAATAAAAGATCAAGGAAAAAAATACTAGGCTGCATGAAGATTACTTATAAATTTTTAATTTATGTTTTAATAATTTTAATTTTCATAAAATGAAAAACTACCTTTGAAACCACCCGAAGACCCAAACCTGCCCGATTTCGACAGTTGAATGGCTTATGTTACCCAGGTCTGTAGGTGGAAGTTGAAAATCAAATTTTTATGATAGTTTAAGAATGTAAACTGGACTTTTTTTTCTAAAAAATAGCCTCCCCTCTTATGCAGATTCGGCATACGGAGAATATATAGGAGGTAATATAACCGACGTTGGATGCCACAAACAAGGTAGATCGGTGCCGCCATGAACCTTCCCCGGATCTGGAGAGATGGAGGCACCAAGCAAAGCAGACGTGGGTGTGGTCCATGCGATCCCTATTTCAGATCCAACACGGTGCCGGCCGGAGCCACAGTGCGTGAGGGCCACGGTCCTGCAACCAAAAGGTGGTGTGTTTCCTTTTTGTCCCTGCGCCATCCATCCCTGCTGGACGAACAATGCAGCCACGAGCAATGCTGCAACAGAACAGATGAACCTGATTTATCTACCAAGTAATAATTTGCTTGCAAGAACAATCCAGGCAGGAGAGACAAAGACGGCGATGATCGTTGGTGCCTTAGCTTCTTTCTGTTCCGAGCTACACGCATTATCGTTCTTAGCATTGTGATGCTGACAGTCATGTGATCATTCAGAGGTAGTTCACGGGATGGAAATGGTTGTCAGACGAGTGGCGTTTTCTCAGCTAATGTCATGGGTTTCCTGAATAACCTGAAGGAAGAAAATTACCCCGGATAACATAATAAAATAAAAAGTCCATGTCGGCCAAGAAGGGCGCCTGTAGGCACCGTCAAGCTAATGATTGGCCTTGCAGGTACTACGATGATTAGGAGAGGAAACAGGGCACCATTAACTAGTCCATCTGAGGAACTCATGATCGGCAGAGCAGCAGGCACGCGAAATCGATCATGTGGCCACCAGCAGCAGTGGAACTGACGGCAGCCGGCGATGGTGTGGCCTCACACAGAGTCAGTGCTCATGTGAGGCGCTGCAGTACTAGTCCGACGAACTGTAGATGAAAGGCGTGCATGGAACTGTCGCCGGTCATCTCCCCCACCCACGCAATCAATTCGTTTCCGCCGTTTCTCTGCTCTTTTCGCCTGATCGGAAGCAGGCTAACTGGCAAAGAAAGAAACAGGCGCCGGATCAGGTGACTACTGGTCAGTGGGTACAAGCAAGAGCGGTAGTTTTTCATCGTAGTAAACAATAGAAACGGCTCCTGCCTCCCTCTCTTTTCTTCAGTTAATTAGCTGATCATCCGGTGCACTTGTTTTCATTTCCAGGCGAAATGAGAAGAGTTAACTGAAGTTGCCCTGCACATCTCATTTCTTAGACCTTTTTTTTTTGTTAAGAAATTAGAAGATACTACTCTCTTTGTAGGACAGGATTCACATGGAACTATCTATATACCAAAGATCCTTTTCTAAAAATCTATATACCAAAGGTAACTGTCATGGTCAAATTAGGCTCCGCATTCTGATCTGCCACAACGTACTAACACATGATTTGCATTTCTTTTCATCTGAATCTAACAGAGTTCAGTTTTGTTTCAGTCAAAGCGCAGACTGCAGATCTTTGTGCAGAACAGTTGGAGGGAGTGAGAGCCGAGAGAGGAGGGAGGCGTTGGCATTAAACAAATCAAGCACAACGAACGAACCCAATGATTAAGAACAACAATAACATGAATGATCCATTAATCAATTCACCCTTTGACCTCCCAATGCAATTGGTTGTACACTATTACCAACGAACAAGTATTCCGGAGGTGGGAGATGAGCAGTGAGCACTGCATGTATTGGCAAGGAGGTACTAGAAGCTTGCACAAGATTACACCAGGTGACGGAGGCGCATCGTCCTCCGTCCATTGCCAATATATACGCAAACCTTCATGCAGAAAATAGGAAAAATGTTTTGTTTACTACCGAATCAAATTAACATTTTGCTTCTGGCCGTACAAGATTTGTCAATTTAAAATTTGTATAGATGGTTAAATGAACAAAATTTAATTGTTCTGGAATGAAGTTGACTACAATTACGCATTGAAAGCAAAGGTATACAATTGGGTTTTTCCGATAATCATTTTGAACGTCTGAGAAACTCTCGGTGACAGTGACCTTATGTAGATGATGAATCTTTGCATTGCGTCCCGTTTTGCCACAATGGTCCCATGGATGCCTTTTGATTGGGCACATAACTTTCTGAAACGAATCCAGAAAAGAAGTATCAAAGAGATCTCTTTTTAGTTGCATCATACAAGCGTGCACATCAACACAACCACGCACAGTCCACTCGCACGCTTGCCAATCAAATGTGTAGCATACGCATCATAGCAGAAATACAAAGATTCCAACCACAGTACATGCTTAAGATCAGGTAGATGTTTGAGGATACACCTAGTGCTCAAAAGGGAAAAGTCTGTTTTTCAACCCTAAACTATCACGATAGTCCGATTTTGGCCTTTGAACTACGAAACCGGACATCCTACACCTCCAACTAACGAAACCGTTTGAAAAACAACCCTGGCTCAGCCAAATGCGGTTTTGCTACAGTAAAATTTCCGAATTTCTGGAATTTCACACCTCTCTTAATTAAATAATAAAGAAAGCATAGTTAATATTGTCTAAAAATCATGATATTTTTTGGGGAGGTAAATCAAAAGACAAGGAATCTATTTTGGCTAGATGTGCTACAATAGACATAAAGGAATTTGAATTATAAAATTTTAAAAATAGGTAGAATTCAAAATTCCTTGAATTTTTAGGTCAGCTAAACCTATGATAAAAATGTATTAAAAATATGATAATTCATAATTTTTTATTTAGTTTAGTTAGGTACTTTTTATTGGCCCAAGTTCTATAGAAAATTCATAAATTAAAATTTGAGGAATCAAATTTGATTCAAATTTGAGTATTGCGAAGGAATTCAAAAACTTTCATAAAAACTTGGGCCAATAAAAAATACCTTATTAAACTAAATAAAAAATTATGAATTATCATATTTTTATTTCATTTTTATCAAAGGTTTAGCTAACCCAAAAAATCAAGAAATTTTGAATTCTACCCATTTTTAAAATTTTATAATTCAAATTTCATTATGTTTAATGTATAACATCTATCCAAAATAAATTCCTTGTCTTTTTATCTACCTCCCAAAAAAATATCATAATTTTTAGACAATATTAACTATGCTTTCTTTCTTATTTAATTGAGAGATGTGTGAAATTCCAGAAACTCGAAAATATTACTGTAGCAAACCGCCCTCAAAACATCTCCCTACAGTACTAGAGGGGGTGATTCGGACGGTTTTGCCAGTTCGAGGGCCTAGGTTATCCGGTTTCGTAGTAGGAGGTTGAATAACGGACTTCTTGACTAGTTCGAGATTGTAAAATAGACTTATCCCTGCTCAAAAACATTACAAATCTCCTCCTTTGTTTTTACAGGTACTTGTAAATAGCCAATTTATTTGATGCACTTGCACCTGGAGATGCGATTTCTGAAACAGCCTGCACTCCACATGCGTCCTGCATACCGATCGAGGCACATGCGTTAGTTGGGCTGGGACGCTGCAGGAGGAGGCAGATGCCACGTCGACATCTTGGGCTGCTGGACCTGTCGAGCTCGAGCAAGCAGGCGATCGACGACGTGTGACTACGTGGTCCCGCCGGAGGAAACCAGTGCTCGACACGGCATGCATCATTCTGAAATAGTAAGGCCGTGTTTAGTTGTTTACGTGTAAAATTTTTGCAAAGGAATCTTGCTAATTTGAAGTACTAAATGAAATCTATTTACAAATTTTTTTGCACAGATGGGTTGTAAATTGCGAGACGAATCTAATGATGCTAATTAATCTATGATTAATCCATAATTAGCGGATGGTTACTGTAGCATCACTGTTGTAAATCATAGATTAAGTAGGCTCATTAGATTCGTCTCGCTATTTACAGCCTATCCATATAAAAAGTTTTGTAAATATACTTCATTTACTACTCCATGCATGTGTCAAAATATTCGATGTGATATTTTTTTTGCGTTTACGAGGTTTACATGTAAAGATCTAAACAGGGGCTAAATCTGAATCTGAATAATGCGGGCATGCACCTGCCTCCCACAACACAATGTGGTGGTGGCTCCATCTTGTCTCTGCACTTGTGCATCACGGCTGCTGGCTAGGGCGGCTATCAGCTATGGGAGGAAAGGAGAGCCAAGCGCTCTTGATGCCCTGAATCTCTAGCTACTCTCTAGTGCACGGTTTGTTTCAGGCTCCTTGATTGATGATGGAGGATCTAGCTAGGCAATGCCAGCCTCGTGATCGATCGATCCGGCCTCTGACAGGGCGTCAGTGTGCGTGTGTGGTTTGGCAATGGCAATTGCCTAATCTCTGCATGGGAAACGGCTGCCTTGCCAGCACTACCGTTCGTCCAGACCACACCGCCCTGTCCGGCCAGCGCAGCCGGGACAGGTATCTCCTCTTTCCACTAAAACAAACAGTAGAATACTAATAGAATCGCATCGGCTTCATGACAAGAACAAGAAGAAATTACCATGGGCACCGGTACGAAGCAGAGCCCAAATGACCATTCGGCAGCCAGAGAGGGTCAGGATAACCACACCCTTTGGCAGCTAGCACAATGAGCAGACGAAGAGATTTAACGGGCACGGGCAGGCAAGCATGATCTCGCCCGCCGGGCACGCCAACTCATGTGACCAACAGGGAGGCCGAGGCGGACAGGTGGTGGCGAGGCGGCCCGGCATGGCCACACGGCTCACGGCGTTCATGTGAGGCTGCAGTGGCGGCCGCGGGCGCAAACGGACGACGGAGCTGAAGCAATAATCGTCTCGCCTCCGAGTTCATGGGTCCTTTTTGGCGTTCTGTTTCAGCATGAATGTGGTTGCCGCGACAGAGATCAGGCTAATGGTAACCGGCAAAGGAGCAGGCGCCGGATCAGGTGGAAGAGGTAGTGGCTTTTTTTTTTGCCTTTGAAACTGTTCGCTGGTTTTGATTACTAGTTAGTGGAACAGGTTAATTACAGTAGCTTTATCGCGTAGTAAGTTACCAGACGCCAGATGAAAAGGGTGCACAACCACAATTTTTTGTGTTTGTATAAGACAAACACACCCAGAAACTCTCCTTCATTATATTTTTTTTTGTCACAACACTCTATTCGCTGCATCCAGCCAACAGTGTTTTTCTCTCACACCAAACCAGCACCAGCCACCAGTACTTTTCTCTCACAACAAATCAGCACCAGCCACAGCACAACGAACAGAGTCAATCATTTAAAGCTTCAGGACAAATAACCACTGCAAATGCACTGCAACAGGACAAAAACACGCACTAATTGCCTGACTGTTAACATGGAAGGGAACTCAACTGATGTAGAAGTAGTGGAGATTGTCATGTTCTCAAAGTTCAGTGTTCCTGAACTAGCCAGCCAGCCTCCAGTCAGTCCAGTCCAGGTGGTATCTAGTTTGGAATCCATGGAACCGAGCTGGAAACGCATTAAAAATCTTCAGAAACGGATGTGCACATGATTGCGTCTGTTTTCCTCTGAATCTAACAGCAGCTCTGGTTCTGGTTCTAGTCAAAGGGCCGCCCGCGGACCGCAAATCTTTGCGCCAAGACTAAACAAGTACTTAGATCAGGGGGGAAGGATTAAGAAATGAAACTCATGATTAAGAACACTAAATCAAGCAAACAGCTGTGCCTACCAATGATTAAGAACAGCAGCAACAACATTGGGATCCATCAGTTATTTATTCACTCTTGATCCGCTAAACAATGTGCACTAGATTAATCATCTGTTATTCTGAACATTATTTGGATCGCTACTGCGTACAAATTAATTGTTTATTTCTGGAGATTGGCTGGGCGCTGGGTTGTGGGCTTGTGGCACCGGACAGCAGGTCGCTCCGTTGGATCAGAGCACACAGCAAGTCGGCAACCAACCTCCCACGACGTCTGCTTCGAACACCAAACTACCCGGCTGCAATCATGGCAGCCGCCAACGCCCGCCGTCGCAGCAGCAGCAGCAGGGGCGCCGCGCTTCCATCGTCGTTGCTTGACAGCACAGGAGGAGCGGCGATGTGTCCGTGATCTGATCCGGTCATCGTCCAGCGGGACGCTAGCCTCTCGGTCGATCGGTCGGTCGGTCACTCGGTTGTCGGCGATCGTTTATTCCGGCGGCGCTGTGGTCGCCGGTGCGCACGGCGTCGCCGGGCGTTCAGCTGCAGAGGCGGACGGTGCAGGCCACCGCCTGCGCCCAGTACTTGAGGCGCGCCTTCACCTCGTCGGGGCTGTCGCCTGCGTCATCCAAGAGCAGAGAAGATAATGGCGTGAGGACAGGTGGCGACAAAGAGGAAGGGATCAGATCGTGGAGGATCGGGTGGGCGTTCTTGGTTCCGTGCCGGGGAAAAAAGATCAAAAGATTCCATCTTGATGTGGACAAGTTGGGCTTCTCCGGCTACCGAGGAATAACAATCCAAGGCGGCAAGTATGGCTTTGCTTACCGGGGCTGGAGATCTTCCAGTTGGTGACGGGCGGCGCGGGGTCGGCGGCCTGGTGGTTGTGGTGGTGGTGGGCGTCGTCGAGGAGGCGCTGGCTCATGGAGTAGCAGAGCTCGAGCGCGGGGAGCGTGCCGCGGAGCTCGGGGATCTCGTCGTAGCTGAAGCCGAATCCCAGGTCGGCGCAGCCCTTGAGCTCCTCGAGGTCGTCATCCGTGAGGCTCCTGGACCGGCCGACGCCGCCGTCGTCCGAGGACCCCGGGGCGCCGGTGGCGTCCGCGGCGAGGAGGACGGGCCTCGCGTCGCGGCGCCCCGGCCACGCCGCCTCCCACTGCGCCCCGCGCCACACGTCCTCGGCCTCGGGGGCCGCCGCGGCGGCGGCGCGGCGGGAGCGGCGGCGGCTGGCGCGGTTGCGCGGGCGGCGCGGGAGGGAGGCCGGGGGCGGGGACGGCGGCGGGGAGGCGGAGGTGGCGGACGAGGAGGAGGACGACGAGGCGGCGGCGGCGCCGAGGTCGGGGTCGGAGTCGGAGTCGGAGCTCCACATCTCGGCCGTCTTGGTGGGGGAGGTGAAATGGTGGTGAGTGGGTGGGGGGTGGGGGCTATTTGTACTGGGCCGGGCGAGAGGGTGGGCTGGGGCCCACCGTCGATGGTGGGGCCCACCTGGATGGACATACCATGTGCCTGCCTGTTGATGTTGGCATGGAGGAGGGATTGGAGGGTGGTGATGGATCCGCCGCATCAATGCGGCGTGCATGGACGACCGTCCGTTTGCATACGGATAGGATGATGATGACGATGGCTGTGTGTGTGTGCACGACGGAACGGAACGGAACGGCAGCGGGTAGCGGAAAGAAAGTGCCGCATCAATTTGGCGCTGGAATGGAATAATCACTCTTAGTCGCATTAAATTGTAGCAGTGGTGGTATGATCCAAACAAATGTGCCGCATGTAAACAACTATGCAAACCATATAAAATAACATACCGGTTCATTTAACTTCAATATTTGTACGATATGACAATAAATTAGTCGCATATGTGGAAATAAGAACATATATTATATAATTCAAACTGTAGATACATTTCGACGAAGCCGGCCGCGTTCTGGTTTCAAATGTGCTCCCACCAAATCCTACAATATGCAAACAATTCACTTAACCTGATGATTTGTAATGGCAAATGTAATTATTTATTTGTAACATTAAATTAAGGTGACCAGCAAGCTGAAACTGCTGGAGCTGAAACAAATAATGTTTTTGTTTCTGGTATTATACTTGAAGGCCTGAAAAGTTGTAGCTACAATAATAATATGCTTCCATTCAAGCCCCTTTGTTCTTCGATCAACAAGCTTGCATCTATGATCAGGTACGTGGAGACGACACGGACGAGTCGGAGATGAACGTCACCGTGTATGTAATGTACGTGCGGCCGCGCGTCTTGTCCTCTACTCCCTGTCTGCTCGTCTCTCATTCTTCTTCCTGGCCGCCGCCGTGTCCAACCACTGCACGCCGCGCGACGCATATCCGTCGACCCGTCGTCCCCCGTTCCGTTCCGCTAGGTTGGAGACGTACGTACGTACTCCACTGGATCGAGCATGGCTGGATGGATGAGCATCCGACGTGGCGCCCGCCAGGTGTGCGGCTGCGGATGGCTGCCCCTGCCCGAGCGATCGATCCCGCTGCCAAAAAGGTAGGGAGCCGAGCCGTGACGTGGACGGAAGCGGCGCCGGGCGACGCGTGGCTGCCGGGGGGAGGCCCGCGTGTCGGCTTACTACTATTCTCCTCCATTTGGCTTGGCGTGTGCATGCGCATGCGTCGCGCTCCGGCATCGCAGACGACGACGTCGCGGCAGCGGTCAGTGGGCGGGGCGATATCGATCGACGGATGTGAACGACCATGACGACGACCACCATGCATGTTCTGTTCATGCTGTGCTCTAGTGCATGCATGCTGGGGCAGCTAGCCAATAATCTTAGCTTTAATTTGGGACCCGACCCGACCCGACCCGAGCAAGCAATGCAGGCTCTAGGATCTAGCCTCTGTGAGCCATTGATCTAGCGATCGATATGACCCTGCAGCTGCCGCACACGTATATATATTATATACACCCAAGGAATCTGCCGCATGCTTTCACTTTGTCGACCCTGCATGCACCATCAATCAGTGAAGACAGTGAGTGAGTGGAAAGGCGTACACGTGGACCGCGCCGCGCGCTGTGCTGCCTGTGCGCGTAGGCAAGAAGCTTTGCTTGCTACGTAATAAATAAACGTGCCAAATTAAGACAGATCGACACGTGCGCACCGTTATTGGCGCTACATGTGTAGGACGTACGTAGATACCGCTTGCCTTGTCGCCATCTCTTTCGTTATGGGAAGACGATAGAGCATCGTCGTACGTCCTTGTCGATCTCGATCGGTTGCATGCACTACTTTAATTTGCAGCTCAAACAATGAGTCGATCGATATGCATGCTGCTGTGTCCACCCACGACGGCTGTATCTGTATATGTATATATATTTCCTTTTCCTTTCTGTACTACGTACGCATGCATCATCGATCTCCTCTGCTAGCTTCGACCAAAAGGAAGCACCGTGACAAATCAGACGAGGATAGATTACCGGTCATGTATACTATATATATATATAGTACAACTCAGATACTCACAACGCGCACACACTCGCACCTCTATGAACACACGTGCGCAAATCCTGCCCCTATGAGCATCTTCGAAGACTGAGCCGGCAAATTCTCGAAGTTGACGAAGTCACCACAGGTGCCTCACTGTCGACGGGAACGTCGCCTACCACTTAATGCACAACGCTGTTGAATCCCAAAATATTCGCTCCCATGGGGAGTCGAACCAAGGGCCTCAGGTGCTACCGAGGCTCTAAAACCACTGGATTACAGGCCTTTTCACTCTTCGTTACTATTGCTACATTGTACTCCCCTCCATCCAACTATCCAAGACCCATTAGAAAATATGAAAAATCCATCTATGAAAGGCCAATTCCCGTTCTCTCCCTCGGAGTCGATGACGTGTTGGACGCTTCGTTTCTCGTCGTGGCTTGGCAACGGATCCGCTGCGCCACTGTTTACTACTCCGCTTTTTCCATCTACCGCACCTGCATCGGCGAGCTGAGTTTGGTTTGCCGCCATACACAGGGGATCCGTCGGTGCAAACGGAGTAATTATGGGAGTAATTCGTTTTCTGCTTAACGAGGAAGGATTAAATGGCTTTCTTTCCATGTTAATTTTTTCTTGGCCTTTGATGAGTCCTCAACAAATGGGCCTTGGATATATAGTTGGATGGAGGGCACATGTCCTCGCATCAAAATATTGGAGCCCGTGATGTGCAGCCCGGACGTATATTTCGTACGTACAAGAATACACAACTTCGTCTCCTCTCTCATGCATATATACTTCCTTCCCTTTTCCTTTTTTTTGTAATAGTAATGTCACGGGAAGGTACTAGCTAGTAGCTACTACGTGACTCCTAATAAAATAAATGCGCATGATGATGATACTGCTGCATGCATACAGTATATCCTATCCATATGGCGGTGGCGGTGCATGCGTGTACGCCTGTGCACGTACACGAGGCATCGTATATATATATGGGCATGCTGGACGGATGGATGACGGTTGCGTGGAACGTTGCGATCCAACCCAAGTTGTACGTACGTGCAGTGGTGTCTGCTACCTAGCTATGTGAACAGGAACCCTGCACTAGCTACACACAGCAACCCAACCCAACGTCGCGCGTGATGGCGGCTGCAAATTGCAGCGATGCACCGTGGACGAATCAGGACCATGCAATGGAGCGGCTGGGCCCCTCCAAGTTCGTAGCAAGAGGAAAAAAGAAGCAAAGGCGGGCGAGCGAGCGAGGATCCCCTCCGATCCTGTGTGTACCAGCACCAGCAGCGTACGTGCCGCCGTGTTCCGGCACCAAACCACGTGCCCACTCCGCTGATAACTGCAGTGATACTGTTTGTACGCCGTCGACACAATTAACCGGCCGCTCATCAGCAATCTCATCTCATTATTACTAATTGAAGACTCCTTTTAAAGCCTTCAGGTGGGCAGTCTAAAAAAAATAGAGAAATTCTACAAATTCTCACAAAAATCAGAAACATCCGGCCATCGATTCGACAACTCTAATCGTAATAGCCATTGGATATGTTATCTTTTTTTAATAAATTACCCACCTTTGTCATTATGAAAATAAACTAAAGTAACCCCCTAAACATGTATCTAAATTACCCACATCTGCCATTATAAAAATAATCTAAAGTAACCCCCTAATCTTCATGTAAATCACTCACTTATGCTATTATAAAATAATATCAAATAACCACTAAATTTTCATATATATTATCCAATGATAAGCTAATAAAAGTTAAAATCAACCCCAAATCTGAAACAAAATTATGCTATTATAATAAATCTTAAAGTGCATCAATATAAAATTCTAAATTACTATTCCTCTCATTATTAATACATTTTTATGTTATTATTTATATAAACATATATACTAACCATAAGGTGTTTGTCACCATATATCATATATATCATGTACAAGAGAAGAGATAGGAATACCAATTTTCATGTTGTTCACATAGCTCAAATAAAGTGTTCAATTAAACACATATCAAACATATATGGAGGTGTGATGCAAAGTGAGAAAATTATTAGTAACTAAACCTATCATTATATAATGATAAATAAGTATCTTTGCAGTATTGGATTAGAATATTTAATTGGTTAAAGAGAGTGTGAGATAGATAATTATTAAATATCTCTAACTAGCCCGTGCAGGAGCACGGGTTGATAGACTAGTTATTACTAATTGGAGACTCCTTTTAAAAGCCTTCAGGTGAAGCCACTTAGGATCCTAGGTGGACAGTCTAAAAAAATAGAGAAATTCTACAAATTCTCACAAAAATCAGAAACATCCGGCCATCAATTCGGCAACTCTAATCGTAATAGCCATTGGATATGTTATTTTTTTAATAAATTACCCACCTTTGCCATTATGAAAATAGACTAAAGTAACCCCCTAAATATATATCTAAATTACCCACCTCTGCCATTATAAAAACAATCTAAAGTAACCCCTAATCTTCATGTAAATTACCCACTTATGCTATTATAAAATAATATCAATAACCCCTAAATTTTCATATATATTATCCAATGATAAGGTAATAAAAGTTAAAATCAACCCCAAATCTGAAACAAAATTATGTTATTATAATAAATCTTAAAGTGCATCAATATAAAATTCTAAAGTACTATTCCTATCATTATTAATACATTTTTATGTTATTATTTATATAAACATATTACTAACCATAAGGTGTTTGTCACCATATATCATGTACAAGAGAAGAGATAGGAATACCAATTTTTATTTGTTCACATAGCTCAAATAAAGTATTCAATTAAACACATATCAAACATATATGGAGGTGTGATGCAAAGTGAGAAAATTGTTAGTAACTAAACCTATCATTATATAATGATAAATATGTATCTTTGCAGTATTGGATTAGAATATTTAATTGGTTAAAGAGAGTGTGAGATAGATAATTATTAAATATCTCTAACTAGCCCGTGCGGAAGCACGGATTGATAGACTAGTAATTAATAATGGCAGAGCATGAGGGTTGTTATAAAAAAATCATAAAAAGCAGGGGGGGGGGGGGGCGGGGGGTCAGAGTGTCAGACCGAGGGGGCCTCTCGCTTCCAAATCATGCGTCGCTGGCGTGGGGTGTGTGATGCTCCTAGGATGGTGATTAAATGATCAAATATTTGCAACTGAAATAGCCCCATCAATAAATTTCATGTACTCCCATAAAAAAAATAAATTTCATGTACTTTTATTGACGTGTGTTGCATATATAAATTGTGTGGTTTCATTTCTTTTTTTAATACACGAGAGCTGTAATAATATATATTTTCGCATGGAATTCGTCTCTGCTATCTGCGAAATGTTATGGATCGATTTTCAAAGTATACCTGCAAGTTTGGATGAATTTTTTTCCCATTTTTTCAAGAGGGAAAAAGTGAAAGGATGTAATTCAGGGAGTTCCTTGACATATATCTGCACCTGAAACAGGGTCAATGGACCACGTAACCCTGGTACGTTTGCATGCCAAAAAAATGTGGTGACCTATACACAAACATGCTGGACAACTGTACATTTTTAGTTGATGAGAGTTTGCAGCAGAGGCATATCATCACTCAGCTCAGTCAACCGCTTCTCGTTCTTCTTGTTTATTCGCCACTGCTGCCCCAACACCAAGTGCTTCTGCACCACCGTTGACGTCAAGCTTCAGGGACACATCCTTGAACATCTTGCGGCTCAGGGTGTTGTAAACTGCTCTCGAGTACTGCCTCGACGTGTTCCTCCAGTCCATCCCTGCTCTCATCATCAGCTCGAACTCTTCGTAGCTGATCTTCCCGTCCTTGTCCTTGTCGACGTCCATGATGATGTCGTCGATCGCCTTCTGGTCGCCTCCTCTTGGAGAGAGGGCCTCCTTCAGCTCGTCCATCTCGATGTACCCGCTCCCGTTCTTGTCGAAGTAGCTGAACACCTTGGGCAGGTGATCCTCACTACGGATTTTCTTCAGGTGGATCGACACTGTCACAAACTCCTTGCAGTCCAGGGTGCCATTGCCGTCCATGTCTGCCTAGAGTATGCAAACACAGGACCATGCATCTTAGCGGTTATTTTTCTACGGATTTTTACTTATTGCCAATTTATTTTTCTTAGATGAGATTTGATTAATCATGTATCTAATCTAATCTACATATGGAGCAACGCCACACATTGTTGAATTCTGAAGAAATTAAAATGGCCATTATGAAGATGAGGCCAGATCTCACCGCTTCCATGAGCATATCCACGTCTGTGTCATGGACATTGTGCCCTGTCGTTTGCAGTCCCTTCCTGAGTTCTTCGATCGTCAAGTGCCCATCCTTGTTGGTGTCCAACATTTGGAACAGCTCCTTGATTGCCTCGAGCTCTTCGGTTGGGATGCACTCTGCCACAACCTGGACAATATATTAATTAAGATAAGTTCGGCTTCGACTTTGAGAACTAACATGCATTATTTGTATGTATACGAAAATTTAGACATCGATCGGTCAGCAGATCAGATATATATGGAAGCTTACAAGCAGGGCCTTCTTCTTGAACTTGTTCATCACAGTGAATTGCTTCAGCCTGGACCTCACTGCTTCTCCAAGAGGGATGTTGGGAGCTGCACTGGCATTCTGTATCCAAGGATGCTCTACATTGTTGTAGTTGTAGATAAAAAAAATAATGGTTAGACTTGTTCAGCCAAACAAGTTTTAGTTTGGGTGAGCAAAAGTTGAATGAACAATACTAATGAATAACTAACCTAGAACCTGCTGGGCAGTCAACCGAGAGTAGGCGCTCGGATCAAGCATCTTCCTGACAAGATCCTTTGCATTCTCGGACACCTTTGGCCAAGGTTCTCTCGAGAAATCGAGGTTCGACCGGATGATAGCCTGTGCAATCCCCTCATCAGTCTCTGCAAAGGATCAGCGTGCAGAAAGTCAATGATCGAGTTGCTGAACCAGGACAGAATTTGGAGTTTCTGATAGACATCGATGCATGCAACTTACCAGCCCAGAAAGGTGGGACACCACATAGCAAGATGTAGAGTATGACTCCTGCACTCCAGATGTCGATTTCTTGCCCGTAGTTCCGCTTCAGGACTTCAGGTGCCATGTAGTAGGGGGATCCAACGATCTCACGGAACCTGTCACCTGAAAAACAAGTGAAGTGCTTACAGTAATGTCAAAATTGTTTTAAGGAACGAATTTCTTCAAGCATGCATGTAAAAAGTAATTGGACAAAGCTTTGTGGTTTTGCGGTGGACTTGCTACCTGGTTTGAAGCACACAGAGAGACCGAAGTCGATAACCTTCAGAGGAGAGTTCTCAGATGTGTTGGCATACAGGAAGTTCTCAGGCTTGAGGTCCCGGTGCATGACGCCGTGCTTGTGGCAATGCTGGAAATGACACGGAGAGAATCTCAAGTCTTTGGAGAAGCATCAATGCAGTAGTCAATAACATACCTTTGGGCTCAATTTAATTGACATTTGGAATTTGTTTTTTTTTAATTTGTGCATATTTCATTTGCATGACATGAATGTGCAAACACATGACCTTTTCTGTTTGTTTCCTACATGCACAATCTGGGCACTTGCATGCATGTCAAATTTGTTTCCACGCAGAGAGAGTCAAAGGCAATGCGCACGTACCTGTACGACCTCCATGATGGTGCGGATGACGCCGGCGGCGGCGCGCTCCGTGTAGTGGCCGCGCGAGACGATGCGGTCGAAGAGCTCGCCGCCCTCGCAGACCTCCATGACGAGGTGCACAGCGTCGGCGTCCTCGAAGGCCTCGCGCAGGCGCACGACGCTGGGGTGGTCCGGCAGGGAGCGCATGATGGCCACCTCCCGCCGCACGTCCTCGATGTCGACGCTGCTGCGGAGCTTGCGCTTGCTGATGGACTTGCACGCCAGCACCTCGCCCGTGGCCGCGTCCGTGCACCGCCGCGTCAGCCCGAACTCGCCGCGCCCCAGCTCCTCGCCGAGCTGGTACCGCCGGAGCAGCTCCTCCGCGCTGGCCGCCGCCGCCAGGCCCGCCCCCAGCACGGTCAGCGGCGGCTGCGCCGCGGCGTCGCGCGCGCCGTCGCAGATCGAGGACAGCGTGGAGTAGGACCGCACGTTGGCGCCGCCGAGGCGGCCGCCGCGGTTCCCGACGCCGGCGCGCCCGCCGCCGGCGCTGGCGCCGGCGCCACCTCGGCGCTTATTGCTGTTGCAGGACGGCCGGGCGACGCAGCAGTTCCCCATCGGCGCGGCCCACGGTTGGCCGGCCGGACGACGGCGGCGTAGCGCGTTTCCAGTGGCTGCCGGTGTTTTGATTTCCCTCCCTGGGACGACGGCGCGGCGTGGATCTCTCTCTTCCTCTCCCTCTCTCTAGCTAGGGCAAGAGAGGATCGGAGGAGAGAGATGGAAGGAAATGGCGCTGTTGTGGTCGATGGTTTTGACAGAGAGGCAGCCCCTCTTTCCCCCCGGGTCCTTCGTTCCCGTTTTGCCATTTTTGGGACCCTTAATTCCACTGCTTCCCTGCCTGCTGTGTCATCCCGTGTGCATTAATCTAACTCTAGCAGTCCCGTTTCAAAATTTCTTCTTTTGTACAAAAACTGCGACCGAAAATGATAATGCCCACAGCATGAGGAGTTGTTTTCATTTATTTATTATTCTACTTCAATGTATATATGAGATCTAGTAGTGTGATTTTTTGCATTGTTGCCTCCTTGGCTAGAGCTGTTAACTTCTAAGAAAGTACGGATTGTCAAGATCGTTATTTGTACTACTTTATTAGGTTTCTCTTTGGAGGAAGCTGTAACATGGCCCTTGGTATGCGAAGGGACTTGTAGCTTAGTGATTACAAGAGTCTCGAAAGCATCTGAGGTCCTGGGTTCGACTTCTCATGGGAGCGAATATTCTGGGATTTAACGGCGTTGTGCATTCAGTGGTAGGCGACGTTCCCGTCGACAGCGAGACGCCTGTGGTAACTTCGTCAATCTCGAGAATTTGCCGACTCAGTTTTCGAAGATACTCATATGGGTAGGGTTTACGTACGTGTGTTCATAGGGGTGTTAGTGTGCGTGTGTTGTGAATGCCTGAGTTGTACTGTGTGATCTAAAAAAATGACCCTTGGTATTTCATTTCATTCCGGCGTCCCAATTTTCTCTTCTTTCTTTCCAAATCAATATTGGGGACCGTGTGACCCCAGCGACTTATCGCACTAAACCTCCCCTATTCCAGATTTTTTATGTTTTCGGCCTAACAATAAATTGGCCCATAGTCAAATTTATTTCAGAATAATTTTTTTCATTTCGGAATAATTTTTTAATTGTTCTAGCAATACAAAAAATTGTTCGGGAACAAAAAAAAGTTTGTTTCAGAACAAAAGATAGTTATTGAGTCTTATGTGATAGTTTAACTGCCAGTCGCCCGAGCGACTCTTAGTATTTGCGCAATATTCTGCCTCCTGCGATCTTTTAGGGATGGGTTTGAAACTTTTGGTTCTCAGGATTTACGGTTTTGTTTGGGTGGTGGTGGGGCAAATTTTTAAAGTGAAGGCCATGGTGGCAGCTGGACCGGTGATGTGTGGCTATTTGGCATTTGCAGTCTTAAGAAAGTCACCAAGCTAACACAAAGGCCCAAGACTTGGTCAAAGTCCCAGTCAAAAACTGTTGAGCATATGTATTGTGGGCCCAACTCCATCACCAAATAGCCTGCCTGGCTTTCGGCCTGTCCGGGTCCACCAAGCCTCCTCTCGGAAATGAGGCCCACCAAGCCCAACCAAGGCCGCCACTAAAAAAACAGGCCCAAACAAGGCCACACTGCCGATTCGCCGTCGCCCTCTCCGGGTCGAAAAATCTAGCCATCCGACAGGACGGCGGCGGCGGCGGCGGAGGGAGCACAGCCGCGCCGGCGCGCCGCACCGGGGTGGTTCGCGGGAACTCGGAAGGCGTAGTGGACGTGTATGGCGGAGCACCGCACAGAGGAGTCGGCAGTGGAGGTGGGGGGTCCGGCGCCAAGCTTGCTTTCGCTGTGCCTGGACGCGGTCGCCGCCCGTCTCACCCGCGACCGCGCGGGCGCGGGCGCGGGCGCGGGTCGAACTGGATGGCCAGGAGGGTGCGGCCGCGGTGGTCGTGGCGGATTCGCAGAAGATGGCGGCGGGGAGGCGGACGACGACCACCTGGGCCCGGAGCAGGTTGCGGAGGCGCTTCCCTGGGAGCTTGTAGACCTGCTGGCGTCCCGGCTCCCTCCCGCCGCGCTCGAGTCGCTCCATCACGCTGCCCATGCCCGGTACCCTGCTTATCTCCCTTGCTGTCCCAATTAGTAGTACGCAGCAACCAGAAGGCGGCACCATTCCTAAGTTGAAATCCTTTCTTATTCCCATTCTACATCTGCAGTGCCATCTGGTGTTTTCTCTGACAAAATCGTGAATCCTCGTAGAGGGAGAGATGGTAATTATGCCTGTAATTGCGCGTATTCCAGGTGCTGCTCTTCTGCTGATACTACTGCTGGACTTGGAGGGCAAGATGGCCACAGACGTGGGATAAAGCGTTCAAGGTATTAGTTTACAGGCATTTATGCAAAAAGAAAATTCATTTTTTTCTTCAAAACTTCCATATTGGACTGCCAACGAGAATCATCAGTGTTTGGTTCCAATATCTGACGCATACGATGGTGACTTTAGGTGTGAAGATTTCAACACAGCTTGGCAGTCGTTGTTCAAACTTCGCTGGCCCCTTGGTGTTAAGCCTGGGCATGATAGTGTGGTCACTGTGGATTGGCAGCAACAGTACTGGGAAAAGCATTTACAAGAGTATGTTTACAAATTACAATGACTTGCGTTTGGGTTTTCTGAATGAAATTCTTTAATCCCTTCATCACACATTTTTTGTTTTGTTACCTTTTACAGGTGCCTGGATGAAGCTACAGAAAGTGCCTTGCTTCCTTCTTTTCGTGGGGGTATTGGTGAGTTGAGTATATCAGGTTGGTATCCACTATCCCTTCCTGACATGTATGCCATAATGTCGTTGTTACTTGTTGGTTAACTGATTAATTGTTATCTGTCATGTAGTTTAGTTTTAGAAACAAACCTGAACCATATGAAAAATATTTTTATCTAACAGTGTGCTACCTAATTCCTGTTGAGGTGACTTTACTGTTTTTGTTATTTAGATTAGCAGGACTAACTTTGATTATTTGAAAATATCTTTACCTAAAACTATGATGAACCATCCACTGCTGCAATGACATTTCTATTTTTCCATGATTTACCAGCTAAAATCATGAATTCCATCTACCATTGCGAGGACATTTCTCAACAGAAGTCAAGACTAACATATCAATTTAGCAGATTTGGTTGCTATGCAAGGTGCCAGCATGCGGCAATTATTGTTCATATTCATTTCTTTTTTAGCTCTATTTTTTTCTTGCAGCACTTGCTAATTATGAATATTCAATTCATTAGGACACATGATTGAGGACTTATTGATATCTATAATAATTTGGATATGTAATGTTATATGTCCTACAGTGTTGATGTAACAGCGGGTCTAATCGCACGCACCTGCTGTTTTTGACTTTTGTTAGTCACTTGTAGTTCTTTAATATCGACTTTTTTCCTTATTTCCAGGTGCTTGAGACTGCAAGGCGTTCTTTGCACTGCAGAAACTTATGTAAGTGCTTAAATGCTGATGCTGTATTGTGTATAGAAGCTTAGAGCTCCTTGACTCTCCGCTCTATTCTTTTATGTAGCTGTTGTGTGCATCCATGTTATTCGTCAAATGGGGGGTATCTACATCATTGATGCAACTTTCTTTATACATGGTTCCAGAATACATTTATCATCCAGATCATTGAATATATATTGAAATGTGGTGAATCCTTTGTATGAGGTTCTGACGGTTGTATTCTGACTGCTGGGAATGCTTTGTCTCTCAGGACTTGCTTCAGCATTGCAAGCTGGAGAGATTAATGTTCATAAGAATTATAGCAGAGCCTGAGGTAATCTTATGCCTCATGCCTGAGATAATAGATTTGCTGTTGAATAACTTACCATCTGGAACAAAAATGTAAGGCATCAGAATCATTCTCTGAAATTCAGTGAAAGCATAAAAAAAATGCTCAACATTTTATTTGATCATGTTCTCTTCAACTCTAAGAAAAACAGAATAAATTCCCAGATTATTTTTGCATGTGTTATCAGAATTGGTGATACTATTGAGGCTCGGTGTATAAGCATTCCAAATGAGAATTATATATCAAAAGCTGAAACAAGCTACAGATATTGTTAGTGATTAAATTATGTCAATACTAATATACTACCATTTTCTCTATGATTTCTAATTGTCCAATGTTTTTTATGGTTCTTTTTAGTGAATATGGCAGTAAGATATTAATGGCTCCAGGGTTTTTTTCTTCTTCTGAATTTTCATTGACAGGTTGATGGTGTATGTCTGCTTCTGAGCTGCCATGTAGAGACACTGCTATCTCTTGAATTCATCCACTGCCAGCTTTATCCTGCTGTCATGGAAAAAATTTGCGTGGCTGTTTTGCAAAAGGGATCTCAAAGCCATGGGATCAAACAATTACGTATTATATCATCCCCTATCTGTGAAACCAGGCCTCTGACCATCTCTGCTGGTCTGTTAAATTTTCTATCATCTGCCAAGTAAGCGCTCCATGCCATTTATATGCTTAACTGATTTTATTTTAATATACATATTAAGGATTGACAAAAGAATATGAACCATATTTCTATTCCTTTATTGTTCTACGTCAGCTTACCATTAGTATTAACCATGGGGTATTGACCACTTATGTGTTTCTCAGCTAACTTATCATTGCAACTTATATGCATTTGTTGTATGGTTACTCAATGCAGTTCATTGCAATGTGAAACATTTAAACACTGTTAAATTCTTATGAATGTTCAGGTCATTGCACCTGCTGTCACTCCATGATAGTAAAATGCAGCCATCATTTGCTCAAATGCTTATTCACACCCTCCTCGAGTCATCTTGTGGTTTACAAACTCTTGAGATATCAGACAATAATGTGGGTTGACAGGAAAACCTTCTCTTTTTTATCATTTTACATCTTCTCTACCCGTTAAATTGATTGTTTCTTGTAGATTCCAGGCTGGCTTTCAAAAATGAACAGAAGTTCTACAAGCTCCTCATTAGCACTAAAATCAGATATTTCTTTGAACTCCCTGTCCATTCTTAACCTGAGGTATTTCTCTGTCCTTACCATAACCTGGCTGTTCTAAAGACTCATGTTGCTGGTTGTTTTCAGAATTTCTGATGGCCTAATTATGTTTTTTCTATTTCTTGATTCTTATCATTTCAGGAATAATAATTTGCAAAAGGATGATGTTGCAGATCTTCACAAAATTCTGATAAAACTGCCAAACTTAAGGGATTTAGATATAAGTTGCAATCCAATCATGGATGAAGGTATCAGGTACTGTCTGACATAGCAGAATACTCATCTGTACACTGATGTAATCAGTACAGAAAGTAGAATTGTGTTTTCATGTGTGTCTTCAGTTTCCTCTAGATATCATCAATCGAACATGCACTGTCATTCTGAATATCTGTGATAACTTGTTGCCTCATTTAAACTGTTTTTTGTTGAGTTACTGAAGCACTCAACAGCTGCACATAAAATTGCAGATCGTTGTTCCCTTTTATTTCATGGGCAATTGAAAAGGAAAATCCACTTTTGAGATTAAATGTGGAGAATTGTGACTTGTCCAGTATTGGTGTCAGTAAGCTTCTTGAGTGCCTCACATCAGTTAAGCAACCACTTGATATGTTATCTCTAGCAGACAATCCTTTAGGGAGGTGAGTAGTATCTGTTTTCATGCATTTTATCATGTTGTTTTCACTTATGTTAATGTATTGATCGGAATGCACTTGCAGTTCTGTGGCACCTGCGTTGGCCAAATTCTTGGGTTCGCATGTAAGGGATCTAAATGTTGAAGATATTGACCTGATGACAATAGGTTTCCAAAAACTCGAGGAAGCATTGCCAATGGAAGTTGCTCTTTCCCATATCAACATCAGGTAGAAACAAACACTGCCATTCAACATATTGTCAGCTTCCTCACTGGCTTCGTCTATATATTGCAGTAAGAATCGTGGTGGGATCGGAGCAGCATATTTTGTTTCCAGATTAATATTGCAAGCACCAAACCTTGTCTCAGTCAATGCAGCAGCCAACATTTTACCGCCTGAGTCATTGGAGGTCATTTGTAACGCCTTGAAGCAGAGGACATGTAATAAGAAAATAAATAGTTTACTAAATTATTATTTGTTGCTTATCTACAGTCAAGGCAAATTTGTATAGGCACCGGACAATCGAGACTGGTTGATAACTAATCGATCTTTCCTTTGCTTCAGGTAATTTGGATCGAGTGGATCTGACTGGCAACTTTCGTTTGTCGGACACTATTTTTCCTGGGTTCCTTGAATTCAAGAAGCATGGAAAGCCAATCCTGGTATTACCATCGAACTTGGGCACTTATGCTCCATACGACGATGACCCATGAGCCGACTAGTGTAATATTGGTAACTGTGTAATGCTGCTTTTTGTCTCTTCAGACTTATGCTGTTAATGATAAGTTTGTTGTGTCATCTGGGCATCAATGATATGTAGTTGTGATTTGTTGTTTTCTTTCAAAGAAATTGATAGTAAAAGTTTGACATTGTAGCAATGTTGATGTTTTGAACGTGATGTATTCTGGAACAGAAGGAATAACTGATTTGGGTAAGGCAGATGAGGAAAATGCAATGGTGGTGTGGGATGTATGCTTCATGAAGAATGTTTAGGTTTAGGTGATTAATAACGAGCAATCCTTTATAGTGTTCATCAAAATAGGAATAATCATATTAAGATTTTGGTATGCCCTGTCTATAATCCAATCTGAACCCTTCTTTGAGTTGTATCTACGGTTGTTTGTCTATGTTGGTTGCTCAGAAGGCAGCAGATTTTTCCTTTTTTTTTGGTAATATAGGATATTGAAGCAGCATACTCCATCTTGCTTAGGATAAAAGGCTTTCACTTATTATTGTATTCAATATTGAAGAAGATCAAATATGCACTGTAGGAAATGAGGTTGTCGATGAAAAAAATTTGTATCCAAGTACGTTATTCGGTGTTTATGAACTATTTATAGAATTCTAGACACAGGTAAACTAAAATAGGAGGTGGAGCTCTCTAAAAAAAGCCTTTGGTTTTCTTGTAGCATCCACCGAAACATACGAAAAATGGCAATTACCAAGCAGTTGAATGCATGACAAAGATAGACACCGCCATTTGCTCCACACCACACAACATTCTCTTCTCCGGCGAACAAAACCGTTTACCGGCCGATCCTTCCTTGCCATTTTCCAGGAATCGCGCATAAGTATATGCAGGAAATCAATCCCCGGAGTCAGTAACAAGAAATCAAGCTGATCTATCGATCGATCTGAGGAGCAGAGGAGTAAGTAATGCAAGAAGACAGGGCGGGCACGAGCAGCAGCATGGACTCGTCGGAGCTGAGGAAGGTGTTCCAGATGTTCGACAAGAACGGCGACGGGCAGATCACCAAGAAGGAGCTGGGCGAGTCGCTGAGGAACCTGGGCATCTACATCCCCGAGGACGAGCTGGACGGCATCATGGGCAAGATCGACGCCAACGGCGACGGGTGCGTGGACGTGGAGGAGTTCGGCATGTTGTACCGCTCCATCGTCGGCGAGGGCCAGGGCGGCGACGGCGAGAAGCGCGACGAGGAGGAGGACATGCGGGAGGCGTTCAACGTGTTCGACCAGAACGGCGACGGCTACATCACCGTGGAGGAGCTGCGCTCCGTGCTGGCCAGCCTCGGCCTGAAGCAGGGCCGGACGGCCGAGGACTGCCGCAAGATGATCAGCAAGGTGGACGCCGACGGCGACGGCCGCGTCGACTTCACGGAGTTCAAGCAGATGATGCGCGGCGGAGGGTTCGCCGCGCTAGGTAGATGATGATGATGATCGGAGGCATGGCGAGGGGGATGCCTTGCTTGACTCACACTCACAGCGTGTGTAGATATTTTTAGTTATTCATTCTTCCTTGGGCATGGTAATGTGGCAACCTGATATTATTTCGCTAATTCATTTATTGGTTTTTGTTGGATTGTTTTCCTTGGGTAAAATTGTTGTTCAATTTAACTGTATATGTAGAAACAAAGTCAAGTCACCTCTAGTGCTATCGAACCGTGAAATGTTCGTTTGGTAATTGGCTCATAATTTTGATATCTTTCTACTCTGCTTATGGATCCATTCGGAGTTGCAATATGAGCAGAATTATGCGTAATTTACCCTCTCCTTATACCTTATTTAGATGCAAATTTCAAAATTCCAAAACGGGGGTCTGCATTTTTGAAATGGGACCTGTCACCTGTGTCTCAAAACTAGCCCCCTTTCGCTATTTTTTTTCACAGCCACCGTTAGCAGGTGAAATGGCGGGATACTGTTCGGATTTGAAAACTTTTGAACAGCAGCGCGCGTCTTCCAAATGCGAGAGGATCCCGCCACCATCCCCATTTCTCAAGAGAATCTCATCAGGCTGACTCCAACAAGAGTAGGCATACAGAGCAGCCAAATGGAGGATATAACTACTGGGTGGAAAATGGCTACCGTAGGCAATTTGGCTCTGCTCCAATAGCATAGGCAAAGAGGCACCTCCATTCCCCTGGTAGTTGGCTCGCGGGCTCTGGTGGAAGTCCGCCGCGCGCCGCTTGCCTTTCACCAGATCCGGCGATTCTAGGTGGTGTTTTCTTTATCGTCGACGGTAGCCATGGTTGCTATCGAATCAAAGGTGGAGGAAGGTACTGACTTTTCAATTTCTTTTATTGCAGCCCGTCGCCTCTTCACTCTTGAACATGGCTTGGAGGTACATCAAGATGGGGATGTGTGGTACGTCTGCCGCAAACTGTCGGGAAGAGGAAGAACTCGAAACCACCGCTGCTGCAGTGGCATTGGGACTAGGCAATAAACGGCGGTGGCGAGGATCTGTTTTTGGTTATGCTTTGAAGAATCGAAAAAGAGAAGAGGTGAACGAACAAATCATGCGAGATTACTTCAATGAGAATGCATTGTTCGGCGAGGAAGATTTCAGGCGCAGGTATCATCAACTATCACAGATGAATTCATTTTACTTTGTGAAGATTTCAGGCGCGTCCTCGCTGACGCTCTCCGGCGTCACCGTCGCCGTGCCGCTCGTGCCGGGCGAGTGGTGCCCGCTGCTAGAGCGCCTGCGCATCGAGGACTGCCGCGTCGAGCGCCGCGCCGTGGTCGTGCTCCTCCCGCGGCTCAAGCTGCTCGCCATGGAGGACGTCGACGTCGGCTCGACGGACCGCGAGGACGCGCCGGAGCTTGAGGAGTCGAGGTCAGCTGCTCGGCCCGCTGGGCCGTGGACTACAGGTCCTTCGCCGTGCGCGCGCCTGCGCTGGCGCGAGCAGTTCGCGCAGTGCGTGCGCGTCGACGTCGGCGACCAGGGCAGCGTCTCCGAGGGCACCATCGAGTTCACGGCCAACGGCGACCGCAACGACATGTCCTGCTGCGAGATGAAGCTGTTCCGCGCGCAGATGATGAAGATGCTCCGGGGGCTCCTCCCCGACCTAACGCCGAGCACCATCGCAGACGTTGCACGGTTACAAACAACTCCATCATCCTCTGTTCTTCTAGTACTTGTGGAATTGTGGACATTGGACAGTGATATGGTGTATGTGCATTTCATTTCATGTTTGATTGATGCAGGCCTTACATGACGCTGGACGTCAGCACCATGGTGGATGAAGAGACCGGTGGTGAGGTGATCCAGGAGGAGAAGCTCACCTGCGACATCGGCGGCCTCATGTCGCGATCTACCTGATGTCCTGAACGCTGGCACGCTGCTCTGCTCGGCGGTGCTGAAGAAGGGTACAAGTTTGGGATCAGGCTTTTGAAGCATCTGGGGTCTAACTTTCGTTCTGCATCTGCGGTCTATCCTGCGTAGTACATGTTGGCATGTGGTATTGGATCAACCTTTTGGTGTTGTGGGAAGAAACCTCGTCGCATGTTAGCACGTCAAATGTGCAATGATCCATCATAATACTCTGTCCATCTCCAATCCATTATCTGTAGAATGAGGTTTCTTCATATGATCCTTCATTTCAGTGACAGTTGCCATCTGATTATCCTTAAGGAACCGATATCTCTGCGCTGCAGCCTTGAGGAATTTGCTTCGCTTCCGTTCTGTTCGTAATAGTTGTAACACCAACAAGAAAAGGCGGAAGCCAAGCCAGTATATAAACAAACTTCTTTTTTTTTTGGCTCCGATTAGCTGGGTCATACAGGCAATAGATGATGCCATAGATGAGCATGGAGCCATGTTAATAAGAACTTTAAGACTCATCAACTATGAACAGAACAGGGCATTTTAGCAATCAGGCCTGTTCTGTAGGCGAGCCCAATAGAGGCCCAAACTTGGTAGGCACGGGCCGGCGAGCGGGCCTGCTTTTCACAAGGGCCGGTGCCCATCACGCACGGACGAGGACGATTCGAGCAGTCGAGGTTAGGGTTTCGCCGCCGCCCCAAGCTGGGCAAACCCCCCTATAAAAACGAGCCATCGTGCGTCCCAAACTTTCGAATCCCCCCTGCCGTCCCTCTGCTGCGCCGCCATCGGATGTTCCCGGTGGTTTCTTGCTGCTGTTGATCTCTTCCCGTCTCGTTTCTTGCTGTTTAGTCTGCTAGATCCGATTCACGGTTTTGCTCTGGTTTGGTTTCGTTCTCTCTGCGGGAGATCCGATGGGTAGATGTGTTCGGTTTTTTGGGGGCGTTTTCTGAGGCTTTTTTGTTTTGGGTCTGTTGATTTGGGTCAGTTTTGGATTGAAAGATTTGGCGCAAAGAAGCCAATTTGCAGAGCAAAGGGGCCAGAAAAGTGGCGATCTTTGCATTGAAGGTTGGCGACAACGAACTCCAGTTCTCCGTGCCGCGCAGATTTGCCTCTGTTTTGTGACGGCCTCGAACAAGCTGCTACATCTTCTTGTTTTGCCACGCAATCCAAATATCCAATGCTGTTTCCTCTTTTCTTATTACATATATACTCTGGATTATAAAAGAAAAAAAAAGTTGGTTAGCCAATTTGCAGAGCAAAGGGGCCAGATTAGTGGCGATCTTTGCATTGAAGGTTGGCGACAACGAACTCGAACATGCAGTTCTCCGTGCCGCGTAGATTCCTCTGTTTTGTGACGGCCTCGAACACGCTGCTACATTTACTTTTTTTTCTCTTATTACTCAATCTGAAGCTTTGATTCAATTATTTTTAACTGTTGGGATTTTGGTGAATCATAGTGAACTGTGAATCGACATATGCTATTTTTTCGTTCTTATGTAACGAATCTGAAGGGACAATTGACAGGTACATTGGACAGATGAATGGAAATTGGACAATGAACAAATTACAGGGTTTTAAATATATAACGAACAAATCTGATGATCACCCACCATAGATAGCAGACAAATTTCAGGGATGATAAACTTAAAACTGTGATTTATTACATGATTCTAATAGCATTTCAAGGGTTCCTAAAATAACTTTCAACCCGAACGACCGGAAACAATGCCCTCCAGCACATGAGCTGACGGTTATCTTGGATGAACACACGCAGATGCTAAGAGCAAAGGATTATGATGCACACAAGAATAGTCAATTTTAAAAATTACAAGACCGCATCCATCCAGCCCTACCTCGGACGCTGACTGGAGTCGGAGGAAGTGAATTGAGCGGTGATTGAGCGGAGGAACAAGCAGGAGGAGAGTGATAGACGAGGACAACAGACTACGAGAGTACGAGTACCGCTCAGTGGCGACTTTCAGCAGGACGTTCCATGTTCTGGATTGGCAACTTCTCACAGTGTACCTCATTTTCTTAAAAAAGTTCGCAAAAATTTGTTTAGAAATTGCATAGTTGTCATGAGGGCACTACTCAGATTAAGTCCAGGTTATTCAGCACCTAGAAAAACTTTCTGTACAATTCACAATGACTTGGCCACGCATCTGAATAATTTTCAATTTCAGAAACCAATGTTTCATCTTCTACAGAAAACAATATAAAGTTGAGCGCATCGATTGCCAGCCTTTACCTTGTCGCCAAAAAAAAAGCCAGCTTTCACTGTGTTCGGCTGGCTGGTGCTGGTGGCTGGTGCTGATTTTTTGTGAGAGAAAAGTACTGTCGGCTGGCTGGTGCTGGTTTTGTGTGGGAGAGAAATACTATTGGCGGGATGCAGCGAAGATGAAGCGAACAGAGTGTTTACCAAGGTATAAAATCGCGGGCTAAGACGTTTAGCGGAAGCTCTTCCAAAAAGCTAAGAGAGCTATAGCGAAAACTATAGCGGAACTATCCATTTAGCGGTTTGCAAAAAAAAAATGCATAATGTGGCCAATAACATCAGTAATGCAACCAATTTCAACAAATTTTTCATAGCCATACGTCCATAATACATATAAAATTAGAAGCATCATTGGTTTAACATTCTAAGATAGACTCAACACGTCTCTTGACTGCCTAACTGTGCCCGTGATGCTTTGTCTATGGTCCACCCTAGTTATATTGATTCTTTATTTTTTTTGGCTACATCTTTAACGGAAGTAGTGGACATTTATTATCACTAAATCCTATAAAAAACCCATATAGCGGACATAGCGGACAAATATTGTATAGCGTAGCGGGAGACCTCTTAAAAAGCTAATAGCGGACAATAGCGAGCTATTAGCGGACTATTTTATACCTTGGTGTTTACCAATGTTTCTTAATCTATGAAATTGACCGACAACAGAAAAACTGAAACTTTTCATAAAGCAGCTGTGACTACAAGCAAGCACTACAAGCCATCAGTTCCCTGCACACCGAACTCTGAAAGTTTCAGGCATTATTGAGAAGGTACAAACTCTGTCTTCACCGCCACATGGATGGCCAGCACTCACTCCCGCGCGACGGCGACCAGTTGCTTGCCGACGTTGCGCCCGGAGTATAGCCCGATCAGCGCCGCCGGCGCCCTTTCCAGCCCTTCAGCAATGTCCTCGACGTATGACCCTGCCATCTCCTCCTCGAACTTGTAGTACTCGCTGAAGTAGTCGAAGACCATGAAGCCCTCCATGCGCAGGCGCTTGGCGACGATGTGGAAGAGGTTGCGCACGCCCTCCGGCTGCTCAAGGTTGTACTGCGAGATCATGCCGCACGCGGGGATCCGCCCGTGGTTGCGCATGTTGGACAGCACGGCCTCCAGTGTTGGGCCACCCACGTTCTCGAAGTAGATGTCGATGCCCTCAGGGAAGCACCTGCAGAGGCAGAGCAATGGCACCACAGGAATGAGAGAGGATGTCAAATCAGTGCCCTTGATTGATGCTGAAGTGTACAATGGATAGGAAGAGATCACGAACCTCCTCAGGGCAGCATCAAGGTCCTGCTCTTTCTTGTAGTTGAATGCTTCGTCGAAGCCAAACTTGGTTTTCAGAAGGTTAACCTGAAGAAGAACAGATAATCATTCAGTTGATGGATGACACTGTACTACTACTATAATGCAACATTCGAGCTGTGATTATTGGCATGAAACAAATTAAACAACCACAGAAAAGAAAAGAAATGGCTGTATGCAGATAACTAATGGACTTCACAAAACTGCACATGAACTAGAGCAAGAGAGCATAGCGTAGCGAAGCCAAAAGGAAGATAAGATTTCACAAACCTTCTCATCAGAACCAGCACTGCCAACTACATAACAGCCCGTGAGCTTAGCAAGCTGCCCAACAAGCTGACCAACGGCACCTGATGCAGCCGAGACAAAAACGTAATCGCCTTTCTTAGGCTTGCTCACATCGAAAAATCCAGCCCAAGCAGTAAGGCCGGGCATGCCTGAGTAGTTGGGGGTGTAGCATTGTTAGAAAACAGCCTTAAAATGTGTGAGAAGAATAAAGGATCTGAGATAGGCTTCTTTCCAGGGTAACATTGTAACATATTTGGATTCAGTAAAAGGCCAATGAACAATCACTCGAATACTGTGTTGTCCCCCCCCCCCCCCCCCCCCCCGCGTCGCTCTCGCTGGCGACCCGGGGGGCGCCGCGCGCCGCCTTCCACCCCTCCCCCGCGTCGTTCCCGCTGGCCGCCGCCGCCGGCAGCCTCCATCCGAGCGGCGGCGGCGGCCCATGGCCGTGCCAAAGTCGGCCCGGCTCGCTCCCCCTCGCCCTCTCTTCTCTCTCCTATCTCCTTCCTCCTCCCGCCCTTAGGACCTCGCCGTCTCTTTGTCGCCGCCGGCCGCCGGGGCCGGTCCCGGCCTGCTCCTCGCCGGATCCGGGCCCCCCATGGCCGGATCCTCCGCCGGGCTTGGGTTTGGGCGCCGGATCTGCCGCCCCCGGTCGGTCCGCCGCCGTCCGGGCTGGGGCCGTGCCGCGCCGCCGCCGCTTCGGTGGCCGGGGGGCGGTCGGTGGCCGTCCGTGCCGCGCCGCTGCCGCCGGGGGCCCTTGGGGCGCGGCCTGGGGCCCGTGTCCGCGCCGCCGTCGCCGTCTCTCCGTGGCCATGGCCATGGCCGCGCCGCTCCTGGTGTCCGCCGTCTGGGGGCGCCGTCCCCGGTCGGTCCGCCGCCGTCCGGGCTGGGTCCGCCGCCTGGGGGCGCCGTCCTTGTGGGGGGGGGTTGCTGGCCGCCGGCCTTCCCAGCTGGCCGAGGCCCGGGGCCGCGCCGCCGCCTCCTCCTCAGGTGGCCGGGGGGCGTGGCTGCGCCACCGCCGCCGCTGCCTCGGGGCCGAGGGCCGTTGGCCTCACCCCGCCGCCTCGTGGCCGGGGGCTCGTGGCTGCCGCCGCCGCTTCGTCTGTCGGTGGCGCCGCTCGCCCAGGGCTGCCCTCCTCTCCCGTCGCTGCCTCGGGTGGCCAGGGGCGCCTGGCCGCGTCGTCGCCGCCTCGTGTGGTTGGGGAGGGGCGTCTGCTGTCATCGGATTTGTGTTGGGATTAGGGTGAAGGCGAAAGCCTTGGTCCGTATGGGCCGGTGACGGCGACGCCCGAGGGCGTCGCTTACCTTGTTGAAGGCGTCACTCTTTCCCCTATGACCTCTTCGGTGAGCTTTTCAGGTGAAAGCCTAGACCATGTTGGTCGGACAACGACGGCGCCTTTGCGTCGCTCCCTCGCTGTGGGCGTTGTGAAGCGTCCCCTCATAAGAGAAGACTTAAATGTGATACAAAGCACCAGTCCCAGGAGGCTGATGCCACATTTATTACATCAGATGGTTCAAAACCGTACAAACCTTGGAGGACACTCGATACAGATGATAATAATAATTAACCAAGCTACGACGTAACACCAGACCGCAAACCACATGGGGTCTACCACGGGCTCTGAGTACTGCGACAGCGGAGGCATCTCAACAGGGCCGGTTCCACAGGCAAGGTTGGGTGTAGGACGATAACCCTACTCGGCGTCGTCTGGTACGAAGTCAGGGTCTTCTTCTGTAAAAAGTAAGAGTGGGGTGAGTACAAACGTACTCAGCAAGTCCAACCACACCCACGGAGGGGGTTATAACAGAATAATATGCATAGGTAAATCAAGGATAAGGTTACGGTTTAATTTGCAGAAAAACGACATTTTATGCAGGGGTTTATTTTACGGAAAACCTTTTGGAAATCAGTTTTTGCAGTAACACAGAGTTCAGGTTTTAAAACTGCTACCGGACTCCCCGTCCGTCGTAGCACACGGCACAACTGCCGGAACCAATTCCAAAACAACTCACACCAGCCCATCCCAAAGAAACACTAGTTATGTGACCACACCATAACTCGCCCAATACCGTGGGCACGGACTATTCGAATAGATTCTTAACTCTGCAGAGGTGTGCAACTTTACCCACAAGTAGGATACCACAACTCGAACACCATCGTGTCGGTGTAGATCCCAACATAGCCATTACCCACCATAGCTAAGCCTGACTAGCCATCACGGGATGCACCAAGGGGTCATTGACCATTCACTTAGGTATAACCGGGCATAAGCCACTCGGGGCTTATCCCTTTTCCTTAGTTACCCGTTGCTCTCAGCTCTCCTGATGACTACCACACCAACTAGTGGGATTTATGCTACGCCGTTGCCCATTCAACGGTCGAGTGGTTTGCACGATAGTGGAGTTAGGTGAGATGACACACCAACTCGGTCCTTAGACACGACAAGATGGATATCTCCCTTCTTTGCCCTGCCACACAGGCATAAGCACACCAGTCGGCAATTCACACAGAAATGCCGTCCATCCCGTCCATACTCATCTTTCGAAAACCCACGTTTTATCCCTTCCCACACGCACACATTTTCTTTATCAAATAAATTATGTTATGAGTAAAGTCCTAAACGTTCTAATATCGATTAACGTCCAAGCAAAATCAGACATTAATCTAGGTGGTCAAGGAATGGTCATCACAAATCAAGGGGTGGCTATCCAACCGTGTTTTCATGCAAGTAAAACATATGCAACTTTTTAAAACAGGCCATTGGGTTGCGTTTATAGAAAACTAGGACAGAAACATGCATCAAAGGATGGGATTGAACTTGCCGTCTTCGAAGCCTTCGGGGAAGTCCTGTCCTTCGGGCTCGGGGTCGCGGAACTGGTCCTCGTTCTCCTGCTCACAGTACGGCACGTTGACGGGCTCTCCTTCGGTCACTCCGTGGTCTACAGCGCACACAAACAAACACAATCAATACACAGAAAAAGTAAAGATCTGTCGTCAAGCTCGGTTCGGAGACACATGAAATATAGAGCATAGAGTATTATTTTTGAATGGTTTCTGAATGGTACGGCCAAAACTGAGTTAAGAGAGGCGTGGTAAAATTTTAGGTTAATTCGGGGTCATTTGGCGCATGAAATGATAGGTCAAAGGAGTGTTTAGGGTCTAAACAGGGGTCCAGGGACCTAATTGTAATTAAGTTTAAGAAAACAGGGGCTTGGTTTGTATTTTAGAAACTTCTTGGGTCAATCTAAAAAAGGGTCAGGGTCTAATTTGTAATTAAGTTTATAAGGTGGGGGTTTGTTTTGGGAATAAAACAAAAGAAGGGGTTTTAATTGAAAAAGGGCTTAAAGGGGTGGGGTTTCTTTAATGAATAGAGGAAAAAGGAGGGGGCTCAAGGCAAAACTGCCTGTCCTCTTCCTCCCCCGCGCTGGAAAACAGGGGAGGGGCCGGCGGCTCGCCGGTGTTGCCAAACCCGGCGGCCAAGGGCTCGAGGCGGCTCCGGGGTAAGGGGAAAAGGGCCAGGGAGGCTCGCGGGGTTGATTCCCGGCCGTGGCTCGGCCCGAGGCGGCCTGAGCTAGCCTAGCCACGGCGGCGGCGGCAACGGGTGGCGGTGGTGTTCGGCGGGCAGCCCTAGGCCACGATAGAGGATGGGGGAAGGGAAAAACGAAATGGAGGGGTGCGGGGTCCGATCCCCGGCTTCACCTTGAGTTGCAGTGGTGCGTGAGGGCGGATCGACGAGGCGGCGGCGATGGAGGAGCTAGGCGGCGGCGCTGCGAGCTAGGTGTGGGGGCCGGAGGTGGTGGGGATGGTTGTGGGGTGGTGAAGCGGCGTCGGGGTGCCTTTTATAGGCGGGCTAGGTCGGTGGAAGGGAGGGGCGCGCCGGCGAGCGGTGACACGGCGCTGTGCAGTACTGGCGGGGCGTCAACGGCGGGGCGCGTTTGCGTGTGGGCGACGAGGTGATGCGACGCCTCGGCGCAGGCGTCGACCGTCGCAGGCGGCGCTGTTCGGAGGTCGCCGGTGCTGTGGGCATGTACGGGCGAGCGGGACCGGCGGCGTAGCTCGGTCGGCGCCGCGGCGTGGCGTTGTGGCGAGCTCGGTCCAGCGTGGGTGCGGCGTCCGCGTGGGCACGGTCCGGGGCGGTGTGCGCGGTGAGCGGCTCGGCCCTCGTGGCGAGGCAAGCGTGCGCGTGCGCGCGTGCTCGGCCCGGGGCTGGCGTGGCGCGGCGCGGCACGGCGCTCGGCCAGTGCGCGGGTAGGAGGGGCTGAGCCGGCGCGAGTGTGGCTGGGCGGTGTGGCGGGCAGCGCTCAGGGTGTGGGGGCGAGGCTGGCGTGCGGGCAGGAGCAGGCCGGGCGGCGCACGGGAGCAGAGAGGGAGGAGGCCGAGTGCGCGGGGTAGGAGGAGAGAGGGAAAGGGAAGGAGAGGGAAAGGAAAAGAAAATGGGAAAAAGAAAAGAAAAGAAAAAGGAAAAAGGAGGGGAGAGAAATAAAGAGAGAAAGGGAAAGAGGGGCGGGCGCGTCGGCGCCGATCGCGGCCGCGGTTGGCCACGCGTGGCGCCCGGGCGCGCGGGTCGAGGGGAAACAGGGTGCTGGATACGGGTGTCGGGTCTTTGGGGAATCGAAAGATCTGGCGGAACAGGGAAGTTCCCAGAAAAACTGGGGTTAGGGTTTCAAGGAGGGATCTCGAGCTCAACGACAAAGCAAAATTTTAGCGCATGATTTATTTTAGTAAATTTTCGGGATGTTACACGTTGTCTTGGAAGCTCTTGCCGGTGACGGTCGATTGCTCTTCTCGGAGAGGATCCGCTTCTGCGCCTGCCTTTGCTTAGTTCCTCTACATCGTCTAGGTCGCGTTGGTCGTCGGTTGGCGGTTCTTTGCTGTTGTACTATGCTAGCGGATGCTTTGCCGCTGTGTTGCTTTGGCGGATGCTTTGACGCCGTCGTCGTTGGTGAGAGTTCTCTTCGGGCGGATGCTTTGCCGCCGATATTGGTTGGTCGGGTGGATGCTTTGCCACCTTGTTTGTGTTGCGGATCTTCGCATCTTTGGCGATGTAGCTCTTTTGCAGGTTCAGTTGTTGGTTGGTGCTGCGCCGGTCTTAGTTAGGTTTGTAGGGTTGGAGGTGTTCTCCTCTGTTGTGCTTCTGCTGCTGTGTCTGTTTTGGTTTTTGGGTGTTTGTCTGTGTTTTTTTCAGTTTTTCTCTGTTTTTAGTCCTTTGTGATCTTGTGTCGGTCAAGCTCTATTTGGCCGCATCAAGAATTGTCTGTAAACTGCTTTCTTCTTAATGAAATACGTGCTCAGGCACGGTCGCGAAAAAACAATCACTCGAATGAGATAAAAAACTGATTTGCAGGTTAGATAAATGGAACAAAGAAAAGGAATAAGAAATGATGTTGCTTAATGTTGGAGGAAGGTATTCATGGGTTAACAACTTGGTTGAAAGAAAAGACTGATTGGTCTACAACTCACCAAGAACACCTGTGTAGTAGGACAGAGGCAACTCGGGGTGATTGATCTTGAAAAATGACTCCGGTTTAGGGACGAGAGTGTACTCCTCCCATCCGGTCATTCCCCACACAAGATCCCCAACCTTGAAATCCGGGTGCCCAGATGCTATCACCCTGCTGACGCCAAAATTAACCAAAGCCTGAAGATTTGTACGAACAGAGACCACGGAACTGTAAGGCCTCCAGCTGAAAAAACAAAAAGATAGTAAGGTACATGGAAGAAAGTGGACCCATCTCCCCCCAGAGGTTCAACAGAGCACGGAAGTCTCCCAAGTGCATTTTAGGCTAACAGATCACAACCCGTAAACCCCGTAAATATAAAAAAAAGGGAAAATTCGATTCATGCCACCACAACTCCGTGAAATTGGGTGTCATGTTGAAAATCATACCACTCAATGGCATGATTTTCAACATGAGATCCAATTTCAAGAAATTGGAGTGGCATGGATCCAACTGACCCTAAAAAAACATCGCATCGAATGCTTGGACACATGCATAGAGTACTAAATGAAGTCTATTTACAAAACTTTTTGCATGGATGGGCTGTAAATCGCGAGACGAATCTAATGAGCTCACTTAATTCATAATTCACAACAGTGATGCTACAGTAACCATCCGCTAATTATGGATTAATTAGCATTATTAGATTCGTCTCGCGATTTACAACCTATCTGTGTAAAAAATTTTATAAATAGACTTCATTTAGTACTTCAAATTAGTAAGATTCCATCGCAAAATTTTTTTGCGTTACATCTAAACACGCCCTTAGATTATAGATGGCCATTTGGCCCGATACCCATGGGGGCCCGAAGCCCGGCCCATATTAGCCCGATCCAAGCACGGCACGGGCCCGAATATTATTGGGCTCGGGCCGGCACGGGCACGATAGCCGGGCCGTGCCTGGGCCTCAATTCCGGCCCATGGACGCGTCCAGGCACGGCCCGAAAAAGGGCGGCCCGATGGGTAGCACGATAAGCCCATTTAAATACTATGTTATCCATTATCAAACCCTATTTAAACATTTTCGGGCCGCCGGGCTGCCGGGCCAAACGGGCCGGCCCGGCCCGATTAAATCAATTTCGGGCCGTGACTGGGCCGGCACTTCAGCCCATGGGCAGGCATGGCACGACCCGTTAATATTTTCGTGCTTAAGCGGGTCGTGCCTAAACGGGCCGTGCTTAGCCGGGCCCGTGCCGTGCCGGGCCGGGCCGCCCGTTTGGCCACCTATACCTTATATCAGATGAACAATAGCATATCTTTATTTTAATCGCCAATTAACAGTTGAGCGCATAGATTGCAGGCTTCAATTTGAAGAGCAAGTGCTGGAACCCAGTCAGAAAATCTGGGAATCTGAATACAAGCTTCCAAACTCACCAAAACTCCTAGTAGCTCAACCAAGATTATTACCTCCCCGAGGACGAAGTCCGGGACGTAGCTGGGGCGTTCGTGCTTGGTCATGCGGCCGCGCATGTAGGGGTCGCAGGAGACGTAGAGGTTCTTGACCACCATGGCCGTCGACCCCGGCGGCACGGTAAGGCGCGCCGTCGCCGTCACCACCTCCATGTCGTCCTCCGACGGGAACCCCGTCACGTAGCGCTTCAGGACCACCCTTTTGTTCGGCACCTCGTCTCTCGCCGCCGCCATCGCGCCGCCGCTCTCGACTCACCGGCAGACCCAGTGGCGGAAGCAGATTTTCAACTTAGGGGGGGCTGGGTTCTTCTTCCTCTCTATCTCCACTCATTTCTTCACCTTTTTTTCTTTTTTCTCTCATATTTTTCCTTTGATTTCAATGGAAGTTTGGGCAGTAGGGGGGGCTAGAGCCCCCCTAGCCCCCCCCCCCTTAAAATCCGCCCCTGGGCAGACCCGCCGCTTGGCAACGCGGATTGATGTCTGTTTGAGATGCTGTTTGGGCCTGCCGTGTTCTGACTGTTGCGGAGGCTTCTGGGGCGCTTGGCAGGCCCAGCAGATGTGGCAACTTCACAATCACACAGGCAGTCTCGTCTGTTTTTTCTGCTGCCTGCTGGTACTCTTTGTTTTTTCTTCCAGAACATAGCTTTAACCTGTATGATGTAATTTGATTTCTTTTGCTCAATCCACAGCTCAAAAGAACAAAACGATCTCTGCTGAACGGATCATCCTCTAGGACCGTTTCTTGCAAATCCATTAGCTGTTAGTTTCCATGGGATTTTCACAGCTGATCATCTGCAAGAGAGAGCTCCAAGAATCATTTCTGATTCTTGCCGGACTCAGCAGAATCCATACCAGATTGGACAAAACTTTGGAGTGAACGTACGAGCCTGCAGGGATGGATGTTTTATTTTGCAAAATGCAAAACGTCTGAGAGATTTTTTTTATTTCATATATTTTGCGTGCATGCTACGAATTAAAGAGACATGGACAAGCAGGCAGCAGCTGGTAAGAAAGATGCAAGTAAGATGCGTACATGTAGTAAGTGCCAAATCTCACACTAGCAGCTAGACGACCATCACGGGGCGGCCAAATAAGATGCAAGTAAGGACATCTTGTAGGCCAGCTGGTTGGGTCATGCATGCATGTCTGCACGGGCCTGTTGCCAGTGCCAGCTAGCCACCGCGTCGTGATTCACACTCACACGTGCACGCGCAGATAGCATTTTAATATTTGTTCCCCGGAAGGCAATAATTGTACAAGTAAGAATTTATCTCTATATTCTGGTACTGATTTGTTATGAGAAAAAACACTGTTGCTTGGCTAATAGCTGGTGACTGGTGCTGATTTGGTGTGAGAGAAAAATACTATTGACTGATTGAAACGGAGTGAGTTATGAACTGCTCCAATGATCTACTTGTAGCATTTAACTGAAATGTTATTACAAGTAAGCTTTTAAATAATTTAACAAACAGTTGAGTTTATAGCAGTGTTAAAAGCATATATATAGCTGATAAGCAACCAAAACATATATAGAAATATGCATCTTCTCTCTTTATTTTGATCTGAATGACTGAACAGTTATATACTCGCTCACTCTGTTTTGCAGTATTTGTTTAGTTGCGTGGCATGATATTTTAGTACCTAGGCGGCAAAGTATTGTGGCAGAACCATGTCAAATTTATACTCATTGGATAGATCTATCAATAATAGTTCATCTAGACTTACATCGTTTTTCATATAACTAGGTGATATTCTCGCATGTTGCTGCGGAATTAAGTAAGAGCAGTTTCTAATGAACTAGTGAGATGGCCTGCGCATTTGCGCGGCTAGTATCGAGAATCTAAATGTTTATATATATTGGTATCATCATCATCATCATCATTAAATTTATACTTTTTCTTTACGTTGTCCTTTTACTAATGTTTATATATATTGTACATGTAAGATCGATTGGATTGTAGGCTCAAAAAGTGGTTGCTTCATATTTTAATCTTTCCAATCCGTGTGTACAAATAATTTTTCTATTTCCATGACTTAAGTTACCGCAATTCATATAAATAAGATATACAGTATTTTAGTTTTTTTAATGGTAGTGGTGGGTTAATTTTAATTAGGCATAAGGGCATTTAAGGCAAATTTTATTGTAATTGCAGTGGTGGGTAATTTTATTTTATTTTCTTTTTTCCCCGATTAACGTCAGAATTTTTAGGCCTTGAGAGCGAACGTAGATGCTCCTTTTGTTGGTCAAATAATAAGATAATAAATTCTCAATCATGAATATTTTGAAAAAAACCAAACCACGAACACATAGAAAAATGGAACTCGATTAGATAATTAACCCAGCAAACAAAGTGGAGAAGAATAATGCGGCTGCTGGGCCTGAAAGATGATGCGTCTTGAATCTTTGCGTAGCGCTGATTGATTCCTCTTCATCTTCTAAATATCATTTGCTGCATTTATCCTTAATTGTTATCATGAGTGGGTGTATCAATGTTAGAAGGTAGAAAGACCATATAGATCAAGTCTGATCCAACGGATATATGAGCTCACTGGAATGGTCAAAATAATGTTGATGATGTGGCTCGCTGAGGTTCGAAAGAAATAGATACTGATGCTTTGTAGTGGAGCCAATTATGTAAGTTTTATAGATATCCATATGCCCATCACGATTTACTAAATTTCTTCATTATACTCGAGTATTCTAAAGAAGGTCTCTTACTAGGTGATGGCCGTGACTCACGTGTGTTGGAGTTGGAGTGCTCGTGTACGAGCTTTCCGTCACGATCGAGTTAAATGTACCACCAGATGACTAAATGTGGTGCTTGACTACTCCACGTGATGCATGCCATCCTCTCCCTCTATAAATACCAGCAGTGTCCTGGCTTCTATATATTTCTCACACCAGAGCAAGGAACGATAGATCATCTCTAGCTCCCTGCTCTGCATCCAGCCAGCCATGGCCACCTTCCAGATCACCCCTGTGCTTGTGGAGCGCAACGAGCTCAAGTTCAGTGGCCTCTACATGTATCACACGACCTCCGGCCCGAACCGTAACCAAGAGTCACTGGTAAGCAAGAACGGGTTGGGTTCGCTGGTTGCGAACAACTGGGAAGTACGCGACGGCCCTGATCCCAACGCCAAAGTCATCGCCCGCGCACAGGGCATGCATATGAACACCGGTGTCAACCAAATCTGGCAGAATTTCTTCTGTCTGGCCTTCGAGGATGGCAGGTAGGATCGGATATTTCGTAGTATGAATAATTATTCATGAGCCTTATATAGTCGCATTTAATTTGTACCAATTAATCGGTGTAGGTTCAAGGGTTCCACGTTTCAGGTGATGGGATTAGATGTCGTCAGGGGTGAATGGGCTATTGTGGGGGGGAACGGGAGAATTCTCCATGGCAACGGGTGCCATTTACAAGAAGTTCCACAAGAAAACGAGTGAAGGGGACATAGTGGAACTTACAATCCATGGATTTTGTCCCGTTCTCGAAGGGTCAAAGCAGGTAAGACCTACTAACACTGTTCAGTATTTTTCAGATCTCTTCATAACATTTCTTGATCACTGTTACTAGTTCCTACTCTCAACCTCTAATGCCATTTTTAACAAGAACATTTGTACATCTCGTAATATAATGCAGGACAACCACTGCTCGTCATCTGGTGCCTGACGTCTCGTTGTGCTCCTGCATCTGTTTGTATCGAGCGGATCTTTGCTCCTGCCGACCTGTGTGTTTGTGTTTGCTCCTGTCATCCTGTGTCAAATAAAGATCTCGATCAGAGACTGTGTTCCTGTGCTTCTGTATCCGTTGTGAAATAAAGATCCTTGTTTGTAAACCACTATTAAATTGGTCACACACAGTGCTCATTTTCTTATTAACTACTGCACGATCACGCTCCGTCAAGTACCTGAGCAAGGTGATACCCAAAATTTATTTTGAGCCTTTATTTCAGTTCAGGACAGAGGAATTCAATCGGGATTTGGAAAATAATATTCTGTCAAAAATCAAGGCAAAATAGCCAATTTTAACCCTCAACTTTTGCCTCAGGCTCAAATTCATCCCTCAAGTATGAAACTGACCAATTTCGTCCACAAACTTTCTATTTAAAACATTCGATATCTCGGTAAAAATGTGGTTCAACAAACAATGAGAATGTTCGAATAAACAAAAATGTGAAGCTTTTATTCATAGATACAAGATCATCAATAACTTGGCTATGTTAGTGAATTATGAGTTAGTATACCACTTGAGTCGAAACCACTGTTGGATTTGGTAACATGTCCAGAACCTTACATACACTCTGCTATGACTTTGTATAGGCATACCATATCACTCTAGAGACTAAATTGAACCTAACTGAAAAGTTTGAGAACTAAATTGGTCCGTTTCATAGTTTAAGGATAATTTGAGCCTTGGAGGAAAATTGAGGGATGAAATTAGCTATTTTACCGTAAATCAAACAAAACATTGTTTTCAGATAATATACCAATCAGTACTAGTAGATAAGTAAACCAGGTAGGAAATTTTTAGACACGTATGCACCCACCTAGTCCACCCAAATGTCCAAATATATGAACTGATAAGAAAAGTGTACCCTTATATTTTCTGAAGACAAAAACACTTCCTCTGTCGTCCGTGTATCGCTTGCCTCGTCGGAGAGGTGCCACACCCGCACGTCCCGGCGGCAATAGCAGAGGAGTGCGCGCTCGTCCGTGTCATGGAACTACTGGCCGTTGAGCAGAGGCTGGGTACGAGGCGGGGTCCGAACAGTGGGACATGGGCGATCGGTGGCGGCGCCATCCTGCGGCCATCTCGCCTCGCCACGGCGACGCAGCGCGCGGCGGCAAGGCAAGCGGAAGCGGCGCCGGGCAGCACCCACCCTCGTCCGATCCCTGCCGCGACGAAGCGTGCGCGGCAAAGCGAACGCGAGCCGTGCGCGGAGAAGCAAGCGGGCGCCGGCGTCGTGCCATGGCGGCGGCTGCGCGCGCTGGCGTCCCCGCGCCGGCCAGGGGGCGGACGGGGTTTCGTTCACCGTTCGGGCTGGAGAGATTCTCGGCCGTAGGATCGCATCTGTGCGGCTTGGATCGGACCTCGCGAGCTGCTTGGGGAGCGATGGTTGGGCTGCGCCGAGTGAAGGCCCAGTTTCCTGAGCCCATTACCTTTCTGAGGCCCGTAGCCTAGCGATGGCCCAGTTTCTTGGCGCTTTTTTCTTTTTTATATTTAAAAAAAATTAAAATTTCAAAAATATATGTCCGTTTTCAAAAATTTCAAAAATATACCCCGGTCGCCCTCCCATAGGGCGACAGGCCCAATGTGTAATTTTTTTTTTCAAATTTGCAACGAAGTCCCTGGAGAAAAAAAACAAGCCCTGTCGCCCGTTGGGGGGGCGACAGGGGCCTGTCGCCCGGCCCACGGGCGACCGCCGCTGGGCCCGGCCCACAGTCGCGGCAGGGGGCCTGTCGCCCCCCCCCCCCCCCCCCCCCCGCGGGCGACCGGGGTCTCCCCCCTTATAAAAGCCCCAGCCCTCCCCTTCCCTCCTCATTTGAGCCCGAAAATTCCACCAAAAATTCAGAAAAAAAAGAGAGGAGTGAGGAGAAGGAAAGCGGCGAAGCCCTACCGGATTCAGCACTTGTGATCTGCAGGTTAGTACATTTAGTTTAAATATTGTTATATTTAAGTACTACGTATTTAAATATGAGTAATTTAATTTAATTAGTGCTATAGTAGATCCATTTAAGTAGGAGTTCAATGATACTTTAGTTTGTAGTTACGTAGTAGTAAATTAGTTTAGAAAATTAGTTCTACGCATTTATTATTACAATTGCAGTGCTATTAGAGACATGTTTATAAATTAATTATGATTTAGAATAGAATTTGGCATATGCAGTATAGAATTCGAGAGTCATCACGTAGTTATGAATACTTATACGTTATAGTTGAATTCCATACTTAGTTTTTACGGATTATTGAATAAGGTAGTGAAGTAAAGAGTATAACTCGATAAGTATTATGTGATATACAGATATGTCAAGCAAAATGCAGTTTCAAGTATTTTATGGTGAATACAATGTTATGTATGGGCCAAATGGAGTAGATCTTTCTGCCTTTAAGCGCACATCTAGCGGCATAGATAAACCTCTGGAAAGGAGTTTTGGTTCCATATGTAAGTGGCTGCAGCGTGGGTTCCATGTTGATCCGTTGACACATGTGATCAATGTCCAGTCTCTTGTTAATTGGGAGGTAGAAAGTGAATTATGGGAATTAATGATGATACACAGCACTGATGACTGGCAGAAGTACATGCAAACAGCTCTAGAGCGTGGGTGGCCTCTAGCCATTCTTGTTCAAATCTGGGATAAGACACAAAATGAAATCCAACATTGTGCAGATCAAGGAACTCCGAGTATTCGAAGAGAGACCAATTATGTTGAGCAAGATGAGTCAGAAGAGACAGAGAACCAAAACATGGGACCACAGGGCCTTGCTGATGAGGGAGAGATGATACATAGCATTGTGGACGAGATGGAGGCAGAAGACCAAACCGCAATAGAGATGGAAGAATATGAGGACTCATCTGATGACGACGAGCAGTACTCATTGCCAAAAGAGTGGAAAGAGCATGGTTTTGGCAGTCATATCGCAGAAGATGTACGAAATCAGGAGTGGGAGTACAGAGGGAATGAGGTAGTGCAAGGTGCAACATATCCAAACATTGAAGCCGTAAAAGATGCTGTGAGACTATGGGCAATCTCATTGAAACGAGAATTCAGAGTCGTGAAGTCTGGCAGTAAAGAATATGAGGTGAAGTGTGTGAATGCTGGATGTCCATGGCGAGTACATGCATTCAAGGGAAAATGGAAGTCAAACTGGAAATGTTCCATTGTCACAGAGCACACTTGTTTGCTGTCAGAAGTTATTCCCTCGCATCGCAATATATCATGCGACTTTGTTGCAAAGCAAATGTATGGGTTTATTATGGACAACCTAAATTATGAGCCAAAAATGATTATTCGACACATTGAGCAGACTTACCAGTACACCATCAGTTATTTGAAGGCATGGCGGGCTAAACAAATGGTGTTCGAGATGCGGTTCGGCACATACGAGGCATCATATGATAACCTACCTCGTATGTTATCCCAGGTTGCTGCTAGAAATCCTGGAAGCTTTTATGACACATACCTTTTACCAGCCGTGACTAGGGGACAAAGAATTATGCAACGAGCTTTCTTTTGCATAGGTGCTTCTGTTAGAGCATTTCAGTTTTGTCTTCCGGTGATCTGCATTGATGGCACATTTTTGACTGGAAGGTATAAAGGTCAGATACTCACCGCAATCGGTGTAGATTGTAACAACCAAATTGTTCCGCTCGCATTTGCATTTGTTGAGAATGAGAACATAGACAGTTGGTATTGGTTCCTTGAACGAGTGAAGAATCATGTTGTTGCTGCACGTCCAGATGTGTGCCTTATTAGTGATAGGCATGCAGGTATCCTGCAATCAATACTGAAATTGCAATGTGGAACTGCGACAACGCCTCCATTATGGCCTGATGTCCAAAACAGGTGGTGCATTAGGCATATGGGTGCAAACTTCTATGAACACTTCAAGAACAAGGATCTTAAGAACCTGTTTAAGAGGTTGTGCACCCAAAATCAACAGAGAAAATTCAATGCATTATGGCAGATGCTTGATCAGTTGACTGCAGAGCTAGTGAAGGTAAGGGCATCAGGAGCAGGCACGAGTCAGGCTGCAGAGGCTAGGGATTCAATTGAGAAGCCATTTTCACACTGGATTCGAGGTGCACCTAAGGAGAAATGGTCATTTCTTTATGATACCAACGGAACACGGTATGGTATTCAGACAACGAACCATGCAGAGTGTTTCAATATGGTTATGCGTTCTTGTCGTGCCTTTCCACTTGTGGGAATTGTTGAGTTCATCATGTATGGGTGCATGAAGTATTTCAGAGAGCGTTACACGGCTGCAAGCATAAACATCAGCAACCCCCAAATTCAGTTTTGCAAAAGAGTGACACAATATATGCAAGAGAAGACTGAAAAGGCAAAACTGCACCGCGTCATATCCACAGGTACAATGGAGCATAGATTTGAGGTTCTATGTAAGGATAGAAGTGGTCGTGGTATCCGTAGAGATAGAGTGGTACAGGAGAGTTTGATTACAGTTGATGGCAAAGTATTCTGCTCCTGCATGAAGCCTAAGTTATTGCATGTGCCATGCTCCCATCTCATTGCGGCATGTGCAGAGTCTGCGTTACAGCCAGGACTATTTGTTTCACCGTACTTCAGCAAGGAAGCAGCTGTATCCACATGGGGACATGAGGTATACGGGATTGGAATTGTGGGGCCTTTCACTTAGGATAATGAGAATAAGATGTTTATTCCTGATCCAGCCACTAAGAAAGGCAAAGGCCGCCGTCAGACACGTCGTATTCGGAATGGTATGGACGAGTCGGAAGCAAGCAAGGCACAAAAACGTTGCAGCCAATGTGGATCATTGAGTCACAACTACAAGAAGTGTCCTCAGAATGCACTTCACGATGCTGCTGACGTCGGTCCTTCCGGAAATCCCAGAGATGGAGCACCTCCTACGTTCAGACGAGCATCGGCGAGAATTGCTCGTGGAAGTCATTCGGTGTCATGATCCACAATTGTATTTCATTATTTGTAATATGTAGTAATGAAATATGGCAGGTATGTAATGAAGTATTATTGTATTTATGTGTCTAGTTTGTATGAAATATATATTTAGCTATGTGTTCTCATATATTTTTGAATGCAGTTATGGAGATGGACTCCTTGCTAGACCCAGTGATCGACTCGAGCCACAGGTCTTACTTTGCAGCTGTTGAGCACCGAGCCCTAGAGGTGCTACGTCCTCGTCCACCCGGCGAGGCGATTTCTATACACAACGATTGGTGTGACCGGTATGTAATGAAATATTATTGTTTATGACTTATGTATTCGCCGGTATTCCTTTGTTTCGACATTTTTTGTTTTTTTCCAGGTTACGTGAGGCCGGCCTACTGACTCTGAGCCGTCTTATCGAGGTTGGGCCTATTCAGCTCGACCGATCCCTCCTGACGGCGCTCGTTGACAGATGGAGGCCGGAGACACACACGTTCCACCTCCCGTGTGGGGAGATGACTCCTACGCTGCAGGACGTGGCCTACCTCCTCGGCCTCCCTATCGTCGGGGAGGCTGTAGGTCCGCGTGTGGTGGCGGCCTCATGGAAGGATGAGCTGGAGGCCCGTTTTGCCCTAGTTGACCGCGTGGATGAAGCAGGTCCGATCAACCCGCACCCGCGAGCAGCAGGTCCTTCGAAGACATGGTTCCTACAGTTTACAGTACGTATTCATTCTAAATATAAATTTAATTGTTACAATTCACATATTCCATTGATAGTTGAAACTATTTATCTTAATTGTTTATGCAGCCTGCCCTTTTGGCTGCGGATGCCGACGAGTACAGTGTGACCAGATCGCTGGAGGCGTACCTACTTTGGTTGTTTGGTTACATCATGTTCAACAACACTCATGGCAACTCGGTCGATAGGATTCTCCTTCCGTATGCACGGGAGATTGCGGATGGGGACGAGGACGTACCGCCCTACAGCTGGGGTGAGGCGGTACTTGCAGCCAGGGTTAACCATTTCGTTTTCCGGTCAAATCCCGGTGTTTAGCGAAAACGGAATTCCGTTCCGAAATTTCGGTAAATTTCGGCGAATTTCGTTGAATTTTGGTCGAAATTTATTGAATTTTGAATTTGAAAACGAAATATACCGAAAAATACCGAAATTTCGGATCCCGGTAACTAGCGGAAACGAAAAATTTTCCGAAATTTCGGCGAAATTTCGCCGAAATTGTTAACCCTGCTTGCAGCCACTTACCGTGGACTCTGCGATGGGTGCATGAAGACACATGGGAACTCTATCCTGTCAGGGTGCCTACTACTGCTACAGCTTTGGTCGTACGAGAGGCTAGCCGTTGGTCGCCCCTTGGTCAGCCACGAGCCTTACCACGGGGGCATGTATGGCGACGAGGAGGACGAGAGGCCCACTATGGGAACTATCTGGATCTGGCGTCAGGTATGTTCGCAACAAACCTAATTTTGTTATTCATTGTTACATGATGTATTAGCGCACTTTTAATTTTACTTATTCGGAATGCAGAGGTCCTGGGCACATGCGCGGGTTAAACGCGCATATCCTGAGTTTGTTTCGGAGCTCGACATGCTGACGCCCGAGGACGTTGTCTGGGAGCCTTACAGCCCAGAGGCTGTGGCTACCCGTGCACCAGCAGGCCTGTCTTCGCACTGCTCCGCGAATGCGAGCCTGTGGCTTACTTCCGCCGTCCTGGTTTATGACATCGCGGTTGAGGCATATTGCCCCTGGAGAGTCAGGAGACAGTTTGGGCAGCGCCAGGAGTTTCCGGTGCCCACCGCGTTGGAGCGTGTCAGTCGCCAGGACTACAGGTAATTATGAATGAACTTGGCTCATACATTCGTGTCGATTCTAACGATTCTTCGTGGTCCACTTTGTAGGTTGTCAAGGAGTGGCTTGCCGTGCTCTGATGATTGGCTCACCAAGATCCAGCCGTGGGTGGACCAATGGGAACAGGCAGACGAGCACTTGGTCCATCCAACAGGACCACACATAGATAGCTCCTTTAGGGCTTACCTCACCTGGTACTTACCCCGGACTCGGGCTCGTCTGGTTTTTGTTGACACTCACCCGCAGCCACACCAGGCGAGGCCTCAGGATGGCTATGCCCGGCACCACGTGGAGGCACTAGCTGGCGCGGTGAGTCTCTTGATCATATTTGCATATATATATATAATCATATTCATAAGATAATTCATGTGTTTGTAACTTTACTGAATTGATGCAGTTTTGCCTTTGCAACATGATGGAGACGGACTGCTCGACTTACCTGACGAGGGTACGTGCCGGATCCCCAATGACCCAGTTTGAGCAGATAGAGGCATGGTCGAGGCAGCGTGATCAGTTGCGTCAGGTAACGCACAACTTCGGAAGCCGTGTGCAGTACGAATACAGCCACGGGTCGTCTCAGGCGTCGTCGTCGTTCCCGTGTCCGTCGACCATACACGGGCCGACGTCGCAGTTCTTCCCAAGTACAGGTAACGTACATATCTCTTTAAAATTATATCAAGTGTTCCTACATATTTACTAATATCACATACAGGATACGATCCAGCTACTGCGTTCGGCCATACTGGAATGTTTAGAGGGACAGCACCAGTTGGCGGACCGTATCCAGGGATGGTACCGGGGCCACAGATAACGGCGTGCACAGGTTAATTTATGTTTCGTATTTCGGTTTCTACATGTCATTACGAAATATACGAGCGTACGCTAACATCCATATTTTTTGCGTAGGATTCTACCCCGATGCGGCCGCCGGACCTTCTTCTTCCTCCTTTCGACCAGATAACGAGACATTCACCTTAGACGACTTCGACGGCTTGAGTCCAGAAGAGCCTGCCGCGCAAGGTGACCCCGATGTCTTGGGGTATTCACAGCTAGGAGGAGCACCACTTGGGATCTCTCAGCAGCAGACACCGCAGCCCCTTGCGCGTCCTTTGCGACAGGTGAGGTCTCCGGATGTTCTCACCTACTCCGAGGGACATGTCCGTGCCCAGCAGAGGGCTAAGAGGGTCCGACGCCCTAGGGGTGGTTAGATGTATATGATGTTTATTTGTAATGAGATAGCTGTGGACCGCTTATTTGTATCCGATGTTTATGATTGTGGTAGGTTACTTGTCATTTGTTTTTATAGATATTATTTATGTGAACTTATTATGTTTGTGGGTTCCATAATGCTCGTGAAATAAGGGAAGTTCTTGCGATTTTTTTCCGTGATTTAATGAAGGACAAGTAACGTGCGGTAGGAGTTAGCGGCCGAGATCTTGCCGACGATGATGACGAATACACGCTCGAATAGCTCAAAATAGGTCCCTGCAAAAATAAAAGTCCGAGAAAAAAAAGGGGGGGCATGTCGCCCCCCCCAACGGGCGACAGGGGCCTGTCGCCTGAGGGGAGGGCGACACGCCCCTGTCGCCCGTTGGGGGGGCGACAGGTCCCCCGCCTTTTTTTTTCTCTCCAGGGACTTCGTTGCAAATTTGAAAAAAAAATTACACATTGGGCCTGTCGCCCTATGGGAGGGCGACCGGGGTATATTTTTGAAATTTTTGAAAACAGACATATATTTTTGAAATTTTAATTTTTAAAAAATATAAAGAAGAAAAAACGGACTATTAAATTGGTCACACACAGTGCTCATTTTCTTATTAACTACTGCACGATCAAGCTCCGTCAAGTACCTGAGCAAGGTGATACCCAAAATTTATTTTGAGCCTTTATTTCAGTTCAGGACAGAGGAATTCAATCGGGATTTGGAAAATAATATTCTGTCAAAAATCAAGGCAAAATAGCCAATTTTAACCCTCAACTTTTGCCTCAGGCTCAAATTCATCCCTCAAGTATGAAACTGACCAATTTCGTCCACAAACTTTCTATTTAAAACATTCGATATCTCGGTAAAAATGTGGTTCAACAAACAATGAGAATGTTCGAATAAACAAAAATGTGAAGCTTTTATTCATAGATACAAGATCATCAATAACTTGGCTATGTTAGTGAATTATGAGTTAGTATACCACTTGAGTCGAAACCACTGTTGGATTTGGTAACATGTCCAGAACCTTACATACACTCTGCTATGACTTTGTATAGGCATACCATATCACTCTAGAGACTAAATTGAACCTAACTGAAAAGTTTGAGAACTAAATTGGTCCGTTTCATAGTTTAAGGATAATTTGAGCCTTGGAGGAAAATTGAGGGATGAAATTAGCTATTTTACCGTAAATCAAACAAAACATTGTTTTCAGATAATATACCAATCAGTACTAGTAGATAAGTAAACCAGGTAGGAAATTTTTAGACACGTATGCACCCACCTAGTCCACCCAAATGTCCAAATATATGAACTGATAAGAAAAGTGTACCCTTATATTTTCTGAAGACAAAAACACTTCCTCTGTCGTCCGTGTATCGCTTGCCTCGTCGGAGAGGTGCCACACCCGCACGTCCCGGCGGCAATAGCAGAGGAGTGCGCGCTCGTCCGTGTCATGGAACTACTGGCCGTTGAGCAGAGGCTGGGTACGAGGCGGGGTCCGAACAGTGGGACATGGGCGATCGGTGGCGGCGCCATCCTGCGGCCATCTCGCCTCGCCACGGCGACGCAGCGCGCGGCGGCAAGGCAAGCGGAAGCGGCGCCGGGCAGCACCCACCCTCGTCCGATCCCTGCCGCGACGAAGCGTGCGCGGCAAAGCGAACGCGAGCCGTGCGCGGAGAAGCAAGCGGGCGCCGGCGTCGTGCCATGGCGGCGGCTGCGCGCGCTGGCGTCCCCGCGCCGGCCAGGGGGCGGACGGGGTTTCGTTCACCGTTCGGGCTGGAGAGATTCTCGGCCGTAGGATCGCATCTGTGCGGCTTGGATCGGACCTCGCGAGCTGCTTGGGGAGCGATGGTTGGGCTGCGCCGAGTGAAGGCCCAGTTTCCTGAGCCCATTACCTTTCTGAGGCCCGTAGCCTAGCGATGGCCCAGTTTCTTGAGCCTATTATCTTCACTAGTAAGTTGGCCCGTGCTAACACTACGGTAAAAAAAACAAACATATTTAAGTGCAGCATCACATGTTTAAGATGCAGTAAGATTCGAAAACAACCAAAGTTAGCTAAAGCAGTGGATAGATCAGTACAGAATAGTCTGCAAATATACGGGTAAAATTTAGCAGTCAATTATATGCCACAGCAGCTAAACAATTCTCTAAACTTTCTTATTGTATTTCTTTTGATACGCTTATAGATCAGTACCGAAGGATAAGAAGCAAATTCTAAACTTTTTTAATTTCATAGTCATTTTTGTGTAGCACATGCATGTGCAAATAGATTACTGGCTTTAGAATGAATTGTGAAAATAACTCAGCAAGATAGGCAATAAAAGGTACAAACATCATGATAGAAGAGACAATAAAAGGTACAATAAAAGTGACGAAGGAACAGATTTATATTCAATCATTCAGCAAGATAGACAATAACTCAAATAAATACTGCATACTGATGGGGAAAAGGTACAAACATCATGATAGAAGAGACAGGTGAATCAAGTGTTATTTATGTGAGTTTCCAGATTATTTTCAACTCAACCTATAAACTTGAATTAAGCATTATTGCACTGCAAACCAAAGACCTTTGAAGTGGAAAATGTTGTTACCATGTCCGAAAATTGCATCGAAAGCAGATGGATGACCAATACTAAATGGGAGGGCTGTCACTGTTTGCAAAATGGAATCTATCAGTCATGTTCAGCTGTTGCAAGCAAACTCATGTCCTACAAAAGAGCATTGGAGTTACATGAGCATCAATGATTAGGACATGTCTGAGTTATTAAATCATATCATAGACATATATTTAAATAGGTGGCATCAAGAAAAAACATCTGATTCAACCCCATTGTCCATTGAAATCCTGGATACTTTTTCCGGCCTTCTGCTCAAATGTGTGCAAAGAAAAGAACATGAGTCCTCCAAAATTAAAATGTAAAGCTTAAAAAACAATCAATCAGCAAAGATTATTCCAAATAAATGATGGATCCTCACTGAGATCTTCTCCCCCAATGGGCAGGAAATCCTCTTTCCTCTACGAATTGGAGCACGAACAAAGCAAGAGTGAGAACAGGATCAGACTGAGCATCACAGAAATCAGAGGAGAAGGAAGTGCTTTGCTCACCATCTGGGATGGGGACCTCTCAGATTCCAACCTGGTCAACAATGATTCATTTTGATTCCAATAGAACTCCTTTTCGTCAAATATAAAATCCCACTGATGCAAGGAAATCATCTATAGATAAAACTTTGCATGATATCTACATGTTACCTGCAAATGTACATGCAATGCTTCAGTCTTCTGTGGATACTTTGGAAGCTTAGCTTCAGATACACTGAAAAGGAACAAACTTCATTAAAAACATGTACCTCTCTTCATGAAAAGATACACTGTTCAACATGTTTTACACCAATGCTACCGGTAGTGGTGCACAACATGCAGTAAGTAAATTGCGATGGTGGTGCATAACATGCTGTAAGTAAATCAACTAATAACCTTTGATGGGGAAATTGAAAGAAGCAAAACATCATCAGTTAATATGGTTCCCAAAAAAGAACCAAGAAAATTATGAAGCAAAACTCTATGACTTGTTCTTTGGGTATTCTAGGTTAGCGACAAACAATTCGAAACATGTGACCCCCAATTAGCTCGGCAAGTCCAAGCATTCCATCAGGTGACCCCACTCCTCCAGGACATAATGTTTCCAAACTAAACTAAAGTACACAAAATGTTCTTGAGGTACTAAATTATTCAAAGACATAATGTTTTTCCTTTCAAATCCAAAACATTGCTACTGTCTCAAAATCATCCATTTTTAGGCCACCCAAACAAACAAATCAGCTAACCAGTTTCAATATGTTTAGCTACAACATAATTTCTGATATATCCAAAACTTTGCTATTGACTCAAAATATATTGGTTCTCACACTGATCATGCAGAGGAGAAATCAATATGAATGCATCACTAAATGTTAGGGATGGGTAAGAGTGGGTCTACCTCACAACAATAAGAACAAACATGAAGCAAGACAAGACCAAACAGACCATGAGTCCTAATTTAGAACTTAAAAATAAAGATGTAAACTGAATTTGTGACTACTATTCCAAGATGCGCTGAGCAAGTGTCCTTTTCGTAGGAAGTAAGAAGAATTAAGGCAGAGAATAATGAGCCATTTCAATTAACCTATCCAATGACATTGTATTTAGGACTCAGTTTAAAGTTTTAAACCAGTACTTTCCTTATTTCACACTGGATTTAGTTGAATCTAAAATACTTCCAAAATGAGAGAACCAGATGCATAACTCGGTCTACAGTTGGATCAAATCTGAGCACTTGTTGGCTCATACATGCATATAAATAATAAGGTAAAGTAAATATATTTACACCATGAAGAACCTTATCATGAAGAACTTAAAGTCTTACAGACATAATTTCCTAAAACAAAGTTCATTCCCATTATTTGCAAACACGGTAAAGTTTCTATAATTTTCTGTAAGAAAAGTTTAAAGTCTGTTAATTAGAAAATGTCATAGTAAGAAAAGTTTAGTCTAATAATTCAAAAATGTCATAGTGATATATTGCATCTGCATTTCTACATGTTCCTAACTACACCCATCTGGCCATCTCCTTCCCACCTTTCTTATCCCAAGTTTCTACTGACTTGGTGCTTTGCCTATGACTAAAATACCAAACGCTGGAAAGGTGTTGAGCTACTGATCTCACTGCAAGTCTTCAACATGCAAAATTGAAAGGCAAACTTAATAAGTAGTTATGTTTTAGTTGAATAAATAGGGTAAAGTTGTGGCCGGAGCCACTGATTCTTGCAAAGGAGCTTGAGCTGAGGCCAGCTGATATTTTCTTCCATTTTAATTTGTTTAAAATTGTCGAAGTATTAAGAGGTTTAGAGAATGGACGGAAGATCAGGCAAGCTCCTAAGCAATCAGGATAGCTTTTTTTTTGGGGGGGGGGTTAACCAATCGCGAATTCATACGACGGAGAAGACAAGGAAATCACGCTCACATTGGTGAGGAGCTCGGTGTCGAGGGAGTGGAAGTCGAGCAGCCTAGGGCTGTACTACCCATCAGCTGCCGCCGCGGCTGCCAGCCTCAGCCTCCTCCACCAGGGATCTGCAGAGTCGCGCCACCCGAGGTGTCGGGCGCCTCCAAGCCAAGCCACGCCGCCGCGCCAGGAGAGGTGCTGGCGCCGGCGCCGCCTTCGGCGGTCTCCACCGTGCTCCGCCGGCCTCTGCCACCTACACCTCTGCCCAAGCAAGGCGCCGCTCCTCCGCGCATGGTCGGGCCGCCGCCGTCCGCGTGAGGTCGCGTCCACCCTCCTCCAGTTCCACCGCGTCCACCCTGCCGGGCGGCTCGCGGCCATGCCCCTCCCTCGCCGGCGCCTCGTTCAGCCCCTCCTTCGCGGCTCCTCGGCACTCGTGGTGCCGGCGACCTCCTTCCGCGACGTGGTCTCCGGCCGGCAACGAATCTGCGGCAGCCTCCCCTCCGGTGGTGGCCACGCTAGTCGCCGAGGACCCGGCCCTTCTCTACCTGTGGGGGATGGGTGGCACCTGGTCGTCCCCCGCCAGATTTGGCGTCGCCTCGACCAGGGCCCCTCGCCGCCTACCCGGCGCCCGGAGCCTACCCGGCGTCGCGAGTCCAGCCGGTCCCGACGGACCTCGTCGGCCATGCCGCGGAGTAGCAGGTGGCGGCAGAGGCACCTGCGGCGGCGGCAGCGACAGAGGGATGCGGAGAGCGCGAGGGGGGAGGTGGGGAGAGGAGGCGGCAGCCGCGGGGAGAGGAGACTGCGGTGGTTTTTTTTACTCGAGGAAACTGTGGCGCTATTCTGCGGACGGCAGCACGGATCTGCGACCTCCGGCACCCCCCGCCTCGGCCCCGCGTCGGCAGTGACAGCGGCACCCCGCGCCGCTGCCTCCGGCTCGCCTCGCCGCGGCCTCGCGACGCCCAGCAGCGGCCCCTCCGACTCTGCCTGCACCCATCTGGCAGTCGGCCGCGCCGCCGCTGCTGAGGGGAGGTGGGGAGAGGAGGCAGCAGGAGAGGCTGGGAGAGGAGGCGTCGAGTGGGGTGGTTTTTTTTCGCCCGCGTCTGGATTCGAACCCCGGCGGCTTGGCGGTTGCCGTAGCGGGCATGCGCGGCAGAAGGCGAGGCTTCAACGCGTTGAAGCCTGTCGTCCGTAGCCGTCGGATTGAGTTGCAGGCTCCTAGCGGCTGATATGAGCCATCGATTTTAATATGGTAGCATTTTCTGGGTACAAATATCCGGGTTCACAAGGTTGTAGCTCCTCAGCGGGGGCAGAATGCGGGGTGATCCTAGCCTAATTCAATCCGTCCCTTATAGGATGGATTTGAAAATTACTACAGTGGATTTTGTCCAAAAATTTACAGAATTTAACACATCCATAATATTATTGACATTCTGCTATATATTCATGGATGCGATATCCTTCGGAATAGAATCTTTGATACTTTGACTCTTTTCATCATGGCATGGCAATGGCATCGCCAGAGTTCACATCAACCACTTGCAGGAGGACGTATGCCAAGTCTAGGCGTAGCGATCTTAATGTTAAACCTCTCTTCCATGAGGTGAGGGCTCCTTGCTTTGGCTATTCCGTGGTGGGTGGATAGCATCTGTCCCATCTGAAAACGATGCCCTCTGGAGCCAACAAAAAGGGACAACGGGGTATATATGCAAATCTTGCAGGCGCCACTTGTCAGAAAAGAATATTTCATTTTTATCAAAAGGAGAAATTAGGTTTGTGCCTTTAAGAAAAAAAGAAATTAGGTTTGCGTACATGAGTGCGACTTCTACCAAGCTGCAAGTTTATCTAATATTTTTGTACTGTGAGGTGGCAGATATCCATTTCAGAGATTGCCCGTGCCTAGAACCTGGTCTTTCCCTGAAGTTTCAAGGGATAATTAAAACTTTCTTGCACAAGTGCTCTAAATTTTTCTGATGTCCAATGCTCTTAATAAGTTCCTACATATTCCCTAGTATAAAGAAACACAGCAATGCAATAGATAGTAGTAACAAAAATAAAGCATCTTGATTCTCGGCTTATCTTTACATAACTAGGCGTATAGCCCGCGCATTTGCGCGACTAGTATTGGAAATTCAAAATTTGGCATGTCATTATATCCTTACTTAAAGATTATACTATTTTTTACCATACATCATCCTGTTCATTATCGTAAATTATATCTTATTGTTGATTAAAACAATTCAACTATGATCTACCTATAATAACAATTTGATTTGTTGAGCTTTAATAATATTATGCAGATAATTATTCTTATTTTCATTTTATTTTTATTTATTGTTGTTAGATTTAGTTTTTATTAATAGTATATATTTGTAACCGATACATAGGTAAATGATATTTTATATTTAATTTTTCATAATGGCATTGGTGGGTGATTTTTAATTAGGCACAGGGGTATTTAAGACTAATTTTTATCGTAATGGCAGTGGTGGGCAATTTTTATTTTTTTATTTTTCTCCGATTAACGTGAGAATTTCTAGACCTTGAGAGTGAACGTGGAGGCTCCGTTTGTTGGTCAAATAAGATAATAGATGTGGAATAGTACACATGAATATGATTGCTTTCAATTTTGTTCCAGAATTTAATGTTCAAAAGTAAAGAATTGAATTTGAATAATTACTATCCTCATATTTTCCGCAAATTTCTACCTTAAGCAATTAATCAAGGGATGAGCATTCTTAGGTTTATGGAGTTGGCTCAGGCTGTTCATGATTAGATTTTCCTGGTGATGTTCTTCAATTTTGATTCCAATTGGAAGAACTTCTCGTGATTAGCCTCTAAGAGAGAGTCCAGAGAACTACCACTTGTGAGTTATAATGTAATATAACGGTCATACAAAATATGTAATGTGTATGCTTGTCTCAAAAGATCATCGATCTGAAAGCCTAAGCATTTCTGAAAATATTAGAAAAGACAGGCGATTTTCAATCATGTAGTTACTGTGCATTGACAAACTTCCTAGTCATATATGTACTTATCCATTCAGAATTTCTTGAAAAGACTGCTAGCCAAAGAATATGTTCGATACGGAGGGAAAGGTCTGTGCTTTGTGATGCGAATCACAACAGGGCAGTCCAGCATTACCTGATCTCTCCTCTTACCCACATTATAAATACCTGGCTCCTGCTTGCCTGAATGTCAAACCAACAAAGCTACGGGCATATGGCATTGGCAAACAAGTGTTGGTGAGGGAGGGAGGCCTTACATGGTGAAGAGCCTATCTCCCTTAGCCAAGAATGACTTGCCTATCTCTACTATTTGGTTCATCTGGGAGCCCTTATGATGGATGAAAGATGGATGGGCAAGCATTCTGGTTAAGCGAGTGATTCTCTTCCACCATGCTAGGCTAACCCTCTTTCTAATCCTAAGTCTGCACATCAAAGTTAGGTCATGTGTTTTGGTTGCATTTTTTTTTAGCTCTTCCATTGGTAACAAAAGCCATCCAATTCATTATATATGTTGCAGTATTACATTATCTGTGTAATTGTTTGCTGTTTTTTTTTTCTGCAGAAGATCTTCTCATCAGAACCAGCACTTCCAACAACATAGCAGCCAGTGAGCTCTCGACAATTTGACCAACGGCGCCTGCTGCCGCTGAAATGAAGACAGTCTCTTTTCTTAGCCTTGGCCACATCATAAAGTCCTAAATGAGCAGTAAGGCCGGGCATACCTGAATGATGGTTGTGGTTGTAGCATACAGTTAGGGGAAAAACAACTTTGCGTTCTGTAACACTTGAGGATTTTAAATGAGGTTCGTGTCTTCCCGGGGAAACGGATGATAGCGTTTATTTGGATCATGGGAGAAGCTTCTGAAGGATTAAAGATGACATTCTACTCTACTGGCGATGCGCAAGAGCGAGAGCTGAAAATCAGCTCGCTCATCAACAACACCTGTATAGTAAGAGAGGGGCATTTCGGAGTGTTTGATCTTTAAAAGAGACTCTGGTTTAGGGATGCAGGTGAGTTCCCCCCATCCGGTTCTTCGCTACACGAGATCGCCTACCTTGAAATCCGGGCGGTGCCCGGCCGGATGCTACCACCTTGCTCACACCATACCCAGCTAGAACCTGATTTTTTTTTTTGGTCGAGTGAGTCAGCGAGACAACAAGATTATTCTTAGGTTGTCATTTTGTAAAAAAATGCTGAATGGAAGAAGACAGCTTTGAAGCTGAACAGTGCACAAATCTTCTCCAGAACAAGTACGCGCCGAATGTATCTTTGAACAATGTATATATAGGCAGTGTTTAGATCTTGGGTTTTTAGTGTGTGGCACACCCTTAAAACATGAATTTGTGTGCAGCACATCCTATTCTTCGATTTTGTTTTTGACATATCGTCAAACTGTGATTTGGTACGTAGCACACTACCTCCAATAAACTGTCGTTTTCCATCTCAGGAGGTGAGAGAAGAATTGCACAAAGACAAAAATACTCTTGGATTCACCAGCTCCGTTCGCTTAACTGCACCGGCACCTTAATCCGTTCGTTAGTAGCAAGCGGCGGAAGCGAGCACGCGGTGGCAGGCGCAGCCAGGCCGGTGCGGGCGCGTGGTGGAGCTGCCTGGCGCGCGGCTGGAGCGGCTGCTTGCGCACGGTGGGAGGGCGCTGGCGCGAGGCGGCCGGGAGCAGGGGCAGGCTCGCGTGGCGGGGAGCAGGGCGCGCGCCGCGTGCAACGCGGGCCTGCACGCGCCGCGATCCTCTCATCACCATTCCGCACAAGCAAGCACGAGGAGATCCTCATGTGGGAGCAGACCCATTAGCAAGATGCAGAGAAAATTAGGTGATTCGATATATTTTTCTAATATGTTCCAGGCTCTTTTAAATAGCCAGTGGTATTTTCGTCTTTTTACCTCTCGTTCTCTCACCTGCCATGCTGCAAACGATTTGTTTATTGTGGGCAGTGTGCCACGCACAAAAGGATGCATTCAGGATGTGATGGAGACTATATCAAGAATTGGAGTGTGCAACGCACAAATAGAGATTTTCAGAGTGTCCAGGAGACCAAAAACCCTTAGATCTTTACGTGTAAAAATTTTGAAACGGAATCTTGCTATTTCGGAGTACTAAATAAAATCTATTTGCAAAACTTTTTACACGAATGGATTGTAAATCGCAACATGAAACTAATAAGTCTAATTAATTCATGATTAATTTATAATTAGTGGATGGTTACTGTATCATCACTGTTGCAAATCATGAATTAAATAGGCTTATTAAATTCGTCTCGCGATTTACAACCCATTCATATAAAAAAATTTGTAGATAGATTTTATTTAATACTTAATGTATGTGTCCAAACATTCCATGTAACGTTTTTTAGTATAAAATTTATAATAATGTTTGGTAAAATGGGAAACCATCGATCTGTCCATGCCCATGGCTGGCATGGTACGGCACCCAACGTCTCAATTACTCCCTTGCGACGGCGACCACCTGCTTGCCGACGTTGTGGCCGGCGAAGAGCCCCACGAGTGCTGCCGGCGCCGCCTCGATCCCCTCGGCGACGTCCTCCACGCAGACGACCTTGCCTTCCTCGAGGTAGCGCGCCATCTCCTCCTCGAACCGGCGGTAGTAGTCGCCGGAGTACTCGGACACCAGGAAGCCCTCCATGCGGATGTGCTTGCCGACGAGCTGGAAGAGGTCGACGCCGTCCGGCCGCTCCAGGTTGTACTGCGACACCTGCCCGCACACGGCGACCCGGCCGCGGTGGCGCATGTTGCGCAGGACGGCGTCCAGCATCGCGCCGCCCACGTTCTCGAAGTAGACGTCGATGCCATCAGGGAAGCACCTAATAATTCATGATGATGATCCAAGGTTGATGGTGATTCATATATACGATTGATTCATCCTCATGAGCATACAAAAGAAACTGAAAACAAAAACTTTGTCCTTGGTTGGTTCGTCGCAACCTCTTCAAGGCAGCGTTGAGGTCCAGCTCCTTCTTGTAATTGAAAGCGTCGTCGAAGCCAAACTTTGTTTTCAACAGATTGACCTTCTGATCAGAGCCGGCGCTGCCGACAACGTAGCAGCCCGTGAGCTTAGCAAGCTGCCCAACGATCTGACCGACGGCCCCTGCTGCCGCTGAGACGAAGACATGCTCACCTTTCTTGGCCTTGGCCACTTCAAAAAGTCCAGCATATGCAGTGAGGCCCGGCACACCTGAATTCATGGGGTTTTACAATTGCAAACAATAAAAAGTTTTTTTCAGTGAATCTTAATTAGGATTTTGAGCATTCATTAATTAGTGCTTGCTTTAAAACGTACAACTGGTTATTAACATAACAACGTGCTGAACTCACCAAGAACGCCGGTGTAATAGGACAGTGGAAATTCGTGGTGATTGATCCTGTGGCAGAACATTGGATTGGGGATCAGGCTGTACTCTTCCCACCCGGTAACACCCCACAGAAGATCGCCGGGCTTGAAATCCGGGTGGCCGGATACCACCACCTTGCAAACGCTACAGTTATCGAGAACCTGCTGACAGCTCCATCCATAATTCCATATCCATAGCATGTAGAAATACAAAACTTCATCAGACAGTAAAACCTCCAACGGAATTGATGAAGCAAAAAATTCAGAAAAAAAAAAGAAAACTTAAGTTGCATTGACCATGTTAGCACATAAACACACAGGCACAATCTATATACCCATGCATGCTCAAAACATGTACACTACACAATCTATAAAAATAGCAGACAGAATAGTGCGTGGATTGTGATGTTGGGAGACAACACAAACCTTCCCAGGGACGTAGTCGGGGACGAAGTTGCTGTGCTCGGAGTGCCTGGTCATGCGGGTGCGCATGTAGGGGTCGCACGAGAGGTAGAGGTTCTTGACCAGGACGGCCGGCGACCCGGGCGGCACGGCCAGGCGCACGGCGCCGGCGACAACCTCCATGTCGTCCACCGTGGGGCACCCGCTCACGTAGCGCTTCAGGATCACCTGCCTGTTGGTCACCTCCTCCACCTCCGCCTCAGCTACCACCGCCATTGCTTGCTCTTCCCACTACTCTCTGCTCTCCGTTTTTCTTTAATTGCTCTATGCTCTGCTCGATCTTTCCCGATGTCTCTCGTCTCTCGATCTGTATGTGTGGTAGGTACCGAGGGCAGCTCCAGCGTGCGTGCTGATAAATCGAACCGTGAACCCACCAAACTTGGAAGTCGACTGCTTGTGTCAGTCTCACAGTCTGTCAGAAATGCAAATCGACCTCCCAACTCTGGTCGACGCGAGGGAATAAAAAATTGATCAGCCATTCTTCCCCCTGTTGAAAGGCAAGATACAGGAAAGTCGGAACTATTCTCTCTCATTTTTTACTGCCTTGGGAAATCTTTCTGCTTACCTATTTGCTGACCTTAGGATAGGAAATGGCCCTGTTTAGTTCCCAAAAAATTTCTTACAATATCTGTTACATCGAATTTTAGACACATATATAGGGCACTAAATGCAGTTGAAAAAAATAATTAATTACATAGTATAATTGTTTTATACGAGATGAATCTTTTAAGTCTAATTAGTCTATAATTAAATATTAATTGTCAAATAACAACAGTAAAAAATATGACCTCATTAGGCCATTATTTATGATTTTGGTGATTGAGTGACAACATAATTCATGGAACTAACAAGCTTGTGAGAATACAGTAGTAGGATTTTAGGTCCTATGGATATAATCCAACACATCCAATTCATCGTCGAGACGCCAAGTCCAAATCCACCGTCGAGACGCTATGACCAATCCATCGCCGAGACACCATGTGCAATTCACCGTAGAGACGTCAAAGCATAGTGAAAAACCGGTTAAACCGACACAGAGGCGTCGGTCTAACCGATATTTGTTGGATGAACCAACGCAGGAGCATCGGTGCAATTGGATGTGCAATACTAAGTCAAGTGAGGAAAACTCAGTAGCACCGATTAACCGACGGGTCTCTTAGAGGCATCGGTGCAATCAACGTACTATTACCCAGAGACGATGTCAAGTGCGCAGGAGTTCATCCTTCAGCACCGGTTGCACTGACGATCAGTGGAGCATTGCATCGGTGCAATGACGTCAACAAGAAATGATCAAGAGCAACGGCTACGTGAAGATCTAGTGTCACCGGTTTAACCGATGGTTACAAGAGTTGTTGCAGCTGTGTTAGAGAAGCCAACGACTACTATTTTATCTAGAGTGACCGGTTTAACCGATGCCCCCCATCGTTTTAATCGATGCCCACACAAAAAAAAGGGCAACGGCTACTCTGAGTTGGAGGGCTATATATATGCCTCACCCCGGCCATTTGAAGCTTGCTGGAGTTCCAAGACATCACATCCACACCCAAGAATACCTCCAAGCCATCCAAGAGCTTAGTGATTAAATATTTAACCCTTGGCACATCTTTGTAAGTATTAGTGCTAGGATTAGCTCCTAAGAGAGTGAGAGAGCAAGGTGTAGTGCCTTGTGGCTGGTTTTTGAGTGAAGCAACAAGAGCATCTCGGTGCGCCGGCCCCCTGGAGCATTGGTGTCTCACAGGCACATCGACGACCCTCCGGCTTGGTGTCGAGCAGCGTCGACAATCTTGTACAGGGACGTGGAGACACCCTCCTTTTTTGGCAAGCTCCTTAGTGGATAGTGGGATCAAGATGACTGTGATTGTGTTCACGGAAGAGACTTGGTTGTCGGAAGCAATACTCTTCATGAGTGCTTCAACAACATGGATGTAGGGGCACCTTTGTGGCAATCCGAACCACAGGATAAATCTTCATGTCGAGAGTTTCCTTCCTCTCATCCCTTCTATTTAAGCTTCCACATTTTATGTTGCATCTTGTATGCCTTTAATTTTCTAAGAGTAGTATCTTGCTAGAATTAGCTATAGATTGCAAAACTCTTTTGGGATGAGGTGAACCGTAGTTGCACATCTAGATAGTTTGTTTTAGTTTAAATCTTGTGCAAACTAGTTGGAGCCATATCTTAAAGATTTTAAGTTGCCTAATTCATCCCTCTCCCTTTTAGGTTAGAGCACCCGATCACTTTCAACAATAAAATGTGCTACAGTGTCAATACTCAAACTTTTTCGCGAACTAAACACAACCAATTTTCTACGATACTCGTTACATCGAATCTTTGGACACATACATAAAGTATTAAATGCAGTTAAAGAAAATAACTAATTACACATGATAATTGTTTCATATGAGATGAATTTTTTAAACCTAATTAGTATATAATTCGAAATTAATTTTTAAATAATAACAAAATATGCTACAATATCAAAATTCAAACTTTCTCGCGAACTAAACACAACCTTATATTACAAGAAAGTTGTCTCTCAGGGGTCGAACCACCGGTGGAGCTGCCTAGCTTTGTCTCTTCTTTTTTTTTTGAAGAAATAGCTTTGTTTCTTTTCTTGGTGCAGTTCGCAAATTTTTTTAGGTTTTAGTACTGTAGCATTTTGTTGTTATTTGATAATTAATATCTTATTATGAACTAATTAGTTTTAAAAGATTTGTCTCGTTATTTACAATTAAATTGTATAGTGAGCTATTTTTTTAACTATATTTAATTTTTTATACATTTGATGTGATAAATATTGTAGAAAATTTTTGAAGAACTAAACATGGCAGAATGAGTTGGTAGGTCACAGCACCAGCAGCGGTAGGTTGCAGGGACGCTGTCCTCTCACTTTGTTGTCTCTTTTTTTTAGAAGAAAAATTATTGATTTTAGCGCATTACACCGGCCCTTTCGCAAACAAGACTCCAAAGAAAAGGAAAATTACAAAGAAGTCCAAAGCTCCTGTTCATCTTCCTCGAAGCCTTCAGAGATCCGTTCGTCACCGCCGTCGAAGCCGTTTCCCAATCGTCGTCGGGCACCAGAGCCAATCTCCACAAGGTGGAGGCCGCGGAGGAGGGCTTACTTCTAGGCGTATCAGCCGAGTACACTGCCTCCCAGGCGTATCGGCCAACTCCCGTACCCACGACGCATCCTTCGATTCCACCGCCGGCAACCCGAGCAAAGCTCAAATTTTCACCAAAGATCATCTTCTTTGATATTAACAGGGTCAACAACATCATCACCTGAAGAAGACGACGATGCGCCGGCCCTCGACTCCTGAACAGGTCTCCCCAGCCTCTCCGTTGACGTCAGAGTAGATCTCCATCGGAGAACGAAAGAGGCTGGGTGAAATAATTCCGCTGCGCCGCCGTCGCTTCCGCATCGCCGGCGTTGCCAGAAAAAGCAAGCCGCAGAGGAGTCATACTCCTTCGGCAAAACCTAACTCCACCACCGAACATCGACGGCGAACAAACCCTAGACCTAGGCAGACTCGACTAAGACCCTAGAAGACAGACGATTTGTTGACGAGACGGACTCCCACTCCTCGTCACCACCGGCAGCGAGACCGGAGGCGAGGGAACGGGGGCCGCAAACGGGGGCGGCGGCGGCGGCGTCGCCCCTCGGCTCCTTTCTTTCGCGAGAGGATTGCTGGCGAGGGGTTCTCTCACTTTGTTGTCTGAGGCAGCCGTACTGCGAGTCCGTAACAGGTGCGCGGTACCTCTCGTGGCTGTTACGAGCACAAAGATCGAGCACCCACTAAAGTAGCAAGCAATAGCAATTGGCCAATAGCTTTTTAGTAGCAAAAGCTAGTGGCTTTCGTGTTTTGTTAGGCATACACTATTTTTCATTATTGCCACTGTCTATCCTTGCGGCCTCCCAAGTTTGACATGAAAAGATAGAAATTTTCTCTTCAGCATGGTCGAGAAACAGGCCATGAACCGGCTATGTACACGACGTGCCACTGACGGGGAGGGGCGTGCCTGCACACGTGTATCACGCTGCAACCGCCATGCATTTTTGTTAAATATTGCAGCGAGTGGCCTCTTTTTTTTTACTACTACTCCCTCTATTCTTAAATATATGATGTTTAGAGCAAGCAAATTAGTTTATTTTTGAACTAAATAGGTTGTCTTAAGCAACATATATTTAAAGATGTTTAGAGCAAGCAAATTAGTTTATTTTTGAACTAAATAGGTTGTCTTAAGCAACATATATTTAAAAACAGAGGTAGTACGTGAGAACTGAGAGTCGAACTCCCGACGTGCAGGGTGCACAGCTGCAGCCCTACCGCTACACTACCCCCGTATATTCTCATTTTCCAAAACAAAGAAGTTTGGTCTTTTCTTTTTCCTCAAACATGCAGCAGGAAATTCAGTTTTTTTTAGTGTTTGAGATGTCTTATAACAAATTGACAAATATTAAAGTACATTGCAATCGAATTTTAACTTGTTAGTTAGGCCAGTCTCTGAGTTTCATGGGCTAGGTAACTATGCCAGATAAGTTTCATGGTGATAAAACTCTCCTCATATCCCATGAAACCCTAGCCTTCTCTCTCCTTGCCATGTCAGCAAAAATAATGGTATTTAATATTATAAAACTCTCCATGAAATTTTCATTGAAACGATTTTTCTATGGGAGAAGGTGATTGACATCCATGATAAGGTCTCCATAACAGACCATGTCTGATCTGATCTTTAAAGCCCCTCAAGAGCCCAGCATTAGATATCAGCATCGTTGAGCCCATTAAAGCAGGCTTATGATTCATTTGTGGATTGGGCTAGATTTAGCCCCGCTAAATGGGCCATTAACATATTGGCATCCTTGATGATTTGCTGGGACCAAAGTACATATTTATTTCATTAACTAGTAATTATGCCCGTGCGTATTTGTTGATTTGACAATAATTCAAATTTTAATGTAATAGAAGAATCTTTTTTCTACTTTTAAAATATGTAGAAATCAATAACATTCGATTCAAATAAACGTGAGATGAGCATAGATTCAAGATATGCGAAACAAATGAAAACTCAAATGTTTACGCAGATAAACTAAATGGAGTCATGGAAAAATGTTTCTACTGACGGTGGATTTTGTGCATAGATTTCAATTGTTTTCGATCTTCACAGTATAGATAGATTTCGGCTTGGTATTATATACCTCTTTGCCGATTCGGGGTGGGATCGGACCGGGAAGGTTCACCGGCGCGAGGAGGAGCTAGCTGGGAGTCGTTCAGGGCGGTGGAAGACCGGAGGGGTGTGCTCCACGGGAGCAGGGCGACGGCGGCCATGGGGTGCCGCGGCGGCAGCTCACCGGTGGCTTGGGGCGGTGGTGAGCGGACTTGGGAGGACCAGTGAGAGGCCACGGAGCGATTCCCGGGCTCGGCTTGGGCGGAGGAATACCGGTGGTGGTGGCTCCACTGGAGCAGGGGGCGGCGACGCCAACGGCGGGCGGCGGTGCTCGCGCGAGAGGGAGAGGGAGAGGGAGAGCCGTGGGCGGCTCAGGCAGCGCGAAGAGGCTTCGGGAGAGGGGCGAGCTGGCCTGCGAGCGAGATAAGGATGGCATGGGCGGGGACAGTGGAGCGGCGACGCGTGGCTCGGACGTCGAGAGCGGCAACGGCGAGACGACGACGTTAGATGGCGTGTCGCGCGGAGGGGCGCCGGGGGCGCGTGTCGCCGGCGCGAGGTGCCAGGGAGGAGCGGGTTGGAGAAAAACCAGGGTGTTGAAGGCGGTTTTGGCCAAGGCACGGCACGTGGCCGGCCAGTGGCCGCGCCGGTGGCGAGACGGCGATGAACGGCGTGAGCAGAGAGAAAAGATGGAGGTGATGGCATTCCTGTAAATAACTCGAAGTTTCTAAATGCAGTTTGTAAATTCAGTTTTTCTCCTTCTTCCTGGCTTCAAATGAACAAAGTTGTTCATAATTTCGAGATCTACAACTTTCATTTTAGTCACATTTTCAATTGAAGCCTACTTTAAAAGTTAATTTTATACTCTTGCAAATTCGAAAGATAGCCCTTTTCAAAATTCAATTTTTTCTCAAGTTTTTGCGTGGCAACTTGAAAAATCATGAACATGAAAGTTGTTCATCTTTCGAAAAACTACAACATTGGTTTTGGACAAAAGTTAATTTGAGCAATGGTTTAAAAATTATTTTTAAAACCTATTCGTTACAATTTGAAAGATAATTTAAATCTGTAAAAAACCATGATTCAAAAGACTTGTCATTTCATGTGTAAAATTTCATTTTCTCACTTTAACTTCAACTAGACTTTGGTTTATCATGATGTTAATGAGATGTCTAATCAATTTCATATGCACACATGCATCGGTTCAAAAGTTATTTAAGTGTTCCCCCCTGTGTTCAAACACACACATAGACACACATACATATAGACATTCATACATACACATGTATTAATTTAAGGTTTCCTATTTAATGATGCATGATTTGGTTCTAATTACCCTAAATTGGCTATTTAAAAACCTGGGCCGCCACACTTTGCAAGACTAACTATACAATAATAATGTGCCGGCACACATGGTCAATCATTTATCGAACTATTTGATCAGAAAAATGAGTTTGTTGTTTCGGTTCTTGTGATTCAAGTATTTTGAGTAGGTTTCATGTTCCGAGATTTGTATATATCTGACTGTGCTCCGTATATGTTTTCTAGAGAACTAAGTTTGTCTAGGTTACAATGAAACAATATATTCACATTTACCAGAAGGAATGCTGCAGCAACATAAATATCGTTGCCTACTAACAAAGTGGCAATGACTAATGGCCAAAAGCTGAATGATACACGGTGCTTTTTGGCATTTTGATGCTTAAGCTAATAATTAATAAATTCTCCATGTTGAGTTCTTCAGGCCACATCTTTAGGTTCAAAGATATTACATACATGATTATGGTTGTGATCAGTTGAACTAACATGTCAAAAAAATCCAAGCAGACAGAACGGGTTAGGGAAACAAAAGGCATACCTGAACATTGAACTGGGTGCGTGCTACAATCGCCTTGTCAACAGTCTATGCTTAAACATTCAAGATAGAATGGTGCTATTATTTATGGTGCGCAATCAAAGCTAAAAACATTTAGCAGGACAATGTCTTCAAATCTGATGGTGCGCAATCAAAGCTAACAGGGTTTTAAATATATAACGAACAAATCTGATGATTACCCACCATCGATAGCAGACAAATTTCAGGGATGATCTACTTCAAATTGTGATGAACATGATTCTAATAGCATCCAGCCCTATCGATCAAATTAGAGCTAATTTCCGTGCTAATTTCTGGTGGAATCAGAACACCGGGCAAAATTGAAACCTCGGACACTGACTAGGAGTCGGAGGAAGTGAATCCCCGGTGATTGAGCGGAGGAACAAGCAGGAGAGTGATAGACGAGGACAATAGACTATGAGAGTACACCCCGTTCCTCATTTTCTTAAAAAAGTTTGCTAAAACTTGTTTAGAAATTGCATAGTTATCATGAGGGCACTACTCAGATTAAGTCCAGGTTATTCAACACCTAGAAAAAAGGGTCTGTACAATTCACAATGACTTGACCATGCATCTGAATAATTTTCAATTTCAGAAACCAATGTTTCATCTTCTACCGAAAACAATTGTTGAGCGCATCATCTGAATAAAGTTGAGCGCATCGATTGCCAGCCTTTACCTTGTCGCCAAAAAAAAATTTGCCAGCTTTACCAATGTTTCTGAATCTATGAGACTGACCGACAACAGAAAAACTGAAACTTTTCATAAAGCAGCTGAGACTACAAGCACCACAAGCCATCAGTTCCCTGCACACCGAACTCTGAAAGTTCAGGCATTATTGAGAAGGTACAAACTCTGTCTTCACCACCACATGGATGGCCAGCACTCACTCCCGCGCGACGGCGACCAGTTGCTTGCCGATGTTGCGCCCGGAGTATAGCCCGATCAGCGCCGCCGGCGCCCTTTCCAGCCCTTCAGCAATGTCCTCGACGTATGTGATCTTCCCCTCCTTGAGGTACCCTGTGTAGTAACCCGTGGCCGCCGGCGAGGTGCCGAGGCGTGAGAGACACAGAGACACCGGAGTTCAGGACAGAACGAGGAATGATTCCTCTTCCAATTTTACTAGATCATTTGTTTGTTACCTTTTCCTGTTCATAGGTTTGGCTTATATGCCCATTACATAACGGCCTCGGGCCCACACAGCTAATGACAGCTACAAGTAAAATTCCAAACGCAATCGCCACCAATGTGATCACCACGCCGTCTCCGCGTCTCACGGCTGTGCCATGACATCTTCCCCCCCTTCAGGAGTGACTTGTCCCCAAGCACTTGACGCAGGAAAACGCTGCTGAACCACATATAGGTCCTCCCAAGTAGCAGCTTCAGCTGGGAAATGAGACTATTTGATCAGCACCTGTGGAATGGCCGTGTTGCCTTTCTTGACCAAACGACGATCCAGAATGCACTCAGGTTCAGTGGATGATGCCGAGAGGTCCACCAGTTTCAGAATATCCGAAAAGACTGGAGTGTGGTCAGGAGTAAAAGCATTCAGCTGAGAAACATGAAACACATTGTGGACCTTGCCGTCCTCTGGAAGGTCAGCCGGTAAGCAGCTGATCCAAGGCGTTCAGTAATGGTGTAGGGTCCAAAGAACTTGAAAGCCAATTTGGGAAATGGACGATTAACCACCGAATGTTGAGCATAGGGTTGAAGCTTAAGCAAAACCTGCTCCCCAACCTAAAAGGCAGGATCAGTACGATGGCGATCAGCCTGTATCTTCATTCGATTCTGAGCAGTATGCAATTGGTCCTTGAGCATGTCCAAGTGTTGTTCCCTGTCTTGAATCAAGTCCACCACAGCGGCCTCAGTATTTGGAGACAAGAGGGAAACGGACAGAACACCCAAGTCGGGATCATAGCCAAACAGAGCTTTGACGGGAGAACAACCCAAGGATGTGTAAAGAGAAGAGTTGTACCACAACTCAGCAAGTGGAAGCCACTGTCGCCACAATTTGGGAGAGTTATGAACAGCACAGTGCAAATACATCTCGAGGCATTGGTTCACTCTTTCGGTTTGCCCGTCGGTTTGTGGATGGTAAGCTGTACTATGCAAGAGTTTAGTGCCCAAAGCAGTGAATAGATCCTACCAAACTTTGCTCAGAAAAATCTTATCACGATCAGACACCATTGTTTTTGGGAGGCCATGTAACTTCACCACTGAATCCAGTAAGGTAAGGGCCACCTGATGAGCAGTGAAGGGGTGTTTGAGGGGTAAAAAGTGACTATACTTGATGAACCGATCAACTACCACCAGAATGACATTGGCATGTTGAGAAAGAGGTAGGCCCTCAATAAAATCCAAAGAAATATCTTGCCAAGCACCAGCTGGGATGGGCAGAGGCTGTAACAAACCCCCGGGTGCAGTATGCTCATGTTTGGAATGCTGACAAATACTGCACTGCCTGACAAAGTCCTCTACATCTCGCCTGAGACCCTTCCAATGAAACAGCTTCTTCACTCGGTAATAGGTGGCCTGAATGCCTGAATGACCACCAATGGGGGTAGAGTGGAGAGCTGCAATTACTTTGGTACGAAGAGCAGAATTGTGGCCAATCCAGATGTGATCCTTATATCTGATCAAACCATCTGTCAGTGAGAAACCCTGCTCATTAGGAGAATGAACAGACAATGACTGTAAAAGTTGTCGTGCTTCCACATCAGTATGATAGGAATTAAGGACTGCCTGCAGCCAAACTGGAGTGGTAGAAGATATTGCCTGCAGAGCCATGAGATGTCCTACACGAGATAAAGCATCACCTGCCAAGTTCTCTTTACCTTTTCGGTACAACACTTTGAATTGAAGGCCCATCAACCTTGTCATTGCTTTGCGTTGTAAGTCAGACTGCAAATTTTGTTCAGTCAAGTAGGAAAGACTCTTATGGTCTGTAAGAATAGTGAATTCTTGTCACTGCAGATAGGATCACCACTTCTCGATGGCCATGATCATGGCAAGAAATTCCTTCTCATAGATGGACAAGTGTTGGTGGGTGGGGCCTAATGCTTTGCTGAGAAAAGCCACTGGTCGCTGATGTTGCATCAACATTGCTCCAATTCCTGTGGCACAAGCACCAGTTTCCACCACGAAAGGAGCATCAAAATTGGGAAGAATGAGGACTGGAGTTTGAGTCATAGCATGTTTAAGAGCACTGAAAGCCGACTCTGCTGCAAGAGACCAGGCAAACTGCTTCTTATTCAATAATTGGGTAAGAGGACGAGCTAATAACCCATAATGTTGCACAAAACGTCGATAGTAGCCGGTAAGACCCAAAAACCCCCTCAATTCTGTCACTGTTGTTGGAGTAGGCCAATTCAACATAGCAGAGGTCTTAGTAGGATCTGTGGCAACACCTTGCTGGGAGATCACATGTCCCAGATACTCAATTTCAGTTTGGGCAAAGGAGCATTTGCCGGTTTTCAAGTAAAACTGATGAGCCCTCAACTGCTCCAGAACCTTTCGCAGATGATCCAGGTGAGCTTCCCAAGTGGGACTATAAATGAGAATGTCGTCCAAAAATACCAGCACAAACTTTTGAAGGAATGGTTGTAGAATGTCATTCATCATACACTGAAAAGTAGCAGGTGCGTTGGTGAGACCAAAGGGCATAACTCGAAGCTGAAAATGACCATGATGGGTTTTGAAGGCCGTTTTGTGCTCATCTGCAGGACACATTCGTATTTGGTGATATCCTGCAGTCATATCCAGCTTGGTAAAGAATTGAGTACCAGCTAACTCATCCAAGGTCTCCTCAATAACTGGCAAGGGAAATCTATTCTTGATTGTCAGTTCATTCAATTTTCTATAATCCACACAAAAGCGCCAAGTACCATCTTTCTTCAAAACAAGTAGAACAGGAGAAGCAAAGGGACTAGTACTTTGGGTGATCAAGCCTGCTGCTAGAAGATCCTTGACCTGCCTTTCAATTTCAGTCTTGTGAAGGGGAGAATACCGGTATGGTCTGGCATTGACAGGAGTAGTATTGGGCAAAAGAGGAATGGTGTGATCATATACCCGTGATGGAGGTAAAGTAGTCGGTTTGGCAAACACATCAGCATACTCCTGAAGAAGTGTAGCAATTGCAGGTGGAGGGGCTGAAGAAGAAGAAGTGTCAGCAGAGATCACTGCAAAAGCCCAAATGTCATTCCCTTGACAGCTCTTGACTAAACTAGCAGCAGATATACCAGATATGGTTTGTGGAACTGACTGAATACCCTGCAAGGTGACAGTGTGTCCATTTTCCTGAAACTCAATAGTTTTCTTGTCCCACTGACAGCATAGGACTGCGGGTCTTCAACCAGTCATAGCCCAAAATGGCATCATAGGCTCCTAAATCCAGCACACGCATGTCAGCTGTGAGAGTGTGCCCTTGGCACCACCACTTCATGTGAGGCACAACCTTGTTGCTAAGGAGCATTTGACCATTGGCCATCTTGACTTTCTTGGGTGGAGCATCAACACATTTAATGCCCACTGTGTTCAGAAAAGATGAGCTAACAAAGCTATGAGAACTCCCACTATCCACCAGCACTAACATTACTTTGTTGGCCACTCGAGACCTCAACTGCAAAGCATCTCCATGAGCAGTGCCAGCCAAAGCATTCAAAGACAATTGCTCAAAATCTTCAGATAGAGTGTCCTCCACAGCCAATTGATTAAGAATGTCTTCAGTCAATGGTTGGTCGAGGTCATTGATAGCCAGTGTTGAAATAGAGTTCCCCCAAACCAGTGTTATGCATTGAGACACTATAGCGAAGATCCTGAAAAGCGACAATATAATCCTCCAGCGAACCCGTTTGTTCCAGAGCAATGAGTTCAGCGATAGCATCATGATAATCAAAGGACCCAAATTGAGTTTCAACTGCAGCATTAAGATCCTGCCATGAACCCAAACCAACCTGCAACTTATACACCTGTAACCACTTGGCCGCCTGACCATCCATATTTAGAGAAGCCAATGTGGTCCAGAAGCTCTCAGGAACATTGAACAGACGGAAGTAATCGAGACACTTATCCTTCCAAATACGGGGATTCACACCAGCAAATTTGGGAAACGACATCTTAGGGACAACATGTCGAACACCCGAATGAACACCCCCAGTCCCAAGCGAACTCTGAAAAGGGCGGTGGGCTGGAACATCACCTGAAGAAGACGAAGGAACCTGACGGTGCGGCGGGTGGAAATCTGAGGAAGAGAACCGAGCAATAGCTTGACCCGCGACTTCCATCTGTGTAGCGAGAGATTGTTGATCCTTGAGCATCTGCTCCATCACCTGATTGCCGAGATCCATCTGCGTCGCCATACGCTGCTGCGTGGTGTCAAGCTGGCTAACCTTCACGAACAGCAAGTCCAGCGACTCCAGCACCTGGTCGAAACGCGACGAGTCGCGCTCATCCGAAGACGCCATCGCCTCCAGGATGAACTGCGTCTGCACAGAAGGCTTAGGGGGCGCCGTGTCGACTGCACCTCAAACAAGGAGACACTGCTCGATTTGGGAAAACCTCCGCGTGAGGCCCGAACAGTGTCAATCCAAGTCGAAGGATTACAACAATCGCACACCACACCCGCGAACAGCGATGAATCATTCGCCGCCTCGCCCTGGATGCAGAATGCTGGAACGCTACCAACAATCACCACCACGCGCCGCCGGAAATTCCTGAAGAACGAGGAATCCAACAGAGCGAACACCACACCCCAACTACACCTAAGCGGCGCGACAAGGAGGAGGTGGACAACGGCGTCGGACTGGCTAACCGGCGTGTTGTAGTGGTCGTCGCCGGCTGGAAGCCGATGGCAGGGCGTGGACGCCGAACTCGTGTGAGCCCGGCGGAGCAGGTCTGGTACGCCGAGAAGGCGACCAGACGGGGGTGGGAAACGCCGACGAGGTAGGAACGGTAGCGCGCCGAGGAGGCCTGAATCTGATACCACTGTAGTAACCCGTGGCCGCTGGCGAGGTGCCGAGGCATGAGAGACACAGAGACACCGGAGTTCAGGACGGAACGAGGAATGATTCCTCTTCCAATTTTACTAGATCATTTGTTTGTTACCTTTTCCTGTTCACAGGTGTGGCTTATATGCCCATTACATAACGGCCTCGGGCCCATACAGCTAATGACAGCTACAAGTAAAACTCCAAACGCAATGGATTGGAAGAGATCATGAACCTCCTCAGGACAGCATCAAGGTCCTGCTCTTTCTTGTAGTTGAATGCTTCGTCGAAGCCAAACTTGGTTTTCAGAAGGTTAACCTGAAGAAGAACTGATAATCATTCAGTTGATGGATGACACTGTACTACTACTATAATGCAACATTCGAGCTGTGATTATTGGCATGAAACAAATTAAACAACCACAGAAAAGAAAACAAATGGCTGTATGCAGGTAACTAATGGACTTCACAAAACTGCACATGAACTAGAGCAAGAGAGCATAGCGTAGCGAAGACAAAAGGAAGATAAGATTTCACAAACCTTCTTTTTTTTTTGAGGTAGATTTCACAAACCTTCTCATCAGAACCAGCACTGCGAACTACATAATAGCCCCCCCCCCCCCTCCCGTGAGCATAGCAAGCTGCCCAACAAGCTGACCAACGCCACCTGATGCAGCCGAGACAAAAACGTAATCGCCTTTCTTAGGCTTGCCCACATCGAAAAATCCAGTCCAAGCAGTAAGGCCGGGCATGCCTGAGTAGTTGGTGTAACACCCTTCCCGGATACTCCGGCCGTAGGCCCGGATACTCCGGACATGGAATTCCTAGTTCATATAATTTTTGTCCTCTGGGCCCCACAATTATTTAAATAGAAAATATCACTCTCTCTCTCTCTCCCTCACTCTCACTCTCACTCTCTCCCGTTACCTCTCTCCCTCAGCTCTCTCACGAGCTCTCCCTCTCCTCCTTCTCCCCTAAGCTCTAGATTCCGAAATCTTTCATTTCAACTTGATTCCAAGGCCAAGGGAGCTTCACTCGGCGTGGGGGATCATCTTCTACAAGTATTCCACCTTGGGGCGACATCGTTTTCGAGTTTTCTTGCAAGAGGAGATAGCTCAAGGTACTAGAAGCTTGGGCTCGCCGATTTGGTTGTTTTAGGATGTTTTAGGTGATTTCCTTTGGTCAATCATCTCTATATGCATCCTTCAACTAGGATTCAAGAGGGTTTCAAATTTGGTGGGGTGGTTTTGCCAAAGATCAAGATTTCAGTTTTTGAGGCGAAAATGCTGTCAAGCCCGGAGACTCCGGGTATAAGCCTGGAAACTCGGAGTTTTGAAAACTCCGGGCGAAACTCCGGGTATAGGCCCGGATACTCCGGGTTTGGGACACTCCGGGCGAAACTCCGGGTATAGGCCCGGAAACTCCGGATTTCGGAATCCGGATACTCCGGGTATGAATCCGGATATTCCGGGTTTTAATAGAACTGTTGGGTGTAGAATTGGGTAAATTTGGGGTAAATTTGTAGTGTTTCTACTTGGGCATTTCAAGGATTGTTGTTGCATATCGTTTTTGCATGCATTCTCATATCATTGCATACGTGTAGACGCTGCCGCCGAGGGAGCCGTATACGCAGTGGTTGCGGAGCCACAGGAGCCGAGGGGGGCTGTTATGTAGTTCGCAGTTTTGGTTCTGATGAGAAGGTTTGTGAAATCTACCTCAAAAAAAAAGAAGGTTTGTGAAATCTTATCTTCCTTTTGTCTTCGCTACGCTATGCTCTCTTGCTCTAGTTCATGTGCAGTTTTGTGAAGTCCATTAGTTACCTGCATACAGCCATTTGTTTTCTTTTCTGTGGTGTCATGTAATAATAAATGTGGCAATAAACCCTGAGTATTCTAATACTCAGCAAGGCTTACCCGATCAGTGGGTATAACATAGCCCACCTACCTAGACATGCACGGCATTTGGCTGGTGGTTATTTTACAGAAATAGCATCTAGAGGTATATCCTTACTTTCAACATTTTAGCCGCATATTTTATAAAGCTAGACTCTCACTAAAGTTTGCATGACTACACACATGTGGAGCATCCAAACAAGATTCAGAATTTATATCCATTTTTATATCTCTAATACCCTAACTCATTCGCTACGGTGTGACAAAGAGATCAAGGCCCTCATATCCGCGAGACACGGCGAATCGACCCGATTTAACCTTGCAAGGTAGACCTAACCAACACGGCGCGTATAAGCCCCATCGGACCACACGCACCAACTCTTCCTCTCCCCGCCTCGAACTACAGGACCGCCCCACCATCATATGGTCAGCCGAGCTCAACATGAGACCACCAAAAGTAATACATGCATTCCCAATTCTCTGCGACTACTCGACTACCCCAGGAGGTGAGATGAAGTCCTGTACTTTCGAAGCAAGGCAGTACTAGGCTTACCGGTTTCGACTACCTCCTACTCCCGGCATGCGGTTAGCCCTTAAAATCGCGCTTCAAAATCGCGCTTCAGGACCACCCTTCTGTTCGGCACCTCGTCTCCCGCCGCCGCCATCGCGCCGCCGCTCTCGACTCACCGGCAGACCCGCCGCTTGGCAACGCGGATTGATGTCTGTTTGAGATGCTGTTTGGGCCTGCCGTGTTCTGACTGTTGCGGAGGCTTCTGGGGCGCTTGGCAGGCCCAGCAGATGTGGCAACTTCACAATCACACAGGCAGTCTCGTCTGTTTTTTCTGCTGCCTGCTGGTACTCTTTTTTTTTTCTTCCAGAACATAGCTTTAACCTGTATGATGTAATTTGATTTCTTTTGCTCGATCCACAGCTCAAAAGAACAAAACGATCTCTGCTGAACGGATCATCCTCTAGGACCGTTTCTTGCAAATCCATTAGCTGTTAGTTTCCATGGGATTTTCACAGCTGATCATCTGCAAGAGAGAGCTCCAAGAATCATTTCTGATTCTTGCCGGACTCAGCAGAATCCATACCAGATTGGACAAAACTTTGGAGGGAACGTACGAGCCTGCAGGGATGGATGTTTTATTTTGCAAAATGCAAAACGTCTGAGAGATTTTTTTTATTTCATATATTTTGCGTGCATGCTACAAATTAAAGAGACATGGACAAGCAGGCAGCAGCTGGTAAGAAAGATGCAAGTAAGATGCGTACATGTAGTAAGTGTCAAATCTCACACTAGCAGCTAGACGACCATCACGGGCCAGCTGGTTGGGTCCTGCATGCATGTCTGCACGGGCCTGTTGCCAGTGCCAGCTAGCCACAGCGTCGTGATTCACACTCACACGTGCACGCGCAGATAGCATTTTATTATTTGTTCCCCAGAAGGCAATAATTGTACAGTAAGAATTTATCTCTATATTCTGGTACTCATTTGTTGTGAGAAAATTTTATCGTAATGGCAGTGGTAGGTAATTTTATTTTATTTTCTTTTTTCTCTAATTAACGTCAGAATTTTTAGGCCTTGAGAGCGAAAGTGGAGGCTCTTTTTATTGGCCAAATAATAAGATAATAAATTCTCAATCATGAATATTTTGAAAAAACCAAACCACGAACACATAGAAAATGGAACTCGATTAGATAATTAACCCAGCAAACAAAATGGAGAAGAATAATGCGGCTGCTGGGCCTGAAAGATGATGCGTCTTGAATCTTTGCGTAGCGCTGATTGATTCCTCTTCATCTTCTAAATATCATTTGCTGCATTTATCCTTAATTATTATCATGAGTGGGTGTATCAATGTTAGAAGGTAGAAAGACCATATAGATAAAGTCTGATCCAACGGATATATGAGGTCACTGGAATGGTCAAAATAATGCTGACGATGTGGCTCGCTGAGGTTCGAAAGAAATAGATACTGATGCTTTGTAGTGGAGCCAATTATGTAAGTTTTATAGATATCCATATACCCATCACGATTTACTAAATTTCTTCATTATACTCGAGTATTCTAAAGAAGATCTCTTACTAGGTGATGGCCGTGACTCACGTGTGTTGGAGTTGGAGTGCTCGTGTACGAGCTTTCCGTCACGATCGAGTTAAATGTACCACCAGATGACTAAATGTGGTGCTTGACTACTCCACGTGATGCATGCCATCCTCTCCCTCTATAAATACCAGCAGTGTCCTGGCTTCTATATATTTCTCACACCAGAGCAAGGAACGATAGATCATCTCTAGCTCCCTGCTCTGCATCCAGCCAGCCATGGCCACCTTCCAGATCACCCCTGTGCTTGTGGAGCGCAACGAGCTCAAGTTCAGTGGCCTCTACATGTATCACACGACCTCCGGCCCGAACCGTAACCAAGAGTCACTGGTAAGCAAGAACGGGTTGGGTTCGCTGGTTGCGAACAACTGGGAAGTACGCGACGGCCCTGATCCCAACGCCAAAGTCATCGCCCGCGCACAGAGCATGCATATGAACACCGGTGTCAACCAAATCTGGCAGAATTTCTTCTGTCTGGCCTTCGAGGACGGCAGGTAGGATCGGATATTTCGTAGTATGAATAATTATTCATGAGCCTTATATAGTCGCATTTAATTTGTACCAATTAATCGGTGTAGGTTCAAGGGTTCCACGTTTCAGGTGATGGGATTAGATGTCGTCAGGGGTGAATGGGCTATTGTGGGGGGAACGGGAGAATTCTCCATGGCAACGGGTGCCATTTACAAGAAGTTCCACAAGAAAACGAGTGAAGGGGACATAGTGGAACTTACAATCCATGGATTTTGTCCCGTTCTCGAAGGGTCAAAGCAGGTAAGACCTACTAACACTGTTCAGTATTTTTCAGATCTCTTCGTAACATTTCTTGATCACTGTTACTAGTTCCTACTCTCAACCTCTAATGCCATTTTTAACAAGAACATTTGTACATCTCGTAATATAATGCAGGACAACCACTGCTCGTCATCTGGTGCCTGACGTCTCGTTGTGCTCCAGCATCTGTTTGTATCGAGCGGATCTTTGCTCCTGCCGACCTGTGTGTTTGTGTTTGCTCCTGTCATCCTGTGTCAAATAAAGATCTCGATCAGAGACTGTGTTCCTGTGCTTCTGTATCTGTTGTGAAATAAAGATCCTTGTTTGTAAACCACTATTAAATTGGTCACACACGGTGCTCATTTTCTTATTAACTACTGCACGATCACGCTCCGTCAAGTAGCAAGGTGATACCCAAAATTTATTTTGAGCCTTTATTTCGGTTCAGGACAGAGGAATTCAATCGGGATTTGGAAAATAATATTCTGTCAAAAATCATGGCAAAATAGCCAATTTTAACCCTCAACTTTTGCCTCAGGCTCAAATTCATCCCTCAAGTATGAAACTGACCAATTTCGTCCACAAACTTTCTATTTAAAACATTCGATATCTCGGTAAAAATGTGGTTCAACAAACAATGAGAATGTTCGAATAAACAAAAATGTGAAGCTTTTATTCATAGATACAAGATCATCAATAACTTGGCTATGTTAGTGAATTATGAGTTAGTATACCACTTGAGTCGAAACCACTGTTGGATTTGGTAACATGTCCAGAACCTTACATACACTCTGCTATGACTTTGTATAGGCATACCATATCACTCTAGAGACTAAATTGAACCTAACTGAAAAGTTTGAGAACTAAATTGGTCCGTTTCATAGTTTAAGGATAATTTGAGCCTTGGAGGAAATTGAGGGATGAAATTAGCTATTTTACCGTAAATCAAACAAAACATTGTTTTCAGATAATATACCAATCAGTACTAGTAGATAAGTAAACCAGGTAGGAAATTTTTAGACACGTATGCACCCACCTAGTCCACCCAAATGTCCAAATATATGAACTGATAAGAAAAGTGTACCCTTATATTTTTCTGAAGACAAAAACACTTCCTCTGTCGTCCGTGTATCGCTTGCCTCGTCGGAGAGGTGCCACACCCGCACGTCCCGGCGGCAATAGCAGAGTGCGCGCTCGTCCGTGTCATGGAACTACTGGCCGTTGAGCAGAGGCTGGGTACGAGGCGGGGTCCGAACAGTGGGACATGGGCGATCGGTGGCGGCGCCATCCTGCGGCCATCTCGCCTCGCCACGGCGACGCAGCGCGCGGCGGCAAGGCAAGCGGAAGCGGCGCCGGGCAGCACCCACCCTCGTCCGATCCCTGCCGCGACGAAGCGTGCGCGGCAAAGCGAACGCGAGCCGTGCGCGGAGAAGCAAGCGGGCGCCGGCGTCGTGCCATGGCGGCGGCCGCGCGCGCTGGCGTCCCCGCGCCGGCCAGGGGGCGGACGGGGTTTCGTTCACACCGTTCGGGGCTGGAGAGATTCTCGGCCGTAGGATCGCATCTGTGCGGCTTGGATCGGACCTCGCGAGCTGCTTGGGGAGCGATGGTTGGGCTGCGCCGAGTGAAGGCCCAGTTTCCTGAGCCCATTACCTTTCTGAGGCCCGTAGCCTAGCGATGGCCCAGTTTCTTGGCGCTTTTTTTTCTTTTTATATTTAAAAAAAAATATTAAAATTGCAAAAATATATATCCGTTGTTAAAAAATATACCCCGGTCGCCCTCACCATAGGGCGACAGGCCCAATGTGTAATTTTTTTTTTCAAATGTGCACGAAGTCCCTGGAGAAAAAAAACAAGCCCCTGTCGCACGTTGGGGGGGGGGGGCGACAGGGGCCTGTCGCCCGGCCCACGGTGCGACCGCCGCTGGGGGGCCAGGCCCACAGTCGGGTAGGGGGCCTGTCGCCCCCCCCCACCACGCGGGGCGACCGGGGTCTCCCCCTTATAAAAGGAAGCCCATCCCTCCACCTTCCCCTCCTCATTTGAGCCCGAAAATTCCATTCACAAAAAATTTCAGAAAAAAAAGAGAGGAGTGAGGTAGAAGGAGGAAAGCGGGGCGAAGCCCCCTACCGGATTCAGCACTTGTGATCTGCAGGTTAGTACATTTAGTTTAAATATTGTTTATATTGAAGTACTACCGTATTTAAACTATGACGTAATTTAATTTAATTAGTGCTATAGTAGATCCATTTAACTAGGAGTTCAATGATACTTTAGTTTGTAGTTTACGTAGTAGTAAATAGTTTAGAAAATTAGTTCTACGCATTTATTATTACAATTGCAGTGCTATTAGAGACATGTTTATAAATTATTTGTTTAGAATAGAATTTGGCATATGCAGTATAGAATTCGAGAGTCATCACGTAGTTATGAAACTTATACGTTATAGTTTGAATTCCATACTTAGTTTTTACGGATTATTGAATAAGGTAGTGAAGTAAAGAGTATAACTCGATAAGTATTATGTGATATACAGTATGTCGAGCAAAATACGTTTCAAGTATTTTATGGGTGAATACAATGTTATGTATGGGCCAAATGGAGTAGATCTTTCCTGCCTTTAAGCGCACATCTAGCGGCATAGATAAACCTCTGGAAAGGAGTTTGGTTCCATATGTAAGTGGCTGCAGCGTGGGTTCCATGTTGATCCGTTGACACATGTATCAAATGTCCAGTCTCTTGTTAATTGGGAGGGTAGAAAAGTGAATTATGGGAATTAATGATGATACACAGGCACTGATGACTGGCAGAAGTACATGCAAACAGCTCTAGAGCGTGGGTTGGCCTCTAGCCATTCTTGTTCAAATCCGGGATAGACACAAATGAAATCCAACATTGTGCAGATCAAGGAACTCCGAGTATTCGAAGAGAGACCAATTATGTTGAGCAAGATGAGTCAGAAGAGACAGAGAACCAAAACATGGGACCACAGGGCCTTGCTGATGAGGGAGAGAGGATAGCAGTAGCATTGTGGACGAGATGGAGGCAGAAGACCAAACCGCAAATATAGATGGAAGAATATGAGGACTCATCTGATGACGACGAGCAGTACTCATTGCCAAAAGAGTGGAAAGAGCATGGTTTTGGCAGTCATATCGCAGAAGATGTACGAAATCAGGAGTGGGAGTACAGAGGGGAATGAGGTAGTGCAAGGTGCAACATATCCAAACATTGAAGCCGTAAAAGAATGCTGTGAGACTATGGGGCAATCTCATTGAAACGAGAATTCAGAGTCGTGAAGTCTGGCAGTAAAGAATATGAGGTGAAGTGTGTGAATGCTGGATGTCCATGGCGGTACATGCATTCAAGGGAAAATGGAAGTCAAACTGGAAATGTTCCATTGTCACAGAGCACACTTGTTTGCTGTCAGAAGTTATTCCCATCGCATCGCAATATATCATGCGACCTTTGGTTTGCAAAGCAAATGTATGGGTTTATTATGGACAACCTAAATTATGAGCCAAAATGATTATTCGACACATGAGCAGACTTACCAGTACACCATCAGTTATTTGAAGGCATGGCGGGCTAAACAAAGGGTGTTCGAGATGCGGTTCGGCACATACGAGGCATCATATGATAACCTACCTCGTATGTTATCCCAGGTTGCTGCTAGAAATCCTGGAAGCTTTTATGACACATACCTTTTACCAGCCGTGACTAGGGGACAAAGAATTATGCAACGAGCTTTCTTTTGCATAGGTGCTTCTGTTAGAGCATTTCAGTTTTGTCTTCCGGTGATCTGCATTGATGGCACATTTTTTGACTGGAAGGTATAAAGGTCAGATACTCACCGCAATCGGTGTAGATTGTAACAACCAAATTGTTCGCTCGCATTTGCATTTGTTGAGAATGAGAACATAGACAGTTGGTATTGGTTCCTTGAACGAGTGAAGAATCATGTTGTTGCTGCACGTCCAGATGTGTGCCTTATTAGTGATAGGCATGCAGGTATCCTGCAATCAATACTGAAATTGCAATGTGGAACTGCGACAACGCCTCCATTATGGCCTGATGTCCAAAACAGGTGGTGCATTAGGCATATGGGTGCAAACTTCTATGAACACTTCAAGAACAAGGATCTTAAGAACCTGTTTAAGAGGTTGTGCACCCAAAATCAACAGAGAAAATTCAATGCATTATGGCAGATGCTTGATCAGTTGACTGCAGAGCTAGTGAAGGTAAGGGCATCAGGAGCAGGCACGAGTCAGGCTGCAGAGGCTAGGATTCAATTGAGAAGCCATTTTCACACTGGATTCGAGGTGCACCTAAGGAGAAATGGTCATTTCTTATGATACCAACGGAATACGGTATGGTATTCAGACAACGAACCATGCAGAGTGTTTCAATATGGTTATGCGTTCTTGTCGTGCCTTTCCACTTGTGAGAATTGTTGAGTTCATCATGTATGGGTGCATGAAGTATTTCAGAGAGCGTTACACGGCTGCAAGCATAAACATCAGCAACCCCCAAATTCAGTTTTGCAAAAGAGTGACACAATATATGCAAGAGAAGACTGAAAAGGCAAAACTGCACCGCGTCATATCCACAGGTACAATGGAGCATAGATTTGAGGTTCTATGTAAGGATAGAAGTGGTCGTGGTATCCGTAGAGATAGAGTGGTACAGGAGAGTTTGATTACAGTTGATGGCAAAGTATTCTGCTCCTGCATGAAGCCTAAGTTATTGCATATGCCATGCTCCCATCTCATTGCGGCATGTGCAGAGTCTGCGTTACAGCCAGGACTATTTGTTTCAACCGTACTTCAGCAAGGAAGCAGCTGTATCCACATGGGGACATGAGGTATACGGGATTGGAATTATGGGGCCTTTCACTTAGGATAATGAGAATAAGATGTTTATTCCTGATCCAGCCACTAAGAAAGGCAAATGCCGCCGTCAGACACGTCGTATTCGGAATGGTATGGACGAGTCGGAAGCAAGCAAGGCACAAAAACGTTGCAGCCAATGTGGATCATTGAGGTCACAACTACAAGAAGTGTCCTCAGAATGCACTTCACGATGCTGCTGACGTCGGTCCTTCCGGAAATCCCAGAGATGGAGCACCTCCTACGTTCAGACGAGCATCGGCGAGAATTGCTCGTGGAAGTCATTCGGTGTCATGATCCACAATTGTATTTCATTATTTGTAATATGTAGTAATGAAATATGACAGGTATGTAATGAAGTATTATTGTATTTAGTGTCTAGTTTGTATGAAATATATATTTAGCTATGTGTTCTCATATATTTTTGAATGCAGGTATGGAGATGGACTCCTTGCTAGACCCAGTGATCGACTCGAGCCACAGGTCTTACTTTGCAGCTGTTGAGGCACCGAGCCCTAGAGGTGCTACGGTCCTCGTCCACCCGGCGAGGCGATCTCTATACACAACGATTGGTGTGACCGGTATGTATGAAATATTATTGTTTATGACTTATGTATTCGCCGATATTCCTTTGTTTCGACATTTTTTGTTTTTTTCCAGGTTACGTGAGGCCGGCCCTACTGACTCTGAGCCGTCTTATCGAGGTTGGGCCTATTCAGCTCGACCGATCCCTCCTGACGGCGCTCGTTGACAGATGGAGGCCGGAGACACACACGTTCCACACCTCCCGTGTGGGGAGATGACTCCTACGCTGCAGGACGTGGCCTACCTCCTCGGCCTCCCTATCGTCGGGGAGGCTGTAGGTCCGCGTGTGGTGGCGGCCTCATGGAGGATGAGCTGGAGGCCCGTTTGCCCTGGTTGACCGCGTGGATGAAGCAGGTCCGATCAACCCGCACCCGCGAGCAGCAGGTCCTTCGAAGACATGGTTCCTACAGTTTACAGTACGTATTCATTCCAAATATAAATTTAATTGTTACAATTCACATGTTCCATTGATAGTTGAAACTATTTATCTTAATTGTTTATGCAGCCTGCCCTTTTGGCTGCGGATGCCGACGAGGTACAGTGTGACCAGATCGCTGGAGGCGTACCTACTTTGGTTGTTTGGTTACATCATGTTCAACAACACTCATGGCAACTCGGTCGATAGGATTCTCCTTCCGTATGCACGGGAGATTGCGGATGGGGACGAGGACGTACCGCCCTACAGCTGGGGTGAGGCGGTACTTGCAGCCACTTACCGTGGACTCTGCGATGGGTGCATGAAGACACATGGGAACTCTATCCTGTCAGGGTGCCTACTACTGCTACAGCTTTGGTCGTACGAGAGGCTAGCCGTTGGTCGCCCCTTGGTCAGCCACGAGCCTTACCACGGGGGCATGTACGGCGACGAGGAGGACGAGAGGCCCACTATGGGAACTATCTGGATCTGGCGTCAGGTATGTTCGCAACAAACCTAATTTTGTTATTCATTGTTACATGATGTATTAGCGCACTTTTAATTTTACTTATTCGGAATGCAGAGGTCCTGGGCACATGCGCGGGTTAAACGCGCATATCCTGAGTTTGTTTCGGAGCTCGACATGCTGACGCCCGAGGACGTTGTCTGGGAGCCTTACAGCCCAGAGGCTGTGGCTACCCGTGCACCAGCAGGCCTGTCTTCGCACTGCTCCGCGAATGCGAGCCTGTGGCTTACTTCCGCCGTCCTGGTTTATGACATCGCGGTTGAGGCATATTGCCCCTGGAGAATCAGGAGACAGTTTGGGCAGCGCCAGGAGTTTCCGGTGCCCACCGCGTTGGAGCGTGTCAGTCGCCAGGACTACAGGTAATTATGAATGAACTTGGCTCATACATTCGTGTCGATTCTAACGATTCTTCGTGGTCCACTTTGTAGGTTGTCAAGGAGTGGCTTGCCGTGCTCTGATGATTGGCTCACCAAGATCCAGCCGTGGGTGGACCAATGGGAACAGGCAGACGAGCACTTGGTCCATCCAACAGGACCACACACAGATAGCTCCTTTAGGGCTTACCTCACCTGGTACTTACCCCGGACTCGGGCTCGTCTGGTTTTTGTTGACACTCACCCGCAGCCACACCAGGCGAGGCCTCAGGATGGCTATGCCCGGCACCACGTGGAGGCACTAGCTGGCGCGGTGAGTCCCTTGATCATATTTGCATATATATATAATCATATTCATAAGATAATTCATGTGTTTGTAACTTTACTGAATTGATGCAGTTTTGCCTTTGCAACATGATGGAGACGGACTGCTCGACTTACCTGACGAGGGTACGTGCCGGATCCCAATGACCCGTTTGAGCAGATAGAGGCATGGTCGAGGCAGCGTGATCAGTTGCGTCAGGTAACGCACAACTTCGGAAGCCGTGTGCAGTACGAAGACAGCCACGGGTCGTCTCAGGCGTCGTCGTCGTTCCCGTGTCCGTCGACCATACACGGGCCGACGTCGCAGTTCTTCCCAAGTACAGGTAACGTACATATCTCTTTAAAATTACATCAAGTGTTCCTACATATTTACTAATATCACATACAGGATACGATCCAGCTACTGCGTTCGGCCATACTGGAATGTTTAGAGGGACAGCACCAGTTGGCGGACCGTATCCAGGGATGGTACCGGGGCCACAGATAACGGCGTGCACAGGTTAATTTATGTTTCGTATTTCGGTTTCTACATGTCATTACGAAATATACGAGCGTACGCTAATATCCATATTTTTGCGTAGGATTCTACCCCGATGCGGGCGCCGGACCTTCTTCTTCCTCCTTTCGACCAGATA